>NC_136917.1:126866071-127466071 GCF_949752795.1 Hyperoodon ampullatus
TGAACTTCCACTACACTTTGATCTGTACCATATACTTATTGTCCTCACATTGTTTTATGTGTTGAAATGTTTTCCTTCCACAAGGAATGGAAAAGAGAATGCAGGAAGGTGAAGGAAGAGGCACCAGAGGCCTGGAGAATTCATCAAGAGGGAAGCTACCAAGTGACAAAACTGATGTGTTTACGAGTGTTTCAGAATTTGTATAGTACAACGGTGGTGTATAGAACTTTAGGGGATAAATCATTCTGGGCAGCTAAGGTTTCTGCATGGTTGACTAGCTTTTTTAGTATGAAAACTTGTTTATTTTAACCATTTGGGTTAGAAATATTTTTGAAAATGTGTTATAGATTTTAGTAGACATTTTAGAGTAACTGCTTAACTTGCTAACAATCCCCTTCTTTGGAAATTACTAGTTATCTATTAGTATTATTAGTTATGGCTGCATAACAAATTACTCCAAAATGTCAAGGCTTAAAACAACAAACATTTATTATCTCACAGTTTGTGTGAGTTAGGAATCAAGGTATGGCTTAGCTGGGTGTCTGTGGCTCATGGTCCCTTGTGAAGTTGTAGTCCAGCTGTCAGCAGGTCTCACCTGAAGTTGTGACTGAGATGGGAGTGGTGATCCACTGCCACACTTAATCATGTGGTTTCTGGCAGATCTTGGTCCCTTGTCACATGGGTCTTTGCACAGGGCTGGCTCATGACAGAGGATAGACCAGACCCAGAGCAAGTGATCACACATGCCTAAGATGAAAGCCAAAATCTCTTTATAATCCTATTTTGGAAGTGATATCTCATCACTTTTTTCTATTTTATCCTTTAGAAGTGAGTCAGTAATTTCAGCCCACACTCAAGAGTAGGGGATCACACAAGGATGTGAATACTAGCAGTCTGCCAACCATAGGCATTTATTTTGCTTGCCTATTGGTTGGATGATTGGAATGGGCTGGAGAAAATCATCTCTCATGGGAATTTTTTTTTTTTTTTTTTTAAAGACAGGTGCAAAATATAATTCAAAACATTCATCACACTATCAGTTTACATCTAAAGGTACATTACCCACCCAGGCCCACTTCTTTTTTTTTTTTATTTTTTATTTTTTATTTTATTTTTTTATTAGTTTCTGCTTTATAACAAAGTGAATCAGTCATACATATACATCTGTTCCCACATCCCCTCCCTCATGCATCTCCCTCCCTCCCACCCTCCCCATCCCACCCCTCCAGGTGGTCACAAAGCACCGAGCTGACCTCCCTGTGCTCTGCGGCTGCTTCCCACTATCTATCTACCTTACGTTTGGTAGTATATATATGTCCATGCCTCTCTTTCCCTTTGTCACAGCTTACCCTTCCCCCTCCCCATATCCTCAAGTCCATTCTCAAGTAGGTCTGTGTCTTTATTCCCGTTTTACCCCTAGGTTCTTCATGACATTTTTTTTTTTTAATTCCATATATATGTGTTAGCATACGGTATTTGTCTTTCTCTTTCTGACTTACTTCACTCTGTATGACAGACTCTAGGTCTATCCACCTCATTACAAATAGCTCAGTTTCGTTTCTTTTTATGGCTGAGTAATATTCCATTGTATATATGTGCCACATCTTCTTTATCCATTCATCCGATGATGGACACTTAGGTTGTTTCCAGCTCCGGGCTATTGTGAATAGAGCTGCAATGAACATTTTGGTACATGTCTCTTTTTGAATTATGGTTTTCTCAGGGTATATGCCTAGTAGTGGGATTGCTGGGTCATATGGTAGTTCTATTTTTAGTTTTTTAAGGAACCTCCATACTGTTCTCCATAGTGGCTGTACCAATTCACATTCCCACCAGCAGTGCAAGAGTGTTCCCTTTTCCCCACACCCTCTCCAGCATTTATTGTTTCTAGATTTCTTGATGATGGCCATTCTGACTGGTGTGAGATGATATCTCATTGTAGTTTTGATTTGCGTTTCTCTAATGATTAATGATGTTGAGCATTCTTTCATGTGTTTGTTGGCAGTCTGTATATCTTCTTTGGAGAAATGCCTATTTAAGTCTTCTGCCCATTTTTGGATTGGGTTGTTTGTTTTTTTGCTATTGAGCTGCATGAGCTGTTTATAAATTTTGGAGATTAATCCTTTGTCAGTTGCTTCATTTGCAAATATTTTCTCCCATTCTGAGGGTTGTCTTTTGGTCTTGTTTATGGTTTCCTTTGCTGTGCAAAAGCTTTGAAGTTTCATTAGGTCCCATTTGTTTATCTTTGTTTTTAGTTCCATTTCTCTAGGAGGTGGGTCCAAAAGGATCTTGCTGTGATTTATGTCATAGAGTGTTCTACCTATGTTTTCCTCTAAGAGTTTGATAGTTTCTGGCCTTACATTTAGGTCTTTAATCCATTTTGAGCTTATTTTTGTGTATGGTGTTAGGGAATGATCTAGTCTCATACTTTTACATGTCCCTGTCCAGTTTTCCCAGCACCACTTATTGAAGAGGCTGTCCTTTCTCCACTGTACATTCCTGCCTCCTTTATCAAAGATAAGTTGGCCATATGTGCGTGGGTTTATCTCTGGGCTTTCTATCCTGATCCACTGATCTATCTTTCTGTTTTTATGCCAGTACCACACTGTCTTAATTACTGTAGCTTTGTAGTATAGTCTGAAGTCAGGCAGCCTGATTCCTCCAGCTCCGTTTTTCGTTCTCAAGATTGCTTTGGCTATGCGGGGTCTTTTGTTTTTCCAAACAAATTTTGAAATTTTTTGTTCTACTTCTGTGAAAAATGCCAGTGGTAGTTTGATAGGGATTGCATTGAATCTGTAGATTGCTTTGGGTAGTAGAGTCATTTTCACAATATTGATTCTTCCAATCCAGGAGCATGGTATATCTCTCCATCTATTTATATCATCTTTAATTTCTTTCATCAGTGTCTTATAATTTTCTGCATACAGGTCTTTTGTCTCCTTAGGTAGGTTTATTCCTAGATATTTTATTCTTTTTGTTGCAATGGTAAATGGGAGTGTTTTCTTGATTTCATTTTCAGATTTTTCATCATTAGTGTACAGGAATGCCAGAGATTTCTGTGCATTAATTTTGTATCCTGCTACTTTACCAAATTCATTGATTAGCTCTAGTAGTTTTTCGGTAGCATCTTTAGGATTCTCTATGTATAGTATCATGTCATCTGCAAACAGTGACAGCTTTACTTCTTCTTTTCCAATTTGGATTCCTTTTATTTCCTTTTCTTCTCTGATTGCTGTGGCTAAAACTTCCAAAACTATGTTGAATAAGAGTGGTGAGAGTGGGCAGCCTTGTCTTGTTCCTGATCTTAGTGGAAATGGTTTCAGTTTTTCACCATTGAGGACAATGTTGGCTGTGGGTTTGTCATATATGGCCTTTATTATGTTGAGGAAAGTTCCCTCTATGCCTACTTTCTGCAGGGTTTTTATCATAAATGGGTGTTGAATTTTGTCGAAAGCTTTCTCTGCATCTATTGAGATGATCATATGGTTTTTCTCCTTCAACTTGTTAATATGGTGTATCACATTGATTGATTTGCGTATATTGAAGAATCCTTGCATTCCTGGAATAAACCCCACTTGATCATGGTGTATGATCCTTTTAATGTGCTGTTGGATTCTGTTTGCTAGTATTTTGTTGAGGATTTTTGCATCTATGTTCATCAGTGATATTGGCCTGTAGTTTTCTTTCTTTGTGACATCCTTGCCTGGTTTTGGTATCAAGGTGATGGTGGCCTCGTAGAATGAGTTTGGGAGTGCTCCTTCCTCTGATATTGTTTGGAAGAGTTTGAGAAGGGTGGGTGTTAGCTCTTCTCTAAATGTTTGATAGAATTCGCCTGTGAAGCCATCTGGTCCTGGGCTTTTGTTTGATGGAAGATTTTTAATCACAGTTTCAATTTCAGTGCTTGTGATTGGTCTATTCATATTTTCTATTTCTTCCTGAGTCAGTCTTGGTAGGTTGTGCATTTCTAAGAATTTGTCCATTTCTTCCAGGTTGTCCATTTTATTGGCATAGAGTTGCTTATAGTAATCTCTCATGATCTTTTGTATTTCTGCAGTGTCAGTTGTTACTTCTCCTTTTTCATTTCTAATTCTACTGATTTGAGTCTTCTCCCTTCTTTTCTTGATGAGTCTGGCTAATGGTTTGTCAATTTTGTTTATCTTCTCAAAGAACCAGCTTTTAGTTTGGTTGATCTTTGCTATCGTTTCCTTCATTTCTTTTTCATTTATTTCTGATCTGATCTTTATGATTTCTTTCCTTCTGCTAACTTTGGGGGTTTTTTGTTCTTCTTTCTCTAATTGCTTTAGGTGCAGGGTCAGGTTGTTTACTCGAAATGTTTCCTGTTTCTTAAGGTGGGATTATATTGCTATAAACTTCCCCCTAGAACTGCTTTTGCTGCGTCCCATAGGTTTTGGGTCGTCGTGTCTCCATTGTCATTTGTTTCTAAGTATTTCTTAATTTCCTCTTTGATTTCTTCAGTGATCACTTCATTATTGAGTAGTGTATTGTTTAGCCTCCATGTGTTTGTATTTTTTACAGATCTTTTCCTGTAATTGATGTCTAGTCTCATAGCATTGTGGTCGGAAAAGATACTTGATACAATTTCAATTTTCTTAAATTTACCAAGGCTTGATTTGTGACCCAAGATATGATCTATCCTGGAGAATGTTCCATGAGCACTTGAGAAAAATGTGTATTCTGTTGTTTTTGGGTGGAATGTCCTATAAATATCAATTAAGTCCACCTTGTTTAATGTATCATTTAAAGCTTGTGTTTCCTTATTTATTTTCATTTTGGATGATCTGTCCATTGGTGAAAGTGGGGTGTTAAAGTCCCCTACTATGATTGTGTTACTGTCGATTTCCCCTTTTATGGCTGTTAGTATTTGCCTTATGTATTGAGGTGCTCCTATGTTGGGTGCATAAATATTTACAATTGTTATATCTTCTTCTTGGATCGATCCCTTTATCGTTATGTAGTGTCCTTCTTTGTCTCTTCTAATAGTCTTTATTTTAAAGTCTATTTTGTCTGATATAAGAATTGCTACTCCAGCTTTCTTTTGATTTCCATTTGCATGGAATATCTTTTTCCATCCCCTTACTTTCAATCTGTATGTGTCTCTAGGTCTGAAGTGGGTCTCTTGTAGACAGCATATATATGGGTCTTGTTTTTGTATCCATTCAGCCACTCTGCGTCTTTTGGTGGGAGCATTTAGTCCATTTACATTTAAGGTAATTATTGATATGTATGTTCCTATTCCCATTTCCTTAATGGCTTTGGGTTCGTTATTGTAGGTATAGTCCTTCTGTTGTGTTTCTTGCCTAGAGAAGTTCCTTTAGCATTTGTTGTAAAGCTGGTTTGGTGGTGCTGAACTCTCTCAGCTTTTGCTTGTCTGTAAAGGTTTTAATTTCTCCATCAAATCTGAATGAGATCCTTGCTGGGTAGAGTAATCTTGGTTGCAGGTTTCTCTCCTTCATCACTTTAATTATGTCCTGCCACTCCCTTCTGGCTTGTAGAGTTTCTGCTGAGAGATCAGCTGTTAACCTGATGGGGATTCCCTTGTGTGTTATTTGTTGTTTTTCCCTTGCTGCTTTTAATATGATTTCTTTGTGTTTAATTTTTGACAGTTTGATTAATATGTGTCTTGGCGTATTTCTTCTTGGATTTATTCTGTATGGGACTCTCTGTGCCTCGTGGACTTGATTAACTATTTCCTTTCCCATATTAGGGAAGTTTTCAACTATAATCTCTTCAAATATTTTCTCAGTCCCTTTCTTTTTCTCTTCTTCTTCTGGAACCCCTATAATTCGAATGTTGGTGCGTTTAATGTTGTCCCAGAGGTCTCTGAGACTGTCCTCTGTTCTTTTCATTCTTTTTTCTTTATTTTTCTCTGCATCAGTTATTTCCACTATTTTATCTTCCACCTCACTTATCCGTTCTTCTGCCTCAGTTATTCTGCTATTGATCCCATCTAGAGTATTTTTCATTTCATTTATTGTGTTTTTAATCGATGCTTGATTCATCTTTAGTTCTTCTAGGTCCTTGTTAACTGTTTCTTGCATATTGTCTATTCTATTTCCAAGATTTTGGATCTGGGAAATAGAATCTTGGATCAGCTTTACTATCATTATTCTGAATTCTTTTTCAGGTAGACTGCCTATTACCTCTTCACTTGTTAGGTCTGGTAGGTTTTTATCTTGCTCCTTCACCTGCTGTGTGTTTTTCTGCTTTCTCATTTTGCTTATGTTACTGTGTTTGGGGTCTCCTTTTTGCAGGCTGCAGATTCGTAGTTCCCGTTGTTTTTGGTGTCTGTCCCCCGTGGCTAAGGTTGTTTCAGTAGGTTGTGTAGGCTTCCTGGTGGGGGGGACTAATGCCTGTGTTCTGGTGGTTGAAGCTCGATCTTGTCTTTCTGGTGGACAGGTCCACGTCTGGTGGTGTGTTTTGGGGTGCCTGTGGCCTTATTATGTTTTTAGGTATCCTCTCTGCTAATGGGTGGGGTTGTGTTCCTGCCTTGCTATTTGCTTGGCCTAGGGTGACCAGCACTGTAGCTTGCTGGTCATTGACTGAAGCTGGGTGCTGGTGTTGAGATGGAGATCCCTGGGAGATTTTCGCTGCTTGATATTATGTGGAGCTGGGAGGTCTCTTGTGGACCCGTGTCCTGAAGTTGCCTCTCCCACTTCAGAGGCACAGCACTAACTCCTGGCTGCAGCACCAAGAGCCTTTCATCCACCCGGCTCAGAATAACAGTGAGAAAAAGTAGAAAGAAATAATTAGTAGAAGAAAGAAAGAGAGATTGAAAGAAAGGAAGAAGGGAAGTAAGGAAGGAAGGAAGGAAGAAAGAAAGAAAGGAGGGAGGGAGGAAGGATGGAAAGAAAGGAAAGAAAGGAGGGAGGGAGGGAGGAATGAAAGCAAAAGGAAGAGTGAATGGAAGAAGAGAGGGAGGGAGGGAGGAAGGAAAGAAAGAAAGACAGGAGGGAGGGAGGGAGGGAGGAAGGAAAGAAAAAGAAAGTGGAAAGAAGAAGGGTGGGAGGGAGGGAGGGATGGAGGAAAGAAAAAGAAAGAAGGAAAGGATGAGCGGAGGGAGGGAGGGAGGAAGGGAAGGGAGGAAAAAAAGAAAGAGCAGGTAAAGTAAACTAGAATAAAGTATGAAATATAGTAGCGTTATTAAAATTAAAAAGTAATTATTGAAAAAAAAACACGGACCGAAAGAACCCTGGGACATATGGCGGAAGCAAAGCTATACAGAGAGAATCTTACACAGAAGATTACACATACACATTCACAAAAAGAGAGCAGGGGGAAAAATCAAAAATCTTGCTCTCCAAGTCCACCTCCTCGATTTGGGATAATTCGTTGTAAAAAGAGGAAAAGGGCGAAAAGTCTGAAATCTTGCTAAGTCCACCTCCTTAATTTGAGATAATTCGTTGTAAAAAGAGGGAAAAAAAGGGGGGGGGAAGTCTTAAATCTTGTCCTCAAGGTCCACTTCCTCAATTTGGGATGATTCGCTGTCCATTCATACACTCCACAGACGCAGGGCACATCAAATGGACCGTGGAGCTTTAATCCGCTGCCTCGGAGGCTGCACAGAGAGATTTCCCTGTCTCTGCTCTCACAGCTCCCGGGTCTCAGCCTTGGACCTGGCCCCGCCTCTGCGCGTAGGTCGCCGGAGGGCGTCCGTTCTTCGCTCAGACAGGACGGGTTTAAAGGAGCCGCTGATTCGGGGGCTCTGGCTCACTCAGGCAGAGGGGAGGGAGGGGAATGCCCTCTCCTCGCGCACCAGGCAACAAAAGGGAAAAAAGTCTCTTGCCTCTCCGGTAGCTCCAGACCCTTTCCCCGGACTCCCTCCGGGCTAGCACTAACCCCTTCAGGGTCTCTTCCTGCCGCCAGCCCCAGACCTCTCCCTGCGCTCCGACTGAAAGCCGATACCCGAGCCTCAGCTCCCAGCCCCGCCCGCTCTGGCGGCCGAGCAGACAAGTCTCTCGGGCTGGTGTGTGCCTGAGGGCACCGATCCTCTGTGCCAAAATCTCTCTGCTTTGCCCTCCACACCCCTGTTGCTGTGCTCTCCTCCGCTACTCCGAAGCTTTCCCCCTCCGCCACCTGCAGTCTCCGCCCTCGAAGGGGCTTGTAGTGTGTAGAAACCTTCCCTCCTTCACGGCTCCCTCCCACTGGTGCAGGTCCCGTCCATATCCTATTGTCTCTGTTTATTCTTTTTTTCTTTTGACCTACCCAGGTATGTGGGGAGTTTCTTGCCTTTTGGGGGGTCTGAGGTCTTCTGTCAGCGTTCAGTAGGTGTTCTGTTGGAGTTGTTCCACGTGTAGATGAATTTCTGATGTATCTGTGGGGAGGAAGGTGATCTCCGCGTCTTACTCTTCCGCCATCTTCCTCCGGCTCCTCTCTCATGGGAATTTAAGGGAAACACAAGAAGAGTTAGCCAGTCTCTGCATATGTCTTGTCCTGAAATATAAAACTTTTGGTGATGTGGGGTGTCTATCTTGCACCCTCCCTGTTGCCTGGGAAGAGCAGGAACTGATCTATTCAGATTATGAAGTAGATAAGCGTAGAGAAGCAGAG
This sequence comes from Hyperoodon ampullatus, assembly GCF_949752795.1. Classification (NCBI taxonomy): domain Eukaryota; kingdom Metazoa; phylum Chordata; class Mammalia; order Artiodactyla; family Ziphiidae; genus Hyperoodon; species Hyperoodon ampullatus. The sequence goes on from NC_136917.1 coordinate 126,874,640, forward strand.
ATATGACATGAGCAGAGAGTGTTCTCTGGCTTCTCATCTGCTCTTCTGCCTTTGGGTTTCATGAAACACCTCTGTAGCCTTTTGATAAACTTTTCCTCTGACTCCTTCATGAGCTTCTCAACTTAGTCATGTTGGTTGAGATACTTGCACAGAGAGAATCCTTGTTTGCCGTCTTACATATAACACAATAAAGATAATTTCTTAAATCATTATGGACATTACTTTCACTGCTATTTAGTGAATGCCTACTGTGCAAAGCAGTATCCTAGATAATGGGAGCACAGTGATGAATAAAATGGGTAAGATCCCTGCCCTCATGTATCTTATTGTCTAGCCCAATCATTTTTAAACTCTGATGGATTAGAAGCTTAAGATTTACTGAGATATGTGAGGCTGTTTATTTACCCCTACATCAAATAATTCCATTCTTTTGTGTTGCTTTTTAGATATGGTTTCCGTATTTCATGTTTTCCTTGTTGGTTTCTGTTAGTTTTTGGGGGGAAGGGGGCAGGGGGAGGGGTGATATCTTATTGTGGACCTAGATATGAGGCATTCAACATTGTTAGAATTGTCTGCAAGTTAAGAGTAAATAGTTTATAGAGTTGTTTATGTACCTTCATTTATCTATTTTGGTGCTCAGTAGCCTTTCTTGCCTACTTCCATGTTTTCATCCATGTCCTAGATAAGTGAGAGTTCTGGAGACAAAAGAAGTCACAGTGAAAGGTTATGCACTTATGTCAGTGACCTGTCAAAGCTCAACACACTTCGAAGGTGTATAATCACTGAGAAGTTTCAACTTGATAGTGTCACACCTAATGAACAGGAAACTGAATTCCTGTTCAGCAAATATTCACTCTCTTCCCTCTCCCCCTGGGGGTGAACCATATGTTCCTACTTCACTGATTTTGGGTTTGGCCACGCAATTTGCTTTGGTCAATGAAATTGGAGTGGGTGTAATACAAGCAGAGGCTTTAAATGTGCATGTGAGGTTTGGCTTGGTCTCTTGTGTTTTTGTGATTGTGTAGAAAAGAGCACGTTCCAGATAGTCACTGCCTCTTCAGCCTGGATTCCAGATTGAAACATGTGGACCAGACACAAACCCAAGCCAAGCCCCCAGCCCCCAGCTCTCAGCCTGAAGCAGAGCTAAACCAGCTGATCTGTGACCCTCAAGTGAGAAAAGCACATGATTGTTGCTATAAGCCATTGAGTTTGGGATAGTTTGCTATACAACATTATTGCAGTAATGGCTGTCTACCACACTGATTAAGTTCAGAGGGGCAAAATAATAGCGTATTTCAGTAGACAGAATAACGGTCCCCAAAGATGCTCATGTCCTAATCCCTTGAACCTGTGAATATATTACCTTACATGGCAAAAGGGACTTTGCACATATGATTAAGTTAAGAATCTTGAGATGGAGAGATGATCCTGGATTATTCTGATGGGTCCAACGTAATCTCCAGGGGTCCTTATAAGAGGGAGACAGGAGAGTCAGAGTAAAGAAAGGGGGATGTGATGACAGAAGCAGGGGTCAGAGTGATGAGCCATGAGACAAGGAATGAGGGCTGGCTCTAAAAGCTGTACAAAGAGAGCTTTTAGAAGGAAACATCATTGGTGATACCTTGATTTTAATTCTATAAGATCTATTTTGGACTTCTGACTCTAGAATGGCAAGATAATAAATTTGTATTAGTTTGAGTCACTAAGTTGTAGTAATTTGTTACAACGGCAACAAGAAACTAATACAAGTATGTTAAGATTAAATGGATAATTACTATTTCTCTCCCTGTTAGGGGAAAATATTTATATTTAGGAAAATATACTACTGGGGCTTCCCTGGTGGTGCAGAGGTTAAGAATCCACCTGCCAATGCAGGGGACACAGGTTCGAGCTGGGAAGACACAGGTCCGGGAAGATCCCACATGCTGTGGAGCAACTAAACCCATGCACCACAACTACTGAACCTGCTCTCTAGAGCCCACGAGCCACAACTACTGAGCCCATGTACCACAACTACTGAAGCCCACGCGCCTAGAGCCCGTGCTCTGAAACAAGAGAAGCCACCGCAGTGAGAAGCCCACGTACTGCAAGGGAGAGTAGCCCCCACTCACTGCAAATAGAGAAAGCCTGCGCACCTAGAGCCCATGCTCTGAAACAAGAGAAGCCACCGCAGTGAGAAGCCCACGTACCACAAGGGAGAGTAGCCCCCACTCACTGCAACTAGAGAAAGCCCGCGCACAGCAACAAAGACCCAATGCAGCCAAAAAATAAATAAATTAAAAAAAAAAGAAAATACACTATGAAATTATCCCACTAATGTACTCAGAAAATATCCTTTCCGAAGTCAATCACAGTGTATTTCCGTTAAGTTTTTACTTAATGATTGAGGAATCAAGATGGTGGCATTATTTTCTAAGTAGATTGTGATCCACTCGCAGGAGAATAATTATATAATACACAGTAAATACTATAAAATTTGTATTAACTGCATATGGGTGAGGGCAGGGTAAAGTTTATCCAAATTAATAAAATATTAAAAATATAAAGTGTTTTGTAATATAAATCTGCAATAAATGCAGAGTTGTTACTTACAAGTAGTACAAGTAACTAAAATTACATTAATGTAGAGCTAGTAGAGGTTCCTAGCTCCTGATGCTTTAAAAATGTACCTGTCTATACCCTACCCATAGGGATTTGGGTTCAGAAAGGACAAAGGGGGGTAGGGTGTGGGGAATCTGTGGTTCTTTTCTCTTTTAAAAACAATGTATTATTTATAATTTGCAAATATATGTGAAAGTACAAAATAGTTTCTCACTTCTGAGAGATTACATACTCTCACCTAGATTTTACAATTATTACCATTTTGCTTTATTTACTTTATATGTTTTAAAAACTTTTTATCATGAGGAATTTCAAATGTAAAAGTAGAGACTATAGTACAGTGAGCCCCTATGTCCCACTGGTGAGTTTCAATAATCACCAACTCATGCCAAACCGGCTTCACCAGTATCACCTCCCAGCTCTCTCCACCCTCACTGGCTTATTTAAAAGCAAATCCCAGATATATTTTTCTAAACAAATATTTCAGTCTGTATTGTGAAATGATAGAGGAGTCTTTTAAAACACATAATCGCAATGAGAACGTCACACCTAATAAAACTAATAATTTTTAAATATGTTCACAGAACCGCTTCAGATTATGTATAATCTCTATTTTTAATAAACTCCGGAGGAGAGTTCCTGCTCTTCCATGGTTGTGAATCGCTGCTTTGAGCACTATTTTACAATGTGCTATTATGGAAGTACAAGGGAGGTTTTTGGAGTTTTGAAGCTGCTGAGACTCAGTTTATTCTTTGAACTGTTTCATACATGGATATCAAATGCTTGTTGATATTTAATTTTTTAATTGATCAATTACTAGATGCTTATCAGATCTTACAAGAGGGTAGAGAAAAGGTGAGAGGCATCGTTTCTGATCTCTAGGAGATTACAAGGTGAACAAAGAAAGGAGAATTGAACAGAAAGTTTGAGACAGGAGGTGACCGTGGGTGCCTTGGGGGGGACCAGGAGGCAGAACATACACAGTTGCCAGAGGCGGATGCAGCTTGGCATCCTGGATATGTAAGTTCAGCCAGTAGGATACAGAAACCAGGTCAGAGCCAGGCAGTGGTTTAGGAACCAGGCTGTGAGGAAGCCAGAGGAGAAATTCCAGTGGATAGACTAGAAATATGACAAAAGCTGGCCAGGAGTGTGGTTCCAGCATCACCCCCTACCAACAGTGGTCTGAGTTCTTGGCACTGTGTGAACATTCACACTAAATAGAGATACACGTGTGTGTATGTGCATTATGTATATTAGACATACATCTCCTGCCAAGGCAGGAAGTGGGATCCTTGACCAGATCCCTGACTGGAGAGGCCACTATGGGGCTGAGGAAAAGGTTCTTCATCTTGGCCATTACCAGAAACAACTGTAGGCATACTTCCTGTTCACGAGGTATTTCTGACCCGTTAACTGGATGATTCTGTTCTTTAGGGGGCAGTCACAGAAGGCAGTCACAGTGAAGAGCACCTGCTTTGTCTGTTCTCCTCCAGGCCCCACCCCTCAATGTGCCAGGCTGCCTAACTCAGAGAATAAAAGATGCTCACGTGACAAGAGCACCCTGGGAAAAAAGGGGCGGGAACAGGACACCCAAGGACACTGCTTCATTTACTGTGGCACAGTTTCTGGACAAGTTCCTGGAGACTGAACCAAGGTCACACAGGTCACTGGGAGAGGCAGAGTCAGAATCCAGAAACTCCAAATCATGGACCTCAGTGTCCTCCCTCATGGGACCACAGTTCATTCATTTCTAATATAAAATTGAAGTAATTACTGATCCAATGTGCCACTGAGATGAATAATGGAAAGCTAATAATTGTTTTCCTTCCCTTTTAAAGAAACACACCACACTTAGACGCCCATTTACAGAAATTTTCAGTTAAAATGTCACATAGTATTTGTTATATCAGCAGGATAATGGAAATTGAGTTGGCAGTGAAGCACTGCAGTGACAACTGTTACCTTGGAAACTGTAGTAAGCAATCATAATTACAATTAGCAAGACTTGCACAAAGTATACATAAATATTCGAGTGCCAGAGTTGAGTGTCATGTACACCAGACAGCAGAGTAAACTGTGGGACTGTTGTTTCTTTCTCTTTGACATGTCCTTGTAGAGATTTAGTTTCTGTTAAGAGATATACAGCTTCTTTGAATTTAGGTGAGTATATTTCCTTATGTGCTGGTTTGGGGGCTTGTAACATAATGGCATTTGACACAGAGAAGATTACATGGAAGCTTCAACTGACCCTTAGTTGAAGTACGACCAGTCCTGAATGACTTTTAAACAAAGCCTGATCTCAGAAGAAAATAAGGCAATTGTAAATAATAAATAGTGTCATAGCACAATTACAGGGGTGCTCTGGGGAAAAGTGCTACAACACAGGAGGAATGGTTAAAATGTGTGATTTAATCATTCACTGCAACTCGACTCTTGGCTTCTTCTTTATTGCCATGGAAGTGTCCCCTTTGATCAGATTACTCTGTCAAAATCACAAAGGAAGTCAGAGGAAGAGTGAGTGATAGAATTGTTCTCACTTGGACACAACCAGGCATGTCCTGTCCTCTGTGAATTCTTTCATGAACAAGGGGGAAAAGTTATGTTAGGAGTGTGTGCGAGTCTGTATCACTGTACACTTGAGGGAACAAAGCTTTGAAAGTAAATATGTCTTCATAGTAAAACCATTGTTATTTTCAGGGCCACAGGGCACACCAAAAACTCCATCCTCCCGCACACAGTAGAGTTTTCTGTTGGGCTTGTCTGAGCGTGTTGGCTGCCTGGGGCTTTCCGGATAAACAACGTGTTGTGAGTGGTTGCCATGATGTGAAGGGGGGCAGGGGGAAGAAACGTTGACATGTTTCCTTTGAGAGCAGAGATCTTGATCTGAGCTTGAAAGAAGTCTGCTAAAATGAATAAAGGAAAGTGACCTTGGCATAGACACTAAAATAATTGGAAGAACCCATATTTCAGGCAGTGGTATCTGTATGGAGAGTTGCTAGGAGCGGGGGAGGGATGGTGGAAATGAGGACAGTGGTTGCCCAGAAAACTGCCCTCCCTCTCTAGATCACATCAAGTCCTGCCTATGTGCTTCCCATAGGAGCCCTGTTCTCTTAGCAGTAAAGGTTAAGTCATACACTGTGCCCCCCTCTGACCTTTGCATCATGGACTCACACCTGATATCTGGATGATTCTGCTCTTTAGGAGGGGCAGTATCTGCTGGAACAAAAGGCAGCCATGGTGCTGCGCCTCTTCTTCCTCAGGTCCTCAACCCTCAGCACTCCAGGCTGCCTGTCTCAGAGAATAAAAGGCGACTGGCATTGCACTGGGTCCCGGCAGTCACAACCATGCTACAAACCCGACAGGTGAAGTGTTAGCGTCCCCCCTTCACAGCTCAATGCAAGATAGGGAAGGAAACTTGTTTCAGTTAAAATGAGAACTTCATACACCACTTTCTGCCGTAACTTGAGTTGTAATTGCTTATCTGAAGCCCGACACTGAGCTAGGTTCTCTAGAAGAGCAAAAGATGGATGTCAGGGCTTCTTCCTTTAAAAGAACTTATGATCTTGTTGGGAAGAAGGGGTTAGGGCACCCAAACAATTAGTAAAGCATATGGTACCTACTGACTATTGTGAAGTGTGAAAGTGTTGAGCCCCATGGAGGTCAGCAAGAGGGAGACTGGTAAGGGCTGAGATTGTTGGTAAAGGCTTCAAGAAAGTGGCACTTGGGAATGGCCTTGCACATTGTAGAACAGTAGAGACAATGCTTGTGTGTGTAGAGGGGAGAATGGGCAGGGCTGGGGAGTGCCAGGAGGAAGCCTGTTTGGGGAAAGAGCCAAGGGGACTAGAGCAGAGCTCATGACTGCCATCACTTTCAGAGTTTGCTGGTCTGTGTGAATGAGGCCCCAAACAGTATCTCTGGGCTTAGATTGCTCTCTAAAGCTCTGCATCCTGTTGGAAATCTCTACCCAGAGGACTCACCAGTTCCACTCTGAGTCTGACTTCAGCAATTTGACCCTTCAACAGCTCTTCTATCTTGACTTCCCTATTATTTTCTTTTCCTTTCCTCCTTTCTTTTCTACACTCCCTTTATTAACGTAAGAATACAGTGATTAACTATAGAGTCTACAAGACTATGGACTCTCAGAATGTATAACCATTATGTTCTTTAAATAATGGCCCTAAGGCAATAAACGTACTGAATCATCTGGAAAATTGACACTAGACTGCCAATAATTGAGGATCTACTATGTTCCTAGTATTTTATCATTTTAAAACTTATGTTTATTAGGGAAATACATGCATGTGGTAAAAAGAAAAATCACCTAGAAGAGTTTATGATAAAAAGCAGTAATCTTTCAACTCTTTCTCCATCCCAGTCCACGCTTCACAAGTGACTTCTTATGTTCAGGCCTTTGAGTTCAAGCCTTCTAGTGATTGCCTCCATACCTCTAAATAATGTACTTTTATTTCTTGATTTTTATAAAAAATTTTAGGCAATATATGTTGAATTTTAACCATGAAAGACCAAGACTTAATCCACTTGTATTACACCCCACCTTTCCACCCTTGGAGTATTTGATCTTTGTGTTGTTTATTTTTGAGTTATTTTCTAAGAGATCATTGTGATATTAGGCACTATATTTATCTCTCTCTATTTCCCATTTTATCCTCTTCATTACTTATCTCTATTCCATTCCTCCCTTGCCAATTCCCACCTCATTTCAGCCATATCTTAACTTTTACTTTGTTAAGATGGTTAACACTTAAATCTGTCTTGAAACCATAATTAACTCTTATGATCTTTTGCTATAGATTTAAAACCAAAGAATAGAATTGACATTATTATAACCATGTGAATATGTTCACAGCAAAGCCAAGTTGTATGTTAGGATTGCATTTCCTTCTTTATGAGCCCAATGAAACGTCCTCTGGGTTGCTCAAGATATAATGGTTGTAGCTTCAAGGTCAAAAGATTTCTCTTTCCTTACACTGCAACAATTGCCTAAAGTCATAGAAAGCTTCATAATTGAACCATGAATTTGTCAAACATCTTTTGATTGTTGCTTCTATTGCCTTTTTTTCCCCCTGGAGTACCTAATGGACTTGTGTTGCCCATTTATATTTAAAAGAAAAGGATTTCCTCTGCCAGATAGAGGAAGGTCTTCTGCTTGGTCACAATATACAGGTCCTGGGTACATCCCCTGTGACTTAGCTCTGGGGTGAGTAGGCTAGGAGTTGCTCCTCAGGTCAGAATGAGGAGGACAAATTTCTGGGAAAAAACATCCAACACAGAAATTTAGCTTCTTCCAATCAATATTTATTGTTTCCTTTAAAATCTCAGAATTTTTATGAGGGATAAATGCTGGGCTGTCTATAGCAAGGGGGGAGAGGGAAGGGGAGATTGCACTCCCTAATACCCCTGTTTTGTGTATAGACCTTCAAAGAATCCCCTTGTTAGCTCGACAGTTGACCATTCCCCTCCGTCTTAAATACCAGCTCTGAGCTTGGAGACTTGTGGGGGATACTCTGGGCAAGTTAGGTTTCGCCTCCTCTGCAGCCTCCTAAATCAGATATTTTGGGATGTGATTCCATGTCACTGTTCCATCTATCAGCATACTCCCATCCTCTTTCCATCTTCCAGAAATTTGTTGAAATGTCTCATCCATTAATTACCCACTTTCCCATTCTTTTTGGGGGTTCAGAAAATGAGTGGGTATAAAACTCACCCTATTGAACAGGAAAAGTCAGACTTCTGTTCATGGCACCACTTTCGTCCCTTTCCCTCTAAAATATTTGTCTTCACATTAGTTTTCTATTTGTCACTATAGCAAATTACCCAAACATAGTGGCTTAAAACAACAGAAATCTATTCTTTGACAGTTCTGGAGGCCAAAAGCCTGAAATCAGTCTAACAGGGCTAAAATCAAGGTGTAAAATCAAGGTCTGGTTCCTTCTGGAGCCTCCGGGAGAGTATCTGTTTTTTGGTGGCTGCTGGCATTCCTTAGCTCATGGCTGCATTATTCCAACCTCTTGTTTCTGCTGTCACATTCCTACTTCCTCTTCTCTAGTCAAATCTCCTTCTGCCTTCCTCAGGTAAGGATACTTTGGACTACATTTAGGGCCTGCCTAGATAATCCGGAATAACCTCACTGTCTCAAGATCCTTAATATAATCACATCTGCAAAGTCCCTTTTGCCATATAAGGTAACATCTACAGTTTCCAGGTATAAGGACCTGGATATACTTAGGTGCCATTTTTCTTCCTACCATAGTCTTCCTTGATTTCTCCCTTTCTGTTACCACATACATCCAGTCAGTAATCAAGTCCCATGGCTGGATTCATCTACTGGCTCTCAAATATGAATGCACATTACAATTACCTGGAGAGCTTTAAAAAATACCATGGTCCTGGCTAAGCAAATTAGAAGTTCTGGGGAGTTAGATCTGGGCATTATTAAAATAATTTTTGTTTAAATCTTGGTAAAATTTCAAACAGAGAAAAGTTGCAAAAAGGTACAAATAACTCACATATACTCTTTTTTGTTTTTGTTTTTTTAATTTATTTTTTATTGAAATATAGTTGATTTACAATGTTGTGTTAGTTTCGGGGTACACAGCAAATTGATTCAGTTATACATATAAATATATTCTTTTTCACATTCTTTTCCATTGTGGTTTATTACAGGATATTGAATATATTTCCCTGTGCTATACAGTAGGACCTTGTTGTTTATCCCTTCTATATATAATAGTTTGCATCTGCTAATCCCAAACTCCCAGTCCATCCCTCCCCCACCAACCCTCCCCCTTGGCAATCACAAATCTGTTCTCTATGTCTGACTCACATATACTCTTTTTTTTTTTAAAGCTTTTTTAAAAGTTTTTATTTATTAATTTATTTATTTATGGCTGCGTTGGGTCTTCGTTGCTGTGCATGGGCTTTCTCTAGTTGCAGCGAGCAGGGGCTACTCTTCCGTTGTGGTGCACAGGTTTCTCACTGCGGTGGCTTCTCTTGTTGTGGAGCACGGGCTCTAGGCACGTAGGCTCAGTAGTTGTGGCTCACGGGTTTAGTTGCTCCACGGCATGTGGGATCTTCCCAGACCAGGGCTCAACCCATGTCCCCTGCATTGGCAGGCAAATTCTTAACTACTGTGCCACCATGGAAGCCCTCACATATACTCTGGATTTTTTACATTTTGCAGCATTTTCTTTATCATTCTCTTTTTATTTTTTCTGAACCCTTTGAGAGTAAGTCCTTCACCCCTAAGAGTTCTTCAGTATGTTCTTCCTAAGAATAAAAACATTCTCTTTCATAACCACAGTGTCATTACCAAAATCAGGAATTTAACATACAACACATTTTACTTTTCCACCAAGAATACATGTGATGATATCAGGATTGCAACCTCTGCTTTTTTATTGTTTCTATTTTCCTGGAATATTTTTCCCATTTCTTTATTTTTAGCCTTTCTGAATTACTTTGTATTAAGTGTGTTTCTCAAATAGAGCATATAGTGGGTCTTACTTTGTGGACCAGATAGAGAATCTTTTAGCAAGTGAGTTAAGCCTTATACATCTTTATTGATAAAGTTGATATGTTTAGTCTCAACTCTGCTATGTTATTTTATAATATTATTATTATTTTTGTTATATTTGCTATGTTTCCCTATGTAATCTGTTTTCTTTTTGAATTACTTTGGTATTTAGAATGATATATATTCGTGTCTTAGAGATTGTCTTCTTACTTATACCTTTTAAAAATGCCCTTAGTCACACCCATTAGGGTGGCTCCTATCAATAAAATAGAAAATAATGAGTGTTGGCAGGGATATGGAGAAGTAATAACCCTTGTGCGCTGTTGATGGGATTGTAAAATGGTGCAACTGCTATGGAAAACAGTATGGAGTTTCCTCCAAAATTTAAAAATTGGACTACCATATGATCCAGCAATCCCACTTCTGGATATATATCCAAAAGAACAAAAAGCAGGGTCTTGAAGAGGTATTTGCATATCCATGTCCATGGTGGCACTATTCACAATAGCCAAGAGGTGGAAGAAACTCAAACGTCTGACAGATGAATGGGTAAACAAAATGTGATATATATCATACACAATGAAATACAAAGCAGCCTTAAAAAGGAATGAAATTCTGTCACATGCTATAACATGGATGAACCTTGAGGACATTATGTTAAGTAAAATGAACCAGTCACAAAAGAACGAGTACTATATGATTCCACTTATATGAGGTATCTAAAGTAGTCAAATTCATAGATGTAGAAAGTAGAATGGTATTTACCAGAGCCTGGGAATAAAGGGGAACTCTTGTTCAATGGGTACAGAATTTCAGTTATGCAAAGGTGAAAGGTTCTAAAGATGTGTTTCACAATAATGTAAATATACTTAACACTATAGAACTGTAAAAATGGTTAAGATGGTAACTTTTATGATATCTGTTTTTACCATAATAAAAAAAATGCCCTAAGCTCCCTGTTTCTAATTTAACTTTCTCTATCTGGTTTATTTTTAGTATAAGTTCAAATGGTATCCTTCTGTTTCCACCTACTGTGTATATAATAGTCAATGAGTATATGCATTAGTAGTTTTTAAAATATCTCCAGGTGATTCTATAATGTAGCTGATAATCACTGGGCAGTTCTACCATCTCTCCTTTCTCTTCCATTCTTACATCATCATTCTACTCCAGCATTCATTGTTCCTCACATGTTGTAAACTCCTTCTCTGGCTTTTCCTGGACCATCTATTCAATCCTCTCTAAATACTATACCCAGGGCAATCCTGCAAAAGTTCCACTTTGTGTGACATTCGCCACTCTTAAAGTTATCAACGATTCTTTTCCATTGCCTCCAACTTGGAACAGGTGAATTGATTTGAGTCCCAGCTGGGTCACTTACCAGTTATGTGACCTTTGTTAAGTAATTTAAGGGGCCAACAATGCAGTTGCTGGATCATAACACATGTTCAATTAACATCCTTCCATTCTTCCTTTGCTAAGCTCTAGTATCCCATTGTTCCTGTCTGCCCACCCAATCCATCCACCCGCCCTCCTGACCTCCCTCACCAACTCTCACAGCCATCTTGGGGTTTTAAAACCAGACTTACCATTTTTCTTTTTAAATAAATTTATTTATTTAATTTATTTATTATTTTTGGCTGCCTTTGGTCTTCATCGCTGCATGCGGGCTTTCTCTAGTTGTGGCGAGCGGGGGCTACTCTTTGTTGTGGTGTGCAGGCTTCTCATTGCAGTGGCTTCTCTTGTTGCAGAGCATGGGCTCTAGGCGCGCGGGCTTCAGTAGTTGTGGCTCGTGGGCTCTAGAGCACAGGCTCAGTAGCTGTGGCGCACGGGCTTAGTTGCTTCATTGCATGTGGGATCTTCCCAGACCAGGGCTCGAACCCGTGTCCCCTGTATTGGCAGGCAGATTCTTAACCACTACGCCACCAGGGAAGCCCCAGACTTACCTTTAAAACCAAATTTAATTACCCCCTCTTGCCTAAAACACTTCAGCCAGAAATTACCCTGCTCCCCCCTGAGCATCCAGGGCACTTTCTCTAACATGTGGAAACTTTTAGTGACTTGTGTTCTGCCTTTTTACAAAAGTGTAAATAAAGTTAATGAAATGGAAACAGGAACCCAAGGACAGGTGAAGGAGGGAGCAGACTGAGCACTCCCTATCAGAGAACTGAGGAATTACATCATTTGCTTTGAAAACATGTAGCCTTGCTTGAACACTTAATGGTCCCATATCACCCACGCTCCTTGTATCGTCCGGCAAGTTACACATTGTACAAACCTATTCTACTGAAAGCTCTTTGAGGACAGGGTATGTGTCTTAAAGATCTCTGTCCTTGATACACACTGTTGGTAAGCAATAGTTCCTATCCATCTAATGACAGCTGACAATTATTGAATGCTTATTATCTACTTGGCCCTGTTCTAAGTGCTTTACCTTAAATCCTCACAATAACCACATGAAGCAGATCCCATTATTAGCTTCATTTTTCTAATCTTAGGCTTTGAAACTGAAGTTCAGAGAAGTGAAGTAGCTTGTCCAAGTTTGTGCAGCTGGGGTATGAATCTGAAGTCTGTCTTCAGAATTCATGCTACCCTGTCTGCTACTGCCTGTCATTAATGGACTAACAAAATATGGTCATTTAATTATATGCATGCAAATTATAATTGTTCAGATTTTGTTCCCAGATGTAGACCATTTTGGTATTTTCTGTTTCACTGAATTTCTAAGCAAATGAAAGTCAATAATCCCCTTAGTGTTGACCAGGTAGACTGGAGTGCCCTTTAGGGTCAGCATCTCTGCACTTTAAAGCTGACCCTGCCACGTACTTGATGTGTGGCCTTGAACAAGTCACTTAACCTTTCTTGTTTCTCATCTCTAACTTCTATCATTGGGCATTTACAGAGGATTTGTTGCCATAGTAATACAAAATAATACTGACCTATCTCTCAGGAGTGAGTGTCATGGGGATTAACTAATTTACAGCTGTGAAGAGCTTTCAACATATGAACTGCTAAACAACAGTGAGATCGTAAAGAGAATTTAAAACACCATCAGCTTGTGGAGTGTGCCCATTTGATGCCCATCATTATATGTTTAACCATTAGCATTACTACTCATAATAAACTTTTATGAGGTACTTTAGGTGGTTGGAGTGTTTTTATGAGAGCTAATTAGTTGTTCCAACCAGTTCCATGAGGTAGGTCCGTATTTTTATCATCCCTGTTTCGGAAATTACATTAAATTGGTGCACGCGTCATTAAAAAAATCTTAAACGTCTAGATAAAAGCATTCCGTGATTGGAGACAATTCTCATACAGCCATCACTCCTAACACAAAGCTCCAGTGGTAGGGCAATGGGAGTGGATTCTGCATGTGGTGCCAATATATAATGTTGGCAAATCTTTTTATTTTTAATTGTTTTGATGTTTGCACATTAAATAGGTGGTGAGTCTTGTTCTAGGTTCTTTTGTGTATCAGTCAGGGTGCATTTCAGAAAATTGATCCTATTCTAGATATTTTAAACAAATTTAATACAAGAAATTGGTTACATGTGTTTTGGATGGGTTATAAGAGCAAATAGGAGAATTAGGTGCTAGGAGAACAATTAGAAAGAAGAGGTCATACCCAGAAACTAGTAACTTCAGGAATCAGTCCCATTTCCAAGGACTGGGGGAAGAAAAGGGAGGAGATCAAGTTTGCAGAGTCCTGGAGCATCAGCTGCTGCTGGGCTAGAACCACAGAGAGAAGCTCCACTGTAGGAGCTAGAATCACAAAGGGAGGGAGTCATGTCCAAAGATGCTGCCAGAGCACGAAAGAACAGCTTCTCTGCTCCTACCCTCTAATCTTGCACGAGTGCTTCCTATCAGTAGAAATTAATAGGAAGTCTTGGGCAAGGGAGCCTGGGAAACATGGTTGTAGGTTTCTAACTCTAGCTTCACAGAGTTAGATGGAGGAGGATGGATGCAGGGTTGAGAGAGAGCAGGTAAGTAACTGGTCTGTCTCATAAGTTCACTAAATTTTTCCTGGTGATCAGAGAGATTCAGAAGCTTACTCCAAGGCCTTTACACCGGCAAGTTGTAGACCTGCTATTCAAGCTCAGGCTTGCCAACTCGAAGTGTAATGCGTATTTCCAGTGCCACATTCCATCTCTCTCTTAGTGTGCTCACCTTCCCTGTTAGGCTCCAGTGTCATGTGGTAAGAATGCTCATCTCTACCTATCTTCAAGGGTGGAATGAGGATTAAATTAGATCATGTACATAAAAGCACTCGATTGTCACTAATGCAACCCACCAATGAAAGCTAGTATTGTAATTTGTAAATAAATTTTACAAAAATATCTGTAAACTAAGTCCAAGATTAAAATGAGATTTTGTTACAGAGCTTTTGAAGTCAGACCCCAGCAAAGGTCCTCCCGCCCAGTGTTGTTTGAGCCAATAGAGCAAGACGGAACCTGATTCAGAAGCAAAGGAAGGTTTTCTTCTTTGATCAGAGGTTGGAGAGGTGGAAGCTCAGGCTCTAGAGCACACCCTCTCCCCGCAGGCCATGGGCTGGGCTGCTCTATAGGGATCTCCTCAGTGAGGGAGGGGGCGGGGTTCTCCTGAAGCGGGCGCAGCTGTGCAGCTCGGGCGGCAGATCACAGCGCTGCGTGCAGCGTCTGCGCACGGCCTGCTGCCGCCATCTTGAATCGGGGTGTGGTGCAGCGCGCTTCTCCACACGCTCAGCAAGCTGAGGCGTTCTGAAGAGCCGTGTGTCCGGGTGTGAGGCCTCTACACGCGACCCCCTGTGAGCAAGTGAAACTAGACTGAGCACAAAGGATAAAAAGGTTAGACTTTATTTTAATACCCAGATTCTATTTTTATTTTCTGGGAATTGTTAATGGGCTTTGCTGGTGACAATTTCTCTTCCCTTAGAATGTAGTTGGATCACCTTGTATCTGGACCGTGGCTGAAAATTGAGTGTGTGTGGGGACTGCCTTTCAGTTGGTAGTTGCTCTTCTTGTTGGGTTCAAATAGAGCTGAAGAATTACTTTTACAGGAGGTTCGAGAATTGCTTGCGGCTTTTAATTTATCCTGACTGGCTTTTAAACATGTCGCCAGGTTTTAGTCATACAATCCTTATTTTCAAATAAGTATCATTACATTATTATTAATAATCCCATTGCATAGGAAAGGAACTGAGATATAACACATGTTCATTAAATATTTGGTGAGAAAGAAAGAACAGATCTCTAGGCTCCTGATTTCCACTTTCTGAGTGGGAGTGGTGGTGTATCGGAAGGAACATTCTTGGCTGGGTAAACTGAGGCCAATTATTTACCTCTCTGAACACAATAGGAGTGTGAGTTTGAGGATAATTGTGATAACGTGTGGTGAAGTGTTTGGTAAAATTTAAAGTGCTGTGCCAATGTTAAGGACTACTGCCGAGTTGTCTTGCTGCCTCCCGGACTATGTAAAAATATGGCTTCGCAAACACTGAGAAATCCTTATGAGGAAACAAGACTCTGTAGCATCCTATCATCTGTCATTCCCCAATGTCATGAACTGTACTTAGTGTTTATGCCCACCCTCCCCCATAGGAGACAATGAAATCACTCTTATGGCTGTTGTTTTCCCAAGTAACAGCCTTATCATTTGTATTGCTCTGAGGAAGGCTATGTTGGAATCACTCATCCCAAACCCCTGTTTTTCATCAATCACTTTTTGGCTGCAGAACCCCATGGAGGAGACAATATCCAGATTGCTTTCAATCCAATAACTCACCCCAGACAACAATAAAAACAAAGACAGCAAATCTAAACCCAAGCACTGGATGTTAAGTGACCCATGCATTGGAAGGTGAGCAACCATTTGCAGGGATCCTTGTACCACCTTTGATCTGTTTGTTTAAGATGCCTGGCTACAGTCTATGGTTGTCATCTCTGGAAGCTTTTTCTTTTCTTGGAAGTGATCCAACTACTTTCTCTCTCTCTAGGCTCGAGACTGCTATCCTCCCTTTGTTTAAGCTGGGTTGGCAGGGATTCAAACTCTGCTACCTCTCCCTTCCCCTGTGGCCTGAGAGCCTGAGGCCACTTAGGGCCAGAGGCATATTTTAAAATGAAGTCTAGAGCTAAGTCTCCCTCCTTTTGGACAGAGCGCAGGTTCCAGAGTCCATTCTTCTGCCCAGACTGATATCCTGGTCAGCAGCTGATCTTGATACATTTTCTTCTGGCTAGTGGTCCTAATGTGGACTGGAAGAGGGACCCACAGAATCAAGTGATTCCTGATTTTCTGGGCACCCCCAAAGTGATGCTATTTGGAGGTGGGACCTTTGGGAGGTACATAGGTAATGAAGGTGAAGCCCTCATGAATGGGATTTGTGCCCTTAAAAAAGGGACCCCAGAGAGCTCTCTTGCTCTTTTCTACCATATGAGGATAAAATGAAAAGATTGTAATCTGCAACCTGGAAGAGGGCTCTTGCCAGAACTTGACCATGCTGGTGCCCTGATCTTGGACTTCCAGCCTCTAGAACTGTGAGAAATAAATGTTTGTTGTTTATAAGTCACTCAGTCTGTGGTTCTTTGTTATAACAGCTTGCAATGACTAAGACAAGGTCTATCATCTTAGAAGACTTAAAAATCTTAGGACAGGACAGGAATGCTGTTATGCAACAGTGATCGAGTGTGCATTTCTCTTGACTAGAGAAAGGTGATGAACAATAATGGCCCCATTAAATTCCACCCTCAATATTTGATGGACTGGGAGAGAGCTGCAGGAGAGATGTGTTTGATTTCAACTTCTCAGTGCCAGAGATACTTCAAAAACAATTTGTGGGTAAATAATACAAGTCTCCAAAATCAGTGTGCTTACTAAAAGGCAACTACACCCAAAGGAAGCATTTCTGTTTGAATTTAATTGATTTAAAATTAGCGTTCCCTTTCTTTTGATGGCTCCATTCTTGTTTACTGGGAAAACATTTGTAGCAAAACACATACTGCGTGTGTACCTGGGCATTGATATTCTCGCTGGCAAATACTCTCCACCACAGTGCCTGGATACATATTTGCCTCAGAGACCTGAACAACTCTGAAAGAACTGTTCAAGTCTCCCAAGGAAATACTATCTTTACTTGACAAGAATGATGCCGATGTTTAAAATCACCTTCAGAGCAGTCCTAAGGATGTTCCTTGGCCTCTCAAGCTACTGAACTTGTGGAAAACAGCAGAAAATATTCTGCTAGGAAAGTGTTACTGTTAAGCTGTATTGTTGGTTTCCCCTTTCTTTTCTTGATTTTTGTGGGGATGGAAAATAAGAGAAGACAGGGTAATTGGTTGTCTAATAAGGACTGTTTGTCTAGAAACAGATTTTTGTTGTTGTAATCCCTTTGTTGCTTCTTCATCTGAAAGAAGGAGAATATTCTTTAGGGAATTCATAGCATGCAGAGAATTCTAAGAAATGGGTGATGGATGTACATGAACATTTTAGATAAAGGTTCTAATTTACCTTATAGTTCTTACTCTTCAAACAGTTTAAAGACAAATTTGTGTGTGTGTGTTTCCTTTTTACAAATGTGATGCTTGTTCATTGTGGAAAATGAATAAATAGAAGAAAATAAATATCAGCCTTAATCTTACCACCCAGAGGTAATTTTTTAATTTCCTTCTAAATATATCTATAACCTATGGTGTAATAATTTAGTAAAAAAGGGATCATACGAGATATCCTTTGCATAATTTTAATTCACTTTCATTCACTTATTATAGTAAATGTGTATTTCCATGTTCCGTGTGCTACATTATTATATTAATACCTTTATAGAATTTTATCCTGTGATATACCAAACTTCCAAACTGTAATGTTTTGGTAAATATCCTGGAAGCTGTGGTTTGGTGTTTCTTTAGGATAAATGGCTAGAAATGGAAGGTCTGAATCAAGTGATAGGCAGAATTTTTAGGCTTTTGATATATATTGTTAAATTTCTATCCATAAGTGTTGTGCCAGTTTTATTTTATTTTAGCACCAGAAGTGTAAGAGAGTGACCATTTCCTCAAATCTTCACCAACATTAGGCATTTAAAAATACCTTATTAACCCTCTGGGAAATATAGGGTGAGGGATAGACCACTCAAAACTGATGCAACAGTAAGAACACTAACAAAAACATAATTGGTGCCTGTTATGGACTGAATTGTGTCTACCCCCACCCACCCACCCATTTATATGTCGAAGCCCTAAACCCCAGTGTGACCATGTTTGGAGATAGTCTTTTAAGGAGGTAATAAGGTTAAATGAGGTCGTAAGGGTGGAGCCCTAATGAGATAGGATGGGTGTCCTTCTAGGAAGAGTAAGAGACACCAGAGAGTGCCCTGCACACACAGAAGGTCATGTGAGGACACAGTGAGAAGGTGGCCCTCTGCAAGCCAGGAAGAGAGGCCTCACCAGACACCAACTTTGTGGGCACCTTGATCTTAGACGTCCACCTTCCAGAGCTGTGAAAAAATAAATTTCTGTTGTTTAAGGCACCCAGCCTGAAGTCTTGTTATGGCATCCTGAGCTGACGTATACAGTACTCTTGTAGATTCTTGGCAAAGCCCAGGTAGTTGGCATGGCTAGAGGCCACTAGGGGGTATTTAAGAAGCACAAAAAACAATCCAGTGGAAACGTTGACTTGAGGACACTGAGATAATGTAGATGGAAGTGGAGCTCTGAGTTAGTGAGGCTACTGTGGGCACAGAAGGAAGTACAACCTGCCACAAGCTGAAAGCCATGCAGGTGCTTCTCTCTGCAGGCATACCTCAGAGATATTGCAGGTTTGGTTCCAGACCACAGCAATTAAGGGACTATCACAATAAAGTGAGTCACACTTTTTTGGTTTCCCAGTGTATGTAAAAGTTATGTTTACAGGATACTATAATCTACTGTGTGTGCAATAGCATTGTCTAAAAAAATGTACACACCTTAATTAAAAAATACTTTATTGCTAAAAAAATGCCCAAACAATTACAATAGTAACATTAAAGATTACAGATCATGGATCACCATAACAAATATAATAATAATGAAAAAGTTTGAACTATTGCAAGAATTACCAAAATGTGATACAGAGATACAAAGTAGACAGATGCTCTTGGAAAAATAGTACTGACCCATTTGCTCAACACAAGGTTGCCACAAATTTTCAATTTGTAAAAAAAATAGTATCTTCAAAGTGAAATAAAGCAAATGCAATAAAACAAGGTATGCCTGTATTTATTTATTTTTTAAATAGAACTAAAAGGGCTCTGTCTGTATAGCAGCCGAGCTGAGGGCTTTTCCTTTTATTTCCTCCTATTATTCTGGCTCCCCTTGCTTAAGAAAACAACCATATATAACCTAATATCCATATTTTACTGACATAATTCCCCTATATATCAATCATGTATAAACTAGTTGCTGTTTTAGAAACATATTTTATAGCAGAACTGATTGTAACCCACTCTGTGACCTCAGTTTCCTCAACTGTAATTTAAGGAGGTTGGAAAATATCAGAGTTTATTTTTTTTTATTTATTTTTATTTATTTTTGGCTGCGTTGCGGCAAGTGGGGGCTACTCTTCGTTGCGGTGTGTGGGCTTCTTGTTGCGGTGGCTTCTCTTGTTGTGGAGCACGGGCTCTAGGCATGCGGGCTTCAATAGTTGTGGCACGCGGGCTCAGTAGTTGTGGCTAGTGGCCTCCAGAGCGCGGGCTCAGTAGTTGTGGCGCACGGGCTTAGTTGCTCCGTGGCATGTGGGATCTTCCCGGACCAGGGCTCTAACCCGTGTCCCCTGCATTGGCAGGGAGATTCTTAACCACTGCACCACCAGGGAAGTCCCTATCAGTGAATTTTAAAACTTGTGCATTGAATAATAGCTAAAGGCTGCATTCTCCCCTCTCCCAGGGGTGGAGGTTGGACTGTGGGGCTGTGGGGCTGGGGTTGGTTGTGATGTTAATCTTGCTGGGATCTGGTACCTCCCCCTTCCTTGCTTTAATAGAACAACCCTGCTTGTTATTTTACATAATAATATTTACGTATGATTTTATTTGGAGAAAAGGTCTGTTATGGACTCAACGTTTGTGCCTCTCCAAAATTCATATGTCAAAATCCTCACCCCCAAAGTGATGCTATTTGGAGGTGGGACCTTTGGGAGGTACATAAGTAATGAAGGTGAAGCCCTCGTGAATGGGATTTGTGCCCTTAAAAAAGGGACCCCAGAGAGCTCTCTTGCTCTTTTCTACCATGTGAGGATAAAATGAAAAGATTGTAATCTGCAACCTGGAAGAGGGCTCTTGCCAGAACTTGACCATGCTGGTGCCCTGATCTTGGACTTCCAGCCTCTAGAACTGTGAGAAATAAATGTCTGTTGTTTATAAGTTACTCAGTCTGTGGTACTTTGTTATAACAGCTTGCAATGACTAAGACAAGGTCTATCATCTTAAAAGACTTAAAAATCTTAGGACAGGATGACATTAAGTTACCTTCCAGTTGTATTTCTGTGATCTCTAAAATTGGTTTATTACTTGTGTAAGAATTTGCATAGTTTACAACACTCCTAAACATACATATTCTCATCTATTCTATACATTCCCTCCTTGAAGTAGTAAGGATGTGTACCGTCACTCTCATTTCATATACTTGGAAACATTACGTGACTTCTCAAGGTATTACAACTAGCTACCAATAGAACTAGAACTTAAACTCAGGTCTTCTGACTCTGAACTTCATCATTTTCCCACTACTCCTGTGAGAAGGAGCTAAGAGTTACGTTCTTAGAAGCTATAAGGAAAGTAAGGAAAAGAGTAATCCTAATATTTAAAAGCCCAATTAAGAAGTAAAATAAGTTACATGTGTTTTTATTTTTTTAAAAGATAATTCTGTAAGATTGTTTTTCCATTTATTTATCATTCTTGTTAATCTTAATAAGAGTTATGTCTTTTTGGACATAGGGTCTAGAATGGTCATTACTATGAATCTAGTGAGTTTGAATAGAAGGCCGTCATTTTAGGAACTGCAGATAAACACAGAACTCAGTCAGCATAATCTAATTGCAAATAAGGAATCCAAGGGAAAATGTTTCCTGAGCTTTGAATTTGCAAACTAACATTTAGGGACTTGCAAGCATATCTTCCCCAAATGCTCATCACCTCCCTTTTCCAGTCTTTGTATCCTCTTCATAGCCAGTAACAAATTATGCTTTCCTCTCTTCAATTCCATCATCTTTTATTTCATGAAATACAAATTTTGCATATTGTCAGAGGATCTACTTTACTCATTTAAACAGACTCTTTTCCAGTTTCTACCTACATCCACATGAATTGACTGGAAAAATCTTCATTGTCCTTCACCAGAGTCCTCCAATCTGGATTTCAGTCTGTTTACTGCTTTAAAATGGCTGTCTTTGAACTAAACCCTCAGGTTGTACTAGTTGCTAGCTGAAAGTGGCTCTTATGTGCTGCTTACCTATTTTTGGCATAAGATCATTGTACTTCAGGGCCCCTCATAATGCTTAGCTGCAGGAATGACTGCTGTTCTTTCATTTGCTTTCTGTTGAGCCACAAGAATTTCCACCGAACAGAGTAGTCCCTGTTTCTGTGTCCCTCTCTGTTCTTATCTCTGCCTTTCTCTTTTCCTCCTTCTCTCACCTCTTCTACACTTACATTCCCCATTGTGGCCGCAGGGAACTTGAAGAAGAACCAGAATTCAGCTCTAATTTGACATTTCTCTGGAACACTTGGTAGGCAGCATGGTGTGTGTCCCAGAGATGGACATACATTTTCCCTTTCCATACATTTTTCCTTTCCTGGATTTGGAATAAGGAATAATCAAAGGAGGCATTCCTCCATTCCGCTGAGAGAGCAAAAGCCTGGAGCCAAATATATCCTCTGATTTTATGGATGTACAAACCCGCAAAAGCTTAATGGAAAGGAACTTGGAAGGAGAGGAAGATGATCGAATTGCTTTAGGCTCCCTGCTTGATTACTTTTAGGTACTGAGTTCATGTGTCAATTTGTGTGACTGATTTAATGGTTTCCCTTTATGACATTGTTAATCATAATAATTATAGTAACTTACATTTGTGTAGTGCTTTATGGTTTTCAAAGCATTTTTATATCCATTATCTTATCAAGTCTCACAACAAACTGGGGAAGATACACTTGCCAGAAGAATGGTCTTTTTGCTGGGAAAGTCATTTTCTTTGAGCGTGCATCTTCAAGAAGGGATGCATGAAGAATGTTGGGGGAGGAGGGAGATACTGAGCCAGCAAAAGTCAGCTGAATCCACCGGGGCTGGGCAGATGTCACCCCGCCCCGGCCCCTTCACACCTTGGGTGGGAGTAACCAGCCTTAACTCAATTTAGTAAAGCATCACTTTAGTCTCATTAAATCACTTTGCTGAACAAAGGGTTATATCCAACACACCAGCCTAGGATTTGCACATTTCTGACCCAGTGAGTATCAGTGGGAGCTTCCCTATCTCACCCGCCAATATCAATCTCCACCTAGTTTTTATTATTAACTATATTACTTCCTTAGCAACTGCTGTAGCTTTGGAAGACGTTAACTCTCTAAAAATTTACAGCTGAGTTCCTCCAGAGTCCTACAAATAAGGCTGGTGTTGATTGGAGCAACTCCCTTGTTTTTCTTTCTTGTAGCCAGTTGTAACATAGTCCCAAGCCTCTATGTACCTATAGTTGTTAGCAATGGAACATGGAAAATTTCCTAATTCCTTTCTCTCTTATGTGTACATCTACCTCTTATCCAGCTTTGTGACCTAGACAGGGTAACTACTATCATTTATTTATAATGAGAAAACCATGTTAGGAGTTTACATCATTTGTTCACATATAATTTGGTGGAGCCAGGAGTGGTACTAAGATCAGCTAGCTCCCAAGTTAGTTATTTTTCCACTGTATAGTAGAATTCAGTTTGGTGCCCCTTCCTCTCTTCCTCCTTTTTTTTTTTTTTGGCGGTACGCGGGCCTCTCACTGTTGTGGCCTCTCCCGTTGCGGAGCACAGGCTCCGGACGAGCAGGCTCAGCGGCCATGGCTCACGGGCCCAGCTGCTCTGCGGCATGTGGGATCTTCCCAGACCGGGGCACGAACCCGTTTCCCCTGCATCGGCAGGCGGACTCTCAACCACTGCACCACCAGGGAAGCCCCTCTTCCTCCTTTTTAAAAGTTTTCAGAAACAGGCAAAAATCTCAAAAATTTTTTTTCCAAAATGTTGCTCATTATTTTGCCATTTCATAAAACCACTTCAGCTGTGCTGAAGGCCCTTTAGAGTCAATGTGAAAATGTGTTTATCATTTAGATCTTTTTCCCAGTCCATCGTCCCCGGGTGAATCCTGATAGCCATGATTATAGTGCATGACCTTTCTTTTTTTGTGTGTGGCCGCTTAGAAAACAGGTGAACCTAAGCAGGATGGAGCAAATTGTCTCTCCTGGAAGTTTGGAATTGGAATGAATGGATAGTAGTTATTCATTTTATAGGTCGTTTGAACTGAGGACAATTAAACTCTGAGGCTGTGGCCCCCAGACATATACACAGGATGCAGAAGTTAGAGAGAAAAGAAAGAAGCAGGGAGGTGAGAATCCTTATGGCTCTGGAGGAACAGAGCTAGGCAGGCAGCAGGGCCAGCTGCCTCTTTTCTTTTTTTTTTTTTCTTTTTTTTTAAATTTTTTTTTTATTAGTTTCTGCTTTATAACAAAGTGAATCAGTCATACATATATATCTGTTCCCACATCCCTTCCCTCATGCATCTCCCTCCCTCCCACCCTCCCCATCCCACCCCTCCAGGCGGTCACAAAGCACCGAGCTGATCTCCCTGTGTTCTGCGGCTGCTTCCCACTATCTATCTACCTTACGTTTCGTAGTGTATATATGTCCATGCTTCTCTTTCGCTTTGTCACAGCTTACCCTTCCCCCTCCCCATATCCTCAAGTCCACTCTCAAGTAGGTCTGTGTCTTTATTCCCGTTTTACCCCTAGGTTCTTCATGACATTTTTTTTTTTAATTCCATATATATGTGTTAGCATACGGTATTTGTCTTTCTCTTTCTGACTTACTTCACTCTGTATGACAGACTCTAGGTCTATCCACCTCATTACAAATAGCTCAGTTTCGTTTCTTTTTATGGCTGAGTAATATTCCATTGTATATATGTGCCACATCTTCTTTATCCATTCATCCGATGATGGACACTTAGGTTGTTTCCATCTCCAGGCTATTGTGAATAGAGCTGCAATGAACATTTTGGTACATGTCTCTTTTTGAATTATGGTTTTCTCAGGGTATATGCCTAGTAGTGGGATTGCTGGGTCATATGGTAGTTCTATTTTTAGTTTTTTAAGGAACCTCCATACTGTTCTCCATAGTGGCTGTACCAATTCACATTCCCACCAGCAGTGCAAGAGTGTTCCCTTTTCTCCACACCCTCTCCAGCATTTATTGTTTCTAGATTTCTTGATGATGGCCATTCTGACTGGTGTGAGATGATATCTCATTGTAGTTTTGATTTGCATTTCTCTAATGATTAATGATGTTGAGCATTCTTTCATGTGTTTGTTGGCAGTCTGTATATCTTCTTTGGAGAAATGCCTATTTAAGTCTTCTGCCCATTTTTGGATTGGGTTGTTTGTTTTTTTGCTATTGAGCTGCATGAGCTGTTTATAAATTTTGGAGATTAATCCTTTGTCAGTTGCTTCATTTGCAAATATTTTCTCCCATTCTGAGGGTTGTCTTTTGGTCTTGTTTATGGTTTCCTTTGCTGTGCAAAAGCTTTGAAGTTTCATTAGGTCCCATTTGTTTATCTTTGTTTTTAGTTCCATTTCTCTAGGAGGTGGGTCCAAAAGGATCTTGCTGTGATTTATGTCATAGAGTGTTCTGCCTATGTTTTCATCTAAGAGTTTGATAGTTTCTGGCCTTACATTTAGGTCTTTAATCCATTTTGAGCTTATTTTTGTGTATGGTGTTAGGGAATGATCTAGTCTCAAACTTTTACATGTCCCTGTCCAGTTTTCCCAGCACCACTTATTGAAGAGGCTGTCCTTTCTCCACTGTACATTCCTGCCTCCTTTATGCCTCTTTTCTTAACTGCGTTTTAGTGCTTGGCTCCAGGCACACAAGCAGCCAGACCCCATTGTAATTCCTGCTCTTGGAGAGTATAAGACACTGAACAAGTCTTTCTAATTCTTGTTTTTGCTTAAGTTATGCTAAAGAGGGTTTCTATTGTAATACTTGTCATCCAAAGAGCTTTAACTTGGATGTTCTGAAAAACGACTTTCTGGAATTTTTCACTCCAAGAATTTCTGTTATTGGTCAGGTATAGAAAATATCCTGCCCCAGCCATTGCCATGGATCGCACACCTTTAGCTGCACACATCCCCAGGTGTACATGTCCCCATGTATATGCATCCTGTGGCCTCTGCCCAACCGTGTGGCCAGGAGACAGCATTCCTCAGCTCTGCTGGCCTCAACTTTTTCTTCATCCTGAAGCTCCCAGTGAAGAGGGCAGCCTCCAGCTTGATACTAAATTTCTCCTCATTGATCCCTTCTCATAATTCCCTTTGCTGTTGCATGCCCATTTCTTTCTTCATTTGCAGTCACCCTGTCACTCATTGTTTGCTAATGACTAGTTGGCAGGCATAGAGAAGAGAAGTGGCAGCCAGCCTGGCCTTCAGACAGGAAAAAAGCGTGTTTTTCTAGAGTGAAAACATTATTTGGTAAGAAGCACGTTCCAGCACTGAATATTTCTCTTTCAAAGTCCTGCTGGGCTCCTTTTGTCTCCCAGTGTCTGTGCTTTCCTTGTCACTTCCTCCCACCTTCTTCCCAGATGGAGACTGGCAGGGCCACTTGGTTTGGGGATGGGGTTCCTCTCAAAGGCAGATGTGGGCTCTGGAGGAGACTCTAATATGATCTTCAGGAAGCAAACTGTTAGAGTAATTATAATCATCGGAAAATAATATACGGCTATTTGGAAGCCTTTGAAACCTTCTCAGATTTTTCTAGAGAAAGCCAGTAATTAGCAAGAAATACCAACTTCTCTCTGCTATCCATTCAAAGAGAAGTCTCCTGAACCTTTAGAGTGAACTTATCTTCGTCTTGGATTTAATATTTATTCCAGAGAAGGATGGGTCTCTTGACACCAATTTCTCTCATTAATTTCAAAGCTCACCTGGGGAATGGTCCACCTACTTTCCTCCCTCCAGAGCTCCTAAAAGCTGGGCATCTGGGACCAGCCCTCTGAGGCTGGACCTTACCTTATTCTTAGAGAGAATAATGGTGCAAACTTTGACAATGATGCTGATTACTTGTTTATTATTCACCATATACCAAGTAGTCTTCGAAAACCTGGTAAAATGCCGCTCAGGTTTTCACAGTCCTCTAAATGCTTCTCAGCCAGAAGAGGGCGTTGTGTCCCTGATTTTTTTTTTTTTTTTTTTTTTTCTTTTAAACTAAGCAGAAAGCCTTAGGAGAGCAAATGACTTTTAGAGCCACACTGTTCTTTACATGTAAATAACAACACACAACAAAAAGTTCATCTGTTGAAGACAAATAGTCAAAAGAAATATTAGTAAATGCAAACCGGGCAGCTAGCATGGAACGCTGCTCTGGGTACTGGGGGTCACAGTGGCTTCCGGTGAACATATTTCTTATGCTGCTAGCTCAGGTTAGAAATGAAGTGACAAAAAATGCAACAAGGACTTCTTGCTAGTGAGGAGCAGTGGGTAATATATTTGTTTGTATTATGGGATTGCAGTTCTACTAGAAGGAACACTTGACATTTTGATGAGTGCCTCCAGGGAGAAAAGGTACTAACTTCAGAACTTAGTTTTAATTATACTAAGGAGATTACATTATTCAAAAGCATCCCACTGGTAAGGTGCAACATTTCCTGAAACAGTTTAGAGGAAAATGCCACATTAATCAGTTCAATATTTCACTCAGAAGGCTTAATGATGGGAGAAGTTTAAAGTACCGTAGCAACGATAATGCAGAAGGGAAGGGAATAAAAGAATGTTCACTTAGAGGAAGAGGTTGAAATAGTTGCTGGTCCCTTTTGTGTCTTTCCCCATTAAAAGCTGGCTGGCTGTGCTAGAAACCCAGTGGGGATCAACATGTGGACCCCACCATTCCTGAAACAGGAGGACCCTGAAAGGCAACAGTGTGAGAGAGGAAGGATGTTATGTTCAAGCCATGTCCTCTGCCCAGGCAGTTCACCGCTGCTCCTCCGTTAATGGTCCAGGTTGGTGATGAGTAGCTGCTCTCTTTCTTCCCACAAGGGATCTTTGTAAATGTATAGTATTTGATGTTAAAGGGAGATGGGCAGAATGAGATTCTGGAGTGTTTTGTCTTCTATTCCCATTCTTTCCCCAACTCATATTCTAATTACCTTCTTCACCCTACAAAAGTCCAATGAGAATCTGGCCTGAAAGTCAGAGAGGTATTTAGAAGGTAGGCTCTCACCTGAAAGGGGACCAACACTCCTGGGCCTATTGAGGTACTGAGAGACTGGGTGACCATAAAGATTGGAAATTCAATCCAGATCTTAATGTTTGTAAACATACAAACCAGCCTCATGGTTAGTCAAATTAGAGGAATAATTAAAAAAAAACAAAAAACCCATTGTTGTCATGGGGCAGTAGTCTGGCAAACAGGTGTGAGGCCTTAGCTAAAACCAGTGTAGGGCATGGGTTAGGGAGCAGAAACAATCACTGTGTGCTTTTGTTAAAACTTTTTTGTCCAATTGTTAGTTTAATTTCTGTCTAGCTCTCACCACAAAGAAGCTTGGAATAAAAACTAAAAATCAATACTAGAATAGCATAGCTAAATTGTCTAAATGTACACCATGTGAATTTCCCTGCCCTGTTTTCTTTTTTCTATTTCTTACTGTGTGTGCTTGTGGGATCCCTCCTGCTTTGTGGATCAGAGTCACCTTTGTTTTTACCTTCAAAGCTCTCTGCTTCTGCCATGATACTTTTCTTCCTCTAAGTCACCTTGTTTCTTTCCCAGAAACAGGTGCCTGTGTAACTATACTGTGTGTATTTCCTTTACATGTATCCTCCACTGAGAGGGTTTAACTTTGGTACTCTCTGAAATACTAGCTAACTTTTCCCAATTCCAGAATTCCCAAGCTTTTTGTGATAGCATTACTCCATTCTTGCCCTATTCTTGTTTTGCTTCCAAGACTTTATCAAGGTGATATATATTTATTGAAAAAAGTTGTAGTGAATCTAGAATTTTGTTTTAAGATGTGCACAATAGCCCATGAGATTTTTTTTTTTTGCGGTATGTGGGCCTCTCACTGTTGTGGCCTCTCCCGTTGCGGAGCACAGGCTCCGGACGCACAGGCCCAGCGGCCATGGCTCACGGGCCCAGCCGCTCCGCGGCATGTGGGATCTTCCCAGACCGGGGCACGAACCCGTTTCCCCTGCATCGGCAGGCGGACCCTCAACCACTGCGCCACCAGGGAAGCCCGCCCATGAGATTTTGACAACCTTTTAGGGAAACAATAAATACGATTTTACCATTAAAATTATTATTTCGATGTCATGGTAGTAAGGCTGATATACAACATACTTCCTTGAAGGAGATATAGGCAGGAGTATTCTGTCTCCTAGTGAAGGGGCCTCTATCATCATCTTGATGGTGTTGGAAAGTCATACTTGGATGTTTCTATTTTTGTGTTGCTTTGTTTATTATTACACAAAGTTCTTTGTCTGGTTTTGGGCAAATTCTTCAAATTAAGTTGAATGCAGAGTGTTTGATTAGCTTGTTTTGAGTTCCTCATTTATTCTGTCTTGGAAGCCCTGAAGCCTGGTCCTGACCAGGAGCAGGGATGCTGATATCCATGGGGTTACCATCTATTTTCTTATCCTGATCACTGTTTTCTAGTTTTAGGATTCCAGGTGTTGTTCCACTCTTCAAAACGTGGTTGACTCCATCTGTGGATGTTTACCAAATGGATTTTCTAAGCCTTATAACTACACCCTAGTCTTGACAAAAGGTTGGAAAGGAGTGGAATGCCGTTTTTATAACAAAATTAGAAAACAGAATTCTAAATGCTTAATCACCTAGGAATCACTGGATATGATGTATCGGGTTATAGTTAAACTGACTTGAAATATGGAGTGCTCATTAACTATTAGGAAAAGGAGCAATTGCACTGCACCCACTGGCATAAAATCTCCCTTGTTGGTTTAAAATAGCTTACTTTTCATTTGACACAAAGATTCTAGTAGGAGAAAAAGATAAAGGACACCTCACTCACACTCTATGCAGAAGAGGGACTGGGTTTTAATCCTGTAACTGTCCCTTCCAAGTCCCTCTTCCACAGTCACCTTTTATGACTTTATAAATCGTTGCTGGCTCTTGATAAGAACTGGAGCTGGCTGCTGGCCTGACCTCCTCCTGTGCTGATAATCTCTTGTCTTATTATTTTGTCCTTTCTTAGGATGTGATTGTACTGCCACCATAATAATAAGCATTTACCAAGTCTTGTTATCTGTCTCTCATTGGACAGAGCCCATCTATTCTTAAAACTTGAAGCTCGGAGAGCCCTGGCCTTCCAAAGCATTTTTCTGTGGCTTCTGGCTTCAAAAACTTCTATTTGACTGACACTATATGTGTTAACCCTGCCTGGCTCTATCTGTTGCCCTTCTTTCTTTTCTTCAACATTTCAACTTATTCTATCATTTGATTTCTCTAGAATGATACATCTGCCTGTCACAGATACTCTGATCTGGTTAGAGTCACAACAACTATGTATGTGTGTGCGTGTATGTATGTAATTTATGTACTTATATTTTTACTTCAGATTTATTTTTATTGAGGCAACATTGGTTTATTACCTTATATAAGTTTCACATGTACAGCACTATATTTCTACTTCTATATACCTTACAGCATGCTCACCACCAAAAATTTAGTTTCCATCCCTCCCCATATAGTTGCTCTCCTTTACCCATTTCGTCCTCTCCCCTCCCCTTCCTCTCTAGTAACCACTATGGTTTCTTTAATGTCTGTGCTGAGGACAACTATTTATTGCAAGATGATTAATTCAAGAAAATAAAAAAATATTTGAAGTTGCATTTCTTTTTGTAAATTCAATCCATTTAAAATTTAGAGAATTTGGTATTCTTTTATTATTTAATGTTCTTTTTTTTTTTTTTTTTTTTGCGGTACGCAGGCCACTCACTGTTGTGGCCTCTTCTGTCACGGAGAACAGGCTCCGGACCTGCAGGCTCAGCGGCCATGGGTCACGGGCCCAGCCGCTCCGCAGCATGTGGGATCTTCCCAGACCGGGGCATGAACCCATGTCCCCTGCATTGGCAGGCGGACTCTCAACCACTGCACCACCAGGGAAGCCCAGTGTTCTTTTATTATTGCCGTGCCACTGAACGATTATATTATTTTTCTGCTAAAATTTCAGAAGATCCAGAAAGGAAGGACTGTAGCTGTGTCCTCAATCTCACCATATTTCAGAATCACCTGGAAACATTTGAAAACAGTTGCTTAAGCCACACTTCCGAAGATTCTGATTCAGATTGGTCTGGGGTTTAAATAACCGCTTAGAATAACTGTGAGAACCACTGAAGGGAAATGTCAGTCAATGATGAGGTTTGAGCACATATCATTATTGAGCAGAATACTTTGGAACTGGTTCATTTGTCTTCCTTTGATTTATCTCCTAAGTTTTAATTACAAAATGTGATTTGCTTCATGGTATATCTTAATGTTGTATTCTCCAAACCAGGAGGTTTTAAAAAAATTATGTAAATAAGAAAAACATCATGTTAAAACAAAGAAGTATTCATCAGTGCCCTTCCTTTGAAGTGTAAATTTCTTATCAGTCACCTTTTTTATTTTTTGACAGCAATCATAACAGGAGTTTGCATATTATTTAGGAAATGGTTCTTCTCAATTTTGAACACATATTAAAAAAAATATATACATATTATGAGCCAGCAGTTGCATTTCTAGGAATCTTTCTTGCAGAAATACTGTACACATGTATGAGGGTTTTCTCAGGAACACTGAATATGATGGCAAAAAAACAAACCAAACAACAACAAAAACCAAAATGACTGTCATTGGGGCAAAGGTTAAATAAAATTTGAAGCTCTATACAATGGATAAATATGCAGTTGGTAAAAATGAGTTAAGTGTTCTGTCTTGGAAAGGTGTAGGTGGTATATTTTAAGGGAAACAAGGTGAAGAAGACTGTAGACAGTATGGATGGTCCTCCCCCTCCTTTTTTTGTAAAAAGAGAGCACTCTGTGGGTGTGTAGAGGTATACAAAAGTCTGAAATGACAAGGAACTCTCTATATTGCTAACTGGCTTTTTTTCTGGGGAGTGCGATAAGGCAGTGGGGTAAGGAAGGGCTTTTACTGTATTATTTCACAGTCCTTGTTCAACAGGCATACATTATTTATGTAATTAAAAACAAAAGGAAAAGAGAAACAACCAAAAGTAGAAACAGTCATCCTCGGGGCCTCAGTCTGGCAGCCTCAGGCTGGACTCTCCTGCCTGCTTCCCAGAGGGGCAGAATTCACCATGGAGTACAGCGCTCTGGCAGGACTATGTACCACTCCTCCCAGATACCTGGTCCCAGGGCTGATTCCTGCCCCGACTCCAGACCAAGCCAGTTGGCACTCACAATTGCCCACATGGTAGCCTAAGCAGCAGCTCCACTCTGGTGGCCAGTAGGGACTGTGGTACTGAGCTGGGTCTGCACGAAGTACACGGAGGAGAGAAGGGGCTGGCTGGGCTGAGTTGGGCCCTCTGAGGCAAGAGGTGGGGATTTCAGAAATTACACTGCAGTTCATACCTCAGAGGTGGGCAGGCCTTCCTGTTGCTCTCATTGACGTAGGCACCATACACATATTTCCCCAGAGAACTGCTAGGGAAAAGGAGAGATGGCTCTGTCTGTTTTAGGTCTTCTATTTATTCTCATTATATTCCACTGCCCAATTTCTCAGTGTAATAGGCAGTTTTCATGGAGTGCTCCCTAGCGCCAGTCGCCATTAGTACTTTACATGTATTATTTCAGTTAATTCTCACAACAACCTATGAGGTAGGTAATATTATTATCCTCATTTTACAGATCAGGAAACTGAGGCACAGAAAGATTAAGTACTTTGCTCAAAGTCATACAAATAGTTAAGTGGCAAAGCCAGGATTTGAACCCAAGTGCTCATCACTCTGTTCCGTCCTCCTGTGTATGTCACACCCTTTCTAACTTTACCCACCCTCCCTTCTTTGAAGTTATAAAGCAGTTAAAGAAAGACAAAAGTGAAGCACCACTAATGAATGCATGGCTCCTTCCTTTAGGAGAAAAATGTCGTAGCATTTGAGGTTAATAAGATGGGAGGAGAACTGCCTCTCAAAATTTGTGTGCATAATATAACACATATAAGGGAAGCAGCATAGCAGAGTGGTAAAAACATGGACTTAAGTCAGACTCCTAGAGTTTAAATCTTGGCTTCACCATTCATTAGCTGTGTGATCTTATGCAAGTTACTTACCCTCTCTGTGCCTCAGTTTCCTTATCTGTACATTTCTTCTTCTGTAAAACAGTAGTAACTCTCTCTTAGGGTTTTTGTAACAATTGAGTGAGTGATATTGTTAAGCACTTAGAACAGTGTCTGGCACATGGTAAATGCTATAAATGTATTTGTTACATAATTAAAATAATTAGAAATAAAGTACAACACAACCAAACTGTGTAGAATCTAATCCACTGTTTTTTTAAGGGTGAGAAAAGGATAAAGAAGGCCGTATTTCTTGAATTTCTCTGGTAGCTAGCAATAGCTAATACCAAATACAGCCTTTAGAATTTCCAGGTAAGTAAAAATCTCCTTCTAATTCAAGCAGATGATCATGATTCTCAAGAAGTGGATTCTGAGTCCACAGAGAACTAGACTTAATAACAAATCGGAAACAGGCCCCAAGACAGCATGCTCTCAGCAAGGTACTTGGGCTTCTGGGGCTTGGGGCTTGGAAACTTGGGATTTTGATGCTTACTCAGAGTTTTTAATCTGGCTATTAGCCTTGAGACTTCTCTGTGTTTACACCACACATGTCCGTGTTTTTCTATTTCAACCTTCTACTCATTTCCTCTAAATCTCATACTTTAGGACCTTACCCTGTGTTTCTTTTGTGTTTCACATTCTCAGAGTTGGCATTATGGTTTTAGAGTCTTTAGGGCATTAAAATCTGTATTTCACTGTAACAAATAAGAGCAAATCTTAAGATTTCTAGCCGGAATTCTTTGCAGCCTTTCCCCTATTGATGTTTGCAGTTTCATTTTGCTCTGATTGTCCCTGGTGGTCTAAACAGGCAGGAATTCAGCCCTCACCAATGGATGCTGAGCTGCTACCACCTTTTCCTGCCTAGGAAATGGAACACGGGGGCAAAGGTTAGCCCCTTTTAACACTGGACAGAGTTGGGGGGGAAATGATAATGTCTATATTTTGGCCTTATCTATTGATTATTGCTATTGTCACTGCCTCTGCTGTTAGTAAGAGGGAAGAAAGAGCAATGGCTACACGAAAACAGTGAAGCCACACACACAGTTTGCAAAACCCTTTGGGATCTCACCAGCTGAAAAGGATCTATAAAGTGTAAAATAAGCTCATTAGCAATAATACTTTTATGATCGTAAATAGAAACAGGTAAAGTCAAGCTGCTAGTTCTCTGAGCTTTTCACCGACCCCCCTAAACAGTAGGCTGTGGTGCCCTTCCTCTACTTTCTCTTTATTGCTCATCTTGTATTCTCTAACACGCACCCCTGCAATTGCCATAAGCAAATCATTTAACCCTTAGGAATAATCCTGGGCAGGTGATGTCAGTGCAGAGCTGTGGCTGTAAAGACCAGACATGCACAAACACCCAAAGAAAAGGTCTTAACAAATATGAAGTGCTATATCAATAGCAAATACTGCCACTGATTGATACTAACAATATACATGCAGAGCCGAAAGCATATAGGGAGCTGTATTTCAGAGTTCTAGTCAAAATGAACCAGGCCAGGAGAAATGGAGAGCTGACATTCTGAACTTTGTCTGCAAGGCAGGACCACACTCCTAATGCACCGATTTCATGTACCGTAAGGTATTGTGACACGCTCCAGTGAGGATGTTGACAGGTGGTTTACCTAGGTTTGGTTAGGTGCTAGAAACAGGTTTTATCCTTACTGGATAAGATTATTGAGTAAATTAATTATGATGGAAGAATGGAAGATACAGAGAAAGCAGGTCCCTGAGATAACTGCTGCAGAGCAGCAAGTATATTCTGTTCTCCCTCACCTCCAGGTTCATTGAAGCCTTCCTTTGTGATATGCCCTCTAACAGTCAGTGGAAGCAAGGCAGCAAACTTGGGATGTGAGGAAGGCAGCAAGTGTGGCTTAGTAGTTCAGAGCACCGCTGGCTCTGAATTCTGGCCTCACCACTATTGGTTGTGTAACCAAAGGAAAGTTAAATTACTTCCTGTGCCTCATTTCCTCTGTAAAATACTGACCTCATAATTATATGTGAGAATTACGTGAACAATATATGTAAAAGTCTAAAACAGTGCCTGGCATACGGAAGCATTCACTAAAGATTACGTACCTCTTATACACATCTTAGATAATCTGAGAGATGTTTTGAAATGCCCTGAATGGACATAACCTACTTTACCAGCTTAAAGATATGGTATAAAACCATATCTCTTTTTAGGATTCCAGTTAAATGGCTTGAGCCATCTCACCCAACCGAATGTCCAGCTTCCTTGACATTCGAGGAAGATTAACCCTCCTGGGATAATCTTTAGGAGCCTTGGTGTCCTAAGGATCTATCTTGCTGCTAGAGCCAGAGCTTAGATATGCCCCCTAAGAGTGAGAACATGTTGTAACGATCACCGGGAACATGTTTCTGCTTGGGTTAATGCATTGCCAAGCTGCAGACGTGGTGACACAACAAAACCAGGGAAGTCAGAAGGCCTCTTAACTCATCTGGGATGACAGTGTGGCAGTGTCTGAGGAAAGTGGCTGAAGCCTCATGCACCAGTGCAGTCCCACCCCCAGGTTGGTTTTTCAAGGTCTGAGGAAAGATCACCCTCCACCCCTTGTTAATGGCTGGCCAGAAAAATTTCATATCAGAGTTGAGTAGGTGGTCCTGCTTGACAGACATTTCTTTTTTTTTTTTTTTTTTTTTGCGGTACGCGGGCCTCTCACTGCTGTGGCCTCTCCCGTTGCGGAGCATAGGCTCCGGACGTGCAGGCCCATCGGCCATGGCTCACGGGCCTAGCCACTCCGCGGCATGTGGGATCCTCCCGGACCGGGGCACGAACCCGTGTCCCCTACATCGGCAGGCGGACTCTCAACCACTGTGCCACCAGGGAAGCCCAACAGACGTTTCTTATTCACTCACACAGCTACTTCCCCAGAGCATAATACAGGTTCAGGACCACTATTCCTTTGACTCCCTGACTTCATCAGGGCCTGGCCCTCTGACTCAGTCCCTTTCTACTCCCCATGCTAATTTTATTTCAGTAGACTCATTGTCTTTGTCACTGATCCTTGATCTGGGACACTCTTGATAGGTTTCAGTCATTTTGAATCTCCCACAGAAAGGTTGTGGGTCTCATCCCTTTACTTTAGGAAAACCTACTGTCTCATCTGAATTTGCCCATTTCTCCCCAGCTCTGAATGCCAACACCTTTTTTATCAGGAAAAAGTAAATTCTGCCTTACCAGACACAAGGCTACACTCTTACTTTAAAGTCTTTGCTTTGCTTGATAGTTGTTTTTATGGATTATCAGTAGTGAGGGAGTGTTCTGAGAGCTGTCAACAAAGTGTCAAGTAGAATGACTGAACAGCACATATCATTTCCTTGTGACCTTTATTTGATTGTGCATTTGAACAACTCTACTTTCTCAAGAGAAAGTAAAGAGGAAAAATATTTTTCAGGAAGAGGAAACATCTTTATATACTACACATTTATTGAGCACTACTGCAGTGTTTTGAGTTTAAGATAATTGGAATATTTTGAATGTTTCTCAGTATAGGAAAATTCATGTAGAGAAAAATAGACATTATTCAGTCTTCCTTGAACAGTTTGGTTTTTTCAAAAGCCCAAAGCCATTTAAATTATGTCCTAGAGTTTCAGTTAGCTATTGCTATATAATACCACCCCAAAACTTAGTGTTTTAGTTTTTTTAAAATAAATTTATTTATTTTATTTATTTATTTTTGGCTGCGTTGAGTCTTCCTTGCTGTGAGCGGGCTTTCTCTAGTTGTGGTGAGCAGGGGCTGCTCTTCGTTGTGGTGCACGGGCTTCTCATTGAGGTGGCTTCTCGTTGTGGAGCACGGGCTCTAGGCGTGCAGGCTTCAGTAGTTGTGGCACGCGGGCTCAGTAGTTGTGGCTCGTGGGTTCTAGAGTGCAGGCTCAGTAGTTGTGGCACACAGGCTTAGTTGCTTCGCAGCATGTGGGATCTTACCGGACCAGGGCTCGAACCCACGTCCCCTGCGTTGGCAGGCAGATTCTTAACCACTGTGCCACCGGGGAAGCCCACAACTTAGTGTCTTAAAACAACTGTTTTATCATCATTCATGACTCTGTGGGTTGACTGGGCTTGGTTGGGAGGGTCCTCTGCTACATGATGTCAACTGGGGCTGCTGTCATCTGGGGGCTCAACTGGGCTATAATGTCCAAGATGCTTACTCTCATGACTAGCAGTTGGTGCTGGCAGTTAGCTGGGAGCTCTGCTAGGGAAGTCTACCAGATTTCTTGGTTCTCCTCCATGTGGCTTCCTTATGAGTCTTGGGCTCCTCACAGCATGGTACCTGAGTTCCAAGAGGGAGGGTGCCAAGGGAACAAGCCCTGACGTGCAAGCGCTTATTAAGCCTCTGCTTGTATCTTGCTTGTCAAAGTCCCATTGGCCAAAGCCATTCATGTGGCCAAGCCCAGAATATGGGGACTACAGAAGGAGATGAATACTGGAGGTTCAAATTGAGGCTCACCAAAGTAACAGCTGACCACACCCAGAAACTCTTTTGAATTCTAAGAGAGCAAAATGGCAGTCCTAGAATTTTGGAGCTGGTAGGGACCTTAGAGATTTTACAGCTCAGCTGCTTTGTTTTGCAAATGAAGAGAAAAAAACCCAGAGAAAGTGATTTACTATTCAAAGGGCAGCCCAGACCTGGACCATTCATTGTAAAGATGATTTCGAGTCAGGCTCTGTGCAGGTACTACCTACATACATAGGCTGGTCCAGACCCTGGCTTTACAGAGCTCCGAGTCTAGGGGGCAAGTCTGCAGGTTAGATCTCCTAACATCCAATGCCACATTTAACCACGGTACTTCACTGCTTTCCCATTGTTAATTAAGTGTGTAATGACTATATTAAAGTTAGTTTCAGGTTCTAATTTATGACACAGTAGTTATAATTTAATATACACTTTATGGTACATTGGAGTCCCTGAATAATCAATGTGTACTCCCTCTAATCCTGCCTGGTTTATAATACTTGGAGAAAATTTTATTATTTTAAACAATTATAAGGATTTATAGTTCTTGAATCTTTGCTTTTGTGAAATATTTTCTTTCGTGTCTACTATTTACATGAAGCCAACTCCTTTGTCAGGAATACAGCCTCTAATTATAACATTGTTCCTGTGGGAAAATGTAATTTGCTTTTCAATGATCCACTTTATGACATGGTCTCCAGGAATGTGCTGTCTGCAATAAAAAGCAAGCAGAGACTGTGGACTCCTATAACTTCTTGCCAATTGCCTGGCACCGTTAAGACCAGTGTTTATAAAGTAGTTCTAATTTTTTTGTTGGCATGTGAAATCCAAGCTAGGAAATAATGACACATTTCACTGAGATGGAGTGTGCATATGGGGATGGGTAAGGAAGCAAACTAGGAAATGAGAAGTTTCTATGGTTTTCTCCACAGTCATCCCATCAGCATCCAAGTCCTGTCTGTTGTTCACAGCAACTTTCACTTTGGTTCTTTCTTCCCAAGAATAAAATGGCAGTTACAGTAATGAGTAGCCAATGCGGTGAGAGGGGCACACAGTGCTGTGGGATGACAAGGCAGGCTCCGGGTGCTCCCAAAAGGCTTCCCGTTGGAAAGAGAACACCCTTTCTCAGGGCCCGGTCGTGGTCCTCTGAGAGAAATTTTCTCATTGCTTTGATCAGGGATAATGTACTGTGGCTCCCGTTTAACATGTGCTTGTGGAGGACAGGTATTCACCGAAGTAGAATATTTTCAGCAGAAAGCTTCCTGACCAGGGGCAATAATACTCGGGCCAGACCCGTTCACTTCCTCACAGACACTCTAATCTTCTTGACTTTGGCTTCCCTAGGCCCCTGCTCCATCTTGCTTTCTGAGATCCTTTACCACTTGGCCCAAAGCATAGTCTGGATCAGGCCTCATGATTAAAAACAAATACTCCACTGAAAAGTAAGGGATAGCCGAAGAAACTATAATGCAGACTCCTCCACCCCTTAACTCTGAATACTAGATACGAATTCTTGCAGAGTCCAGAGGCCAAGTTCTCCCTCAGGAGCCCCACTGTGTCTTTCGTCTCAGCTCCTGTTCTGAAACCTTTTTGCAGGGACCTCATTACCTCCTTTCACTAAGACAGATGGTAGCTGTCTTCCCTATCTGAAGTTCAGGCCACAGCACGTGAGCCCCCAAAAGAGAGGGTTGAAGAAGGCCCGTATTCCTCCTCATAACTGGTCCACTAGCCCCTTTGCTCCATAAACATCTGTTGGAATAACTCTACCCACAGTAAAACAATCTTTTGTACATTGGGGCTGGATCTTTTCTGAGGTTTAGGTTCTAAAGTTAGTGTGTTAAGGAAAATCTGCATAAGGAATTAACTTTGGAAACCACTTGGAGGAGAGCCACATTACAGATGGACACACCTTTCTCAGTACGCCTAGCAGGGCCTGGATGGCCCTTTAAGTTTGGAATAGGTCACCGTTTCCTCAGCAGAACATCAGATGAAGTGGCTGTTCTGGGTTAAGGTTTATTTTAACTTCAGTGGGATACTCCTACCACAAGGCACAGGGTCTGAAAACCATAGAAGAGCAGAATCTAAGTTCCTACCCTCTCCTGTGGCAGTAGTGATCGCAATTTTTAACTGGTTCCTCACTCTCTTCCTGTGTCCCTTTCTCCCTCCTTTCCTTTCTCCGTTCCTATAGGTAGAATCCTGTGAATTTCATGCAAGCCTGATGGGATGGCCTCAACATTATTATGCAAAGCAGTTTAACATCCCAGTGTGAAGAACTTTATAGTTCCAGATATAGTATATTTAGATTTATCTTTGTAGAACCAAAAAGCCTGTTAAAGTGCTTGTTTTTCTCTACAAAACACAAAAGCAGTACACTTCTAAAGGTAAATTCAAACTAGTTTGTAGAGAAACAAAGTCTGCTGGAAGCTCTGAAATATGACCCTCTTGCTCACTCCAGCTTTTGGCCATGGATATGTAAGCAGTTAGCTCTCATCCCATCTAGAGTATCTAGTTTCAGTGCCCTTTCTCCCCACTGTCTCCACTTGGAAACCCTAACTCTTCTCTTCATACTACCCCAAAATGTGTCTTACACAAACTGGGCTTGGAACCTTAATGCAGGCCATTTGACCTGTCCAGAATGCTTCCGTGGTCTAGTTCCTCATCCCCTTCACTCTGCCTCCACTGAGCCTTCCCAACTTTTAACCCCTAGATCGGGACCCCAGAGCCACTCTCTTTTTTAAAAAAAATACTTATGTT
Organism: Hyperoodon ampullatus; assembly: GCF_949752795.1. Taxonomy (NCBI): domain Eukaryota; kingdom Metazoa; phylum Chordata; class Mammalia; order Artiodactyla; family Ziphiidae; genus Hyperoodon; species Hyperoodon ampullatus. Next base: position 126,914,529 of record NC_136917.1, read on the forward strand.
ATTTATTGTTTGTTTGTTTATTTTGGCTGTGTTGGGTCTTAGTTGCAGCACGTGGGATCTTCGTTGTGGCATGCAGGATCTTTAGTAGTGGCATGCGAACTCTTAGTTGTGGCATGCATGCAGGATCAAGTTCCCCAACTCGGGCCCCCTGTCTTACCCACTGGACCACCAGGCAAGTCCCACCCCTGAGCCACTCTTGACCATGATCTTTAATGCTCTCTCACACTCTTAATAATTGTACCACAAGGTGTCTTGATGCTCAGCTAACATGGTGTGTCCCACGTATGTGCCAGGCACTTTCTAAGAATTGTTGATGTATTAACACATTTACTCCTCACAAGCAGCTCATAAGGTAGGTATTATTGTCCCCATTTTACAGATGAGGAAACTGAGGTAGAGAGAGGTTATGTAACTTGCCAAGGCCACATTTAATGATAGAGCCAGGATTCAGACCCAGAAGTTATGATGCCAAAGCCTGTACTTACTATTACTGTGTCACACTGTTTCCCATTGGTGCTTATGTACAAACTCTATTTCTGGTTGTCTTTTTATCTTCTCTCTCACTTTGTTTATAACTTCCTTCAGAGCAGACATCATGATATACATATTTCCATAGCACTAAGGATTGTGCCTTGCATCAATAAGTTATAGAATAATAATAAATTAAAGAAGCTCAATAAATATTTGTTGGATGATAAAAGGACAAAAACCAAAATATGGATCCTTATAAATTACATGAGTCTCTGGGTGTGGTTTGGGCTTACTAAAAGACCTCTGTTTTTTCTCACGAACATAGTCATAACAGTTTACCAAACACTTGAATATGATTTGACTCTCAGGACACTCTTATGATGTTGGTGGAGCAGATATTATGCCTATTCTACAGCTGGAAAACTGAGACAGACACAAAGAAGTTGGTTTGCCTCCATCACCTTTAGTGGTGAGCTAGACCCAGAACCCAAGTCTCCCAATTTCTAGTCCTATAATATTCTACCTCAGATTTTGCCCAAGTCTAGCTCAGTCTAATGCAGGCCATGATTTAGTTCTGGGTTTGTCCATTAATGAAACCAGGCTGTTCTATTGTAATGGATATAAATGGTAGCATTGAAAGGGTTGGGGTGCAGCAAAGTGGGGAAGGACACATTCCATTCAAATACTGGACCCAGTCTAAGAGGACAACACCCTCAGGATGATCATGGAAACAGGTTTAAATTAATGCCATGCTATTCAACAATACCTTCATCCATTGTTGAAAAATCAAGTGGTGGGAAACAGGTAAATATCAGAAAATATAGAAAGTAATTTTAGAGAAAGAAAAAGTGGAGTTAGTCATAGGGCGGTTTCCAGAATGCAAATCAGAGAATTTTTTATTTTGGAGGGATAAGGTAAAAAGCGGAAATACTTGTACTCACAAGTAAAAATTCAAATCAAAGCCAGAATTTGAGCTGGCAGGCCTTGTTTGGAAATTCCTTTTGTTTATAATGTAGGTTTTTTCCCCTTTATGAAGCAGATGCTTATACAAGCATTACCAGTGTTGTCAATAATACTGTAACATTTGCCTTCCATCCCTTTGTTGCTCAGGGAACATGTTGGGTTTCGGCACATTTAGCTTTGCCATTTACTCCACAAATCGCAGCTGTGTAGTGCTACAACTAAGTCTATTTTACTGAGAATAAAAATTGAAAAATATTCTCCTAACAACCTTTCTAGTAATCATAGGCCTGCAATACTTTGGAGTGTGGTTGTTTTTTTTTTTTTTTTTTTAAACAGCTTGGTTTCAGTACAATAATGCTTCAATAAGAATCTTCCTGCAAATTTAATTCAAAAGGAAAGGCTTTTGTTGTTATTAAACACAATGGCAGTTTGTACATCTCTAGATCATTATGTTGCTTCTCATTATGGTAATTCATTTGCTTCTGCTTTGTATGGATATCAAATAAAAATCACTCTCCCTCCTGGCAAGTGATTGCCATTATGGAGACACTCTGGGAGCCCGCCTAAGCAGTGCTTGGTGTCATAGCAAACACAATTAGCAAAATAGCATCCAGAGTGGCTTTATGGAGTTGCCCTGTGGTGAGGCTCTGTGTTTTCTATTTAGCAGGGCTGTAGGTTACTGGGCTTTGCCGTGTGCCTTCTCTGTTTTCATCTTTGTACCATTTTCTATTCAAGTGGAACAGTGTGAGGACTTTGTGTGAATTTTACTTTCCCTCTTTTTTTTCTTATGGGCTCTTCCTCAGCACTTGCTGGGCTCAGAGAGCCCTGAGTTATTCTGCCTTCCTAGGAGCCCATGTTTCTCTAAAGAAGGGTCAATTACAGCATCACCAAATGTCCACTCTGATATCTTTGTGTATTTAAATTTTTTTTAACTTTTTATATTATATTGGAGTATAGTTGATTAACAACGTTGTGTTAGTTTCAGTTGTACAACAGAGTGATTCAGTTATACATATATATACAGGTATCTATTCTTTTTCAAATTCTTTTCCCAATTAGGTTGTTACATAATATTGAGCAGAGTTCCCTGAGCTATACAGTAGGTCTTGTTGGTTATCCATTTTAAATATAGCAGTGTGTACATGTCAATCCCAAACTCCCTAACTATCCCTCCCATGCTCCCTTCCCCCCTGGTAACCATAAGTTTGTTCTCTAAGTCTGTGTATTAATTTTTATTTATTTTTTGTTGTTGCTCTCTCTTGCCACTTGTCAACAATTTGAGAGGTACTGAGTTTTGTATGAAGTTAAACTTTAAAGGTCATTATTAATTCCCTCTGTATTTGAAGAGAAAACAATTTACACTCTTCTGCGGTGGACAAATTTGAGGTGAGGCCTCAACCATGGCTTAGGTGCCTCAGTGGGTGAATAGCCTCGACAGGGTTGGCAGCACCTGCTGCCTCTTTGAGATAAAAGACAGACATTGTTCTTGGCTGAGCCCTGACGAAGAAGAGGGTCTGTATTTAGTTGGAATGGTTCTTCCATGTGGAGGCAGAGTGTTGGGCCTGTGTTTGTGGTTGACTCTTCCTCAGCCTTTAACATTTGTTTTCATTGTTCTGGGAAGATTTTCCTGATGCCTCTAGGCAGGAATGGTGCTCTGATGTTTAGGCCACTTACGGCACACCTTTCTCCTCAACAGCCTAGTTTTTTTTTTTTTTTTTTTCTTCTTGCTCTCTTCCTCCCCCTTCCCTCTTCCCTCCATCTGCTTTTCTGCTTTCTTTCTGATAAGAGAATCTGTAGCCTGTGCCCTGGGGATAATCCTCTTTTAGCTCTAACAGGTGATTTATGGTTGGTCAGAGTTAATCAGAGACTCAGATTTCTCCTCCAAGCGATTTAGATACAATTCTGGCCAATGAGACTTGAGGGGAAGTCTGCTAGGAGACTTCTGGAACAGTTTTCCTTTCTTATTAAAGGAAATGCATGTTAAGAGAAACTCTTCTTTTTCTGCTTCTGCGTGAGGATGTGATGCCTGGAGCTGTGGCAACAATCTTGTGATGATTAGAGCCAACCATGATGATAACAGTCAACATGCTGAAAATGACGAAGTAAAAATCTGGGTGTTTGATGAGTTTTTGAGTCACTGAATTAGCTTACCCTGAACTTCTTTCAGATGAGATAATACATTTCTTATCATTTAAGGCATACTTAATCCCATTTTCTCCTATTTGTAGCCCAAAACACCATAAGAGATAATTACTACTCTACTTTGTACCTTTAGAAATGGTCTTACTGGAAGATGCTGTAATTATTTTTTTTTTAGAGTCTAACTCCTTTATTAGATGGCAGTTTCTTGAGGGTAGGTCTGATTCATTTTGTAGTCCCTGGCACTTAGATTGGACTTGTTATGTACAGGTGCTCAACCAATGTTTGTTGGATAAACGCTATATAAGAGGAATGTTCATCATCAGGCAATCCAGACTCACTGGCTGAGCACTTCTCCATATTCTAGCCCAAACCTGTCAAGAAAGGAAGAAAAGCCAAATGAAAATTCTCTTGCACCTAAATGCAGAAATCAGATACAGTATTCCTCTGCACTATCTTTTCTGCTAAAATTGGTCAGTGTTTCTCTAGATGAGCTACACCCAGGAACATTTTGCTGTTGTACCTTCTTCAGAAAATATGTTTCTGAAAATTATTCATAAATATAAAGTTTGTAAATATATTTAAATTATGATTCAGTCAATATCTAGAGGAATCCTGTGTCACCCCCACGCAATCATAGTTAAATGAATAAATAAAGGAAGGGAACTCTGATTAGTCACTATTTAATTTATCAGAATTCCTAAGATTTAAATATGTGTACAGAGGAAACTCATTTTTTATACAGAACTCAAAGTCATTGCCCTTTTTTGGGGGCCTGTATTTTATGAAAAGTGAAAAATGAAAAGTAGACAAGGTATCATGAAATTGATTTTGTTTCAGAACTCTCCAGGTTATATCACAGGATGTGTGCTCATTCAGCTCCATTTCCTAAGTTTTTATAACTACAGTCCAAGCCAGCTTTTAGGTTAGTGATACATCTTTTTTAAATTGAAAGAATGTTTAGAATGGCGGTTCTAAAAGCCTGTCCAAATAGAACCTGCCGACTGTAAAGAAAGTGTAATGGTGGCAACTTACAGACTCAGGCACTGTGCATCCCTGTGCCCAGCGTCAGTGTTGTCAGCTGGCCTGGAGGCCAAGGGGTGCCCTTTCCCCTTCTGCTCTCACCTCTTGGGTTGTTCTCTAAGATTAAAAAGAAACTTTTTGTTACTTAAAAATTTTCTTACTATGCATTTTTATTTTTTTATTTTTGCGGTACGCGGGCCTCTCACTGTTGTGGCCTCTCCCGCTGCGGCGCACAGGCTCTGGACGCGCAGGCTCAGCGGCCATGGCTCACGGGCCCAGCTGCTCCGCGGCATGTGGGATCCTCCCGGACCGGAGCGCGAACCCGTGTCCCCTGCATCGGCAGGCGAACTCTCAACCACTGCGCCACCAGAGGAGCCTGCATTTTATTTTTTATCTACCCCTTGGGGTTGACTTTCTCTTTGCACAGTGGCCTGGGCCTCTCCCTTGCTTCCTGTCTCCCTCCTGTGTGGAGATAAGACCAGGTTTTGGGTGGAAGCACAAGCAGGGTGAGATGAAGGTGCCACTCCTGCCCCTGTGTTCCCCGTGGCCAAGCCGGAGCTTCTGCATCTGTGCTTCCACACTTCCATACGCCCATGTGAGCTCTTCCTCCTCCATGATTCTTCTCCTTGCCTCTCCCTGTCAGGTTCACTCTGTTTTACATCCTCCAGCATGCACTGTACCTGTACCTGTGCCTGTTTCTCTGTTTCCCTGAAAGGCAGGAGAAGCTCATTCCCATCCTTCAAGCACAGTCAGAACATCAGTCAGGGTCCGTGGGTAATGGTGTTGGGGCAAGGCTGCTCCTTCTCTCTCTCTGTTGTCAGCTATTCTCTAGTGTGTGAGTGGAGGAACAGGGATGCTGCTGAATGTTGCTCCCTAACTTGTTCAGGGCCACAGTGTTGTGCTGTTTGTGCTTTGTGTAAAGGCTCTGGACTGATGGAGTGAGGAAAGGCTAAAATCTAGTCCATAACCTGCTCACCAAGCTGTGTGACTGGTGTATGTCTGCTGGAAGAAGGGATGCCTTATTCATCCTATAAAGACAACTTTTTCAGTTAGCTCAGCAGTGCAAGCTACATTTTTCTAGTTTGCACAAAGGCTCTGGAATGGCTACAGAAGCCCCTGCACCAATGCCGTGATACCCTCCAGTCCTGTCTCCACCAGAGCTTCTGCCAGGGCTCTCCAGACCAACACAATTGACACTATGATAGAAGTACAAAGTGTTCCTTTTTGAAGAACCATGTGGGTCTCAGAAAACCCAGCGTAGTGTGGCAGGAGGAGAAGTGGTAACTTAATCTGTCCTTTTGTACCATGCAGTGGAAAAGCCCATAGACTTAGGCCTCTGGATGCTCTTTCTCCCCACCTCTTTCTTCCTTTCCACACAGTCCTCTCTTTGGAATTCCCTGGTCCAGTGTCTACGGCCTTCTGGGACATTTTTTTACCTCCTCCTACACAGGAGGAGAATTTTCAGACCTGTTCCCTCAACACCTCTCTGTATGGTATGAGACCATACAGATGAGAGCCTCAGGCTTTGGTTGGATGAAAATAGCATCTCTTCTTCATTTGGTCACTGTCAACTGCACAGGGTTGGGATGTTGGTCCCTGTCCCACGAATTGAAAGATCTCTAGTTCCAATTTAGTTTTCCCATGAGTAAGAGTTTCCTTACTAGTTTTCCTAAGAACCCAACCCAACTTGCCAAGTCTAGCATTGATGTTTTTGATGTCCATACTGTTTAGTCTCATATGAAGAAAGCCTATTTTTCTTGTTAGCATGACTTTGACCTTTTCCACTTTAAAACCGTAGCTCCTGGCATTACTGTGCTAAAGGACATTTGACATTTTCATGGTTTATTCGACAAGGGTCACCATACTATCTCTAAATAGCTTTTTCTTTCCCATCCAGTGGTACCAGTACTGATTATTATTTCATATCTTCCCTTACCTCTAATACAAAGTCAACATGGGTTCTAGTTTATCAAGTCATCAACTTTTTAACCCCAATATGAAAATGAAAATGAAAAGTTGGATGGGTATAGGAGGGAACCTACTTATCCCTGACATTCCCTTACCTTCATTGCACTTCCAAGGGAGAGGAGACTGGTCAGCAGAAAGAGGAAAGATGTCCAGCACGTTGAGGTGAGGTGCTGCCAGGGAGACTTGTCTGCACTCCCATGGGAGCTGTTCACCACAGCTGTGGCTGGAATTGGAAATGACTCATGGAACGGAGCATCAGAGGTGTCTGCTACATGACCAACAAAGTAAAAACAAGGGGTCTTAAGGTTTATCCTCAATTCTGGCCTGAAATGCATCCTCTCCAACCATGAGGTGACAAAGAAAATGTATGGTCTGTTACTGCTTCCTCTCAGTTTCTTCTCATGCTTTTCTGAGAGTTTTCTAATCAGTTATTTACTGTTTCAACTATAGTTGATTTCCATCTCCAAAATCAAAGTTAAAAAGTAATTAAGTAACAAAAATATTACAAAATAAACTTTAGAATGTAACTGTACATTTTACTTTCTATAAGCCTACTTTATATATTACTTAGAAAAAGGAAATAAAGCAACAGTATCTCAGAAAGGAGTTAATTTTTCAAAACATATTCAAGTACAGTGACTGCGTAAGGGGAAAGGTTGAGGTTTGTTGGTGTGATAAAGGAGGGAGAAGGGGAGATTCAGTTATCCTAGGAAGGTGAGGATAAGGTGAGGAAAGTGTGAGAAGGGGTGAATCCTTAAACTCCTCTGAATCATAGGCTTTGACGTCTGAGTTTAACTTCTATCATGAGGCCAAAGGAAACTTACTATATGGGTGTTTGGAGAGAGAGAAGGGGATGAAGTGGAGAGCTGTGGTTGGTTGACTGGAAGAGATAAAGAGCTTTTTGTTTAATAAGAAGAGGAGAGGGCTTCCCTGGTGGCGCAGGGGACACGGGTTCGTGCCCCGGTCCGGGAAGATCCCACGTGCCCCGGTCCGGGAAGATCCCACATGCTGCGGAGCGGCTGGGCCCGTGAGCCATGGCCGCTGAGCCTGCGCGTCCGGAGCCTGTTCTCCGCAACGGGAGAGGCCACAACAGTGAGAGGCCCGTGTACTGCAAAAAAAAAAGAAGAGGAGAGAGAATTGAAGATAGTTTTTTCTCTTTTAAGATCATACAATTCTTGATAGCCCCACATACAGTTCTTCCCACCATTTTTTGAGTTTTCAGGCTCTCTGTATCAGAGGCAGGGATCTCCCTTAGCTGTGAAGATAGACGTGTCTAGCAGAGGATTTTAAACACTGGAGAGCTATCCTCACTGAGGCCTTGTGCTGCTGAGAGTGCTGAAGTGCTGATTCAGAGCTAAGGCTTTTTTGCTTATTTTGAAACATTAATAAATTGTAAAAATGCATACAAATTCTTGTAAAGCAGTCTTCTGAAAGAAAAAGCTAAGAGGAATTTAAACTTTCATGGGCATGTAGATTGTACCTATCACATCCATCTATTTCTCTCTGTACCCACTGCATCTCCAATCTCCACTTATTTTTGCTGCCACTGTACTAGTTCAGGCCATCACCAGCTCTTCCCTGGATTATTCTCACTACTCTTTTTCCCCTAAATATTTTCCTCACAGGTCTTTCACAGAGATCTTTCTAAGACAAATATTGGACCATGGTCTATCCTTGCTTAAAATCCTTCCAGCTCCCGTGGTTGCTCTTAAGATAGATTCCAAACTCCTTAGCTTGAAATAATTCTTAAGATCATGAGGGTAGGAAACATGTCTATCTTCTCAACATATGTCTTTGAACCCAGCACACTACGAAATAATAGGACTTAGTAAATTTTTATTTTTAACCACCTCTCCAAGGTAACTTTAGCTCTTTAGGGTGGCTCCCTTACAGGAAGTCACTCAAGCATCCAGGCCATTCATATCTGGATAATCTAGTTTCTGTGGCCACTATGGCAGAGGAAAAGAGAGATAGAGGATTGTACAAGGACTTTTCACTGTCTCAGTAAAGAAGACCACACTCACAGCCCATCGGCCAGATTAGATATATGGTTCCAGCCTACATGCAAAGGAGTTCGGGAACACTATCTTCTTGGGTGCCCACAAAGAGGAAAAGGAAATGGAACTTGGGGACTATGTAGCATTGTACCTGCCACAGAGTTAATTAAGAATGAACAACACAGACTTTTGCAAGTGCACTGTCTGTATTGTGGTAGCCCTATCTGAGCTGTGGAGGTTGAATTTCAACATGTAAGTGGGTATGAACAATTCCCCTGACGGTTCCTGCTGTTTTCACCCTGCCATGCTTGTGGAAAAAGAGTGGATCTTGAATTTTAGGGAGGAAAGGACCATTTTCAGTATTTGGGCCAGAGGATTAGGGGCCCATGATAGGAGCCCATGACTATTGGATAAAGTGGTCTAGAGATTCCCATCAAAGGTGGTGGAAAGAGGAATACAAGATGAGTGATCACACCATTACACTGGAATCACCTGAGAGGGAGGCAGAGACTCTGAAGTTGGCTTTGGATTGTGTGAGCTCTAGGAGTGGCAACAGCAATGCAAGAGTAGGCTATTCTTAGCACTCACTACTATACAGGCCAAACTTTCACTATATCTTTGGCCAACCCACTGACTGGTCTTGGCTGTGCCTTTTAAGGCTATCAAGAAGAGAACAGTGTCCATGCTTGGATAAAATCTGCACAGAGTGGTTAGCCTGGGGGAATGCATTCTGTGATGACACAATGAGACATGAAAGCTCGGGTATTGTAGAGTTTGGAGGGCAGAGTGGGAAAAGGGACAAGTAAGCACTAGGACTAATTTGCAGAACATGAACGAATGGTCTCAAGAGTCCCAGAAATTACTTAGACTGTGAAATACCTATAGAAACTTTTGACTTCCTCTCACTGTGGGCATTTAAGAGTCTAGCATCACTATGGTTAGGACATAAAAAGAAATGTGACCTTATTTTGTAACTTAGTTGGTGACATGGGACATTTATGTTACAAATATAGTGGACATTGGAAGAGTACTTCAGAACCTGTACTGACATACATTAGCCCTGACTCTTCTCCTCTGACCATAGAAATTACACGTAGCAAAAGAGAGAAAAAAGCACTTTGCCAGAAAAGTTAACTAATAATATTCATCATTGTTAATGATAAATGGTATCCACAACAACAATGACAGCAAGCTTACCATGACAATAACAAACACTGCAAACTTATTTGTTCTTGATATTTCCTGGGTGCCTACTTCTCTTATTTTAATCTTTGTTTTGTTTTTAAAATTATCTAACTCATTTTAGTGTCAGCTTTAGATGCTGCAGTCATCAACTTGGAAAGGTTGTAGCCTTGGACAAAAGTGTCATTCTATATGTTTGATATATTCAGCTCTGCATCAGGAATCTATTTGCAAAATTGTCCAATTTGAAAGTGACACATTTGATTCACTTGACTTTCCTTTTTCTAGCACAGAAAAATTTGCAGGAATTCAAGAGGTGCTGGCACTAGTCACCAAGGAGAAAGGACAATAAAGGGATGTGTAAAGTACTCGAGAAAATTGTTTTATGTCATTAGTAGTTGAACAGAATGAAGAGTCCTATGAAGTAGAACTTCCCCAAACAAAAGCCAATGACATCTGGAAGGGAATGGAAGCTTTTAAAGTTTTTGATGTTAACTAGTTGATTTAGATTTTAATATTTTAACATAATTTATTGTAATTATTTAAGTACTACCTATTGATTGTAGAAAATTTAAGAGTATAGCTAATATAAAAATGCAGAAAAACAAAACAGTAAAAGAAAAATAATTATCCATAGTTCTGTCACCAAAGAGAGCTATTATTCTTATTTTGGTATAATTCCTTCCATTCTTTTTGCAGTGTGTGTATAAATTCTTCTTTTTATTGTTATTATCTCTATAAAAAGGAAATAATTTTATATAAGTGGAAATCCTTATGTTAAGAAGCATAATTGCAGTTTGAAGTCCCACTGTAAATTCATGACCTAGTTTTTGTTGGACCCTCACTGAATCTCTCTAATGTAAAATACTTCCAGACATAAAGGAGACCCAGTCCTGCCCTCAAAGAGCTTATGATCTGAGGAAGGAGTCAAGGCAGACTAACATTTAAATTAAATCAAGGAGTACTTACTGAGAAATTATGTGACTAGACTGCAGTAGTACAATATTTTTTTCCTTTTTATATAAGTTAATTCCAGTAAGAGGAACACCTAGTAATACTTAATGTTCAAAAACTTTCAGAAAGGGACTCAAACCAATGTAAACTTATGATTAGAATACATTACTGGAAGTCTTACAAAACATACAATAATAAATAGCAAAGATGTCACATTCTCCCACTGTCTAGCTGTCTGATCTTGTGTAAGTTACTTAATGTCTTTGAGGTGCAGTTTCCTCATCTGCACCATAGGGGAAATGATTCCCACTGTTTGGGGATATTGTGAAGCTTATAAGAGATATACGTAACAACATTTTTGGCATAAGAAATGTGTTTAAGCAATGGTAGGGACTACTATTAGAGAGGGTGAATGAGGTGACTTCCTCTTAGCCTGCTACTGGATGACCTGAAATTAGAACTGGCTGGAAAGTGTAGCCATTTGAATGTGCTGCAAACTCCAAAAGAGCAGTGGTTTAAAATGGTGGTTGGGCTGATATAAACACAAGAATGGTATAAACTGTTAATGCGTAAGCATTAGGCTGTTGAACATAAACACCCTGAACTCATAAACTCCTAGATAGTTGAGGAAACTCAACCACTCTCAAAGCATTTTTAAACCTTTTAGCAAGAGAAGGATTTATTTCTCATTTTCAGTGTTATAATACAAAGACATTTGAGGTTATACTCTAAAGAGAATATAAAGCGTTTGTTTCTGTTGCAGATTAAGGGAAGATAAAGGACATATCTGTTAGATACTAGATAAGCTGATTTGGAAATTTAGAAGCTCAACCAGTGTTATTGCCCAGATTAAAGGCCAGTGCACCAATGCAGAGGTGGACTGCAGAATTCTGAATATTTTCTTGACTCTGTGCCCTTGTATATACTCTTCTATTTGCCTGGACACAACCTGTGTCAAAAAACTGGCTAACTCCTGATTATCCTTTAGGTGGGCCTCTCTGCTCCTTCAAACCTGGTTTTAAAGGCCTCTTCTATGTGTCTTCACAGCATTTTATTCTTCAGTTAATGTTACCCTTTTCACATTTATGGAGGCTAAAGAGTGGGAATGTGGCTGAGTAGTACAAACTGTTTATACATTTACACTATATTTAGTATAAAAATGCTTTTAGCTAAAAGAAGGATTCTCCTCTCCTAAAAGTCCCAGGTGTCTCTAGCTTTTAGTAAAGTATAACTTCTGCAGCTCAAAAGTAGGTGAGATCAGAATGTTCCGAGGCAGTTTCATCAAGCCTTATTCCCATTCTCTCAGAAGTCGGCTGTTGAGTCCAACAGCAGTATACGTTCCAGATGGTCTGTATAATTCAAGTAAATCATGCGTGTCATATAACAAAACCTAGAAAGTGTATTCAAAAATGTATTTTATGGACCTTACTCAGAAACCCTTTGGCCAAACCAAGTCTGATGACTTGGATTTCTCTTACTCTATTGCTGATTAAATGATACTTACCACCTACTGCAAGGGGAATAGGAGGGGTATTTCCACAGTGCTCTGGAGTGAAATTGTCCCTTTGTATATATGCCTTCCCTATGCATCTGTGGATTCCATGAAGGCAAGGGCCACACCTTGCTCTCCTGTATCCTCTGAGCCTAGTACAATGCCTGTCACACAGTAGATGCTCACAAATGTTTGTTGAACGAAAGAATGGAAGATTCATCAGTAAGGGCCTGGGTGGTCCTTTAAACCTGAGCTCAATTTATTAGAAACCAAGAGTTGGCTTCCTCTTCAAGGTTAGGGCAGGCTCAGCCTTCAGCACATTATCATTGCTCAGTTGCTTCTCCAGGGAGGGGAGAACATCTGTCTGCCTTGCCTAGAAGACCAAAAACTCCTTTTAATGCTGCAGAGAAAAACCCCAGAACTCTTTTTTCCGTATCAGAACTACACTTGGGTTTAAGAGCTTCTGAAATTGTGTATAAAAAGTCCTTTTTTCCCCTAGAGTAAAAGTTCTTAATTTTAATCAGATTCTCAAAATTGTCTATAACCCTTCAAAAGGGTAAGAACCATTGCTCCAAACCCTTTCTTGAGATGGGCTCGGGGGATCACTTTTGATATTGTCACCAGGTAAAAAGCACTGAATATGCCACTATTGGAATATTTTATTTTTCTTCATGGATCAGTGCTATCTCCATGCCTGGTATATCTTTGCCAAAGAGAGGTCTGCTGGCTATAAGTTAGCTTTCTTAATTTTACAGTAGAGGTCAATGGCTTGCTTACCTGTCCTGCCCCAAGTTTCTGGTTTTACCACATGGAAGCTTTGTGCTTCAACAACTTACCTAGCCTTTCTAAAGCTTGGTTTCTTCATGTATAATGGAATATTCCTCTCCTCTTAAATATAATGTTCTTAGCTCATAAGCTTGTTCATCCATTCACTTATTCACTCAGCACATATTCATGGAGAACTTACTATGTACCAGGTAGTGTTCCAGGGCTTCACAGAATGGATACGGTACAGATATTCCAGGGGAAGGAGTCAGATAATGAACAAATAGGAAAACAGGATAATATCAGATAGTGATGAGTGCTATGTAAAAAAGTTCAAGTAGAATGATGCAAAAGATAGAGAGTGCCTGGATGGCTAGTTTAGACTGTGTCATCATGGAATGCCTCTCTGAGGGGATGACATTGAGGATGTGAAGATCAAGGCAGAGGAAGTAGCTAGTGCCACAGCCCTGAGGCAGGCATGAGCTTGATGATATCTGAAGAATGTGTGGCTGACGGGATCCCAGAGGTCAAGCGGTGTGGCTTTGAAAGTCATGGTAAGGAGCTTGGAATGGAGCTCCTAAGTACAGTGGGAGACTTTTGGAAGCGTTTTAAACAAGGGACTGATATGCTCTAAAATACTATATAAAAGATCACTCCAGCTCCTGTGTGGAGAATGAATTGTAAAGAGCTAAGAAAGAAAACTCATTAGGAGTCTACTGTAGATGTCCAAGCTATAGACAATGGTGGCTTGGACTAAGGTGGAGGTGTAGAGATGCGGGGAGGTGGTGGAATGTAGGTATGCGTGCATAGCACTCTGGGCCCATGCCTGATGCACAGTGAGCACTTAATAAACTCCAGTTATTACTGTTATCATCGTTACTATTATTGGCTTGGTGAAATGAAATTGGACCAAGTAATGGGTCAACAGAACAGTGGTTTTAAGAATATTACTGAGGGGGTTCCCTGCTGGCCTAGTGGTTGGGATTCTGGGCTTTCACTGCTATGGCCCGGGTTCATTCCCTGGTTGGGGAACTGAGATCCTGCAAGCCGCGAGGCATGGCCAACAAAAAAGAAAAAAAAAAAAAGAATATTACTGCATTTAGAGAAAATTAAGATGAACCAAATATTATTTGTATGTGGAGATTTAATTAATGTTACTTTTCTGACACTGTCTTGGATGCAGTGTTTTCAATACTTTTCTCTTTGTGTTTTGAGAAGAAATCCATCATTTATTTCTTTCCGGACACACTGTTGAGTCATTTTGCAGTGAAAGAATCTTGATTATCTTCAAATGACAGATGTGAAATAGTGAATTCTAAGTTGTGTGGAAGATGTAATATATTGCATTGCTCTGGAATTCATTATGATCAAGGAGTTGGAAAAAATAGGGAGTTAATATCCAGGAGGAAAGCAAAACTAAAAAAAAATGACACAGATTAATATATTTATGGATACATGTCATCCAGTTTGATGCCAGAAAAGCCAAATGAAGAAGTAATGTTCTGAAAACAACTCACAGTTACCAAAACCACTAAGCTCTGAGTCAGAGAAATATGAAGACTAGGAACATTCATACATATATAGTTGCTATGGAGTTATTTGAAGTTGAGAGAGAGAGATAAAGACAGAGGTGGGGAGAGGGGGAGGGAGGGAGGGAGGGCAACACGGGGTGGGGGGGATAGAGGGGAGGTGGGGGGGAGAGAGAGAGATGGGGAGAGAGACATGTAGATGTTCTTTTCCCCCCTTTTCAGAAGTGTGTCTTTGGCTCTACACTTTAACAAATGCACATATCTTTTCAGTCTACCCTTATCAAGCAAGCTCGTATTTACAAGCTAAATTATTCTGAGACACAGAAGTCTTAAATGAAAGACAGATATCACTGCAATCCTTTAAGGTCATGCTGATCTCTACAAATGTTAGAATTCACTACGGTAAGGTTGGCTTTTCAGCTAAGTGACCCGACCACTTTAGAGTAATCCCTGTAATGAGTATAAATGTAGTAACACATCCTAAGAAAACACTAGGTTCTAAATGATAATACTCTACGAGGCCAGAGAAAGTTTGTTTTCTAAATGTGGACACCAGTATTCTCCAAGCAGTGTGGTTTCTAGATATACTGAAGCGTTTAGAGTGCCCAGAGTGGGACAACAATTTTGGTAGTGAATTTTTGCTACTTTCAAGATTCTTTTCTTTCTTCCTTTTTTTGGGGGGTGGGGTGGGGGGGATTCAAATGGAAATAAGTGTCTATCAGTAGTATAATAAAGAGGTAGTTGGATCATTAGAGATACACTTTTTAAAAAAAATTTATTTTTTAACATCTTTATTGGAGTATAATTGCTTTACAATGGTGTGTTAGTTTCTGCTGTATAACAAAGTGAATCAGCTATACGTATACATATATCCCCATATCTCCTCCCTCTTTCATCTCCCTCCCACCCTCCCTATCCCACCCCTCTAGGTGGTCACAAAGCACCGAGCTGATCTCCCTGTGCTGTGCGGCATCTTCCCACTAGCTATCTATTTTACGTTTGGTAGTGTGTATATGTCAGTGCTGTTCTCTCACTTCGTCCCAGCTTACCCCTTAAATCAAAAAAACAAAGTCATCTAAAATATAAGCAAAAAACTTCACTCCCAAAAGTATGTTTTGTGGATCACTAGCTCTTCAAGGCATCACTTGAAAGAAATCTCAGACATACTGACTGCTGTATTCCCCTCTCAGATCTGCTTGGCTACACAAGCCCATTCTGCCACTATGTGGCATGACCTCTTAAAGGTCATGTTCAGCCACAATCTCATTAAAACTATAAGAAAGTTTAGCAGAACAAGTACAGTACCTGGAGCTGTAGCTGGTTCTCTGGTTGTAATTGATATTTATCATCTCCCTCCTCCACCACCCGTTCTAGATCTCCTCTACCCCTGGCCATCACTTTTGCTGCTATAGATTCCTTGCCTGATGGAATAGCTCAGACCTTTATCTCTGAGAATCTGTCCCTCTGTTACCATGCCCTTGTGAGGCTGTGATCACTATAATTTCCCATTCACCATTACCATCAAGAATAAGGCACCAAGAGACACCTCAGTGAATCTCCTGAGTTCCAGGCATATGCCTCCTTGCCTCCATTACATAACAGTAACCCTAGCACCTCATGATCATTAAGAAGGATTTCTCCCATCAGTATAGTAACTCCTTCCTTTGATTGCTGGTCCATAGGCATGAAGAGCCCAGAGTGACCATGCCGCAGTTGTGGCTGCAGGCTCAGTGGAACTCTTTCCATGTTCTCTGGTGAAAGGGTAACCCCACTGGGAACCAGGACCTCTAATCCAGCAGAACCTAAGTTGTAGGAACGGGAAGCACAAATATGAGGTGAGTTATCAGGAGTGGTGGTGAAAGGGGCCAATTTTACTTCCGTCCCTTCATCCCTAGACCAATATATTTTAGCTGTTGGGGTGCAGAACCAATATATCAGCACAGTGCATCTGGGGGAACTCCCCAACCTGGAGGGTTTCATGTCTGAATTGCTGTCTTATCTGAATCTTTAATAGGCCATCTACTACTACTACTTCTGGATGAATACACTTAAGGTAGGACAAGTGGACTCTGAGGTCAGGTACCCTTCCTGCTTCTGGATGAATATACTTATGGTAGGACAAGTGGACTCTGAGGTTAGGTACCCTTCCTGTTGACATATATCCTTTGCTGCAGACTGTGTCCTGTCATCAAAGGCAATGCTATTTGGGCTCCCATGGAGGTAAATCGAATTGTAAAAGTCCTCAGATGATGGGCAGGGAAGGCAAACACACATAGAGAAGGTTTCATTTTTGATCTCTCCAGAGTGAAATGTCTCAAGACACGGAGAGTGGCACTAACAGCTAAAATTCTACCTAAGGTGTGAGATTGCATCTAATTTAAGCTTTGTGCTTAATTGATTAACTTGATTATTGTTTCATAACTATTGAATGCCCACGGTTTAAGCTTCTAAATTTTATGGAGCTCCACTCCATAACACTGAAGCTCCAGTGGTGAGACAAGTCCACTCATGGAATTTTTGTATTTTTGAGGATGCTGCTTTTACATAAAGTCACCCTAGGACATTGAAGATTTGATAAGCATACAACAAATAATTTGTTTTATTGTCTGGTGGAACTAATTAAATGTATGGATGGACAAACGAGTCCAATCAGTGTGTGCCTCTAATTCATCCAAGAAATCCCAAGAGAATGAGATCTGCTTCTATTGATGTCTTAATTGCTATAAGTCACCCAGGCTTTCCCAGATCTAGGTAAATAAAAATCATAATATACACTTTTGGGGGGCATGTTGTCCTTAGACTGGTGATCCAGAATTCATTTTTTTTTGTATTCAGGAAGGAATTCATATTTTTATATCTAAAAATACTGAAAAACTTAGTGTTAAGAGGACTCATTCTATGCTGGCTCTATTGCCTCCCAGAGACCCGCATATGGGCAGGCATATACACATTCCTTTCATATGGGAAGAGAATTGGGGGCTGATATAAAGATATACAAGACCAGCTAGGTAGTTCCTTCCTGCATTTATTTTTGGGGGACTGATGTGTGAAAATTCTCTAAGTCCAGAAGCTCCACACTTCAGTGTGATCACACTGATGCCTTTAGAGTAGAAGGTGAGGCTAGGCTAACAGAGATGCTGCAGTGGCATTTCTACTGGCTGCCTTGCTTCAAACCAAATAAATTAACCTCTTGTGCCCCAGATTCCTCATCTATAAAATGCCGATGGTAATGGGAACCTTTTTCATGAGGTGGTCATAAGGACTAAATAAATTGATACATGTGAAGTATTTAGAATACTACCTGCCTCATCATAGGCATTCAGTGTCAGCTGCCATCATCATCACCATCATCATCTTTATCTCATGTGTATCCTCCTGGGTATAAAAGTAAATTGAACTTCAATAAGCATGACCCCATTAACTTGTACTCCAACAAACTGAAGGAGTTCAGATGGCCTAAACTGATGAAGATTTCCAATGACTGACTTTTATAATTATTCACTAATTTTCCTGTATACCTTTCTTGATCCTATGTCTGAGAGAAGGTGTTTTGGGTCGAATTGTCCTCAGAGAGATATGTTGAAGTCCTAACAACTTGTACCTCAGGATGTAATATTATTTGGAAATAGGGTCACATCATTGCAGATGTAATTAGTTCAGATGACGTTGTACTGGAGTAAGGTGGGCCCCTAATCCAATATGACTATGTCCTTGTAAGTAGAGGGAAATTTGGAATAGGGATGCACAGAGGGAAGATGATATGAAGATGACCACATGATGATGGAGACAGAGATTGGAATGATGATCTCCAAGCAAAGAATGCCAAGGATTGCTGGCAAATACCAGAAGCTGGAAGAGTCATGGAATGATTTTCTTCTACATTTCAGAGGGAGCATGACCCTGCTGATATTCCAATTTTGGCCTTCTGGCCTCCAGAACTGTGAGACAATAAATTTCTGTGGTTTTAAGTCACCTGTTACTTTGTTATGATAGCCCTAGAAACCTAATACAGAAGAGGATGGAAAAAATTACTGCTGAGGAGATAACAGCACTCAGACTGAACCAATCAGGTCACTGGAAGCTTAGGGTGACATTCAAATGCTGAAGTTGTTACTTTGTTTTCTCTGAAGGTTTTGACAAAAATCCCACCAATCTGGTCTTCTTTTTCTTATTCTAATCGATTAACAAGATCTGCTTTTTAGGGCAAGATTTTCCTTACTGTTTTATTAGTGGTAGGCTATGAACATATTCTTTCCTATCAGACACTTGAACAGACCTCCTCAAATTTTGTGCCATGTTCATTCGTTTGTTCATTCATTCATTCATTCATTTACTCTTCTTTTGCACCAGAGCAGAGTGCTGAAGTAACAAGCAGCCTCATTTAGATTGCCCCAGTCACAACCACTCCAGCTCCTGTGGGTGTTTTCAAAAGAAGTATCTGGTCTTTTGTGATTCTCCCACTCTTCCTTTACCCAACTTCAATACCATTTGATTATTTTCAGTGCAAAAGCAGCCTCTCTTTGTGCTGCCTGCATCAACTAGATCCCCCTGTACATTTATACAACTTAATTTTACCTAGTTCTAAAAACAGCTATTGGGCACATATCATTTGTCAGAGCCAGTCTAATCTTTCCACAGTTAGCATCTCAGATCCAGGGTGGCCAAGGTTTGTTTTCAAATATTTTTCTTTTCCTGATGACCTGGAAAATCCTTCCACAATTACAAAGTCCTATTTTCACTTTGAACAAATGACCATACAGTCAAATTCAGGATTTCATAGATGCTTAACCTGAAAGCAATGGAGGCAGAGTTTATGAAAGTATCTTTAACTCATTATCATTAGCTAATTCTCTTGACTTATGTTTACTCCCCTCAAGTTCTATAGGATGATAAGGTTTTTGTCCAAATCAGCATGCACATTTTTCTTGAGGTAGTTTTCATGACTATTCCCCAAAACACATTGTTCAGAAAATCTGTAGTAAAGCATTACATTTATTACATTTGTAGTAAAGCATTACATTCTTATCTATAAGAATGAGTGATCACTTGTCCTCCTGATTCCACAGTGCGTAATGTATATTAAATACAAAAGTAGCTTTAAAAATATAGTATGCTTTTTTCAGAGGTCTCAAGCAAGGGCATGAACAAGGGCATGAGCCTATGCATCAAGAAGGATCCAGCTTTGTATATTTTTAAAGAGCTATTAGAGTAGCTGTAGTTCCTTCTGCTCCTTGATTAAATCTTGATTAAATCTTGATTAAAATCAGCACTGCAGTTGTAGGATGGGAAGCAGTCTTCTCCCTACTTTCCCTGTTGTAGGTAACATCACTTGATTGCTTGAGACAGTTAAAGGTGCTTTGGTAGTAAAAGGACAGCAAGATTAATAGGCAGGCATTTCCATAGTAACAGCAAAGCACTCTGGGAGACACAGCCACTTGGGGGTGGAGCCGCACATGCCAGGATTTCGGCTCCCATGGCAACAGCAGAGTGTGGAGTGGGGAACGAACACACTACAAAACTTAGCAAAGGTCCATTTAGAGAAGACAATGTATAATCAGAGTTGTCTATCTATTTTAAAATTCAAAGTTAAATAAATCAAATTTGAGACCACAAGCTGATGCAAAACATTTAAAATACACTGTACATCCACTGAAAATTTCTGAAGCATAAGCACAAATAGTTTAAGAACTATCCAATTGTGACAACTTGTTAGTTAAAAAAAATCCAATTACCAAGATTTTTGTCCCAGAGTAGTTGCAGAAAATTACACAATTAGAGCAATTTTTCTCAGCTGCTCCACCACAGAAAATGAAAGTAATTATACAAAAATAGTGTAAAATAGTGTTCACAACTGCAAGATAGATTTTTCCTTTCTTTAGAAGAAATTCTGTTTCTCTGTAGGTAACCATCTCAACCAAAAGTTGGAGAGACAGAAATAAAAAGAGAAAGGAGTAGCTAAAAGAAGAAGACCAGAGCAAAAGATGAGTGAAATACTATAAGACTCGGGAGAAGCTGAAAAGAATTCAGAAAGACCTAAGAACCCAGCATTCCAATCAAAACAGGTTTAACACAAATCGTATTCTTCCTGCTTTTATTAACATCAGAATTAAAGTTTTTGAAGGTCTCCTTTGTCCTACACAAAATTACAGTGTATCAGGTGGCTCACCATCCACTTAGGAATAGGCATTATTTTTTTAACCTGGCTTCTTGAGTCAAGTCTACACAGCCAGTGAAATAGAAGGTTGGAAATTATCTGGTGAAGCAGGGATGGGTTAGTTACTCCTCAAGTGCATAAAGGTAAATCTGTATGTTTATATCTGCTGTTTACTAAGAATACTTACTACCTGGAAGTATTTACTGAGATTTTACTCAGTGTTCACTATGAACTTGGAAAATAGATATTAATAAATCAACCAATTTCCTGCTCTGGGTTGCCTATGCTGTAACTGTGCCTTGTGCCCAGTAGGATTTGGATGCCAAAATGTCATTTAAGCGTATGAAGGATCTGGCTGCAGTGTCTCAGAGAAGTGTGATGCTTGTTTGGTAAACATCCAACATCCATATCCTACATCTGGAAAAGAAGGTTTACTACCAGGATCATCTATGGGATTGCTTGCCAAGTATCAGATTGAACTGATTACCCAGGATTTGGGGATTTGGGACTCGGAGCTGAGTCAGTCTCTCACTGGTGACTGAAGCTGTAAGATGTAAGACTTTTGCAGCTATTAGTGACCATGTTTTTTGTTATGTGGCTAAAGCCTTAAGAGGGAAGAATAAAGGCACCAGAGAAAAGCAGAGACAAGAAGTAGAGACCTGATTTAGATGGTGTTTAAACCTCGCCTCCCCCCAGTCCAGTTGTTTCTAAAGTCCAGCACAATCTGTATTTCCTGTGACTTGATGTTATCTGCCCAGTAAAGTCTCCCACTTCCCTCTTTTTTTGGCTCAGGCTATCTCAAGCTGGGTTTCTGTCTCTTTCAACTCAGTCTTATCTAATTTAACAGCTGAACTCTATTAGTTACCTATTGCTGTGACCAGTTACCACAAATGTAGTGCTTTAAAACAACATACGTTTATCATCTTACAGTTTCTGTGGGTCAGGAATCCAGGTACAGCTTTGCTGGTTTCTTTGCTCAGGGTCTCACAAAGTTGTAATCATGGTATTGGCTAGGACTGAGTTCTTTTCTAGAACTCAGGGTCTTAAATGATTGTTGGCAGCTTAGTGATTGTTGGCAGTTTTTGGTTCCTTGTGATTGTAGAACTGAGGCCGGGTTTTCTTGCTGATTGCCATCTGGGGCCATCTGAGCTCCCAGAGGCCACCTGCAGTTTCTTACCATGTGGCGCTCTCACAACGTGGCAGCTTACTTCTTCAAGTCCTGTAGGGGAATCTCTCAGAGGAAGATTGAGTCTTTTATAATGTAATCTACTGAAGGGAGTGGCTATCCCATCACCTTTGCCATATTCTATTGATGAGAAGACATAGGTCTGCCTACAGGGGATTATGTAAGGGAATGACTCATGGTGTGGGGGGGATGACTTTAGGGTGTGTTTACCACAGAACTATGAATGTAGCTGATGATATATACAGTGATGATGGTACATGACTGAGATTGAGTGATAAGGCAATAAAGAAGTATTTTATAACAAGAATGGTTACGTTGATGTCTGACGTTCTTCTAATCAACATATTGGCAAGAAACTTCAGATGGCTGCAATGTAGGAAAGAAAATCTGTCCAAATATAGAGAATTATAAATACATATGTCCATTCACTGAACACTGTGTCTGTGAGAATCACTATGTTGTTCAGTATATAATAGTAGTAGGTTGTTCTTTTATATTGCTGTATAGTATTCTGTTGCATTGCTGTACCACACTTATCTATCTGTTCTACTGTTGATGGATGCTTACTTTGTTTCTAGTTTTTGGCTCTTATGAATACTGCTGCTGTGAATGCCTGTGTGTGTTTTGGTACACCTATGCATTTTTTCAGTCTGATAATAAGTTATTTAAAAATCTATAGTAAACATAATGGTGAAATATCAAAAGCTTCTCTGAGATCAGAAATGAGATAAGGATATATAGTATCACTTCTTTTACTAGAGATTCTAGTCAATACAAATGCCTGGAAAAAGATTTAAAGGTAAACTGATGAGAGGGAAAAAAAAAACCTATCATTTTCAAACTACATAATTTGTAAGCATAAAAATAGATAAACTTACAATTAATAAGTGTATTTACTAAGATCAATATATACAAGTTATATATATATGTAGTATATATTTATGCTGGCAACAATTAATTTTAATTAAAAATTATATAATTTATACTAAAATACAAATATTAAATGCTAGACATGAGTCAAATAAAGGATATAAGATTTCTACACAGATAAAAACTACTAAATATACTGAGATAAACTAAATAAGACCTATATAAATTCAGAGATATGCCATCTTTGTGGGTTTGAAGAATCAATATTCGTAAGATATCGGCTCTCACTATATTGACCTACAGATCCAGTACAAGCCCTATCAAAATCCTAGGATGTTTGGTTTGAAGAACTTGACAAAGTGATTCTAAAGTTTATATGAAAATCCAGAGTCAAGAATAGCAAAGACATACTTGACACAACACAAAGTTGGAGAACATGTACTATTAGATTTCAAGACATATTATGAAACAGTAATTAAGTGTGGTAATGGCATGAGGATGGACACATAGACCAAAAGAAGAGAATATAGAGCTCAGAAATATACCACATACAGTCACCTGATTTAAAACAAAGGTATCACTGCAATTCAGGGGAAGAAAAGAATGTCTTAGCAATAAAGGATGTTGAGGAAGTGGATGTTCGTGAGGGGAAAATATGAAAATTGACCTCTTCCTCATACAGTGCACAGAAATTTGAGGGGAATCACAGATTTGAAAGCTTAACGATTAAGCTTTTTTTTTGCGGTATGCGGGCCTCTCGCTATTGTGGCCTCTCCCGTTGCGGAGCACAGGCTCCGGATGCGCAGGCTCAGCGGCCATGGCTCACGGGCCCAGCCGCTCCGCGGCATGTGGGATCTTCCCGGACCGGGGCACGAACCCGTGTCCCCTGCATCGGCAGGCGGACTCTCAACCACTGCGCCACCAGGGAAGCCCAACAATTAAGCTTTTATAAGAACACATAGGAGAACATGGTCTTAGGGGTAGGCAAAGATTTCTTAGAATAAAATACATTGATCAAAGAAAAACATGGGTAAATTGGATTTCATTAATGTTTTATTAAAACATTAAAATAAGTTCATTAAGAACTTAGGTTCATCAAAAGGCATCTTGAAAACACAAAAAAGCAAACCAAAGAATACAAGAAGATAACTGCAATACATATATACAACAAATGACTTGTTTCTAGAATATAAAAAGAGCTCTTACAGATAAATGAGGAAAAGACAGGTAATCCAATAGGAAAATGAGAAAGGACTTGAATAGGCACTTCATAAAAGAGATACCTAAATGGCTAATGAGATATGAAAAGGTGCTTAATATTACAAATTTAAAAAGTGTTTAACATAATTACAAATGAAAAACATAAAACTACTACACATTCATCAGAAATGCTAAAACAAAGCAAAACAAACTAATAAGCAGATAAAAGAACCACTGACCGTCGAAGTATTGTTGAGGCTGTAGAGCAACTGGAACTTTTATACACTGCTCGTGGGAGTGTAAAGTGGCACACACACTTGGAAATCTACTGAGCAGTATTTAATAAAATCACACATACACATACCCAATGACGTAACCAATGACCCAGAAATTTCATGCATAGGAATAAATAACAAAATACATACATATGCATACTGAAGTATTTTGAATTAAACTGATTGTTTGTTTTTACCCATCAAATGGATCATCCATAGATCTAATACACAGTTCTTGTCTATTGGAGGTTGTGCCATTGGAATGGTTCCAAGTAATAAAAGGAACGAGTGTAGGAAGTGCTGTCCTCTCCAGGTACTACTGAGACTCCCCAGGGATGCTCTCATATTCTAGTGAGGAGCTCTGACTGTTGCACGGCACAGTCTAGGGGAGCTGCAACTCCATAGCATTAGGAGCTACAGTACCACAGGGTGCTTCTCTGGGGCTAGATACACCTCTGCCCCATTACTTGGATGTTACCATTGCTGCCAGCTGGACACCACTGGAGCTGGAAATCTGCATGTCTGTGGAAACGGATTTCACTTGCTATGTCTCAAGGCTGATGGTTCTTATTGCTTTATTTGCAAACTGGGAAGAAAAATATTCCCTATGTACTATGCTCAGTTGTAGGAAATCCCACATCAAGCCTTCTTGAATCCCCCAAATTTTAGGGATTAATATAATAGTTCTGTAAACTTACATCCCATTTCTGACGGTGTACATCCAAGCCTCCAGGTGAGCTGGAGTGAGCTCCTGTATCAGCCATTGTGCCTTCTTGGAAGTGCCACTCACGGTTGGCAATCAGGAGCTATTGCTGAGTCTAACTTTCCTTCTTCCCCCATGGTAAAGTCTCTCAGGACAGTTCCTTTCTCCTGGTCTTCACTGGAATAGCCCAGACACATTTATATGAGTCTGATCTGCAATGATGGACTGGGTCAAGTCTTTTTTTCAATGGAGTCTCCTTAGCAACTCTGTGAATCAGGAGATGTGTATAGGTGTGCCTATAATATTGAAAAATTTACATCATTCAAAGGTTAAAAGTAGATAATTTTGCTACAGAACACACCATGTTTTCTATAGAATGTAACCTCTGCCTAATTGACTTCTGGCCACGAAACACACACCATTAGCAGAACCAGGCCCTGGAAAGAAATAATCCACCTTAGTTATTCCAAGTGGGTGTGTGTTGATAGTGGTGGATAAATCCACTTAGTTTAATGCCTGTTGCTTGCCAATGATTCTGAATAATCTGAGTGAAACTGTACATGTCAGATTGGGACTTGAACCCAGGTGTGTCTCAGATTGGGACTTGAACCCACAATCTGTGTCTTAGGAGGAGACTTGAACCCCCCAATCTCCCAGCTGAAATTGCACACCTGGTCTCAAGGCTTAATGAAGCTCAGGTTCTCTATGTCTCAGCACAGAAGGAATTCAGCAAGAGGCAAAGTGATAGGCAAAGAAGTAGATTTATTGATAAAAGACGCTTGTGAAGGATATAAGCCGGCAGGCAAGAGGGCTCTGCCCCAAGAACTAAGTTGGAAAGCAGATTTATTTAGAGAGATACACATTCCACAGACAGAACTTGGTCTGTCTCAGAAAGTGAGAGTGTGCCCAAATATGGGGTGGTTAGTTTTTATGGGCTGGGTAATTCCATAGGCTAACGAGTGGGAGGATTATTCCAACTATTTTGGGGATGGAGCAGGGATTTCCAGGAATTGGACCCCACTTTTTGGCCTTTTATGGTCGGCCTCAGAACTGTCAGGGTGCCTGTGGGTGTGTCGTTTAGATGCTAATGTATTACAATGAGCGTACAATGAGGCTCAGGGTCTAGTGGAAGTGAAATCTTCTGCCATCTTAGGTTTACTCGGTCCTAACCAGTTTTTGTAGTATCTACAACAGATTGTCATTCTTTTGAAGGTTGTGCCCCACTCCCTTTCTCCTGTTTCATGAGGAATAAAGAAGTAGGAGAGGTAGATCAAGAGCCAAAGTATTACCACTATTACTGATAGAAATCAGAGGCGAGAGTGACTTTATTACCAGACCAGTTTCATTTTGCTCAACCTCCAGCAAGTCAAAACGCTGAGATGCTGAGATTTGCAGCAAAGAGAGGGTTTACTCACAAGATGCTGTGGTTTACAGCAAAGAGGGTTTGTTTACTCACAAGACACTGAGGTCTGTAGCAAAGAGAAGGTTTATTCACAAATCAGCCAAGTGAGGAGATGGAAAAACAATTTTCAGATATACTTGCCCAAAAGCAAAGGCCTGGGGGTATTTATGGCTAAGGGGGAACTTGGGGTACTTATGGGAAAACAAAGCAGTGGGGTGGTTTGAAGCATGGGGAAAGGTGATTGGAAAAAGGTGCGGTAATTGGGTAATTGTTCAGCTGCAGGTGCAACTAAGCTTATAGGCCTTTGCAAATTCAAAAATTGAGGTGTTTAGCGGGATCTAGGGTGGAGTTTTTGGCCCTCTGACATCATAAGGTCACCTAGTGGGCACTTGCGCATGCTCAGTTGGAGGGTTGGTGATCCTATCCAGTCTTAACCAGTTCGGCTCGAACTAGACACAGCTAACTCCAAGTTCCTGGAAAACAACTCGGGCAAACATATTGTTTAGGTTACGAGCAACTGGGAGGACAGGCAAGTCTTTTGTAGCAATAATTAAAACAACCTTGATGAGTGAAGGCAGATGGAATAGATTTGACTGATTGCCCACAGTTACAACTTTATGTCTGTTAGACAAGGCTGATAGGTAGATTTCTCCACGCAGTCACTGGAACCCTGGATTGGGGCAGACTAAAGGGAGGAATGGCATTGCTGAATGAAGCATGCCTGGCTTTCCTTCCAAATGGGTCACCCCATGAAGTACTGCCCCCCGCCGACCCCAACTAGGTGGTGTGAATGAAGGGCCATGGAGAGCCTGGTGTGTGTTTAGGAAGAACCCCTCCTCATGGATCCTGGGAGGGGAAATAGCCTTTTCGTCTAAAACTCACCTGCGGGTTTGAGGCTGGCAGGGTTGTTATTAGCCTGTCCTGCTTCCAGTTGTGTATGCTCATGTTTGCTTTTCTACCTTATTGGCAGCTTCCTAGATTCAGTTCCCTATTCAGGGCCTGAGCAGTTCATTCTCTTCCTTCATAATCATGAAGTGCTCAGTTGTTTTAAATGTGTTTTGACGCTGGTAGACAACATCTTCCCCTCCAAATATTTTCTACCTCAGTGACTCTGGGGAGAAAACTTCCCATTTAGGACCGAGCTCCACAGTGGAGGATGTAGTGAAGTGGATTAGCAAGAAACCGGCAGGGCCCTAGGTAACTACACTCCACTTCAAAGGCCATTTGCCCACTAAGCCCTCCTTTTGCTCATGGCCTTGTATCTAAAGATTATGCTCCCTTAGAATATTCTGAAGTGGCTACTGAAGAATCTTGTGAAGTCAAGACACAAAGAACCATTCTGTTCTCAGAAATGCCTACATTTATACTACTGAGAGTCTCGCACTTATATCTCCGGCTCGCTATCCTGCTGATTTCAATCTGGTGGGACTGCCACATGTCTTTGTGCTCTGTACCACACATGTGCATATGGTGCATGCTAAATATAAATGCTGTTTGGCAGGATCCCTTTTTCTCTTCCTTTGTTTCTGAAAATGTAGTGAAGAAAATGTGTAATGTGTGTCCTCTCCAAAATGAGAGACTTTCAGGAAGTAGAATTATCTTGACAACAAGCCATTACATTTTACATATCGTTTCAGCACGCGGCAGTAGTGGCAGCAGTGACTGTCCACTGCTTTGTTTGGTCAGATTGGGCTGCTGAGGGTCAAACTGACTCTCTCTTTGACAGAGTTTAGGCGGCTTCCTGCCTTGCTGAACCGTTTGTCCGAGCTTCCAGCGGCTGGTTTCCAGATCCCTCTACTCGTGTACTAGTCAGATTACGTCAGTTTAGGCTGTAATAACAAACAACCCAATATATATTTATTTCTTAATCATGCCGGGTGTCCAGTGTCAGTTGGCAGAGGGTCTCTGCTCATTACAGTCACCCAGGCTCAAGCTGCTGGAGGTTTTGCCTCGAAATGTGTCCCCACTATCACTGCAGTCATGGGGCAGTAATGTGGCAAGTCATATTCTGGCTGTAAGAGCTTCTTCTGGAAGTGTCACTTCTGCTCTCACTTTATTGGACAGAGCAAGTTCCATGCTAAGCCTGACTTCAGCAAAGAGCAGGGAAGTATATCCCACAGGCCCCTGAAAGGCAGAGAGCTATAAGTATTTTGCTACTGGCACTGATGACCACTACATCTCCTGCCAGAAATATGAAAAGAGTGGACAATTACAGTTGTTGAGGTGCCCAAGAACTTTCTGGCTGCACCAGTGGTGCTGTTGAGGGAAGAGAGAAAGACACCACAGGGCTAAAGCTATTCTATAAAGGTATCTCATAGAAATAGCATAAAACAGTGCTTAGATATTTGAAGAAGTATCATAGCTTAAAGAAATTTGCATTAGGCATAGAAAGGTGAAAGAAACAGAGGCACGCTCCACTTTCAGTTTCTGGAGCCAGGCTGAAGCCACACACACACAGTGTCACATCCAGAATGGAAGAAATGTGAAAACTGGAAAAATGTTGCTGGAGACTTTCAGGGGCTGACCTGCCTCCTGCTCCTTCGGCCAGACTTCCCGGCATCCCTGTGGGCTCTGCTCCTGCCGGTCAAGCCTGCTCCGACTTCTTTTGCTGGTGACGGGGACCTCCACAAAGCTGTGATTGCAGGGAATGTGGTTTGTTAGCTCTTAAGGACTGTGGAAAGTCCCAGAGCCACTTAGCAGGTGAGGAATCGTGACTGTGTCTATGCCAACTTCGAGGGCCTAACATCTCTGGACTGATTGCAGTGAGCATAGGAAAAACCTGAAGGAGGATTTCGGATTCAGACAGCAGTCGAGAGGGCTGTGGCTAGTGACACTGATGATAGTTGGCAGGGGGACGCTTGCGGGCAGCAGCCGGCTGGTTCCTTCTCATCGCCCGCCCCAGACAGGTCACTTCATGTATCATCGGAGGAGAGCTGAAGAGAAGAGCAGTGGGCTCTCGAGAGAAACCGAGAGGTAGCAAGACTGAGTCCAGGACTGCTTGGCGTGACTTGCATCTCAGCAATTTTTAGCAGGACTCTGCTAATGAATGTGGAACCGAGGGACTGGCAGCTCCATTTTCTCTGGTATTAACATTTTTTTACTTTATTTTAATGAGGAAAATGAGATTCTTCTCAGTTTCCTATCACTGAACCCGGTTTGGGAGGGTATGACATTTAACAACAGTGCTTTGAAAAATATTAAGCATTGTACAAATACAAGGAATTGTTGCTGTTATTAATCTGATGAAATGCACATGCAGCTTCGAATCAGCCTTAATATTGAGGGGATATTTAAAGGATTAGGAGGGACTCTGTAACTACTGAGTAGCAAGTCAGGGTGGCCTTCGTAAGAAGGGCCAGCTAATCTGGCCATATTAAATCCATTTTTAGAAGCCAAATACCCAAACTCTGAGTCAATAAACGGCAAACGCAGACATAGACCATATAACTTGATCATCTCACATCACATGCAACACTCTCATAAATTATAAAATATGTCAGGCGATTAATTCTAATTTGAGGCCGTAACTTGATTATCTTCTGGGTGAAAAGAGGAAATGGCTTTGGGCAGGAGAAGTGGTTCCAGATTTCTCAATATGTAGGTGTAGCCAAACTGAAGTTGGAGGGTGGAACTGCTGTTATATGGTGGACTTGGGGATGACTCCAGATAATTCAGGAGAAAAAGATGTAGGTGTCCTTAAATCAGCCTCCAAAGGCTTTGAGAAACTGCAGTTAGGCCTTACTAATTTGTATGATTTGGGAGTTAAGGTTAGTATGAACTAGTGAAAACTTGAATTACAGCCGTTTTGAAAGACATCCACTTGTGGTTTTTTTTTGTTTTTGTGGTACGCGGGCCTCTCACTGTTGTGGCCTCTCCCATTGTGGAGCACAGGCTCCGGACGCGCAGGCTCAGCGGCCATGGCTCACGGGCCCAGCCGCTCCGCGGCACGTGGGATCCTCCCGGACCGGGGCACGAACCCGTATCCCCTGCATCGGCAGGCGGACTCTCAACCACTGCGCCACCAGGGAAGCCCGTGTTGTTTTTTAAGTATAAAGAAATGGAAGTCTAATGGGTAGGAAAGTGGGGCCGAATACGTGTCTATCTGAGCCTGCTCAGTTATTCTAATTGTTGTCTGCATGCGAACGGTACTACTTTAAAGCAGTTCATTCTTATAACAGGTCTACTGTTTGCCTTTCATTTTTAAAAAATATTAATTCATTTAGAAAGTCCTTTTTATTGTTCAGAAGAAAATTTCAGCCATATTGAGGAGGATATACCCCTAATTTTTGCTGTGCTTATACAGATAGGAGCCATCAGGAGGCCAAAACATCTGTCTGCACTGTCCCCAGAGTCCTACTTTTCTCACTGTTCCACGTGCACCAGGCAGAGGCTGCACAGCCTTTGGAGGAATTCAACTCTATCCACTATTCTGGATAATAAAGCTAGATATTGATTTGCTAAACAAATACCTCATAACTATCGAAATCTTTTATATACGGTACATTGCTTCCTCACCTGATGAGTCAATCAGCAGTTGCAGTTCTAGGCGACAAGGTTGAGTAGATAACGCTCTCGTTGATATAATCCTTATCCTTTCAGTTTCAGCCGCCCTGCTTGGCCCTTCATTCCCCTCTGCATTCTCTCTACTTTCTCTCAAGCAAGTGTACAGCAAGACTTCAAGCCCACCAAGGGCATAGCTTGTGAGTGTTTATTCATCTCTGTAATCACATGGTCCTGTATGTAGAGTGTCTGGGACATAGTAATGCCTCAGGACATGATCACTGCAAGAGTGAATCAGTGCATCTGTTAGCTAGTAGGGCTGATAAATTCACATTAAGTGGTAAATACTGATACTAGATTTCATGTGTTGACCATTATAATAGGCAGTAATCCTTAAATTCATAGGATTGAGTTCTGTTTTGGATTTTAGACACTGGAACAGAAGGGTGAATACCTTCACCCTGAGTGGGTGATTGAGAACTCTGCTCACCTGGGTACAGGCTTTCTCTAAAAATAACATTATAGCAGGAAATACCGCTGCTAGTTATTAATGTTACCGAGCAAGGGCTGTGTGCCTGTGCATAGAAAGCTAAACTCTGACAGTGGGTGTTTGCAGCGAAGTAAGGGGTTTATATGCAGGGTGCCAAGCAAGGAGAATGGGCGGCTCATGCCCAAAAGACCTGGACTCCGTGATGTATTTTTAGGCAAGGGTTTTTAAAGACAGTGCTAGGGGAGAGGGTCGTATGCTGCTTGATCAGCTCGTGGACCTCTTCTCATTGGTGGGTGATGAGGTAACAGAGTGATGTTTCTGGAATTTCAACCTTCTGGTTCCAACCAGCCTGGGGTTCACATGCTTGTGCTCAGCTTGTAATCAACACCCTCCACCTGGGTGGGGGTTTTAGTTTTTACAGAACAGCTCAAAGATATGCATCAACTCAAAGATGTGTATCAGGTTGTTATGTATATTCCTTCAGGAGTAAATAGGAGCCCTGTGACTCTATTGTCCTAATCATTAACTGCTTGAGTCTGCTCTTTGGAACTCGGGGAAGGCCAAGGAGAGTGAAGCCTTTTTTTTTCCCTACAGACAAGAAACGGGGGACACAGAGGGCATTTTGTACCTAGGACAGCCCCACAGGGTCCTGCTTGGTTTCAACCCCCCTTTTCTTTGATACTCGTCAATCCTAAGGGGAACAGTGGTGGGACAGGAAAGGGATAGGAAGGGTTTAGATAGAGAGATTAATCGTAAACTCAGCGGGGGAATTCAGTTTTAGGGGGACTAAGTTTCAATAAGCACCTACTATGTGCCAAATAGTAATGTACCAAAATTTATTTTATGTGGTCATCACAGTAGCTACTTGAAGTGGTCATTATCTTTCTCTTCTAAATGGGGAAATGTATGCTGAGGAAAGCCAGGTACTTGCCCAAGGCCACACAATGAATCAGTGGGGTTTAAACAACCAGGTTCTGACTGTTTCTAAATCAGTGTTCTTTCCACACCACTACTCGACCTATCCTTTCTATAATTGGAACTTAACAACAAGCAATAAATGTTTGTTAAAATGAGCACAGCTTTAGCCTGTTCCATTTGAGATCCCAAGTGGAATTCCAGATATTCTAATTCCACGATAATCATTATCATCAACAACTGCTGTCTATTGGAGCACCTGTTACAAGCAAGGCAGTGAGCTCTTCTAAATCAAGCTGGTGTTCATGCTGACATCATAACACACTGCTGTCCTGGAAATCTGGATTCCATGTAATTTCTTTATCTGTGAATTCTGTTAATTAAGTGTATAATACTTTTCATATGAATAGATTCCAAAATCAGAAACCAATTCTTTTTCAGCCCACATTCAGATGTGGTTATTGTAGCCATACACCATGGTTCTTGCTATCAAAGAATTCATAGTTCACTTAGAGACACAGTATTTATGTTTGTACATAAATAGACACAAAGTAAATGCATTTATGACATATCCAAATTAGGGTGCAAACAATAAATAACATCAGAGTTTAGCAAACGGAGTGCTTAATGGACTAGAGGGATCAGAGAGGGTTTTCATGGTGGGAATGCCACTGAGCTGGGTCTGCAAGGTGGGAACACTTGAAGAAATGTCGGAAAAGGGGAGAGTGATGATAGGGATGCAGGTATAACAAAAGACAACGAGCATTTCCTTGTTCCAACATCTGGATTCACTGGACAGTTTCTACATAATTTTGGCTTTGGACTGGACCACAAAGGGCTTTTTTAAAAAAATTAATTAATTAATTAATTAATTTATTTATTTTTGGCTGCATTGGGTCTTGGTTGCTGCACCCGGGCTTTCTCTAGTTGCGACGAATGGGGACTTCTCATTGCGCTGGCTTCTTTTGTTGTGGAGCTTGGGCTCTAACCACGCAGACTTCAGTAGTTGTGAAGTAGTAGTTCTTCGCAGGCTCTAGAGTGCAGACTCGGTAGTTGTGGCTCATGGGCTTAGTTGCTCCGTGGCATATGGGGTCTTCCCAGACGAGGGCTCAAACCTGTGTCCCCTACATTGGCAGGCAGATTCTTTTTTTTTTTTTTTAAATTAATTAATTAATTAATTAATTTTTTTTGCGGTACGTGGGCCTCTCACTGTTGTGGCCTCTCCCATTGCGGAGCACAGGCTCCGGATGCGCAGGCTCAGCGGCCATGGCTCACAGGCCCAGCCGCTTCACGGCACGTGGGATCCTCCTGGACCGGGGCACGAACCCGCGTCCCCTGCATCGGCAGGCAGACTCCCAATCACTGCGCCATCAGGGAAGCCCCCGGCAGGCAGATTCTTAACCACTGCGCTACCAGGACAGTCCACAGAGGGCTTTTATATGGTGATCCTTGGTGCCTCAAATTCCCTTTGATGTTAAATATGTACACTTGTATATTTGATTTATAAAAAGGAAATAGTTTTTTCTCAGTTGGTGGAATACACAATTGCAGGAGATTGGAGAAGTAAATGCTACAGCTAGCTGGATCAGAGGGCTGGATAGAATTTTCACTAATAATAAATGAGCAAGAATACATCAGTATAAAGAGAATTAAAGGTCATTCTTTAAGCTGAAACTGTTATGAGAATGTACTTTATGATCAGTTTTCTAGCTATCCAAGTATCTGGAATATTCACCAAAATGTTGGTATTTTCTTTTTAAAAGAATTGCCTCTGTACTCCATTTTGCTATGTCTGTGGGGACCTGGCCTGAAATGAATGTATTATAGTGGCTCTCCCAGGTTTTTTATTCTGTTTTAAATGAAGTACCTTCTATTGGGCAGGATAATACAGGGTACCATGTGTTTGGCTATTGATAATAGAGGAGTTTTCCTGGGAGTTCCAGAACCTATTATTTGAGTCCAGCATTTCTGAATGTTTGCTCCATAGAGCATTAATCTCACAATATATGTCACAACAAATGGGTTCCATGCTCAATTAAGTTTGGGAAATGTCACTTATAAATTTGCAATGCATGGTAGCATATGCACAGACTCTGGTAAGTCCTGTTGCAGAAAAACCTCTTAAACTTTGATTAACTCAGTGTTTCTTAAAGTTACTTGACCACAAGCAATCCCTATTTCCTCCTCCACTTTTTCCCCCACCGAAGACGCCTGTTAGACTCAAGAATTAGGACTCAGGGGACTTCCCTGGTGGCGCAGTAGTTAAGAATCTGCCTGCCAGTGCAGGGCACACGGGTTCGAGCCCTGGTCCAGGAAGATCCCACATGCCACAGAGCAACTAAACCCGTGTGCTGCAGCTACACAGCCTGTGCTCTAGAGCCCACGAGCCACAAATGTTGAGCCCGTGTGCCACAACTACTGAAGCCCTCGTGCCTAGAGCCTGTGCTCCACAACAAGAGAAGCCACCACAATGAGAAGCCTGTGCACTGCAATGAAGAGTAGCCCCCGCTCGCTGCAACTAGAGAAAGCCCGCACGCCGCAACGAAGACCTAATACAGGCAAAAAAAAAAAAAAAAAAGACTCAGGAAGATGGGAACCACACTAGCTATTTTAAAGGAGAAAATGTAGTATAAGACATTGGCACTAGGTGTTGCAGTACTGAAAAAAACATGACAGAGAACACTAATATATCTCAGAGATAATAACTGCAAGAAGGGAAAAGGTTAGAATTGTCATAACCTAGAAATTTGAAGGAGGGGTGCAGCAGAGTGGGGACTGCACCTCTGAGGAGGGGGCATCACCCAACTGCTGCTTTAGTTCAGGACCTGGAAGGCAGAGCTCCCCATATCCAGGAGCTCAGCTAAAGGGGCTTTAGTAAGCTGGGGTTCTACTGCTGTTGCTGATGAGCACGGTGTGATGAGGTTGGTTCTCAAAGTGTGAAAAGAAGCTTAACAAGGAAAACCATTGCTAGAACCAACTTCTGCCTGGGTGAAGGGTCATAGATGGAGCAAGCCAACAGGGACAACAGCAGACAAACAGGAATGAACAAGTCCCTTCCCCCTCCTCCTGATTTCCAATTTCTCCATTGGCAGGATCTAATATAGAGCCAGCTGACAAAGAAGCAATGTGGCTTGCAGAGTCCCCACCCCAGTATAGAAAACTGAGTGTGGAACTCAAATAATAATAGCAGTAATACATAAAATGTTACATATTATATAGAATTATATGATGGCTTAGTAATTTAGCTATTCACTGTCTACATACATCCTCCTATACATATTTGAGCTCTTGTACTTTTTCCTGTCAAGAGGCAAGTATACTTCCTATGAATAAAGATGTTCCTATTCTCCCCAAAACAGATGCTAGAAGTCCTGTCAGTCATTGTCTCCACCTCTGGGAAATGTTAATTTTCCTCAAATTCAGTCATGGACCCATCAGAATATTTTGTAACTAAAGACTAAATTATAAAGTTATTAAACACCAATAATATTTGTATAAAATCATAAGAAAAAGAAGTAGAAAGGGAAAAAATAAATTTGTTTAGAAACATTAAAAATTTGCTGGAAAATTTGTTAGGCAATATTATATTTTTAACTACAACTGCTTACTTCTTTCAAGGTTAACTTAGATATCAAGCTTCTAGATCTTACTTGAGCCCAGTTATTTGTATGATGGAGTAAAGTAGAGAGCTGCCAATTCCGCAGTGGATTTAAGCTGTGTAGATAACCAGTATACAAAATTTATTTAGGCAACACTTTTTTGCCTCATCCTAATTACAGTTATTTTAGCTAGAAATTTCCTCTTGTTAATTAAATGCATTTAAAATCTAGTATTGGCCAGAGTACCTCACAGTTATAAGCTTTCTCATTAATGATTGATCCTGAATCCCAAACTAGAGATTTCCACTGGCGGCACTACTGATACTATTGATATGGAGAACCCTGGCAACAGACTTTGCAAAATGGCAGCTGTTGCACTAATTTGGGTGTCATAATGTTGTTTCTTACATCGGCAACAGCTTTTAAAAACGTGAAACATGACCTTTGCAAGCACACCCTAGGTTCCCACAGCATTCTAACTTTATTTGGGGGACTAACAGATGCCTCAGCTTCTTTAGTTAGCAGGCCAGCAACCAAGGAAGTAAGGAGAAAAGATATAATGAGATCGTAGAACTTGGTTTTAGTACCTCACCTGAGAGAATGGTGCTGCCTTTTAAAATTGATCTCAAAGATTGTAGATTGTACAGAGCCCCCTTTCTTAATACACACAGGATAAATAGCACACAGCTCTGTGTCGGCAGTTTCAAGGGTCACAAATCCTAGTCTTTGGGACCTACATAGTGTCTTTTGGAGACAGATGGAAAGTTTTAGGTACAGTCAGGTAAAGTCATTGGTTATATGAATTTCCTGTCAGGAGCTTTAGGTTCCAAAACAACAATGGCTTTTAGATCTTTTGGATAAGACTGTGGTGCAAACAAAACAAACAGACCAAAACAAAAAAATTACTAGGGTGGTGGAGCCTCTAAAATGAGCACTTTATCTGAAAGGTTCTCTGATAGTGTAGACCCACATAACAGCTGAAATGAATGAGTTTTTAGGAAGGGAGGCAAGAGGACATAGGTGATTGAATACACGTAGAAGCTGGATCTGACTTAGTGCTTTACCCATCAGTTGGTTCAGAATTTTTGGAGCTGGATTTTTAATTACTTTCCCCTGGATTGGGAAGTCCTAATCTGAGTTTAGAGGCCTCATATTCTGGGGAAATTTCTAGCTCTTTTCTTCCAGTGTAACCTCAGGTCACTTGATCTTCCCTGGCTTAGATCAATACCCACTGAAGACCCAACTTGAGGGACCAGTGCTTGGGGTGGCTCATTGTCCACAGGGGTAGTGTGTCCACAGCCTGAAGTAATCTGTCTCCTAACTCATGCTTGAGTCTCACAGAGCTGGGGGTTGCTTGCTTAGTAAATAGCCATTGTAGCATGTGTTTTAGCCTCTAGCCTCAGGATTCTGTTTCTGTCAGTTTAGACTCTAGTGCAGGGATTGCATGTGTCAGATCCAGTACCCCTTGTAAAAAGTCTGGAATGAAATTAAACCTGAGTTAGGGATGGAGTATTTAGCATTGTGCCTGCCACACAATAGGTGCTTGCTTAATAAGTATTGCTACTGCAGGGCACAGATTAGCTTTGATAAATGGCTAACAATCTAGAATAATCAGAAAGATCTGCAACCCACCAGGCTCTTGTCATAGTTCATAGCTGGTGGCCAGGGTGTTGTTTGAACATCCAGAGTTGGACAGAAGTTCTGTATCACAGGTCCCTTTCAGCTTTCCTACCATTGATTGTTCGTAGTGAGTTCTTATCATCATTGAGCCACTTTCTCAGCCACCACACCAAAGTGTTTTTGGTCCTCTCATATTTTTTTTATGTTCTTGGAGATTTCAGGCTGGCAGAACAAATTGGAGAGAGAAAGTGTAAGCTGATTTTTTTGAAACTGGGATCTCTCATTTTGAGAACTATTTCAGGCTTCATTCTTCAATCATCAGTCTCTTCAGAGGTACTCAGTACTTTGGGCTTGTTCATAAAAGAAACATATTGCAAGAAATGACCTACCCACCTGTGCTCATTCAGCTCACGAGTCTCTGTTTTTCTCTGCTTTTTTTTAAACCTTTTTTCACAGCCGTTGAATTAACAATGTATTGGGCACCCACTGGCCCTATGCCTAGCCCTATGCTGGATATTGGAAATACAGTGATGAACAGGACAAAGTCCTTACCTAGTTGAGAGAAACAGACAATGGATGGCCATACATAGTGGTGAGGAATATAAAGTAAATCAACAGGGTGAGGTGACAGAGAGTGATTGTTGGGGATGTGCACGACTTCTGATACAGTGACAGGAAAAAATTCTGAGGAGGTAAAACCTGAGGTGAGATCTGGAGCTTGTGAAGGAACCAGCCATGTGAGGATCAGCAGGTGAAAGCTCCTGCCAGAAGGTAACAAATGCAAAGTCTCCTCCCACTCAACAGACTCCTCGACACATATAAGAAGCTCTTCTATAAGCCCATGTGAGAAGGACGGATGGGAGAAGGCTGGGAAATATCCTTTGGTCACCTGCAAATCCCCACAGATGTAACTGGTGCTTCTTACTAATAGATGTGCTTTAAGTGCTCCATATACAGGCTGGGGACTGGATGATTTCCTTGAAATTTCCCCCCATAGTCAAATTTTTCAAGAACTAAATATAACAAATTGGTAATCTACCCACACATGTTCTTTTGTAGCATCCAAGGACACTACCATAGCATGATGGATAATATTATGAGCTGTCTCTGTTATGTGATGAGTTGTGTTATAAAAATGAAGCAAAGTTTCATCTTGGTGAAATGCTTAGCAGAGGGAGCAGTATTTCCAGTCTGACTATTTAGGTCATTTTTTTCCACCTGTTTTTCAGCTCTGTTGTTTGCTTCTTGCACAGGTAAGTATAGACAACATATTCTCTTAGAAAGAACATGGATCCCTGCTTGCTTATTACTGCTATGTAAGAGGGGAGGTTGGAGGGGAAGGCGTTCTGACAGCCATTTCTTAATCTTGGCACGCAGGCTAGTGTGAGGGACAGATACTTATGGGGTGTTCTGTGGCTGGTGGAAAGGGATCCAGCAACAGCCACCTTTCCCTTGGCCCCCATCTCCACGCCATGAGGTCTCAAAGACATAGATACAAAAGCCAGGTAAATGCATGATCTTTGTTACTCTTAAGGTGTTCAACCCAAACTGTTATGGTCTCCTGGAGACCGAGACTCAACCACGTGGTAGCCTCTTGCTTCTCATTGCACTTTATTTCTAGTCAGCTGTGACAGGGCTATATTTCTAGTCCATTTGCTAAGGCTGGAGGCAGGCTTTTTTGGTTTAGAACATGTCACGTAGGCTGTGGTGGGCTCCTTGGGGCTCTCTTCCTCAGGCCCAAACCCAAGCCTGTGTAGCTTTTACTCTGTTTGTGAGAAAGGTCCAAGCATTGGGGAAAGAGGACATATTTCTACCTAAGGGCCAGTGTAGAGCTAGTCTAATTTGCTCAGCCTGTGCCTCTTCAGGTGGATGACTCCCAGGGCACGGAGCTTTGCCAGCAGAGGTAGATTCACCCCAATGCTAATTCAGTTTGAGCTTCAGTTGCTTGAGCTTTTTCTAAATAAATATTCACTTTCATGTCTAATTTCAAATTTGAAATTCTTTATTCTTTTTCTTGGAGTGCTCCCCCAATTGTGTAAGATTTAGGTCCCACAAAGCTGGCGCCTGCTCCTAGATACTGGTGGGGCTGCCACAGGAAGCCACTGAGGGCCAGCCCTTTGAAAACATGCAGGAACTGAGAGGAAGAGTGTCTATGTATGTAAAATTAAAATACTTGCAATGCCAAGGCCAGGGTCCAGTCAGTCCTACTGTAGGGTCCTTTAAAAAGCACAGCATGAGGAAGGGTGACTAGTTGCAAAAATAGAATAGAGAACTTCTGTGTATTGTCCACCCAGATTCCCCAGTTGTTAACATTCTACAACATTTGCTTTATCATTCTCCCTCTCTCCCTCTCCCTCTCTCTCTCCTCCTCTCTTTCTTACATACACACACACACACACACACACACTCTCTCTCTCTCTCTCTCTCTCTATCTCTCTATCTCTTCTTCTCTTTCTTTTTTTCCCCTCATCCATTCAAGTGTGGGTAGCAGACAAATGGCCCCTAAGCACTTCAGTATATATTTATTAAACAACAGACATCCTCTAATAAAGCTACAATGTACCCATCAAAATCAGGCAATTAACACTGATTTTATGCTAATATATTATTCAGAGATTTCATTAAAATTTTACCCATTTTCACAGTAATGTTCTTTTCAGGTTGAGAATCCAAACCACAATCATATATTGCATTTAGTCATCATTTCTTTTCAGTTTATTTCAATTTGGGACGGTTCTTCAGTCTTTCTTTACCCTTCAAGGCCTTTGTAATTTTCGTGTCTAAGCCAGTTACTTTGAGAATGTCCCTAAATTTGGGTTTGTCTGATTCTTCCTCAGGATTAGATTCATATAATGAATTTTTTCCCAGGAACACCACAGAAGTGAGAGTATGCACATGATGTTGATTTGTTCTATTACTGGGGATGGTAATTTTTTCACTTGGTTAAGATACTATGTGTCAGATCTTTCTGCTGTAAAATTAATTAGTAAGTGTTTTGTGGGGTGCTACTTTGAGATTATGTAAATATCATGCTCCTCATCAATTTTTCACTCACTGGCTTAAGCATTCGTTGATGATTCCTACCTAAATCAGTTATTACCATGAAGATAGCCAAGTAAGTTTTTCTAATTCCATTATTTCTTCTACATTCATTAGTTGACAATCTACTATAAGGTAGACTTTACCCTATTTACTTACATATTTATTTGTATTTGCATGGATCCATGGATTCCTATTTTATTCAGTGTGTTATAATTCTGTACTGTCATTATTTATTTTAATGCTCAATTTGTCCCAGATTTGGCTAATGGGAACCCCTTCCGTTTGGCTCCTATATCCTTTTGGCATGTCCCTATCATTCTTTGAGATCTCCCTTATGTTCCAGCACAAGATAGTCTAGGCTTATTTGTACTTTTCTTGTTCCAGCCCTGGTATCAGCCATTTCTTCAAGGATGCCTGGTTCCTTTTAGTATAAAATGGTATTTAAATACCAAGATCTAGGGGTTAGGTGTGCTCATTGCTATGGGGGTGTTGAGCAGAAAGGTAGATAATAGATGTATGTATATACATTCATGTACACACATCTGTAGTAATTTCTGTATTTTTCTATCCATATATATTAAAACCATTAGTTTATACAGATACCTCCAGTTGCAACCCAACATCAAATGTTTTATTCTGGCCTTCCTCTTTTCCATACTTGAAGATCGTAAGAAT
Source organism: Hyperoodon ampullatus (assembly GCF_949752795.1). Lineage (NCBI taxonomy): Eukaryota > Metazoa > Chordata > Mammalia > Artiodactyla > Ziphiidae > Hyperoodon > Hyperoodon ampullatus. Next base: position 126,955,643 of record NC_136917.1, read on the forward strand.
CTTGTCTCCCATTATCCTCAGTCCCTTATTTTCTCAGTGCCTTGTATGTAATTGTCTCAGTCCCTTGCATGTAATGAATCTCCAGATCATGTGTGCTATCTCCTTAGCTCTGTGCTGCTGACTCGCTCCAGCTGAGAAGTACCATCCCCACCACATACATACCTATTGAGAGTTCCTCTGTTCTGTTCCATCCCCAATAGGACTTAAACCAAGAGCTACCCTTCTTCTGGCCCTGGTTGGTCACTTTTAGAGCTCTCCACTGGCCCAGCATGTGCCTGACCCCAGCCCCCACTGTCTGAAAGTTCTCCCCCAGCCCTGGTTGCATGTAAGCCAGGAGGTGCCTTTAGCGCCAATGAGGCATCCACCAAGAATTGAGATGTCTCCTGCCTCTTTACCCCCATATGTGCAGGTTGAGAATTCTCCATGGTCTTGGTGGCTTAGTGGTCAAGAGTAACTCCCCAGCCTCAGAAGTGTGCCAACCTATGCTGCTTGGGTACTGGACAGAAGTTTAATACCTGAAACTGATCAGTAAATTATTGATCAGGGAAGGGAGCTTAAACTGATTATGGTTGGAGGTAATTATGACAGAGAAATAAAAACCATTTTATGCTTACATCTGGTGCTGATCATTTGCCTGCTTGCTCTCAGATCTGTTCCCCGACTCTTCCCCCGCTCTGTATTATAGGCAACTACATATCCCAGGCACTTTGCCAACTAGTTTCCAACTAGTTTTGTCCACTGGGAGGCACTATAAGACAGGAGAGCAGGTAGAAGAAGCCAGGGTAACTCCATCTTTCCCTTCTACCTTGGGCAGTATCCCCATCAGTGGCTATTTCTCCTCTATGATACCAGTTTCTGTTAGACTTGTCATGGTTCTACATTCTTCCAGTTGACCTATACTCCTGAGTTCCAATACCACTACCTTTTTTCCATTTGTCCTACCTGCCCCAAGAGTGGCAGTAGCCTCCTGCTATTTCTAACTTCTTGATTGCCATCTTTCTGGTTCTCAGTTTTTCTGTAACCCATGTAACCAATTCCCTGAATTAGATTCCTTCTGCTTTAAACACCTAGAGCATTTTATGTTTTCCTAACTTAACCCTTAAAATTGCCCAACAAGTTGGTTCTCCTTAATAAATTTGTAACAGAAGACTGGAGCTACTGTAGCCAACTTCTTCCCATTTGGGGAAAGTTTGTCTGAGAATGAGACCCACACAAAGGAGATGGAGCCAGAAGACATGAAGAAAAAGATCCTGGTGACTTTAAATAAGACCTTGATCAACCATTGCCTGAAGCCAGTAACCCCTGGACTTTCCAGTTACTTGAACCAATCAAACCACTTTTTGTTTTAGTCACAGTTGTTACGTTTCTGTTTAGGTATCTTGACTGTCAAATTAATTACAAATTATAGGCCATTTCCTCTTTGATCCATACAGGTGACTCAGGTTCAATTTGAAAGTTGCATAGCCTGATGGAACATATCTCATTGTGTGATTTACTTATTTATATTCTTAAAAGAGGAGATTTTCTTACAGCCTCTCTTGTATGTTGGTCTTTCTGTCTTTTAGTGTGTGATTCCCCTTTTCTTTTCTGAGCTGCCATATTCTGACAGGGTCTCATATATCCACTATATCACTGGAAGGGACAAAATAAAAAATTTATGTCATCCACATGACAGACCTGAAAAACTAGCCTCTCATTTAAATATTGCAAAAAATTGAGTTATATGCTACATAAGTGACAGGAGAATGGGCCTCTTAATCTGTGTGAAAGGAAATTGGATTCAAGTTGTTTTATCTCTTGCAGATGTTCAACATTATTTTTGTCAGCTAGTAGTTAAGTTGAAGAGAGACATCTTTCTCAGAATAGAAACATGAAATAATAATGTCCTCCAGCATCATCTCATCATGTTAAGCCATGAGATGGATGATATCCTGATGTGAAAAGATGCAAATGATACTGAGTTTTGAAGTATTTGTTGGGAGTGGAGGAGAGGCTGAAATTTTGTTCTACAGTGTGCTGTTTATGCATGAAACAGTTAAGGAATCCCAGAGAATCTTTGTTAATAAAAAAGGCGGGGGTATGGTGGGGGAGGGAGTGTAGGCCACAGTTTCCTAAGAGATTTATTTTGGACAGGAATCCAGTAAAGATTTGGGTTTAAAATGTTCCTGCAGAAAGTTGGAACTAGCATGGCTGAGGACTCAATGTCCTTGGAGGCCGAGTCCAGAGTGTGTTGCTTAGATTTTCTATGATTTTACTCATGACACGAAGGATATAAGGCTTCTTACGGTGAATTGGTCATGGGTGTGCTGTGGCCTCTCGCCTTCTTTACCCTCTTCAGTAAGTGGGCTAGTTTCTCTCTCCTGACGTAGGTCTATTTATCACCCTCTGTGGTTCTCAGTTCTCATACCTGAGTCATTACATGCCTTCCATCTACAAGTTCAGCCCTATCCTGAGTTAATCCAGACAAGTCGGAAAGATATCTTAGCAGCCTAGACCACTGAGATCTATGATTAGATGTGCTGCTTGAGACATGCTAGCTGGTAGGTTGGAGGGACTTTATGGAGCGCCCCTGAGTCCTGGAATTGGGGCTTGCTGTAGAGAGTGAGTTGCTGTCTGAGTTTTCCTATCTGACACTGTACTGCATAAACTAGGACTGGAATCCTAGTCAGCTTGGCTGGGGCCATGAAGCCTTGGGAGAGTGATAGAGTCTGCTCCCTCTACCAGCCCCCGCAGCTGTTCTCAAAGGACCAGGCATATTTCTGGGTTGATTTCTTCAGGCCCCAGGCTGCCTGGCCCAGCCTCCCCTTGCCACCCACCTTCTCTCCATCTTCTGTGTTGCTGATGTGTCAGCATTTCACACATCTGATTAGTGACTGTTCTGACATGTGCCTCAGGACTTTGGGTCCTCCCTGGACTATACCCAAGCATTAGAACATATTTAACCCATGAATGAATTACTTTCTACTTTCATCCTAACTCCTAGTCTTCATTAACACATTTTTAAATGTTACCATGGCTTGATTCGGGATGTATATTATAAATGGCATTTTTAATAATATTAACAATAACAATTTAACTTACGTACAGATTCTGTGCTAAGAACTTTACATTCATTATTTAATTCAAACATGCAGCAAGATATTTATTTCATCAGTTTCTGGATGAGGAAAGCATTCCTAAAAGGCTAATTTCTCTCAGGTCATACAGAGATGGAATTACAATCCATGTCTGTTTGATGTTAAAGTTTATGCTTTTAACCATGATACTATCCTGACTCAAACACTGGGCATGTGATTTATACTTTTTTAATAATAATTCATAGTTTGAAGGTGATCTCACTGTTGGTTGAAATAAATATGTTGGGTTTCTACTTTGTTTAATAGGAAGAAATGGGGCAGGAAGTGGGAATGGTAATAAAAGAGGTTATTTATTTAAATTTTATGGTACATTAGCATTTATAAAGACCTAAAATAATGCAACAAGAACAGCTCATGTATTATCTACTGCATGTGTGCTCATGCACACACCCCCATCCACACGCCACATAGGTTTATACGTACACATGCTATTTTTGAGGGATAATTATATGCTGGGTGCTTTATATAAATTATCTGCTGTTTTTGTCTCAGGTTTCCCAGAAAGTAGAGCAGAGCGTGAGGCAAAGAATAAAGCACTGATAATTTATGTTGAGGTACAAACTTAGGGCAGCAAAAGTGATGAAACATAAAAGCGAGGTAAGAGAAGCTGTGAAGCAAAGCAAAGTGACTGCACTGACTAGTGCTTTGTAAGAGCCATGGAGAGACCAGGCAGGCCACTCAGCAGGTGTGTCTGCAAGACTGTGTGGGGCTTTTCTGGAAAGACTCTGTGAAGAAATCTCACCTCAGAGCAGTTGACTGAAGAGCGGAAGGTAGGGCAGTTTACTTCCCAGTATCTCTCCTATCTCTGTTTTTCCACTGGTTAAAGTTTTTCCAGTTGAGAGTTAATTTCCTCACACTTCAGTAGCTGCCAGAGTGCAACATCCTAGATCTTGGGGTATTGCATTTCATTCAAACATAGAAATGGCAGGGAGACTGAGCAACTCTGGGCATATGGCTGGTTGGCCCAACTGTGTAGAGGTAGCCAAGGAGGAGGCTCTCCCAGGGCAAGTAAATTGTTGGTCCTCCATGGGAGGCGAAAAGGTAGAGGCTGTCTAATGAGGTGTATAACATTTATGGTTGATGTATCTGCTTATAATTCACAGCAACCCTCAGAGGTATTTTATTTCTCACTTTACAGCTGAGGAAATAGGCTAATTTGCCCCAGATCTCGTAACAGTGAGTAGTCAAGCCAGAGTTTGAATTCGGATCAGTTTACTTTCAAATTCTGTGCTTTGTCTAGTATGCTACTTAGATTTTCCTGCATGCATTAATTTAATTAAAAAATGATAACAATAATACAGAGTTCTTGTGGAAAATCCTGAAAATATAAAGAATAATTATTCATAATCTATAGACCCAAAAATAGTCGTTTAAAAATCTTTTTAGTTTTTTATAATGTTTTTATCTTTTAGCTTTTCTACAATATTTTTACTTAGTTGAGATGATAATGCAAATATTATAGTTTAGGCTCTGGGCATTGATCAATATATCAATATATCCTCTGTCAATGTAAACTATTATGATTCCATAAAAGTATCTGGATGTAGCATAATGTGCCTTGGAAGAAGTAGGTCTGTGATCCATTGTCTCCCTTTACTGGGGTGAGGGCGTATGCTCCTGGGTAAGAAGGATGGCAAGTAAACTGGTCTAATCTTGTAAATACTAATTTACAGACTAATTTACTAATGGCAAACCTCCCAACAAACTAAATGATTTCGCAGACAGAAGAGTCCTTATCCATGGAATGCTTTTAGCAGAATGTGCTTTGTGTCTAAGATTTCTTAGGTAAACAAACCTGGAATCTTCGAATTTATGGGGCATGGCTCTCTGGAAAATGTCATGTAAACTACGTAAATATCTGAGTAGAAAATGGAGATGTTTCAGATGTTTCCAGAACTAAGTAGCTCCTTCTGGGTAAGCAAAGTGGTTCCATACCTTTCTTAGAGGCCTCATCTATTATGTTGGACCAGAGCACCTTTGATACAGGAAGAATACAGGGAATTGTGTGAGGGGTTGTGAACCTCTCCCCATTGTACCTTCATTGTATCTTCATTACTTTCATCTTTGAAATTATTGGTAAAGCTTGGTAGTAGATAAGATGTTTTATGTGTGAGTCATATTTGACAACGGATTTTTCTTGTGTCTTGTGCTATCTCAATTCATAATTATGTCCTCACTAATGATGTTTTAATCATATAATAAAGTTTTGTAACTTTAAATACTACTGAAATACACAACTCTGACTAAATCATTGTATATGCTTTATATCATATATTTTGAGTGATTCCAAGAGGACTTTGCTGTTCTATACTACTTAATAGCTACACAAGGAAAACCTCAGCAATAATGTAGTGTCATGCCTCCTGTTCTTGCTACTGCAAGGAGAAAGAGAAGGATCAAGGGGAAAAGAGGAAAAAAAGGGAGAAAGAAGTAGGATTAGAAGGAATTATCACTAGACTCTTCTATAAGCTAGGGATCTCTCTTCACTCTCTTGAGTAATTGCTCCTGCTGAAATCCTTCTATTCTTAGTTCTGGTCCCAAAATCCCATTTCTGCTCCACACCCTGGCATCCTGGAGGGAGCAACTAAACTCTCCCAGATTCTTCTTATGATGATTACCTCCTGATACAGCTACTGGAGAAACCTTAAGCAGCTTGGTGTTTGAACAGGGGAGATACAATGCTGACATTGCAAATTGGAACTGGTGGTTTTACAGCACATCTAGGGTTCTTAATCTGGGGTTCACGGAGAGAATTTGGTGGGGGAAGAGGGTCAGTGAATTTGGAAGGGAAAAATTACACGTTTAATTCACTAATCTCTAACAACAACAACAAAAGCTCTGCTTCTCTAAAAGACACCTGATTGAAGCAAGTTGCAGTGGTGTGACATCCCCCTTACTGAGAACTCTGGGGGGGCTTCTCTGCTAATTTGTTTTTTCTATCATTTAATAAGATTGGTCCCTTGTCCCCTTTATTTATTGTTCACAGTTTCCTGTGGGGAGGAGCAGCATCTGATGTAGTGGAAGAACACTTGTCTGGGGATCAGTTAGTCTAGGTACTAACTTTTGCTCTGGTCATTGATAAACTGAAGGGTTGCACTCTGTGGTCTTCATCCCTTCCACTTTGCCTTCTAGGAATTTTTGAACGTTAGATGAGAAATGCTGTTAAATAATTTAAATGTTTCATTTCTAGACAGAAAGTTATAAACCCCCCTCCCACACACACACATACCCCTAAAATTTCAATACATTGATAAAGTAGAAAACTAGCCATGGGAAGCTTGGCATATAATCTGATCCTTCCTTATCCATGTCCCCCAACCTTTCTAGAGTGTACTTCTAGGTAGTACAAGCTGGCCTCAGAAAAATACCACCTAGCCAGTTTCTTACAGGTGAGGCAAAGTCAGAGGTATGGGTGGAGAGGGAGACCTGGAGAATGCTCTGAACTGTGATAGCCAATATTAAGCAACAAGATACCCCTAATATAGTCTGCCAGGGGGTTCTGTGTGATTGTCCTCTAAGCCGGGCACAGGGATACTGCTCGCTTGCGCTCGTGCTTGCACGCTCTCTCGCTCGCGTGCTCTCTCTCTCCCTCCCTCCCTCCCTCCCTCTCTCCCCCCTCACATCTTAGACACGGTGGCTGAGTAATACTGTGGGCAGACAGAGAGTGATGTCCATTCCTAAAAATTTCTTAATGTATCTCTTTGATTTCATACTTTTTTATTCTTAAAAAAGAGGAATTAAAACATTAGGTAAAGATAGTTTTATGTGTTGCTGAGATATGTTAGGAATGGGGAGGGAACACTGAAACTCATGGGCTAAAGTAATTGTTTTTACTGCCTTCATTCTTCTCCTGTGTTATATACCGTGACTTTTAGGGTACTCACCCACAAATAGAGTTCTCAGTAGTCTCTTTAAAAACCTTCGATGAATGCTGTAACCTCCAGGTTGAGGGGAGATCCCAAAGATGAGGTAAAGAAGAGAGCAATGCCCACAGAAGTTCCTGTCGGGCTAAAGCTAAGTGCCCCAAGACATGGGAAATAAAGATTGACTGTGAGTATGTGATTTGTACCACATTTTCAGCAAATGTGATTTTTTAAAATCACAAAACCAGTGAGCCGGACTTCCCTGGTGGCACAGTGGTTAAGAATCCACTTGCCAATGCACGGGACACGGGTTTGAAACCTGGTCTGGGAAGGTCCCACATGCCATGGAGCAAGTAAGCTCGTGCGCCACAACAACTGAGCCTGCACTCTAGAGCCCATGAGCCACAACTACTGAGCCCATGTGCCACACCTACTGAAGCCTGTGCACCTAGAGCCCGTGCTATGCAACAAAGAGAAGCCACCGCAGTGAGAAGCATGCACACTGCAATGAAGAGTAGCCCCCACTTGCCGCAACTAGAGAAGCCCGCATGCAGCGACAAAGATCCAACACAGCCAAAAATAAATAAATAAATAAATTTATTTAAAAACAAAACAGTGAACCATTCAGAGATTCAAAGATAATAATAATAGTAATCAGAATGGAGCCCTATGGGTAGATTCTGCCAAAATAATAATAATAATAATAATAATAATAATAATAATAATAATAATAATGAGAGTGAAGTTGGGAAGAGAGAAACAATTTTTTAAAAGTTGATGTAAAACATATACCACAGAGAAATTATCTATAGAATAATAGAAAGGATACAAAGAAATTGTTCTTAGAGTCTCAAAGAGGTTGCCCATAACAGAAATTAGTCAGAGAAAAAGATTTCAAAGAAGCAATAAAAAGTTCAAAGAAAAATTAGAAAGCAGTAGGAGAAGATGGGAAAGGAATTAAAGAAATGGAAGAGGAAAAACAACACAAAGAATAAATGTGACTGAAAACACATGTATAGTGGCAAATATGACAACATCACCCAAAATGAAATGGAAAAGAACAAAGACATAGAAGAGATTATATACAAGGTACTGGATATGGAAGAAAAACAAAGGTGATCCAGTATATACTAATTGACATTTCTGAGAGAGAGAGAATAGAACAGATGGAACAGAAATGATTTCGATACTATAAAAGAAAACAGTTTCCTTCAGTAAAAGCCTGAATCAGCACATTGAAGCACGATCCAGTAAAGATCAGCACGACACAGCCAACACACAGCCATATCCTTAAAAAGTTACTGAATATGAGATAAAGGAAGATTTATATGGGCATGAAGAAAAGAAATTAAGTCACAGAGAAGGGGAAAGTCTGGTTGACTTCAGACTTTTCATAGCAAGATTCAATGACAAAAGATGGTGAAGGAATGCCAATAAAGTGTTACTAAATAATTTATTAACTATGCAAATTCAAGTCTAAAGGCAACAGATAATCTCGATAATGCAAGTACTTAGGCAGTACAGTAGATAGGAGTCCTTGGAAAAAATAAGTCCAGTGGATCAGGAGATGATTCAGAATAAATGTAACCAGTTTATTGAATAGGTTGAATTTGAAATATCCAAATATAAAATCTTTCTTCACATTCTCCAAAGTCTTTAGACTGTCCTAGTCAAATCTTCCTTTCTTGCTCTTTTAGCAATATCTTGGTCTGATCCCATCACTTTTCTGGTAATTTCAAGTATTCAAAATCCAATAAGGCTGCTTCTATCTCTTATTCAATTTAACTCTCATTTTCTTTCCACTCCAAGGTTGGGCACCTATGGCAGATGATGGGTACCAAAATATGTCTCTTTGGCATATGAATTATTTTGAGCTAACTGCCAACTGAGAACCAGCAGATGTAGGAAAAGCTCTTTACCTCGCTCCCCTAAAAATAGAGCACAGATTTTCCCTTTTGCAGAGGAAATTTACATTTGTAAAGGAAATTTCCATTTGTAAAGATGTCTCTGTACCAGGAAGAGATCTACTCCCAGAGACAACTTTTATCACCTGAGAATCTTATCTGCATAAAAAGACAGCTCTTGTTTCTTACTCCTGTAACCATTCCTGCTCACCCCAGAGGCTCAAACCCTACTTTGTTTAGCCTAAGATGGTATATAAGCCTCAATCATTTGGCCACTTCCTTGAGCCACATTATACTTTGTGAGCTCCTGTGCATAGTACATAATTAAAACTATTGTTTATTCTTCTCATTCTGATTTTTGTTGTTTTTTGTTTTTGGCCATGCTGTGTGGGATTTCAGTTCCCTGATCAGAGATTGAACCTGGGATTGAACCCGGGATTGCACCTGGGCCACAGCAATGAAAGCACCAAATCCTAACCACTAGACCACCAGGGAACTCCCTTCTTATTCTGTCTTTTATTAGTTTTATTTTGGGTTCTAGCCGTTGAACCTAAGAGGGGAGAAGAAAAATGATTTTCTCCCCTACACAGAGATCCTTCTTCCTTCTCTCATCTCCCTTCCTTACACTCTCTTTCTTGTGAGTCCTTTTCTCCTCTGTTGTGTTGTAGTGAGAAGAAGAGATGGGGGGAAAAGGGGGTGAACATCATTTAGATGGTGCCTTTGGGTGTTTTTTAGGTTGTTATTGCCTCTAATTTATTCTGTGTGAGAGAGGTCCAAATGCTGGTGTTCTCCAAAGGGATATGTGAGAGTTCTTGGGGGTCCTTCAAGAACATTCCCTTCCAGACAAATGGCTGGTTCTCTGTCAGGACCCCTCTGACTCCAGCTGAGCTCCCACCTCTGGGAGTCTACTCCACAGCCTCCAGCTGCTGGAATCCTCTTGTCTGGCAGGCTGTCCTCTTAGATATGGTGCTACTGAGGTGGCTTAACCTGACTACCTCGTGGGCACCTGACCTGCAGGAAACTCATGCCTCTTGCCACTAAATATCTAGAGTATATGTTGTTTCACCATCACCTGCACCCTCTGCCTTGCTTTCTTTCTCCAGATCTCTTTTTTGTCAACCTCAGTTAGGTACAGAATGGAAGATCAGCAAGTGTGCAGATGCCCAAAGAGGATTGAGAGCCCTGTCTCAGATTTTTTCAGGCACCACAAGTCTCTACTAGTGATTCTTACATTGGTCCCTCATTTGGCTTGCTGTGTGTGTGTGTGTGTTTTGGGGGGGAGTGCAGAAGAGGAAAATCCTCCTAGCTGATCCCCACAATCTTCCTTGAGTTCTTGTCTTCTGCATATGTAGGCTGGAATGGGAGATGATAGCAGGGTCAGAACTGCCATGACTCTTCAAAGTTCTGAGAGGGGTATGTCTGGGGTTCCTTGGTACTTCTCTCTGGAATGTAGGGGTGCTTTATTTCTGTGTACAATTTAGAAGTTTTATCTCTAATTCTGGAGGAGTCCCATTGACATCTGCTTCATGAACTCAGGAATAAAGAGAGAGCTGTGATAAAGGACAGGGGTGGGGCAGGTAAACCTGGATTTATCTTAATAGGTTCCTAATTGTAAGAATTAAAGTTATAAAATAAAGTTGTTACCTGAAGGGGGGAACCATTCCAGGGCCTGAAAGTGGGCTCTTGTCTAACACTAGGAAATGAATTATCTGAAGAGACACACATACTGACAAAGCAAAAGACTATTGGGAAGGGGCACCTGGGCAGAGAGCAGCAGGGTAAGGGTGTTGCAGGAAAGAAAGTGGGGCCAGAGAGGATGGTCACATTCCAGGTTTCGGGAGAGTCCCTGGGATGGCCGCCGAGTGTGTGTTGTTGCCTTCGTGCAGGAAAGAATTCAAGAGTGAGCCATTGTAAAGTGAAAGAAGGTTTATTCAGGGAGAAATATACTCCATAGACAGAGCGTGGGCCATCTCTGAAGGCAAGAGGCACCAGGGTATGGGGTTGTCAATTTTCATAGGGGTGGGTAATTTCATAGGTAATTTCATGAGTAGGAGGAGTATTCTAGCTATTTGGGGGAAGGGGTGGGGATTTCCAGGAACTGGGCCATCTCCCACTTTTTGACTTTTTATGGTCAGCCTTGGAACTGTCATGGCGCCTGTGTGTGCGTCATTTAGAGTGCTGGTGTGTTACAGTGAGCATATATTGAGGCTCAAGGTCTAGTGGAAGTCAACTTGTCTGCCATCTTGGACCTAGTTGGTTCTAACCAGTTTATGTCATGTCCTTGGGCTATGTCATTCTTTTAAACGTTGTGCCCTACCCCCTTCCTGTCTCAAGGGAACCCAGGAGAACTGTTCTGCCACGTGGCTCATAGTCTCGGGTTTTCTGGTCATGGGGTTAGCCTTCCAGGTTGTCTCTGGCCAGTCATCTTGCTTGTGCCCATATTTCATCTGACACAGGGTCCTTCCTGGTGGTGTGTGCATCTCTAAGCCAAGATGGATTCCAGCCTGAGGGTTTCTGAGAGGTGGACAAGACATATTAGGACCTGGTGTCTCCTTCCTCCTTTTGGTCCCTCCCATATTCTTCCAGTTACTTTTACAAGACATATTATGGGCTGGCATCTCCTCCCTCCTTTTGGCCCTTCCTGAATTAGTTGGTTAGTTTTCAGTGGCAGCACCATGTTCCTTATTGGGACCTCTTGTTGTGAGACAACTTGTGCAGATGGTTATTATTGTGCCTGGCCAAGGTGGGTGATTTCAGGCAATGATTCCCTAACAAAATGTGTTTTAAATCTTGAAAACATAAAAATGATGGCTAACCAATGTTGGGAGATGGAAGGAGGAAATGTAGAAGGGATTAAAAGTGTCAATTTTTTTCATCTTTCATGGCAAGGAGTAAATAGATATTGTTCAACATCAAATGGTATGGTTTAAAATTATGATTTCAATCTGTCAGTGTTTTTTCCCCTTAATTCTATTTCCTTTTTATTAAACCTTGGAGTAGCAGTTCTCATCTAGAGACGTTTTTGACCCACCTTCCCAGGGGCATTTGGCCCTATCTGGAGATCTTTTTGGTTGTTTCACTGGGGGAGGATGGTGTTTCTACTGGTGTTTTGTGGGTGAAGGCCAGGGATGCATCTAAAAATCCTAGGAAGGGATTAACAGCCCGCCAAAGTGACATGAAAATTACTTTAAAATGAAAACATCTGAACAGCTGCAAGAAGAAACATTACCTAAACTTAAGCAGAGCCTCCTGAAAATACAGCTGCCATCCATCCTTTCCTGAGGGAGTTTCCTATTCTGGAAAACACTGACTCTTAGCACCAGTTGCCTGTTGGCATCAAAAAGCCCGATAGGCTCTTTCATACTTTCCCACTGATGCCCAGCTCCCTCTCCCTTTTTGTTATGTTGGTACATAAACCTTTACCTCTGGCTCTTCAGTGTGTTACTCATTCCTGAGTGCTCCCAAGCGCATGTGTAAATAAACCCCAACTTTTTTCCTGTTAATCTGTCTACTGCCAGTTAATTTGCAGGCCCCCTAACATTTGAACCTAAGTGGGTAAAGTTTTCCTTTCAACACCTACCATGCACAGACCGTCCCCCACCCCCGGTAACAAAGAGACATATTTTAAATATTAAAATAATTTGTTGGGGAGAAAAGTTTTTCTGAAGTTCAGTAATTTATTCAAAATTACTACAGAATTTTTTTGCTGTGAAAGTTAATGAAATAAAACCACACAAAAATATATAACTCTTTTACTGTGATCTTGGTTTTGTAGGATTATGCCTATTTCTTCTATCTATATATGTACATACAGAGGTGTTTGGAATGGTGTTCTCAGAATGAAAAATGATGGGTATTTACAGGTAGTAGAATTTGGAGTGATTTTTTTTCTCTTTGCGTCTTTTTTTCCTCCTTGATCACTTAAAAGTTTATTTTTCGATAATGATGAATATGATGTTTACAAAAGCAATGGACTTTCTCTTCTTTCCTACAAGAAAAGCAACAGCAACAATAGCAAAACCTTTTCCGTGGATCTCCTTGTGGCTCAGGAGAAAAGTCCAGTTTGTCTCCTCTGTCCCTTGTCCACACTAAAATAGAACGACACAGATATCAGTAACCGAGGCCAACAACATATGTGTCTATGATTGGAGAACGTTTTGGGGGCTGCTTGAAATGAGCTTTCCCTGCTGAAAGGAGCAGATCAGTCTTACTTTAACCTCATTATTCTTGCTCTCCTCCATTTTCAAGAGCAAAAACATACACTGAGAAATAATGCCTCTGAGTATGTGTTCGTTAATAAAACTTCTCTCCCACCGTTACCTGCTCTTCAGGTGAGGGTCTGTTTGTGCTCAGGGGATTGTCTCACTGCCTGCTTCATTTTGCTGGTTGTGATCTGTCCTTTGCTCAGGCAATGGAGACAAGCCACGAGGTGGAGGGAGGGGAGAGGCCTCTCTCGCACAGTGGCTGCCCTCTTTCGCGAGGGAACAAAGCTCTTTCATCTCTGCATCTCTTATTTGCACGAAAGTTGCAAAAATTATTTTGTCTAAACAATTTCCTTGAATAATTTCCACTGAGTACCTGAAACAATAGCCCTTTTTCACTTTCAAAAGCGCAGAAAAATAAGTAAATCTCCTTTCTTTATGGGCACCAAAGCCAAGCATATGTGCTCTATTTGGAGAATGCCAGTGCCTCAAGCTGCAGCATTTCTTTCACCAGCTCTCAGCAAGTGGCCATTTAGGCTTAATTGCTCCTCACAGCATAGTCCAATTAAGAATGGGCATCAGCAGAGTAAGGGCTATTTGTTAATCCATAAAAGGTATGAGAGACAGTACTTGTTTTGCCTGTGGTTTTTATTCACATGTTTGGATGAAAATCTAAACAGCTGGAACTCTCGGCAAGTGATATGTGTGTATTTAATCTGTTGGTTATGGGCAAGACAAGCGTATGAATGTCTTACACAAAATCCAAACTTTCTCTTCCATACAAAAGAGAACTTTGTCAAGATATTTCTCAAACCTACCAAAGCATGATACTAAAATTGTAGTGGGGGGCAGAGCCAGGTCAGAGGGGAAAACCTCTGAATCAAGGGGGTTTCTCTGCAACTTGAAGATGGCTTTAGTTCCTCAGAAGAGCAATTTCCCTATTAAAGTGCACAATTCCATCAGAACATATTGTGGGTTTTTATTGTTGTTTAACGTTCTTTTTTAAGAGTTTTTATTTTTTGAGTAGTTGCCTTCTGTACATCATTTTGATGTGGTACAGGGAGAATTTCCATTCTACGTGGGGGACAGGATAAACTGACAAGAAATGGGAAGTGTGGGAGTGACAAAGTGCCTTCTGTGATACGATGAAAATAGGCAAACATAGGAAGAAACATATATAATATAGAGCCGTGAAATATTCTCAGCTAGCTCAGAGGTTTCCACACTTCCTTCTGTATGGAAAAGAATCTGATGAGTGCCAGTGAGGCTGGGTGCTGCCTACTGGTTTCTTACAAGTCTAGAGGCTTCGATTTTCAGAGAAGGGGAAGGTAGAAAACAAACCTGAGTGACCTGCCGGGTCAGGCTGCTCATGGAACCCTGGGATCAGGGGACAAGATATGTTGTCTAGAAAAGTCAGGCTTCAGTAGCATGGGGAATTTGGGAAGGTAGGAAGAAAAGACACTTGATACTGTTACCTTCCCAAAGAAGAGTGAGATTGGATGTCAAATATCTTCCATGATTTGGTTTCTTTTTTGGCCAGGCCACACGGCTTGCAGGATCTTTCCCCCACCAGGGTTGAACCTGGGCCCCAGGCAATGCGTCCTGACCACCGGACCACCAGGGAATTCCCTCTTCCATGATTTATATGTTGGTTGGGCTTTGAAGACAGGCAGAGCTATCAGTCCATTTCTTTGTTTCTTCTTCCCAAGTTTCTTCCTAACCCCTGGACCCCCGGGGATTCTGCTCCATTCATAACGTGTCTGGCCTCCTTGACCTTCTTTTTACCAGCACAGAGAGGGAAGGAAGCCCTGAGCAATTGTTCATGCACCTGGGCTGTTCAGTGGTCAACCTGACATAGCTAGGGCTGGAGATTTTCTTGTTCTTCAGCTAAATGAAAGCCTATTCCCCTGACACACACACCTTTTTTTTTTTTTTAATCACATTGTCAATTGTTAATGTACCTGTGATGAGTGAAACCTTTGCTGATTTTAGGGGCATACCTACCATCAAATTAATGATTCTCCTCTGGAAATGCCCATACCCACCTGCCTCTCAGTCTGAATCCTGGTGGGATGCTGCCTGCAGGTAATGATGTTTACCCGGCTCATTGAAATATCACACTTAGGACTGAGCCCTGTAAATTATTATTGTGCTCATGTTATATTGTAAAGATAAAGGTCAGATCGGGGCTCAGATTTATTCACACCCATGATGCATTTCTGAGAGTTAGCAGAAAAATAAACTATTGGGTCTTTCCATTAAAAGTACATACAAGTGGAAGTGGGCTTTTTCCCCCCCCCAAAGGAAAAGAAATAACCACAGAAACAGGAGGTTTTGGGAATAAATACAAGTAAAGGAGAATTTGGCTCATCTAAGTTCTATAAGTACTACCTCCAATTTTCTGCACACTTTCTGACAGTCCTTTACAAATAACTGGACAAGGTCAGGGATAAGTTCAGGAAGACTAAAGGAATTACTGAGCATCGATCCTTGCTAGTGACTGAGAAGGTCACCTTCTCCCTCGCAGGACTGAGATGGTCCTCTGGTACTCCAGGGAAACTTGTTTGGTAACTGGAAAGCCCATCATTAGAGCTGGGCAACTTTGTGCCCAGTTAGTCACAAAGCACATGGCCGTTTACAGTGAACTGTAGAGTTCCAAGAGCGGGATTTCTAACCTGAGAGCCCTAAACCCAGGGAGGCTGGCAGTGAGGAGGGAATGATGAAGCAGGGGAGGTGGTCCTCCAGTGTGGACTGAAAGTCAGTGCTGGGCAGTGGGAAGTGCCCATTGCTGGTGTCTTTGCCACACCAGCTCTTTGAATACATCGCAGTCTGAGTGTTGTTAGCTGTCAAAGCAACAGCTCTCACCAGCACTTAATAGAAAGTCCCAGACTGGCTACGTCAAATGATTTTTCTTCCATAAAATTTGGCTTTTGAGCTTTGAAAGAATCTACTGGGCTCGCCCCCATTTTTCTTTCTAACTTATCCTTTTAAGGATTATCTCCAATTGGAGAATAATGTTTGAAGGGTTTAATCTTCCAAACTATTTGAACAAGAACTGGTGGATAATCTTTTACTTGCCTCTATCATTTCTGTGATTCCTCCTCCTTCTCCTCCTTACATTTCTCAGTTGAATCTCAGTGAATTTATTTTGATATTCTCCATCTTCCTATATTCTCTTAAAGATTTTTGTTCTCTATTAACTGATTCATAATAATTACCACTACAAACTCTAAGTGCTTACTATGTGGTTGGCACTGTATTGGACATGGCAAAGAAGGGATAATTTGTGTTTCATGTTGTTTGAGGCATTTGGTAATCTTTGTCATTTTAGTATGAAGAATAAAAAATATATAATCATGTTTTAAAAAGCTTATAAATAATACAAAAATTAGGGAATAATAAATACATATATAAGTCTACCCTATACTATTACACCCAGAAGAGAATCACTTTCATATTTATTTTTTAGTATTGGTCATCCTTCCCAACATTTACCACCACTCCCCCCAAAAAGGGAGAAAAATGTCTATCTGTCTCTAACCCCCCATCTTTATTTTTTCTTTGGTTCCACTTAAAAAAACCCAAAACATTATTTCTGAAAACAGTAATTGCTTCTGCTAACAGGTTTCTCTGAATGGAACATAGTTTATCTTTAAGGGAAACAGTCAAGTAATAGGAAGTGCAGACAGTTTGCCACCCAGAGGAGGTAAAAGAGGGGAGTTAGATTGACTTTCTGTCCCAGCTTGGCTATTTCCTTCCTCACTTTTGTCTGTGTTCTTTCTATTTTCCCCCAGGTGGTGTGTTTTTGACCCATCAAAAGGTATATATAGTTCTTTTCAAGGAACATGAACAGCAAGTCGCAGCGAAAGTAGTGTTATGATTTCTTTGCCCTGGATGTTTAGTTTCAAACCAGAAGCCGAAAGAACCACTAAATGTAAGTCATTTTCAAAACATCTTTCATTAATTCCTTCAACAATCATTTATGGGGTACCAACTTTTCCAGGCACTGTTCTAGGCACTTGGGAGATATGACTGAACAAAACAAACCCAGATCCTTGCCCTTGTGAGTTTTTTGGATTCTAGTGGGGGTAGACAAACAATATGTAATAAATCTAATATATGAGTTTATTATCCAGCTGGAGGGGAGGAAAACATTTCTTTTTCTTCTATCCATTGTAGGTTCATTGGATAGGGCCCTGTAAATCAGAGTTGCCAAAGACAGATTAACAAGAACAAAAACAAACAAGTTGTTTGTTTGTTTGTTTTTTTAACATGTGCATCACACACACATGTGAGTATTCAGTGATGAGTAACTCAAAGGAGTGGTTGGATCTCGGGCTTATATAGCATCTTAACAAAAGAACAATACATTTTTGGAGAAGTGATGAGACAAAGGGAAAGGACTTTGAGTTTTTAGAGCAGCAAATTGTGGGAAGGTAAATATATGAGGGAACAAATGGAAGATAAGGGCTAGTTAGTAAGGTTTGTTATGTAGGTTTCTTTGGTGTTGTCTCTGGGCTGATACTGGTCTCTTTTGATTAACCACTGTCCTTCCTGGTAGAGAGAGGAGGGGGGACCCCTTTACAAATTTATGTCTTGTTTTTAGGCAAATAGGGGGTGGCCACAGAGCTTTTCTTACATTTGCTTTTTCTCAGTTGCCTTCAGCTCAAAATAATCCTTATGCCAAAGTGGTGTATTTGGTGTGGCATATTCTGCTACCCTTCACATCTTATTAGAAGATAAGTGCTATTGAAATAAAATGTAGAGCAAAATAAGGGGATCAGGGGTATAGAGGTGTTGCAGTCTTTTAAAAAAGTGTTGCAAAGTTGGTCTCACTGCGATGACATTGGACAAACACTCCTTTCTCATCTAGATCCCTCAAGTGCTCACAAAAATATCAGGAGGGCTAAGCCAGAATCAGCTTTGCTATGGCTTATCTTCACGTAATGTGGGAGGAGCTGCCCTTTTATACAATAAACCACTAAGAGAAGAGTGGAAACAGGGCTACAGTTTGTATCTGTTTCCTCCTCCTGGTGTAGGGAAAATAGCAATGCAGAGAAGAGTTATACAGGTAAAGACAGATTAGAAACTTCAAAACATACTATGAATGATGTGTTCTCTATTTCCTAGTGTAACCTAGATACAACTTTTTTTGTTTGATGCCTCATTTCTGGGCCACTAGGTGGTATCCATATAAAACTGTAGTTTTAATTTAGAGATACCTATGCAAAAGTATGTTACAGAGTTTCTATAAAGAGTTTTTGTTCAGTTCACTTGAGGTTTGGCACTTGTGTACATTTGTGTGTATGTGAATAGAATTGGTCTTTTCTTCTTAGTAAAAGATGCTTTCTATGTGCAAAGTATTATACAGCTTTTATTCTATTTTTATAGATAATAATTTGTAATCATTGTCTATTCAGTTATGTTAGTAATTACAGTTTGTATCATTTCTAATCCGTGAAACAATGATTCTACAACATGTATCTTTTTGTGGCATCTAGAGTAAGGTTCTTACAATTGTTTGGTTGTTCATAACATTTATAATGGAGACTGACTATTTAATTCCCTTCTTTGAGGGAACTTGGAGTCTGATAAATAATACATCAGAAATGATTATGGAAAAGCAAACCATGAATGTGTCCCTAGGGAATAAATATATCTTTGGGAAATGAAAAGAATCTCCTAAATTTCTATCCTGTCACATGTTAAATTGAGAGCCATTTAGATGAGATCACACCCTATGCAGTGCCCAAGTTGTATGTTTTAAAACAGATTGTCCCTCTTTTCTTCTGAATGTGTAGGCAAGAGCACCTACTGTTTTCCAATATCTTTTTGTGTGGTTTGGCTGGGGATGGGCTGGGATCTCTATGGAATTTGGAATCAGCTGTTGGTAACTTTTTAAAAATAATAATGCACCTTTCAGGGGTTAGGCTGTGTTTTGTCCAGGTAAAAACATCCGTTGGAGGGAAATGTGGAGCCACACTTTTGCTGAGAGGAAGCTAAGTGTAGGGGTGGTGGGTGTGGAAGGGTGAGCCGGCCTGGTGCTAAAAGATTTGCACTCACTTCAAGTTTTCCAAGCATTAAAAAGGAAAGAGAAGTGATCAGAAGCTGCAAAGAGAGAGGCAGGAATTGCGCAGATCCAATTCTTCCCCTCAACACCACTTTGGCTGTCAGAAACAAAACACGCCTTTCCCGTGTGTTTATCTGCACTGTCTGGGTTAGCAGCTTCTGTACCCTGGCCTCAGACTCTGAACTCTGCGATGGAATTCCTGCTCTCTCCCTCCTCACTGTGGGGCTCAGGTCCAAACCTTTCACTCACTAGGTCTCTTTCCATCTGATAAAGTGAAGATAATACTGTTTGTCTTCAACAAGAAAATGTGTGAGAATTCTATGCTTTTCAGGGGAAAGGGATGAACTAATACTCTAATTCTAGTCTTGTTATAACACATGTAGAGAAAAATAAGGAATCTTTATAATATTACATCATTTACAAAAAAAAGTTTAAAAATCATCTGGATTGAATCACAAATACAGTAATTTTATATTTTTGCTGCCTCCATTTGAGGCATAGCTTTTGTACTCTGAAGAAGACATTTGATTAAAATCATTAAAGGGCCAGAAACTATTTAAAATTTTTTCTGATGTGTATGTTACCTTGAATGATAAAAGTTTATAGAAAGTTCTGGATTCTATCACATTATTTTTGGCTAGAATGAAGATTGATGTAAAGTTTTCATTTTGCCTTTCTAAATTTAAGTCTGTGTCATTAATAGCCAAGCGTGTAATAAAAGGACTTAGTGATGATGAAAATAGCAAATTTATTACTGATGTATTTTCTTTCTTACAATATTATCTTCCTTGAATCCTAAATTTTAGATAGAATTTGATGCTTATTAGCATTATATTAGAAGAAAAGGAAGCAAAGACTTTGCCATATTATTACCTGTTAGTCAGTGAGGGATAGGGCTTCATGAGGGAAGAGTGGAGATGGCATTGAACGAAGGGAGACCTGTGGATTTTCTCTAAAACAGGTTTCCTCACAGATAATTGAGAATTGCTCACTACCTGGGGTCTCTGTGCCTCTAGGTTCTTATGGTGAGCAGGTGAGCACTGAGTGAATCTGTCCTGAAGTTGTGTGGCAGCCGACTTGAAGATGGCCCCCATGGACTTCCACTTCCCGGTATTCACGCTCTGTGTAATCCCCTCCCCTGGAATGACTTGCTTCCAACCAATAACGTACTGCAAAAGTGATGGATATCACTTTCATGATTCAGTTTCAAAGACTGTGACTTGCAGACAGGCAGTCTCTCCATTGCCCTCTCACTTGCACACTTTGATGAAGCAAGCTGCCATGCTAGAGAGGTCTGATGTGGCGAGGAACTGCATGTGGTCTCTGGCCAACAGCCAGAGAGGAACTGAATCCAGCCAACAAGCAGGTGAACTTGGAAGTGGATCCTTCCCTAGTCGAGTCTTGAGATAACTCCATCCCAGCCATGACCTTGATTGCAGCCTATGAGAAAACCTGAAGTGGAGGACCCAGTTAAGCTGCACCCAGATTCCTAAACTACAGAAACTGTGAGGTAGTTTTAAGCTGCTAAGGTTGGAGGTAATTTATTATGCAGCAGCAATAGATAAATAATAGATAACTAGTATACTCTGTTACTGTACTTTGAAACGATTCTGGTCACTTTGGGCAAAAAAGGGAAGGATGTGATAAACTAATTAATACTGGAGTTCGGGAACTCAGTATGCAACCCCTGTTGGAATACAGTGTCCTCAGAGAGGAGGTGATGCCAACACAATAGAATTTTAGGATTTGGGGCAATAATGGGGGCAGTTTCTTTTGAGAATGGGGAAGCTTTCTGGAAGTCGACTCTGCCTCTTGATGGGAAGTGCTTACAGACATGGGAGGGATTATTGACGGCAGTGATGGAGACTATATACCACCTGGTCCATCCCATAGAGTCTTGTGTATAGGATCTTTTTGAGGGATATCAATAAAATGTCTCGAGCCCAGGCATGTTCCACAGGGGAATCTCATGCATCCTTGCTGCGCCGAGTCCTGGGGATGCTGCCGTGTATCCTCTTGAAGTTTTTACACTCCAGCAGCTTCTGGGGCTCTGCGGCCCCAGTGGTTTCAGGTGGAGATGCTGAGTGTAGTGGAGGGGTTACTGTGAGGTCAACTCCAGACGTTTGAGTGATTTTCTGAGGGTTTGCCTCTTCCTGTCTTTGAGGAAGGTAATCACCCACTTTTCTCCCCTCCCCCACCGGGGAATAAATCCGGTTTGGGGATGTGTGTGACACTGTGTAACTCTCCCTTTATCTCCTGTCCCCTCTCCTATCTACTCCAAATCCCTTACCATACTCAAGCAGAATGATAAAATGTGAGAGCTGGAATTCACTCTAGAGATAGTCTAGTTCGGTGGTTTCCAACTTCGCTTCACAGACTGTTTGAGATTTTATTGTCTTCTTTCTGCAACTTAAGAGCAACAACAGGGAGGGTGAGGGAAGGGAGCAAGTGGGCTTCCAGTGGCTCCCTTTCTCCTCCTCCAGCTTTTATGTACTTCATGTGTTGGGTTTCCATGTAGATTTTGTTTCATCAAGGGTTCCACTGTTGAAACCAGTTTGAAATCTCTGAGAATGAGACCCAGCAAGGTTAAGTAACCTGTTCAGACAGAGCTGGATCAGGAAGCAGCACAGCCTGGGGCAGCAACCTATAGAGAATGCTAAATACATCCCTGGAGGTGTGAGAAGATGCAGTGAATTGTGTTTACCAGACCTCTGCATTATGTGTGGGGTTCAAAGGAATACAAAGATGAGCTTCATGGGTGTGTGGTATGACAGCCTCAAGGGGCACTTGTGAGGCCACATAAGGTCACAAAACTGCTTTGTGGGAGGATGGAACCAAGAAACTGCACATTCTCATTTCGATAACTAGAATATATGCATTTCTCTTTCCCTCCTCCCACATCTAGTGCTCAGCCTTCCCCCTAAATTTTGGACAAGTATTTAAAGGGGCATCAGGTTTTTTGCCTGCAGGCAGCACTCCCATGAGTCTGTCTGGCTTGGCGCCCTTGGGAACGTGGCCAGCTAAGTGGTTGAGTCAGAGTGAGGAACTGAGTCTCCAGACACCTACCCCAGCATCATTCTCTCACTATGAAACCCCTTCTCCTTTATAAAGAAGCCAGCATGATGATGCTTATCAATATACAAAGGACATACAAGGAACTTGTTGCCCACTGCTTAGTTTTTTTGTTCAAATAGATCAAGAATATAGTTTCTCTCTCTTCCAGCTGTTATGAGACTTGCTGATTTAGTGTGTGTGACCCTTTGGATAAAGACATAATATAAAAAAATTGTATTAATAAAATATTGCTAATATTAATCAATATGAAATGCAGTAGTGTTCAGGGGTGAGGAAGTCAGGAAAGAATGTTGTAAACTCCTCTGCAGTCTGCAAGACCAGACACTTCCCAATGTTTCTTGGTAAATACTCAGCCTGGAAACGGCCCCCCAAAGTGCAGTAAAACGTTCAACTCTAATGTTTGTGTTAGGTGGAAATTATGGTTTGGAAAACTCTATCAAGTCTCTTCAATCATGAAAACAGTGAGAGATATTAAATTTCATGTAATTATCAAGTCAGAATGGAAGCTACATCACATTCTCCGCTTTATGTGAGAAAGAACTGCTTAAAAAGGTCAGGGTCTTTATATTCCTACTGTATAGGCTACATTCTAATTGAACTTCTTAATGTATCTGGCAGAAAGGAAATAGCTCATTTTGACCTTCGATGTCCAGTCTTTGGTTCACATAACCTAATAACATGAGATTATTACTTTTGTATTTTATACACGTCTGTTATGAAGACCCTTGTTCCAAGGATAGCAATCAAAATTTTGTTTTTTATATTTTTCCATTTGGCTATAAGAAGCTTGTACTTAGGGACATTCTCTCATTAAACCAAGAGAACATGATCATGTTATTTTCCTTTTACAAAGTGAGCCGCTGAATGACAGGAGAGTTGAGCAACTTCTCTGAGTTCACAGAAGCCATGGGTAGAACTGGGAATCAAGCCAGTCCTCCTGATTTGCTGGGCTTTCCAATCTTTCAAAAAGTGTGGAACCCTTTCAATGTTTAATTCTGCCCCTACAGAGTCCCAGAATCACATACCTTCTCTGTCTCTTTTTTTTTTTTTTTTTTTTGTCTCTCAGGTGCTATTTATTAGGCACGTTCAGTGCCAACCTGCATCATGGAGATAAATACGATTTTTGGTGGGTGGGGAGAGAGCCAATAAACAAACTGGAATTGAAACTGAAACCAAAGCCAAACCACACTAAACAATCTACCACATGGCTGTGTCAGCATTAGATTCATAAATTAGCTCTAAAGACCTAAAGAAACAGCACTGCCTGTGCCCACCCCATAAGCATTCACACTTAAGAAGAAGCAAAATATCCTATCCTATTCTGAAGAATTGTTAAATATCTCAAGGAGAGGGGATTTAGCCATACTCTTTGTTGATCCTGTTTCTCTTTGATTTTTACCTCTCCTGTGGTCACTTGCTTTTTGTCTCCTTTACATGCATTTTTCTCCTCCACCAATCTTTATATCCTGCTAGTCCTTGGGGTTATATCCTAGGCCCTCTTCTCATTGCCGCTTACACTTTCTCCCTGGGTGATTTTGTCCAAGTCCTTGCTTCAGTTACCATAAAGAGTTCGACAATACCAAAATCTGTGTCGCCAGCCCAGGCCTTTTGACTTAACATCTCCATATAGCTGTCCTTAGGCCCCTCAAATTTGACATATCTCAAGCTGAGCACATCATATTCTTCATTCCTTACCTCCTTTGCTTACCCTCCACTCCTTTGCCTACCTTCCAGTCCTACTCTAGACTCTCTTACCTACTAAAGTGAAAGGTATTACCATCCACTTGGTTTAATCACCCAAAAACTGGGGCCAACCTTAACTCTTTCTTCTTCATCACTTGCCACATCTAATCCATTGCAAAGTTCTTCCAATTTTATCTCTTATACAGCTCTCCCATCTGCCCACCTTGATTCATTTCCACTACCACCATCCTGATCTGAGCAACTGGTCTTGTACTTTGCCTGCTCCAACCATCCCAATACACAATGTACATCCACTACCTCTCACCCAAGGGTGCCAAAGAACCTGATAGAAGATTGTGAACTTCCAGGAGATAAGAGTTCTGGTCTTGGCTCTGTCATTTACTGGCTGTGTGAGCTTAGGTAGGGCACAAGACTTCCCAAGGACCCACATGCCCCCATTGTTACATTGGGTATAAATAACACTTTTCTTTCTTGAAGGTGGGCATTCGGCCAGCTGATCTTTGGAAGGCCCTCCCAGTTTTAAGATCTGCGATTGTGTGCAAGACCTCAGAAGTGCTGACACATCAAAATAACAACCAGCCATACACTGATTAATCCAAATAGTACCACAAGAAATCCAGTGTTAGTGGCATTTTGGGATTGACATTTTTCATGCTTTTTGGCCATTAAGCACCTTTTAAATATCCTATTTTAGAATTTACCATCTTGTGATTCCTAAAACTCAAAATAGATGGGTCAAACTCAGTTTCTCAGCCTCAGGTGGAGCTAGGACACACTCATGTTAACTCAGCCCTGGCAAGGAACATACCTTTTCTGAGATTTAAGTAAGTAAAAAGGTAACATGAAGAAAAAAAAAGACCATTTTGGCCAGGAGGGCAGAGAGACATTCATTTTTAAGAGGCAGCATTGGCAATGGCAGATGTTAGCAGTGTCACACCTCTGCTCAGCCTGTGCTTGTGTTTGCACCAGCGGCAGGAGGTCCTTGTTAGAATAGTCCGATGGTTTAATATGGGCATTATTTATGGCTTCATAGCCTTCGAGCCTGGTTCTCTAACCTTCCTGGAGGTTGTATAGGCTACCTAATATGCTTTAATAAATTTCATCTTTGTTTAAACAAGCTATGAGACCTCTGTTTTTTCTACCCAGGAATGATAAGCAGTTCCTCCTCCTACAAGTCTCAGTCAGAACACTGTTTTCTCTGGGAAGTCTTCCTTGGCCCCCAGATTACAT
This sequence comes from Hyperoodon ampullatus, assembly GCF_949752795.1. Classification (NCBI taxonomy): domain Eukaryota; kingdom Metazoa; phylum Chordata; class Mammalia; order Artiodactyla; family Ziphiidae; genus Hyperoodon; species Hyperoodon ampullatus. The sequence goes on from NC_136917.1 coordinate 126,980,828, forward strand.
TAAATCTCCTCGTTGTATGTTCTTATGGTAGATGGTACTTTTCTTCTTCTAACATGTATCATATTTGTAGAGGTGTTTTAAATCACTTGTGTGTCTCCCCTGATCCACTGTAAACTCTCTGAGGGCTGGGGTATGTCTGCCTTGTTCCTTCTTTTTTTCTCTAACTAACAACGTATTGTATAGCACATAGTAATTGCTCAGTGGATGTTAACTTGAATCAAATAACATATCTAAATGACTTATGCTGTAGTTAAAGACCAGTTTTCTTCATTAGAGGTGAAAAATAGCTGCTTATCATCCTTATTTTTTTGCCTAAGAATAATATTAAAAGGTAACTTGGACTAATGTTGAGGTTACTAGAACTTTTGGATATTAGACCTGATTCATTATTAAGCCTTCTTGAGTTGCTGAAGTTGCTTATTTCTTTGAACTTTCTACTTTTAAAGACAAAGATAGAGTTTTTTTCAGAAGATAAATCTGACTAGATTAGTTACACACTCTCCACTCACCTCCTCTCAAGGACCCATTAAAATAGCAATAAAAAGTGTATGAATTCACAAGGACAAAGAGAAAGAGAGCATGAGTCCCCAGCATAGGAAGGAGGGTGCCAGATATGGCAAGCAAGGGAAGTCAGAGCCCAGGGTGTTTATGGGGGCTGTGGTCAGAGAGAGCTGTTCTCCCTCCCCACGTCATGGTGCAGTAGAAAAATGGGGGTAATGTGTAGGCAGTGAATGTGCTGGTAAATATTTTACAACCAGTTCTCTGAAAGAGAAAGAAAGCAAGAAAGGAAAAAAGGAAGAAGGGAGGAAAGAAAGCAAGCCCCAATTTGTAGCATTTACTGATTTTTGTGGTGGAAGTACACCAACATAGCCAGTTTCAAGTTACCAATGTGGCATCATTGAATCTGGAATTGATTGAGAAGAAATGTATGTGATTGGTTCTTTGGACTGGCAGGAGATGATTCTGGCACATCATTGAGTATAAGTCCAAAAATGGTGAGACTGGTCCAACTTTAGTGTATAGAGAGGTCAGTACTCATAACCTACTCCCCAGTTCATACAAAGAATGCCACAGCTAGGTGTCTATCATCTCCCCATCACCACACACACACACAAGACTTGGAAAGCAAACCAGGTTCAGAGATGGAGCTCCAAATCTCTAAGAATGAATGAGCACCAGAAAGGAATTATCTAGGAATATTTATAAAGATACTTACTTATTTATGTATGTATGTATGTATGTGTGTGTGTGTGTGTACATGTGTGCTTATACAAAATTTTAAACTGCTTTAAAAGACTATTGACTATTTAAAGCAAAATTATTAAAATGTTTTGTGAGGGTTTAAAGTAAAATATAAGAACAGTGGTAGCACAAAGGGCACAAGGGGAGAAATAAACCCATGCTTTTGTTAAGGTTCCTACACTGTTCATGAAGCAAGATGATACTATTTAAACGTAGTCTTAGATGACTTAAAGGAACATGTTGTAATTTCTAGATCAACCTCTAAAGAAATAAAATCAGGAAGAGGTATATAAAAGAAGTCAATACTAAAGCATAATCAGTTCACCTAAAAGAAGCCAGGAAAGGAGAAATAGAAGAGCAAAGATCAAATGTGATAAATGTAAAACAAATACCAAGATATAAGACTTGAATCCAACCATTTCAATAATTATATTAAATGTAAACAAATTAAACACACAAGTTAAAATTTTTTAAAGTTAAAAATCCAGTCTTTCAGTTGCACCAGTTACATTTCAAGTGCTCAATAGCTACACATGGCTTGTGGCTACTACACCAGACAGTAGAGATATAGAAATTTCCATCATCACAGAAAATTCTGTTGGACAGCACTGGTTGAAAGAGTGACTAACTCAGAATGAACTAGGAGGATGAAGCACTCCAGAAGTAGGATTCAGTAATAATATATAGATTCCGGATAGTGTGAGTGAGCAAGTAAGGTAATTGAAGTTTTCAGGAAAAATGAAAAGTTGATCAAGAAAGTAATGCAGTCATAGTGTACTTGACTCTGTAGTGAACAGTATTTACATGAGCAAAACAGTGTCTATTGCTGATAATTGATTTCTTCTAAACTGGTGGATGACTCTTTGGGAGACTGGGAGACAGGAGAGATGGTGACAGATGAAAGAACTAAAGCTCATCTACTGTAAGAATAAACTAATTGGTACCAAATAGCATTGATACAAGTAATACCCACTTTTTTTTTTTTTTTTAGGAATATGGAGGTGACTAGCATTGGGAGAGGAATTTTTCCCTGGGGAATAGAACAGGAGATGAGTTGGAGTAGGGTAGAAAATTAGGGTAGAAAATTGTTTGTCTTAAGACTTTTGGAGGTATTTGATTTTTAAAAACATAGGCATATATTAACTGGATAAAATAAAATACTTGTACCAAAAAACCCAGACAGAATCTAGTTGTATCTGTCCCCTTAGTATCTGATCATGATATTCAAGAAGCTAATGGGACCACTGATAATTTATGGAGCCTGTGTGTGATAATGAAACCTGTTTAATGTACTATAAAATATATTATAAATAAGTGTAATAAAAATACATAAAAAGAGGGGCTTCCCTGGTGGCGCAGTGGTTGAGAATCTGCCTGCTAATGCAGGGGACACGGGTTCGAGCCCTGGTCTGGGAAGATCCCACATGCCACGGAGCAACTGGGCCCGTGAGCCACAACTACTGAGCCTGCGCATCTGGAGCCTGTGCTCCGCAACAAGAGAGGCCGCGACAGTGAGAGGCCCGCGCACCGCGATGAAGAGTGGCCCCCGCTCGCCACGACTAGAGAAAGCCCTCGCACAGAAACGAAGACCCAACACGGCAAAAATAAATTAATTAATTAATAAAAAAAATACATAAAAAGAGATAAATATATAAATTATAAAGAACTAAGACACATTCTGCAGGTGCAAAGGAGGATTTATCCATTGGCAAGGCACACTGGGTCCCAAGAATATGAGAAAAAAGAAAGCAGAAAGAGATGCTGTGAGGCCCAGGAGCCCAAGGTGGTTAAACTGATAGTACTTTTTTTTTTTTTTTGGCCACACCACGCAGCAAGTGGGATCTTAGTTCCCCAACCAGGGATTGAACCTACGCCCCCTGTATTGGAAGTGCAGAGTCTTAATCACTGGACCACCAGGGAAGTCCCCAAAGCAAATATATATATATATATATATATATATATATATTTTTTTTTTTTGGCTGTACTGTGTGGCTCGTGGGATCTTAGTTCCCTGACCAGGGATCAGACTCAGGTCCACAGCAGTGAAAGCCCAAGTCTTAACCGCTGGACTGAGAGGGAGTTCCCTCAGGTGGGAAACTGAGCAAATGATGGAATGCTGGCTTTATGCAGAGCCTGCCTCTTCCTGTCATGGCCCCTAACGGTACTGCTCAGAACAGAAAGAATTGCCCCCTTGAGAGAATGAAGCCAGAGTCCAGGGAATCTGAGCTCCAGGCACTGTGCAGCAAGAGAAATGTCTATTCCCTCTTTACACATGGGATTTCTGGGAAAACCCTGGCTCAGAGTCAGGCTGACTTAGCTGGGGCTGCAGCTTTGCCACATTAAGGCTGTGTAATCAGAGGTGAGTACTTCTACAGTCATTCTCAACCTCTTAGTTTAGGCCGCACTTACAAATATTGGAATTTTGGGCAACACAATTGAAGAGATGAAAGACTTAAAATGAAATTGAATCATTTTGTAATAATTGAAATGTAGGCATTACTAACATATAGATGTTTCCTAAAGTCTATAAAGGTATCCAAAGTTCTGTACTTTTAATTTGAAAGATTTCCCCTCAGCAGAATGTCACTCTTTGCTTATACATGCCCTGATGATACCTCCATCCATGGAGTAAAGCTTTTATTTATTTCCCTTTGGTGCTGACTTGCCTTTTTGCTTTCCTTGCTACCTAGTCTAATGTGAGCAAAATTGTTTCCAGTTCTACGTCTTGCAACACAACCTACTCAGCGAAATACTCCATCAGGCAGTTAACTGTCTTAATTGTCTGCTCAGATGGGAAGTTGTAGCAGAAGGCAATTTCTTACCCAGGTTAAGATTTGGCAGAACACCGGGAGGGTTTAAGGTTCACAGACATGACCTACAACACTGGTTGGAAACCACTGGCTTACCCTCTCTGGCAAAAGTCATCTCTGACCCTGGAATGAAGCACGTATAGGATGGTTCTCCACTGCACTTGTTCTACCTCACAATTCTCTATGGGGGTAATTGTGAAAATTCCTGTTTTACCAAAGAGGAAATTGCTTTTTAGAGAGGGTAAGCTGTTGGTTCCATTTGATGGGAGCACATTTGTTTTCTTCAACTCCTATATCCTTGTTCCTGCCTGCCTCCATGTATATACTCATGTGATATACCTCCACTGGTCATCTAGAAGTGTCTAAGGCAGTCTAATTTCATAGGAGGGAGAGAGAGCTGCCTTTTCATTGCAGTAATCTGAAGCTATCTTCCCCAACAGCTGAGTAATGAGAAACAATTATTATTGACAAAATATTATTATTGAGAAACAGTATAACAGAAAATATATGGGAGGTTGTGAAAGGTTAGACCAGTTGTCAAAAGTTATACTAAGAGAGTAAGCAATACAGATGCAAGTGGCAAGTTACTGTGGCATCCTAAAAGTTATCTTCTTTTTTCTTGTAATTTTCTTTACTGGGACACTTGAAAGCCTTTGGAAATTAGAAGTTATATTCCCTTTTGTGCTCAATGACATCACCATCCACTCTGTGATCCAAGTCATGAATCTGGAAATCACTGAGGACTTTCCTCCCTTACTCCACAAATACATCTGTTTCTTCATCACCCTCATTTGACCCATCACACAGTCCTATTAACCTGAATTCCAAAGTGTATTTCTTATCTACTTCCATCCTATTCTAATCATGAGTGTAGCTTTAGGGTTGGACTGCCTGGGTTGAACTCAGTTCTGTCTCTTGGTATCTATGTACCCTTCTCCAGCAATTGTATTGGAGGGCTCCTATTACCTAACCCACATCAGCTGCTCCCAGGTGTTTCTCCCCTACACTACAAACAGCTTGCTTCAGTTTTCAGGGTTTCTTTTCTAGTAAGGTTAGACACTGTCTTATTGTTTAGTTACCCTGTTTACTTCTTCCTCTCTGTTCATGTCTTTTGCCCATTTTCAAAACTTAGACTATTCTTTTTTATGTTTTATTTAAAAATTTCTATATTCACATTTTGACCTCTTTAGAAGCAATTTATTTAATATTTCTCTTCATATTTCAAGTTACTCTTAGAAACAATAAAATGTGAGTGAAAATAGTGAAACAACACTGCCAAGGTAGTAAATATCACCCCAACGTAGAGTTTCCCTAGAAATTATTTGCATAAAGTGAGTAAACTTCATCTTTAGGATGTTAATGCTGAATCATATTATCATCACTGTAAATTATTATTGCTAATAATTAAAAAGTTTTTTATTGTAGTATAATTGATTTTCAATATGGTGTTAATTTCTGCTGTACAGCAAAGTGACTCAGCTATACACATATATAAATTCCTTTCCGTTGTGGGTTATCCCAGGATATTGAATATAGTTCCCTGTGCTCTACAGTAGGACCTTGTTGTTTATCCATTCTATAAGTAATAGTTTGCATCTACTAAGCCCAGACTCCCAGTCCATCCCTCCCCCAGAGTAACCACAAGTTTGTTCTCTATGTCTGTGAGTCTGTTTCTGTTTTGTAGACAGGTTTATTTGTATCATACAATATTGTAGGTTCCACATATAAGTGATATCATATGGTATTTGTCTTTCTCTTTCTGACCCACTTCACTTAGTATGATAATCTCTAGTTGCATCCATGTTGCTGCAAATGGCATTATTTTGTTCTTTTTAATGGCTGAATAGTATTCCATTGTATATATGTACCACATCTTCTTTATCCATTCATCTGTTGATGGACATTTAGGTTGTTTCCATGTCTTGGCTATTGTAAATAGTGCTGCTGTGAACATAGGGGTGCATGTATCTTTTTGAATTATAGTTTTGTCTGGATATATGGCTAGGAGTGGGATTGCAGGATCATATAGTAATTCTATTTTTAGTTTTCTGAGGAACCTCTATACTGTCCTCCATAGTGACTGTACCAATTTACATTCCCACCAACAGTGTAGGAGGGTTCCCTTTTCTTCACACCCTCTCCAGCATTTGTTATTTTTAGAATTTTTAATGATGGCCGTTTTGACTGGTGTGAGGTGATATCTCATTATAGTTTTGATTTGCATTTCTCTAATAATTAGTGATGTTGAGCATCTTTTCATATGTATATTGGCCATCTCGGTCTTCTGCCCATTTTTTTGATTGGGTTCTTTGGTTTTTCGTTGTTGAGTTGTATGACCTGTTTGTATATTTTGGAAATTAAGCCTTTGTTTGTTGCACCATTTGCAAATATTTTCTCCCATTCCATAGGTTGTCTTTTTTTTTTTTATGGCTTCCTTTGCTGTGCAAAAGCTTGTAAGTTTAATTATGTCCCATTTGTTTATTTTTGTTTTTATTTCTATTGCCTTTGGAGATTGACCTAAGAAAAAATTGGTACAATTTATGTCAGAGAATGTTTTGCTTATGATCTGTTCTAGGAGTTTTATGGTGTCTTGTCTTATACTTAAGTCTTTAAGCCATTTTGAATTTATTTTTGTGCATGGTGTGAGGGTGTGTTCTAACTTCACTGATTTACATGTGGCTGTCCAAATTTCTCACTACCACTTGCTGAAGAGACTGTCTTTTTCCCATTTTATATTCTTGCCTCCTTTGTCAAAGATTAATTGACCATAGGTTTGTGGGCTTATTTCTGGGCTCTCTATTCTGTTCCATTGATCCTTATGTCTGTTTCTGTGCCAATACCGCACTGTTTTGATTACTGTAGCTTTGTAGTATTGTCTGAAGTCTGGGAGGGTTATGTCTCCTGCTTTGTTCTTTTTCCTCAGGATTGCTTTGGCAGTTCTGAGTCTTTTATGGTTCCATATAAATGTTAGGATTATTTGTTCTAGTTCTGTGAAAAATGTCATGGGTAATTTGATAGGGATTGCATTAAATCTGTAGATTGCTTTGGGTAGTATGGCCATTTTAACAATATTAATTCTTCTAATCCAAGAGTGTGGGATATCTTTCCATTTCTTAGAATCATCTTTAATTTCCTTAATTAATTTATTTTTGGCTGCATTGGGTCTTTGTTACTGTGTGTGGGCTTTCTCTAGTTGCAGCAAGCGGGGGCTACTCTTTGTTGTGGTGCACGGGCTTCTCATTGCAGTGGCTTCTCTTGTGGAGCATGGGCTCTAGGCACAAGGACTTCAGTAGTTGTGGCACACGGGCTCAATAGTTGTGGCTCGCGGGCTCTAGAGCTCAGGCTCAGTAGTTATGGCGCATGGGCTTAGTGGCTCTGCTGCATATGGCATCTTTCCGGACCAGGGCTCGAACCTGTGTCCCCTGCATTGGCAGGCAGATTCTTAACCACTGCACCACCTCGGAAGTCCCCTTTATTAATGTTTTACAGTATTTTTTTTTACTTTCCCTTTCTGCTATTTCATTTTTAGTATAAAGAAATGCAACCTATTTCTGTATGTTAATCTTGTATCCTGCTACCTTGCTGAATTCATTTATCAGTTCTAGTAGTTTTTGTGTGGAGTCTTTAGGGTTTTCTATATATAGTATCACGTCATCTGCATATAATGACAATTTTACCTCTTCCCTTCCAATTTGGATACCTTTAATTTCTTTTTCTTGTCTGATTGCTGTGGCTAGGACTTCCAATATTGTGTTGAATAGAAGTGGTGAGAGTGGGCATCCTTGTCTTCTTCCACATTTTAGTGGGAAGGCTCTCAGTTTTTCACTGTTGAGTATAATATTGGCTGTGGATTTGTCATAAATAGCTTCTATTATGTTGAGATATGTTCCTTCTGTACCCACTTTGGTAAGAGTTTTTTCATGAATGCAAGTTGAATTTTGTCAAATGCTTTTTCTGCATCTACTGAGATGTTCATGTGGTTTTTGTCTTTTCTTTTGTTGATCTGGTGTATCACATTGATTGATTTGCATATGTTGACCCATCCTTGTGAACTTGGGATAAATTCCACTTGGTGATGGTGTATGATCTTTTTTATGTGTTGTTGGATTTGGTTTGCTAGTATTTTGTTGAGAATTTTTACATCTATATTCATCAAAGATATTGGCCTGTAGTTTTCTTTTTGATGATATCTTGGTCTGTTTTTGGTATCAGGATGATGGTGGCTTCATAGAATGTCTTTGGAAGTATTCCCTCCTCTTCAATCTTTTGGAAGAGTTTGAGAAGGATTGGTATAAGTTCTTCTTTATATGTTTAGTAAAACATAACTGTGAAGCCATCTGGTCCTGGACTTTTGTTTGTAGGGAGGTTTTTTATTACAGATTCTACTTCACTTCTAGTGATTGGTCTTTTCAAGTTATCTATTTCTTCTTCATTTAATTTTGGTGGGCCGTATGCTTCTAGAAAATTGTCCATTACTTCTAGGTTGTTGAATTTGTTGGCATATAATTGTTCATAGTATTCTCTTATGTTTTTTTGTATTTCTATGGTATCAGTTGATATTTCTACTTTTTCATTTCTTATTTTGTTTATTTGGGTCCTCTCTCTTTTCTTCTTGGTGGGCCTGGCCAGAGGTTTGTCAACCCTTTCAAAGAACCAGCTCTTGGTTTTATTGATTTTTTGCTATTCTTTTTTTTAATCTCTATTTTATTTATTTCCTCTTTGATCTTCATTATTTCCTTCCTTCTGCTGACTTTAGGTTTTGCTTGTTCTTCTTTTTCTAATTCTTTTAGGTGATATGTTAGGTTATTTATTCGAGATTTTTCTTGTTTTTTGAGGAAGGCCTGTATTGCTATAAACTTCCATCTAAGAACTGCTTTTGCTGCGTCCCATAGATTTTGTATGGTTGTGTTTTCATTGTCATTTGTCTCAAGATATTTTTTAATTTCCTTTTTGAGTTCCTCATTGACTCATTGATTTTTTAGTAGCATGTTGTTTAGTCTCCATGTAATAGTTTTTTCTCATTTCTTTTCCTGTGGTTGATTTCTAGTTTCATGCCAGTGTGGTCAGAGAAGATGCTTGAAATAATTTCTGTACTCTTAAATTTGTTGAGATTTGTTTTGTGCCCTAGTATGTGGTCAATCCTAGAGAATATTCCATGTGCACTTGAAAAGGATGTGTATTCTGGTGTTTGGGGATGTAATGTCCTGAAAATATCAAGTCTAACTGTTCCGTTGAATCATTTAGTAGGATCTCTGTTGCCTAACTGATTTTCTGTCTAGAAGATCTGTCCGTTGATGTGAGTTGGGTGTTAAAGTCTCCTACTATTATTGTATTCCCATCCATTTCTCCCTTTATGTCTGTTAGTATTTGTTTTATGTATTTGAGTGCTCCTATATTAGATACATATATGTTGAAAAGTGTAAAATCCTCTTCTTATATTGATCCTTTTATCATTATATAATGTCCTTCTTTATCTTTCTTTATGGCCTTTGTTATAAAGTCTATTTTGTCTGATATGAGTTTTACAACCCTTGCTCTCTTCATTTCCGATTGCATGAAATATCTTTTTCCATCCCCTCACTTTCAGTCTGTGTGTGTCATTTGCCCTAAAGTGGGTCTCTTGTAGGCAACATATTGTAGGCTCTTTTTTTTTAAATCCAGTCTGCCACTTTGTGTCTTTTGATTGAAGCATTTAGTCCATTGACATTTAAGGTAATTATTGATAAATATGTATTTATTGTCATTTTAAACCTTGTTTTCCAGTTGATTCTTTGTTTCTCCTTTGTTCCTTTTCCTTTTTGTTTTCTTTTTGTGGTTTGATTATTTCCTTTTATATTATGCTAGTATTCTCTTCTTTTTGGTTTTTGTGAATCTTATTGTATGTTTTTGATTTGTGGTTACCCTGTTTTTCAAGTATGTTAACCCCTTCCTACATCTGCTTGCTTTAGACTGATAGTCATATAGGCTCGAACACATTCTAAAGAAAAAATCTATATTTTCTTACTCTCCTCCTCCATGTTTTATGTTTTTGATGTCGTCTTTTACATCTTCATGTTTATCCTGTTGCTGTTCCTTGTGTTTATCATTGCTTTCACAGTTTTTTTTTTTCTTTTTGATCTGTATACTGGCTTATTTAAGTGATTTACTTTGCAATTGTGATTTCCTCTTTCCTATACCTTCTTGCTTCATTTCTAATAAGAGAAGACCTTTCAATATTTCTTTTAGGATAGGTTTAGTATTGCTGTATTCTTTTAGTTTTTGCTTGTCTAAGAAATTCTTTATCTCTCCTTCTATTCTAAATGATAAACTTGCTGGGTAGTGTAGGTTGCAGATTTTTCCCTTTCAAGACTTTGAATATATTTTGCCATTCCCTTTTGACCCACAGCATTTCTGTAGAGAAATCAGCTGATAATCTTACGGGGGTTTCCTTATAATTAACTCTATTTTTTTTTTTTTTTTTTTTTTTGCTGCCTTTAGAATCCTCTCTTTATCTTTAACTTTTGCCATTTTTATTATAGGTCTTGCTGTAGGTCTGTTTGGGTTCATCTTGTTTGGGACCCTCTGTGCTTCCTGTATCTGGATATCTGTTTCCTTCTTTTGGTTTGGGGAGTTTTCAGCCATAATTTCTTCAAATACATTTTACATCCCCTTTTCTCTTTCTTCTCCTTCTGGAATCCCCATTATGCATAAATTGGCACACTTTATATTATTCCATAGGTCTCTTATATTGCTTTCATTTGGCTTTCTGTCCTTCTGATTGGGTGATTTCCATTATTCTATCTTCCAGATCACTTATTCATTCTTCTGCATTATTCATTCTGCTATTCATTGCCTTTAGCTCAGCTTTTGTCTCAGCAAATGAATTTTCTTAATTTTTCTTGGCTCCTCCTTATAGTTTCTAGTTCCTTTTTACAGTAATCTGCATTTCTGTTGATAACCTTTCTTAATTCCTTCAGTATTTTCATTACCTCCTTTTTGAATTTGGTGTCTATTAGACTGTAGAGGTCCGTTTCATTGTTCCTTCATGGGAATACTCTTAGTCTTTTAACTGGGAGTGGTTCCTCTGCTTCTTCATTTTACTTATATTTCTCTTACTCTGTGAGTTTAAGAGAAACAATTATCTACCGTAGTCTTGGAATGCTATTTATATGTGGGAGCATCCCTGCGTAGCTTGTATGGGTTTAATATATTTGTTGCGAGGGCTGCTTTTAGTTTGGGTGCTTGCTGCCTCTTTCCTCAGTGTGTGTTGGCCATTATCCCCTTGATAGGGGGTGTGCAGGTGTGGCGGCCCGTGCACGCTCCTGGGGCCCGCACCAGGTGGGGGCAGTGATTGGTGCCTGCTTCCATTTCTCTCTGTAGCAGCAGTGCTGCCCCATGCCTGCCTCTGGAGCCTGTGATGGTAGTAGAAGCTTGTGCCTGCCCCCAGAGCTCATGTAGACAGTGACCTGTTGCCTGGGTGCATGCACAGGGAAAGAAGCTCCTATGGTTGTCCTGCCCCTCTCCTCGTGCACCCGCCCCCCAACAATGGCTCCTTGCCTCTCTGGTGGGCCCAGGCTTTTTCCACATAAACCCTCAGTTGCCACACTCCAGCACCTTCAGCCTGTTTCCACACAGCCAACCCCAGTCCTCTCCCTGGGTGCCTGAGCTTCAGCACCCAGCCCCTACCAGGGATGAGCATCTCAGGCTGGGGAGCATGGGGTGGCGGTACCCACTGTCAGTACAGGTCCCTTTTGTTTTGCCTACTGCAAACTGGTCACGGTGCTTTCCTTAGAGGCTTTGAAGCTCCCCCTCCAGGTTGATATCCCTGCCAGTGAGAGGACTTCCCAGACTGTGGTAACCATTCCTCCTTCACAGCTCCCTCCCTGGGTCACAGGACCCATACCAATTCTTTTCTCTTTCTTTTTTTCTTTTGTCCTACCTGCTTCCATGGAGGTTTTCTTGCCCTTTAGGAAGTCTGAGGTCTTCTGCCAGTAGATGTTCTGTGCAAATTGTTCCACATATAGATGTGTTTTTGATGTATTTGTGGGAGGAGGTGAGCTCCATGTTCTACTCCTCTGCTGTCTTGATCACTCTCTACTGTTAATAATTAACACCATAAATCACCAAAGGACAGGAATTTAGAAAAGAAAGTAGGAAATAAATATTAGTTGGCCTCATTCTTCTCACCCTTTTTGCTCCATCCAGATCCTGTTAATTAAACTTTCCTAGCGAATGTCAGGTTCTGTGTAATGTTTCTTTTATTATACTTCCTTAGTTATTGGTAATAGAATAAAACCAAAATGTCATTATTTTTATCTCTCATATATATCACATAGTATATGACAGTACTAATGCACCTAGTCTTATACTAGTGGGGAAGGGATTTCTTGGGCCTCTGCTTATATTTTTTAAATTGCATTAGAAAATCATTAAGGGACAGAGAATATCCTTTGGTTCATTGTGAAGAATTTTTTTAAAAACTATTTGTAGTCTCTCCAATCTGTTTTAAATAGGAAACTACAAAAGTTGCACTGCCTTCCTAATTCAAGCCCATTTCTTTAGGATAGATTAAAAAAAAATCACAGTAAATTAAATATTGTCTACCTGGAAATGCTCCAGATTCTTGGTTCTCTGACTTTTCCCCTATTGCTCATCAATTGTTTGTCAGGATTGGAGACCAATTGCTTCTTGAAAGTGGGTCTGTGTGTTTTACTCGAGTTCTTCTCTGTCCTCTTAGGTTAATCTGCATCACTTTCCATTTTCAGCCACCAACTGTATCTGTAGCTGCAGTGACATTTTTACACTAGGAAAGATGTATGCTGCCCATCTGTCATGTAAGGACATAACGTAGTTAAACCATCTACCCCGTATCTTACTACATTGTGAGTGATGAAAACACAAAGGGAGTGGGTTTGGTTTATCCTCGGAGAATTGGTGGCAAGAAATACTGATTTGTATGTTATACTGCCTAGAAAATGAACATTAGGTGAGCTGCCATCAACAGATTGCAGAAACACCTCTGCCAGAGGATGTGGATCCGGGCTTACAATACCTTCAGCCTCTGTTTTGAAATTCTAAGCTCATGTGTCAGTGTTGTTTTTTTTTTTGCTGCCTGCTTCTACCCATGGGCACACCCACTCGGAGGTCGCCTTGCTGTTGCAGCTGGGAGGGGCTAGCTTTTCTTTTCTTTTCTTTTCTTTTTTTTGGCTATTCTCCTTGGCATGTGGAATCTTAGTTCCCTGACCAGGGATCAAACCTGTGCCCCCTGCATTGGAAGCGTGGAGTCTTAACCATTGCACTGCCAGGGAGGTCTCATGTGTCAGTGTTTTACGCCTGACTCAGTGCATTGGGGAGACTTTCTTAGGACAGTGAGCAGCATGGTGGAGGGAGGCCATGAGGTTGGACAAGGGTATCAGCCTTGTCACTGATCGATTAGGGGCAAGTCTCTTTACTTTATTAATGTTGGTTTACTTATCTCTGAAAAGACAGACTTAGGCTTAATCACCATTTCTAACATTCTGCTTATTACTATGCCATTTACTTATGCTGCTCCAAACACAAAAATGAGACACTATTGCCTTGTTACAGGCTAGAATGTGGCTTTCAGTTGTACAGAAGCATTTGCCCTAATTCATCCATTGTGCTTTCTCTTCAAGACACCTACCTTTGACCAGCAGCACAAATTTGCTGTGCCCAACTTGTGATGAGGGAAACTCCTAAAAAGGGAGAATAATGACCAGGATACTTTATTTGTTTATTTGATAGATTTTCAGATAAATCACCTATTGTCACCTGTTTTTAAGATCTGTACCTTTTGCCATGTAGCCTTATTGTATCTCCAGCTGTGGGCAGAGAACTCTTTCTGCTCCATGGATGTTGGGCTTGGCCACTGACCTGCTTTAGCCAACAGAATGCTACCAGCTGTGCTGCAAGAGCAGAAGTTCTAGCACTATGTCGCTTGATTTTGTGCGCTCCTGCCTTTCACCCTGAGAAGAACAAGCCCCCAATAGCTGCTGGTCCAAGGGGAATGTGAGGCTTATAGAACAGATCTAAACCCACTGTCAGACGGAAGTAGAACTGACCTGAACACCCACGAGCAAGCAAAATAAACATTTGTTGTTGTAAGCCACTGAGATTTTGAGGTTGTTACTCAGCAAAAACTGACCAGAATATATTTTTCTAGAAACTTAAAATTATACAAATAAGGATTTGTCTTTGTTTTCTCTAAAAATATACCTATCTGGTATAAGTTAAGGGGGGAAAAAGCTCTGTTTGTGTTTCCTACTTATTAAGTCCATTCCTGGAGAGCATATTGTAGGGAGAAGGGTGGAGGGGAGGAGAGGAAAAGGCATGACTAAAAGGGGAAGGAGAGGGGGGAATGACTGAGGGATGTGTTCATGGGGATGGAGTGGGTTAGAAAGAGGAGACTTCAGAAGCCAGCAGCGAACTCAGCCAATTTTATGGCTTGGTCCGTGGCTTCTTTGGACCTGAGAAGCTGTGTATCAGGACTGACCATACTTTAAGTGTCAGTGCTTTTCAGTGCTACATCCTGAGCCCTCTTTCTTCTCTCGGCACACACTCTCCATGGGCAGTCTCATCAACCCACATTTTATAGGCTGTGTCTCCTGGCACAACTTTCTCTGAAGCAACAAACCTGGATATTTGGCAGTCTCTACTTAGATGGCCATAGACTCTCAAACCCAGCAGTCCAAACTGAGCTTGTTAACTTCTCTGCCTGTCCTGTGCTGCTCCTTCTCTATCCTCATCACAGTCCTCGGAAGATAACATCCTGTGCACGGTATTGACCAAGTAAGTACTGGGATGCATGGTTGGCTTCTCCCTCCCTCAACCTCTGACAACCTGTCAAACCACCTTAAAGTTGACTGCTCTTCAGTGGTGCCCTGTTGCTGTGTAGGTAAAGTCACACCCCATAGCAGGACAGGGCTCCCTACCTGTCCTGTCTTTCCAGTAGAGCCTTGGCGAGCTTCTTCCAACTCCACAGTCTAACCATGTCCTCTTTGCTTCTGGGTTTTGTATATGCTCTTGGTTCTACTTGGCACGCCTCCCTAACTACCCTCTCCCTAAGCTGGTTTTCCTAATAACTTCTATTTCCTCTTTAGTCTTAGTCTAGATCACTGGTTCTCAACTGCGAGTGATGTTGTCTCCAGAGGACATTTGGCTGTGTCTGGAGACATTTTGGGTTGTCACAGCTGAGGGGGTGGTACTACGGGCACCTAGGGGGTAGAAGCCAGGATGCTGCTAAACATCCTATAATGCCCCCCACATCAAAGACCCCTCCAGCAAAGAATTATCTGTCCTAAAATGTCAGTAAGTGCTGAGATGCAGAAACCCTAGTCTAAATTTCACTTTCTCTTGGAAGCCTTTCCTGACCTTCCCAGAATGAGTTAGGTGCCCCCCCCTTTGTGGTTTCATGCCCCTCTCCTTAGACTTTTTGTAGCCCTTCCCCTATTACACTGATATTTTCTGTTCACTTGTCTATCTCCTCTTCTACACTGTGAACTTCTGGTAGTCATTTACTGTGTTTTGTTTCTTTTTCACTTCTCAGACCCCAGCATGGTACCTGGTAATGGTGGGCATGCAATACATATTTGTTAAATGAGTAAAAAAAAAATGAATCCACAAAAGTAATTCTAAGAGTAAGGGTCTCACACACCACATTTTTTCCCAGAAAGCATGTTGTTTGCATGTGGTACAGTCCTGTCTTCAGAAATTCAACCAAGGCAAAGGAAACCAGGCTGGGTGATGATAACTCAGAGTTAAGAACAACCACTCTAATTCATGCCCCTCCTGCACCACCAGGGAAAGGCATTCTTTCAGAATTCTCTTGCATATGTGGGCCACATAAAATTGCCAACCTGCCCAAGGAAATAAGTATTTGAATATTTATTTTATTTTCTAGCGGCTTCTCTTGCCAATAATATCCTGGTCATGGAACTATCCATACCCACAGTGTGATGTGTGCTGCAGGATTATTACTATTACTGTTATTACTATTATTCATATTTCCATGATCTGATTTTTTTACATTGAGTAATAGTTGAAGCAGTTTGTGTCATGACTCTCTTTTTATAGGTGAAAATGCCACATAATGAAACTTAAGGCAGCACAAGCCAATATATTTCATCGCCCAGCACCATAATCTATTAAGCCTGAGATATTTTCAGGGAATTGCCTTAAATCCTTTGGTGGTTTAAAGTAGCTTCAGAGGGATTAGTGGCTTAGAGGTAATTGTTATTGCTAATATTTTATTTGAAATGTCCTGTTCAGCAAAGGTAATGTGACATTTTGCTCACTGGAAATGCTATCTTTCTAGGGAAAGGGAAGAGTCAAAAGGTCATTGCCCAGGAGAGAGAGGGCAGGAGCCTGTGAGACAAAGGACAAGGGCCAGAGAGCTGAGGTGACAAGCATGAGTTAGCTGAGTCAGAGCTGATTTTCCTGTGGACCTTGGAAAGCTGGAGTTTTAATTTTATGTGATTTATGAGATTAATCTAGATAGTTAATCAGCTGTAAAGAGAAACCTGAGCTTTATTTATTGTTACTATTTTTTAAAATAAGTAAGGAGAATAAACACATTGAGGTACTGCTTTGCAGGCTTACCTTTGGAGCTCCTCAGAGGCATCTCTGTCTCTAGGCCAATGGAGCTCAAATATAGAATGCTTGAGAAATCACTTTGGGGTGCTTACTAAAAAATAAAAATTCCTTGGGCTTTCCTTCCACCAACTCTGATTCTGTAGTTCCGAGATGGACCCAAATCTTCATTTTAACCAGAGAGATCCAGGGGATTCTGACGCAGGGTTTCGTAATGCCTAGAGAAACATTGGATTAACCCACCTCTTTCTTGGCCATGATACCATAGTTCTCAAATTTCTATCTATGACCCAAATGCATCATTTGAGTTCTAGACCCATATATCAAAATGGCATTCAAAATCTCTACTTGAATGCCTTGAAGATACTTTAAACTTAGCCTGTCCAAACCCAAATGATCTGTTCTTCTAGTATTTCCTACCCAGTGAATGGCATCAGCACTCATCCAGTTCTACAACACAAAAATGTAGATGTCACCTCCCTTGCTCTTCCTATATCCACTCCATCATTGACATCATGGTGGCCTCAGCTCCCATCATCTCTTGCCTGGACCACAGCAATAGCTGACTAGTAGCTCTTTTCAGTCACTCTTTAATCTGCTCTCCTAAGTGAGCCAGAGGAACCTTAGCAAGATGTAATGTTTTAGTGTTGCACTGCTCCCAGTGAAAACACTCCAGTGACTTCTCATTTCCTCTTGGATTGGGACAAAAGTCCTTTCTTTGGCTTAAAGTGCTTCTTGGTGGTAACCAGCTGACCACCACTGCAGTCTCGTCTCATACAACTCTCTCCCTGGCTCCCTGTTCTAGCCATACTGCCTTTCTTTTCTTCCACATAAGTGCCAAACAAACCCCTGGCACAGGGTATTCCTTTGCCCTGAGCCAGTTTTTTCCTTTGGTCCACTCCTCTTCACTTTGCCTAGTGACCATCTACATCTCCTGCAGATGACACACCACATTTTACTTTTGTGATCTTCTCCTAACCTAGCTCAGATTCCCTTATGATATACCATTGAACAACCATACACTTTTTGTAATGGTACCTTTAGTTTTGTGACTGTGTGATTAATGCCTACCTTGCCCTAGACTGTAAGGTCCACAAAGGTGACAGTTAGGTCTGTTTCTCCCTTGTAGCCCTAGTGTCCCTCACAATGCTAGATGCATGGAGGTGCTCAATAAATGTTTATTGAGTGAGTGTTTGTTGAATGACTGATTGTGTATTGTGTGAGACATATTGTTGAAAGAATAATTTCATTTGAAGTTCTTTAGACAGGAAAATCAGAGTAAACATTTAGAGTTATACACTGGGAGGCTTAGGCAAAGTAAAATGGAGTAGTAAGGTCATTAGCTAGATAATTAAGGTGAGTAGGACAATATAATCATGATATTAAAGCACAACGGTTAAGTATACATAAACTGACTTCCACCAGGGAGGAGGTGCACTGGTAGTAGAGACTGAGGCTCTCTGAAGAGTCAGGTCCTCAATGCCCTCTAGACTAACCAAGGAGTTTCGTGAGAGATCTAGAGATTTTAGACCTGTTGTATTCATCAAAGAATTTCCTAGGTTTTGGCATCATGGTGCAAGTCAGTAATAGGGTTCCAAATTGCTCCTCTTTATATGGACCATTTAAGAGCTTCTAAATGAAGCCGTGTGGCTGACAGGGTCTTGGTGCTCCCGCTGCGTGTCAGGCCTGAGCCTCTGAGGTGGGAGAGCCGAGTTCAGGACATTGGTCCACAAGAGACATCCTGGCCCCTCGTAATATCAGCTGTCGAGAACTCCTCCAGAGATCTCCGTCTCAATGCTAAGACCCAGCTCCACTCAATGACCAACAAGCTCCAGTGCTGGACACCCCATGCCAAACAACTAGCAAGACAGGAACACAACCCCACCCATTAGGAGAGAGGCTGCCTAAAATCATAATAAGGTCACAGACACGCCAAAACACACCACTGGACGTGGCCCTGCCCACCAGAGAGACAAGATCTCATCCACCAGAACACAAGCACCAGGCCCCTCCACCAGGAAGCCTACACAACCCACTGAACCAACCTAGCCACTGGGGGCAGACACCAAAACCAACAGGAACTACAGACCTGCAGCCTGCAAAAAGGAGACCCCAAACACAGTAAATTAAGCAAAATGAGAAGACAGACAAACACACAGAAGATGAAGGAGCAAGGTAAAAGCCCACCACACCAAACAAATGAACAGCAAATAGGCAGTCTACCTGAAAAAGAATTCTTCGTAATGATAGTAAAGATAATCCAAAATCTTGGAAATAGAATGGAGAAAATACAAGAAACATTTAACAAGGACCTAGAAGAACTAAAGAGCAAACAAACAATGATGAACAACACAATAAGTGAAATTAAAAATTCTCTAGAAGGAAACAAGAGCAGAATAAATGAGGCAGAAGAAGGGATAACTGACCTGGAAGATAAAATAGTGGAAATAACTACTGCAGAGCAGAATAAAGAAAAAAGAATGAAAAGAATTGAGAACAGTCTCAGAGACCTCTGGGACAACAATAAACACACCAACATTTGAATTCTGAGGGTCCTAGGAGAAGAAGAGAAGAAGAAAGGGACTGAGAAAGTATTGAAGAGATTATAGTTGAAAACTTCCCTAATATGGGAAAGGAAATAGTCAATCAAGTCCAGGAAGTGTGGAGTCCCATACAGGATAAATCCAAGGAGAAACACGCCCAGACACATATTAATCAAACTATCAAAAATTAAATACAAAGAAAAAATATTAAAAGCAACAAGGGAAGAACAACAAATAACATACATACAAGGGAATCCCCATAAGGTTAACAATTGATCTTTCAGCAGAAACTCTGCAAGCCAGAAGGGAGTGGCAGGACATATTTAAAGTGATGAAAGGGAAAAAACTACAACCAAGATTACTCTACCCAGCAAGGATCTCATTCAGATTCAACAGAGAAATTAAAACCTTTAGAGACAAGCAAAAGCTAAGAGAATTCAGCACCACCAAACCAGCTTTACAACAAATGCTAAAGGAACTCATCTAGGCAGGAAACACAAGAGAAGGAAAAGAGCTACAATAACAAACCCAAAACAATTAAGAAAATGATAATAGAAACATATCGAAAACTACCTTAAATGTAAATGGATTAAATGCTCCAACCAAAAGACATAATCTGGCTGAATGGTTACAAAAATAAGATTGGTATATATTGCCGTCTCCAAGGGGCCCACTTCAGACCTAGGAACGTATACAGACTGAAAGTGAGGGGATGGAAAAAGATATTCCATGCAAATGGAAATCAAAAGAAAGGTGGAGTAGAAATTCTTGTATCAGACAAAATAGACTTTAAAATAAAGACCATTATAAGAGATGAAGAAGGACACTGCATAATGATCAAGGGGTCAATCCAAGAAGAAGATATAACAATTGTCAGTATTTATGCACCCAACATAGGAGCACCTCAATACATAAGGCACATGCTAACAGCCATAAAAGGGGAAATTGACAGTAACACAATCATAGTAGGGGACTTTAACACCCCACTTTCACCAATGGACAGGTCATCCAAAATGAAAATAAATAAGAAAACAAGCTTTAAATGACTCATTAAACAAGATGGACTTAACTGATATTTATAGGACATTCCATCCAAAAACAACAGAATACACTTTGTTCTCAAGTGCTCATGGAACATTCTCCAGGATAGATCATATCTTGGGTCACAAATCAAGCCTTGGTAAATTTAAGAAAATTGATATCATATCAAGTATCTTTTCTGACCACAGTGCTATAAGACTAGATATCAATTACAGGAAGAGAACTGTAAAAAATACAAACACATGGAGGCTAGAGAATCACTACTAAATAACCAAGAGAACACTGAAGAAATCAAAGAGGAAATCAAAAAATACCTAGAAACAGATGACAATGAAAACAGAATGACCCAAAACCTATGGGATGCAGCAAAATAAGTTCTAAGAAGGAAGTTTATAGCAATACAATCCTACCTCAAGAAACAAGAAACATCTCAAATAAACAACCTAACCTTACATCTAAAGCAATTAGAGAAAGAAGAACAATAAAAGCCTAAAGTTAGCAGAAGGAAAGAAATCATAAAGATCAGATCAGAAATAAAAAGAAATGAAGGAAATGATAGCAAAGATCAATAAAACTAAAAGCTGGTTCTTTAAGAAGATAAACAAAACTGATAAACCATTAGCCAGACTCATCAAGGAAAAAAGGGAAAAGACTCAAATTAATAGAATTAGAAATGAAAAAGGAGAAGTAACAGCTGACACTGCAGAAATACAAAGGATCATGAGAGATTGCTACAAGCAACTATATACGAAATAAAATGGACAACCTGGAAGAAATGGACAAATTCTTAGAAAAGCACAACCTTCCAAGACTGAACCAGGAAGAAATAGAAAATATAAACAGACCAATCACAAGCATTGAAATTGAAACTGTGATTAAAAATCTTCCAACAAACAAAAGCTCAGGACCGGATGGCTTCACAGGTGAATTCTATCAAACATTTAGAGAAGAGCTAACACCTATCCTTCTCAAACTTTTCCAAAATATAGCAGAGGGAGGAACACTCCCAAACTCATTCTACGAGGCCACCATCACCCTGATACCAAAACTAGACAAAGATGTCACAAAAAAACAAAACTACAGGCCAATAATACCGATGAACATAGGTGTAAAAATCCTCAATACTAGCAAAATACTATCAAACAGAATCCAACAGCATGTTAAAAGGGTCATACACCATGATCAAGTGGGGTTTATCCTATGAATCCAAGGATTCTTCAGTATATGCAAATCAATCAATGTGTTAAACCATATTAACAAATTGAAGGAGAAAACTATTTGATCATCTCAATAGATGCAGAAAAAGCTTTCGACAAAATTCAACATGCATTTATGATAAAAACCCTCCAGAAAGTAGGCATAGAGGGAGTTTACCTCATATGTGACATATATGACAGACCCACAGCCAACATCATTCTCAGTGGTAGAAAATGGAAACCACTTCTACTAAGATCAGGAGCAAGACAAGGTTGCCCACTCTCACCACTCTTATTCAGCATAGTTTTGGAAGTTTTAGCCACGGCAATCAGAGAAGAAAAAGAAATAAAAGGAATCCAAATGGGAAAAGAAGAAGTAAAACTGTCACTATTTGCAGATCACATGATACTATATATAGAGAACCCTAAAGAGCTACCAGAAAATTACTAGGACTAATCAATGAATTTGGTAAAGTAGCAGGGTACAAAATTAATCACAGAAATCTCTTGCATTCCTATACACTAATGATGAAAAATCTGAAAATAAAATTAAGGAAACACTCCCATTTACCATTGCAACAAAAAGAATGAAATACCTAGGAATTAACCTACCTAAGGAGACAAAAGACCTGTATGCAGAAAACTATAAGACACTGATGAAAGAAATTAAAGATAATACCAACAGATGGAGAGATATACCATGTTCTTGGAGTGGAAGAATCAACATTGTGAAAATGACTCTACTACCCAAAGCAATCTACCGATTCAATGCAGTCCCTATCAAACTACCAATGGCATTTTTTCACAGAACTAGAACAAAAAATTTCACAATTCGTATGGAAACACAAAAGACCCCAAACAGCCAAAGCAATCTTGAGAAAGAAAAACAGAGCTGGAGGATTCAGGCTCCCTGACTTCAGACTATACTACAAAGCTACAGTAATCAAGACAGTATGGTACTGGCACAAAAACAGAAATAGAGATCAATGGAACAGGATAGAAAGCCAGAGATAAACCCACACATACATGGGCACCTTATCTTTGATAAAGGAGGCAAAAATATGCAATGGAGAAAAGACAGCCTCTTCAGTAAGTGGTGCTGGGAAAACTGGACAGCTACATGTAAAAGAATGAAATTAGAACACTCCCTAACACCATACACAAAAATAAACTTCAAATGGATGAAAGATCTAAATGTAAGGCCAGACACTATAAAGCTCTAAGAGGAAAACATAGGCAGAACACTCTATGACATAAATCACAGCAAGATCCTTTATGACCCACCTCCTAGAGAAATGGAAATAAAAACAAAGCTAAACAAATGGGATGTAATGAAACTTCAAAGCTTTTGCACAGCAAAGGAAACCATAAACAAGATGAAAAGAAAACCCTCAGAATGGGAGAAAATATTTGCAAATGAAGCAACTGACAAAGGATTAGTCTCCAAAATATACAAGCAGCTCATGCAGCTCAGTATAAAAAAAAAAACACAAAAAAACCAATCCAAAAATGGGCAGAAGACCTAAAGAGACATTTCTCCAAAGGAGATATACAGATTGCCAGCAAACACATGAAAGGATGCTCAACATCACTAATCATTAGAGTAATGCAAATGAAAACTACAATGAGGTATCACCTGACAGCAGTTAGAATGACCATCATCAAAAAGTCTACAAACAATAAATGCTGGAGAGGGTGTGGAGAAAAGGGAACCCTCTTGCACTGTTGGTGGGAATGTAAATTGATACAGTCACTATGGAGAACAGTATGGAAGTTCCTTAAAAAAGTAAAAATAGAACTACCATACGACCCAGCAATCCCACTACTTCACATATACCCAGAGAAAACCATAATTCAAAAAGAGTTATGTAGGACAATGTTCCTTGCACCACTGTTTACAATAACCAGGACATGGAAGCCACCTAAGTGTCCATTGACAGATGAATGGATAAAGAAGAAGTAGTATATATATACAATGGAATATTACTCAGCCATAAAAATAAACGAAATTGAGTTATTTGTAGTGAGGTGGATGGACCTAGAGTCTGTCATATAGAGTGAATTAAGTCAGAAAGAGAAAAACAAATACCGTATGCTAACATATATATGGAATCCAAAAAAAATGGTTCTGAAAAACGTAGGGGCAGGACAGGAATAAAGATGCAGATGTAGAGAATGGACTTGAGGACACAGGGAGGGAGAAGGGTAAGCTGGGACGATGTGAGAGAGTAGGATTGACATATACACACTACCAAACTTAAAATGGATAGCTAGTGGGAAGCAGCCGCATAGCATAAGGAGATCAGCTCAGTGCTTTGTGAACACCTAGAGGGATGAGATAGGGAGGGTGGGAGGGAGGCACAAGAGGGAGGGGATATGGGGATATATGTATACGTACAGCTGATTCACTTTGTGATACAGCAGAAACTAACACACCATTGTAAAGCAATTATACTCTAGTAAAGATGTTTAAAAAAAAAAAAAGTATACATAAACTTTGTACCCCAGCATATACTTTTAAGCTTTAGTTAACTTCCCAGTGACAGAGGGATGCGATATTTTGAAAAATAATAGTGATCCTGATTAAGAAATCCTCAGATTTCACTCAGCATTAAGAGTATTTAGAATAATGAATGCATTTTGATTTATTATATAGAATCCGATGTCAGTTGTTATTTTGCAAGGCCATTTTCCTCAAAATAATATTCTAGTTTATGGTAAGGGCTCTAAGGGGCTTGCTGTCCCTCTCTGAGAATCCTTTATGCCTATTTTCACACTGATTCTTAAAAGTAAGATCAGTTTTAGAAGTCTTGAAGCTATTGAAATCTTCTGGGTATGTAACAACTGGGTGCATCTGTTAAATGGGTCAGCATTTTAGGTCAGCCAGACTCTGTGTGTCACTGGGGCCTGTCATTTACCAGTTACAACTCTCTCTTTATGGCAGGGGTCCCCAACCCCTGGGCTGTGGACTGGTACCGGTCCGCCGCCTGTTAGGAACTGGGCTGCATGGCAGGAGGTGAGTGGTGGGTGAGTGAGCAAAGCTTCATCTGCCGCTCCCCATCGCTTCCCATCGCTTACATTACCTCCTGAACCATCCCCTGCCCCCATCGCTCGCATTACCCCCTGAACCATCCCCACCCCCAACTCCAGTCTGTGGAAAAATTGTCTTCCGCGGAACCGGTCCCTGGTGCCAAAAATGTTGGGGACTTCTGCTTTATGGTGTTTTCCTCAAGGAAGGCCAAAGCTTTTCAAATAGAAATCACAAACTCAAGAGATGGAAGAGAGACAAATACAGAAAGGGGAAGAGGTCAATAAAAAAATAACAAGTGGAGAGGATGGCATAGGATAAGATCCCGTAAAATAAATAATGTATGTGACACTATTATAGCTAAAGAATATGCTAAAAAATTGGAAACACTTTGAATCTCTGTTTCTAATATTGCAGAACTCAACCCCAAAGGAGAAAATAATCCATTCACTATTTCTGCATTATAAGGAAGACACTTCCCCACTTCCACAGTGTCTGAAGGAGCTCTTAGTTCCTGGTTGCTGTCTGTCAGTAGCTGCTGGAACTAGTTTCAAAACTGCATCAAGGTAGTGAGGATGAAGAATGGGTCTAACATTTTTGGTTGTGTGTCTGTTATGTGCCTGACACTGTGCTAGACCCTTTTACATAGATGTGGGTTTGTAAACTGGCCAAACAGAGAATCTTTACTCCGGAAGATTTTTCTTTGGGGAATCTGAGAAGCCCAGGAGAAAATTCCTAAAGAGACTGACTTAGAGGACTCACCAGGAAATGCACAGATCAGCATATGTAGGATAAGACCCCACACTAACAGGCTCTCCTGCATGTCCTGTGTCTCCAAGTAGCTCTTTGGTGCTCCTCTCTGACTAGAAGAGGAGAGACAAGGAGCATAAGACATTGGGGGCTATCTGGATGTAAAAGACAGAGGCCAGCATCACAGGAGAAAAGTAATTTGCAGGAAAAAAAGACCATGCATAGATCTAAAAACCTGAAAAAATAATTTAATCTGTTTGAAAAAATTAAAGAAGATATTGTATCTATGAAACAAGAGTAACATGGTATAAAAAAAGAGAAAAAATATCAGAAAACAAAAAAGAGTTCCTGGAAATAAAAAAATGATACCAGATGTAAAAATTCAATAGAAGGTTAAAAGATAAAATGAGTAAGTCGCCCAGAAGTATTAAAAACATATAAGAAAGATTGGAGAGAAATTATAAGAGAATTAGAGGATCATTTCAGGATGCCCAAATCCCAATAAAAGTTATTCTAGAAAGAAAGAACAAGTAAAATGGGAAAATTATTTAAAAATTTTTCAAGAATCGAAGGACATAGTTTTGTAATTATTCTTTCGATCAAAAGAATACATCTAGTGCCCAACATATGACCCACAACAAACCGTATTCTTACAAAATTTTCAGAACACTGAGAACAAGAGAAAAGATAAAAGCTTTTAAGAAAGAAACAATTTATTTACAAAAGATCAAGAATCAGATTGGCATCAGAATTCTCAATATTTACACTAGACACCTGCAGAAAATGGAGAAATACCTTCAAAATTCTGAGGGAAAATGATTTCAAACCTGAAATTATATATCCAAATGAACGATTGATTAAGGATGAAGATAGGATAAAGACATTTTTCAATGTGCAAGGCCTCCATTTTTCTCTGATGCATCTGTTTTCTAGGAAATCACTGGAGATAATATAACATGAGGTAGTAAACCAAGATAGAAGAGATGGAATCCAGGAAACAGAAGACCAACATAAGATGGAGGCAAAGGAAAGTCCACGGTTACCATGGAGAGATTCTAGAAAAATATTATGCACCAGGTGTAGAGGACAACAACTGGGGGCTAGAGCGGGTCAGGAAGTGCTGGGAAAGATGTTTTCAAGAAGACAAAATTAAGAGACTACATGCTGTGTCTGAACGTTCTGGGAGAGGTTTAGACTCCTGGGGAGAGTTCGGGGTTACTAATTCACTTGAGGATAAAAAGTTATGCAAGAAAAGAAATAAAAACCCAGAAGTTTTATAGTTACAACAACGTCAGTATTAAAATTTCCAACCAAAGTTATGGCATAGCTCTATAGCTGTGATTAGCAGAGTTGGGAGATGGGAAAGGCACATGGGTGAGCAGGGAGGAGCGAGGCAGCTGGAGAGAGTGGGAAGTGAATAGATAATGTCTAAAATGGAAAGATCAGGAAGAAATAGTTTGGTAACGAGGGTATAAATACCGGAAGAGTGATCGCAGTGATTGTTTTAGAGAACCATGTATGTCTTTAAATGTGTGTGTGTGTGTGTGTGTGTGTGTGTGTGTGTGCTTTCATGAAAAGTGAGAACTAAGTTAAAACTACAAAGAAAGCATTTTGGAAAGCAAATTGATAAGAAAGTGAAACGTTTGTTTAATGGGGAAGTGATGCTTGTTCCAAAGAGGTCAAGGTTGGGTACGTGTGCACATGGCTGGGTAGCTCTTTCTCTGTGAGGTGCTTGGTTAGATAACTCTCCATAGGCACATTTCTAAATCATCTGTGTGACTAGGGTCTTTTAATAATTCTACAGTCTTAATCAAGGCAGAGGCACTTCATCACCAGGGAAAGATGCCTAGAGCTTTGATGATAAGAAATTAATGGATATGCTCATTGCTCAGGACCTCCTTTCATCCACCAAGAAATAGTATTGAAAGCTGATACATGTTAAATTCTTTGCTGATTAAAAAAAGTAATAATAGGTCTTTGTGTTGTGCTGCAGAGTTACCTTTGGCTAAAATCATCCTCTTGGCCATTTATCACTTTGCTCCCCAAGCCCCAGACTCAGGTGGGAAGTGGATTGAGTCCTCTGTAAACCCCATTAATTACAGATACACAAGACATATCTTCTTTTATTTTCTTTTCTCCAAAAGGCAAACTGATTTGTTCTCTTTTCTGCGACCTACACAAAGTAATCTTCCCAAGTAATATTAACATTTAGAATACACAGTCCCTCAGATGATCACTGGACCCATGACTTACTCATCCCAAGCACTGGATATTAATAACATTTTAAAAACATCCATGCCTGGCTTCCTGAATTCTCTCTAGAGACTCGAGAAGAACACTGAAAGTACAGAAAACTTACTTTGCTCTTGAGGAGACTTTGTAAGAGCAGTTTTTTCAAAGATTAGAAGATTCTTGAATATTTTTGCCTTATAGATTTGTGGATGGATTGAACTACAGTCATTTTCATTAACTGCCTGGTCCTATATGCTGTATTTGGCCACATTCCTATAGAAGGCATTCCCCTAATACCCATGTACATGATAGAATAATAAAATGCAAGGACCAAGATAGGCCCACAAACTGGCTGATAGAGGGGGGTATTCTCAGTTTCTGGCTGTTCGGGCCAGGCAGAGGCAGGATCTGGCCTCTTTAGATTCTAAGTGGGAGATGGGCAGCTGGATTTACCAACCCACCAACACCCTACACAATACCAAAGAAGGAGTTCTATAAAAGGAATCCCAATGGAGTTAGGGAGGGGGAATGGATGCTGGAAAACTAATAAATGACACATATACATAACAACACTCCTTTCCTCCCAATCCCAGATACCTGTATAACCAGCAATTAATAAACCCTTAAAAAGTGGTAGTTGATAAAGGTTTAAAGAATTAACCTTAAAAGTTTGCAACAAATATTTATTAAGCATGAGTAATTCACTTAATCTTCCCAGTAACTCAATAAAGTAGAACTTACAGTCCCCTTTTAAGGTGAGAAAACTGAGGCTTGTACAGATAAAAATCATTTTCCCAAGGTCACCCAAATAATAAATGAAGAAGCTGGAGTTCAGTCTACTTTCTGTTTGAATCCAAACTGACACTGGTGCTATAGTAATGGTAAGTCCCAAAATCGAGTGGGGCCAATGTAACTGACCTGATGTTTTTAGGGAAAAAAATTACCACATTAATTAACCCACAGTAATTTTGTGGGCCTGCATAAGAAATTTTTAAAAATTGAGACTAAACTTGAAACAACTGCTTCTATTTGCCACAGGTCATGAGACACATGCAATAAACAGGGAAAAAACATTTAACTAGTTTATTCAAGACTAAAGAGAAACTGGTTTTCCCTAGGATCTTCCATCAGGAAAATCAGTAGAGTGTGTGCAGGGAACATTCAAGTTTGTTGCATGACATGAACAAGGATGTGACCAGACTTTCAATATTCTTCAGGTCCATGCTCTTCACCACTGGCAGTTATGAGTTAAAGTGGAAACAGAGGCCAAGTGTAGAGACTTATGTTCCTTATTCTGGACACAGGACCATGTCAGGGAGACCTATTTTTTTAAAGTGGTCTAAGCTTCCAAAGCTTTTGGAATTCCATGCATAACCTTACTGATGAGCCATGCTATTGGACAAATTTAATTTGAAACTAAGAGGAAAAAAAATAGAGCTTGGTACAGTTATTTCTGGAAGTATGGGCTTACAGATGTAAACTAGAGGTGTGTGGGTTAAACTGGTGGTGCCTGGGAGTGCCAGTCATTGCTCATTGTAGAAATGCCCTAAGCCTGAGAAGTAACACTTTTTTTTTTTTTAAGTTGCATAGTTTTTTGGTAGAAATGAAGTCACAGTTTTGGAGCAGATTCACCGGTAGTGTTGTACAAGCTTTGAGTCTCTACAGGTATCCTTAGAACTTGAATGTCAGGAGAGAGGAATCGTCAACCACCTGTCTTAGCAATGTGGCTGTTTCTCCAGGGACTGATGAGCAGAGGGTAAACTGGGCCGACCAGGCAGCCCTTAGAATTTGGGTCTGTATGAACCTCAGAGCTAACCCCAAATTTCTAACGATGTAGTCAAATTCTAGACAATATTTGGATCTATCTGGGCCTGTGAAAATACGTCCTCTTAAAGAAACCAATGCCATTAAAGCTGAGATGCCAACTTAGAATCAGAATTGAGGAAGCTCTGTAGGGATAAAGCCTCCAGTTCTTGGAAACAAATTCTATAAATAGAATTCAATAACTTGGGACTTTCCTGGTGGCGCAGTGGTTAAGAATCTGCCTGCCAGTGCAGGGGACACGGGTTCCAGCCCTGGTCCAGGAAGATCCCACATGCTGCGGAGCAACTAAGCCCATGTGCCACAACTACTGAGCCTGTGCTCTAGAGCCCGTGAGCCACAACTACTGAGGCTGCGTGCCACAACTACTGAAGTCTGTGTGCCTACAGACGGTGCTCCGCAACAAGAGAAGCCACTGCAATGAGAAGCACGCACACCGCAATGAAGAGTAGCCCCTGCTTGCCTCAACTAGAGAAAGCCCGCACACAGCAACAAAGATCCAACACAGGCAAAATTAATTAATTAATTAATTAATTAATTAAAAAAGAATTTAATAACTTGATAAAATAGTTCTGTACTCAATGCAAGGCCTGGTTGGAGTGAGTATTGAGGACTAGAAAAGTTATTGTTATTCAGTAATATGATGTTACTTATCATATTATTAAACAAAAACGTGTATACCAGTATTCATTAAGCATTATTCATTATAATGTTTCTCAAAGTGGAAACAATCCAAATGTTCATCAACTGACAATGGATAAACAAAATGTGATATATACACATCATGGAATATTCTTTAGCCATAAAAAGGACTGAAGTACTGATTCATGCTACAACATGGATGAACCTTGAGGACATTATGCTAAGTAAAAGAAACCAGCCCCAAAAGGCCACATGTTATATTATTTTACTCTTGGGAAATGTCCAGAATATGCAAATTCATGGAGACGTGAACAGATTATTAGTTGCCTGGAGCTGGGGGAGAAGGCAAAATGGAGAGATTGCTTAATGGGTATGGAGTTTCTTTTTGATCTGCTGAAAATGTTCTGGAATTACATAGTCATTGCACAACATTGTGAATGTACTAAAAGCCACTGAGTTGTACAATTTAAAATGGTTAAAATGGTGAATTTTATGTTATGTGAATTTTACCTCAATTGAAAAAAAAACCAAATGATTAAAAAAAAAGCCATATTAACGTATCCATTTACTTTGCAATGGTATTTGGAGGAGGAGGAATGGAAATGCAAATTGTTTTAAAAACATAGGTTTAAAGACTTTTTTTGGCTGGGAGCTGATTTTCAATGTATTAAAACATGGACTTAATTGAAAAATAGGCTAGTCAATCTAGGCTCTTTCTTCATTCATTCATCATTATGATGGCAAATAGCAGTGTCTATTAAATAAATTGCAGTATCTAGGTTGGCCTCTCTGGGTTAAGACTGCAACTCAGCCACCTAACACATTAACTTTGGCAAGTTAGCTAGACTCTCTGCATCTCACTTTCTTCATCTGAAAAATGAGTATAATAATAGTGCCTACCTTTGTACTCCTAATGAGATAGTGTATCAGTGTATTTCAATCCTTGGCTGCATATTAGGGTGCTGACTTTTTTTTTTTTTAAAGACGAGTTCCCAGGTGATTCTAATGGACAGCCAGGATAGAGAACCACTAATGTATAAAAGGCATTGCAGCAATATGCCTGGCACATGGTAAGCAGTAAATAAATGGTAGTTTAATAATGTTGTTAAGGACTTATCAATTATATGATTTTATAAGATTCAAGTGTATCTGCTATAGCATAAAAAGTGATGTGGGAGGCCGGGGTAAAAGGACGTAGGAGGAAGAAATATATTTCCACAGAAATTTATATTTTATTTAACAAAGAGCATTATACCATCTACAGTCAACAGGTAGATTCCTGTATTTTTAGTAGAAGCTCCTTGAATTTTGTTTTTGTTTCTTTTTTAATTTTATTGAAGTATAGTTGATTTACAATGTTGTGTTAATTTCTGCTGTACAACAAAGAGATTCATATATACATATACATAATATATATATTGTTTTTCATATTCATTTGAATTTTGTTTAATGGAATTTTCCTATACAGCTAATTCACCTAACATATTTGAAATACCCTTATTTATTAGCAAATTGTATGCTCTCAAAAATCATTCTCTTGCTTTGGTCTGCTTCATTGGTGTGAAAGTATTGTTTTTTAAATAATAAGGATAAAACTCTTAAACACAAAAATACAAAACTTCGATAATTATGTGCAGATAAAATACAGTGTTATGGACTGATGTTTGTGTCCCTCCAAAATTCATATGTTGAAATCCTAATCCCCAGTGTGATGGTATTAGGAGGTAGGACCTTTGGGAGGCGATTAGGTCATAAGCGTGGAGCCCTCATGAATGGGATTAGCACCCTTATGAAAGGGACCCCACAGAGCTCTTTGGCCTTTCTGCCACGTGAGGACACAGTTAGAAGCCAGCCATCTGCAGCCTGGAAGAGGGCCCTCCCCAGAACCCGACCATGCTCACATCCTGATTTCAGATTTCTGGCCTCAAGAACTGTGAGAGGGACAGTTTTGAGGGCATTAGCCCACTGTGGCCCCCTTTGCCTGGCAAAGCAATAAGGCTATCCTTTTCTACTTCCCCCCAGCCCCCACAAAAAAAAAAAAGAACTGTGGGAAACAAATTTTTGTTGTCTATAAGCCACCCAGTCTATGTTATATATATCACATCTTTTTTATCTGTTCATCTGTTGATGGACACTTAGGTGGCTTCTGTATCTTGCAGTTGTAAATAATGCTGCTATGAATATTGGGGTGCATGTATCTTTTTGAATTAGTGTTTTTGGTTTTTTTTGGATATATACCAGGAGTGGAATTGTGGTAGCTCATATGGTAGCTCTGTTTTTAGTTTTTTGAGACACCTCCATTCTGTTTTCCGCAGTGGTGGCACCAATTTACATTCCCACCAACAGTGTACAAGGGTTCCCTTTTCTTCAAATCCACACCAACATGTGTTATTTGTATTCTTTTTAATGATAGCCATTCTGACAGGTGTGAGGTGACATATTGTGGAAACACATTATTATTTAAAGTAAGTTACTCAAAAATTTGTTCTTTGTATAACAAGGTATTATATACATTTAAAATGATGTAGATAGGTAGGTTATATATCTGTGAATTTCACTTTAGGATAGTACAGAGTGCATTATAAAATATTTTTTATAAGAAGGATCTGGTATGGTGAGGATCACCAATGATAAATGCATTCTGATGCTAATGTATATTGTAGTGAGGAGAGAGAGAGGAAAGATAATGTTTTACATTTGCCTAATAATAGTCAGGTACAGTGTTTTGTATGCAATCTCACTATGTATGCTATGTCATCCTTCTAAGATAGATGATATTATTCTTCTCCCTTTCACAGATGAAGATACTGTGGCTTAAGGAGGTTTATTAACTTCTTCATTCTCTCATCAGATATTTTAGTGTCCACTATGTGCACTATAGGTATTCGGAAGAGAGCTGGGAATGGAAAAGACACAATTTCTGCCCTCAAGGAGCTTATATTTTAGTGAAGAGAGAGAGAATAAAGCAAAGCAATAAATAAGACAAGTCATGTTGTGATGGGTGTCATGGAGAAACTCGAATGAAATGACTTCAGAAAACTTGCCCAAAGTCACATAACTAGTGAGTGGTGGGCGTTCCATCTGAATGTAGACATTGCTTTTTGGTTGTAGTAACCACTGAATGACTATCACTAGTATCACATTACAAGGTCATCACCTCTTCTAAGGCTGTCTAGAAAGATGCCAAAATGTATGAACAAGAAACCAAGGAGAAAGATCTGTTCAAAGCAACTATTACTGGGTATTTTTTTCTTTTTGCATTCCGATCAGATGAAGTGCCCACATGACACTGGTAATTACAACAGTTCTTGGTCCTGTACTGTGCAGTATTTTAGTTTTTAACGTTACTGATACTTATGAAAATGCATTTCTAAGTAAATAAGTTTAAATGCTTTTCTGATTTCTTAAGTGTGATTTTCAGAAACATCCTCAGTTTTATTCCCCTGTGGTAATGTATCTGTCATACCCAATTTCTGATGTGTCTCCACTCTATGAGATGAGAAAAATGTGTACAGAAAACAGATGTGATACTCTTAAAAATGAAATAGCAGGGGCTTTGGGTCAGATATTTGGAAGGGTGATTATAGTCATTCTATGGATAAGTGGTAGAGAGGTAGGTAAGGCTTCTGTTACAGAGAGATGATCTTTAAGCCAAGTCTAGACTGTGAGAATGTCTGGGAAAAGCCGTTTGAAACGAAAAAAACTTGGAAAGTTATGTTCTACCCTCAAGAAAAAGATCAATGTTAGAAAATCTAGTGATTGCTACTATGAGATAAAGATTAGAGAGAAAAGCACACAGGTTTTTTTTAATATATATATCTTAAAGCTTTGTTCAAGTTATTTATTCCTTTAATAAACATAGTGATAAGCAGATCTTTTGTTTGGTTGTTTTAATCATGATTTCAACTCTACAGAAAAAAAGAGAATGAAATATAAGGGAAAGTGCTGCTTTGTTGGTCCTGGTTATTGGTACCAAGGAAATCATCCTCCTGGTCCTCATGGCCACACACCCAGCAGGATTTTTGATGCTGTGACTATTTTCCTAGATGAAAACAGCCTGCAAGGAGAAATAAAAAGCTTCAGGAGGACAAATCTTATAAACTCCAACTTATTACATAATGACAATTATCATACTCCACTTACGTATCAAGCAGAGTTCATGTAAATGCTTAGGGTAGTTGTGTTTTTGAAAACATGCCAAATACCTAATCATCTTTTTCATTCATTCTTTAGTTTTTATATCATGTTCTTAAAGATACCCAGAGATAACTAGTATTCTAACCCTGTGTTTACTATTTAAAATGGCTACAGCAAATAAAAGGTGATTTTACATATGTGTATTTCATAAAAAATTTCCTACTCTTAACTATTCCTTTTATCGTTATAGATGCTCAGTCTTTTGCCAAAAGCCAGTCTAACATTCCTACTTTGAGTATGTTGCTTTAAAGGCACACTTCTGCCTAATAGTAATTAGCAATCTTATAATGAACAGCAGAGTTAATTTCTCAAGCACCATAACTTGCATTGATTTCATAAATTTGAGGGTTAACTTTAATTGTTTCTGTAATAATTTTTTAGTATTCATCGCCAAATCCACACTGGTCACCTCAGACTCTGGGGATTTAGTAGCTATCTTTTATATTCAGTTCATCTTTTGCAACTATATTGGCCAACTTGCAAATTTATCTGCAGCGTGCCTGGGTGGTTATGTAGAGAAAGCAGCTACTCTCTGGGGGCTAATGCCTCTTCTCCACCAATCGGAATGCAGTTCATGATTCATTAGGTTTGTTGGCTAGATTATTTAACTTAATTCAGTATAAATTATTTAATTCCTAAAGCCGTCCTCGTATTCAATATGAATGAAACAATTATTCCTGGACACAATCACCCAAATAACACCACACAGTTTTACCAAGCCCCAAGACAGTCATTAAATCCCTGCTATTCACTGCTTTACACAGGCTGCTCATGCTGAGTTTTTGAGGATTATAACATTACTGAAATTGTTTGCATCCAATAAGGGACTATATATTATTTCTATATTTAATGAGAACATCCCGATTACATAGCAATGTGATTATATACAATCATAAACTATTTCTCGGTAGCAATTTTGCCTTTGTTTTGATTGCGTCCTTTCTTTTGTCGTCTGTTCTTGTCCATATGGAAAGGAACAACTCCATTTTTTCCTAATATAAGTCTGCTGCTTAGAAGCATTCCTCTAAGCCTATCATCTCTTGACATTATTTCTATCTGGTCAGTGGCTGGTGGCAGTAGCATCTACGGTCGGTGTATTTTCTGTCTTGAATGTAATTTATATATATCCTCAAACTTGGTGTCCCTTTCTTAGATTAAGCTCTCCAGAGACAGACCCTAAAGCAGAGAACTGTGTGCTTCCTGTAGGAAAGTGAGGGAGTCGTGATTGGTAAAGGATTGGCATTGCACCTGGGGCTCAGCCCATTCTAAGGGAACTCTGGAGCTAGGATGGTCTTTGTATCTCTGTATCAACCAGTTATTGGCTGTGGGCTGCTGCCTGGGAGAGGACATGATGCTGTGGCCAAAGGCCATCTCTAGCAAGCTACCAGCAGTCAGTATTCCCAGCAGCTGTGGGAACGAAGGGTCAGTCCTAAGGGAGGATCTTAGAGCACCATCTATCCATTACCCCCGTTCTAAGGAAAATCTGGGTGAGAAGTATTGACAGAGACTGAGAAATGGAGGAACAGCATGATTTCTTTTATACACAGTCTTGGTTCTTTTCTCTTAAAATCTGTGAAAAATTGTTACTCTTTTCCCCCCATTTTCCTTTTCTCTCTCCTTTTTCCTAAACCAGGACAGGAATGGAATAAGGTAGACCCCAGAGAATTTCAACCCTGGAGAATAGCAAACAGTGTAGTAAAATTGCTATGAGACCTAGCTGGAACCATCAGAGGTGGATTTTCTGAGGCCTCTTTAGAGACCTGTGCATAAAAGGGCATTTGAGAAAGGGAAGGAGCTGCTTAAGTTTAGGAGGAGGAGTAGGTCACAAGTGACAATTTGGTTCTTTCCCTCATTACTTCTTACTAGTAAGCACAATGTGATTGTGTATTCACACTGTCATTTCTCTAGCTAGACACACTTAATGGCGTCCTCCAGTCTTAAAGAAGGTTCCTTATGACTCTCAGGTAGAGGCAAAAGAGTCTTTGTTAGCAAAGTCTTCTCTCCACACTTTCCCCTCCCACCGCCCACACACCTTTTACCTGTCCTGCTGCTTGCTTTTCCATGATCCTCTCTTTCATTCATTTAGTCATTAATTTACTCTTTCATTTATTGACTTCCTACTACGTGCCAGTTTCATTCTGGAGAGCCTAGGTCTCAACTGACTGCCTGGAATTTCAGATACTTGTTTTGCTTCCTTTCTGGTTCTTGTTTGTTCTCCTAACTTCTGAATCATAGCTGGTCCGGATCTAACACCTGTAGGTGTTAGATTTGGTTGGTCCTCTTGTTTCTTGTTATCAGAAACTGCTGCTTGACAAACCTGATGTCTTCACCTCCATATCAGGCC
Source organism: Hyperoodon ampullatus (assembly GCF_949752795.1). Lineage (NCBI taxonomy): Eukaryota > Metazoa > Chordata > Mammalia > Artiodactyla > Ziphiidae > Hyperoodon > Hyperoodon ampullatus. The sequence continues at coordinate 127,017,262 of NC_136917.1, forward strand.
TGTTAAGTGGTTTCTGAGAACTGCTCTGGTCTTTAAGTCATGATCCATTTCCTCTGATCACAGGTTGTCTACTGGCACCTACAGTCCACTGCCAGTGAATCCACTGTGAGTAAAGGTAAAAATACCCCTAAATAACAGTAGCTATGGGAAGGCTGAACCAGATCATGGAGGCTGAGGACAACACTTAGGAATGTGGAAAGTTGAACAATAAAAATTGGACTCACAGTTTGTCATTAATAACAAATTAATCATTTGACTTCGTATACATAATTATTTGCCTCTTTTTCATTTCATTTCTCTCCCAGGGACTGAACCTAATTAAACAATTGTTCTGCTTTTTATTTGGAAAACATTTTGATGTCTTTGACTTTATTTTGGTCCAGTAATTTTAGGTCAGTTTACTTATGGTTTAAAGTGGTTCACTTATTTGTTTTTTTTTTTCTTTTCTTTATTTTTTTGAAGATCTTTTTTATTTCCTTGCTCAAAAATGTTAAATTTTGTTTTATGACTTGGTTCAATGCAAGTTCCCTATTTCCAAGGGAAAGAGTCAACAGATAGTGTGTACTTGCTTTGAAGTTTAATACCTATTTAGACTTTTCAGTACGTCAGTCTGCCTTGATGCAACATGAAGGATGAAAGTGTAACCAGAATCCTCCTAAGTGTGTTGCATGCATTAGCTTCTTTAACCCTACAACAGCCATATGATGTAGGCACTGTTATTTCCAATTTAAGAATAAGGAAACGGGCTTCCCTGGTGGCGCAGTGGTTGAGAGTCCGCCTGCTGATGCAGGGGACACGGGTTCGTGCCCCAGTCCGGGAAGATCCCACATGCCGCGGAGCGGCTAGGCCTTTGATCCATGGCCGCTGAGCCTGTGCGTCTGGAGCCTGTGCTCCGCAACGGGAGAGGCCACAACAGTGAGAGGCCCCTGTACCGCAAAAAAACCAAAACAATAAAAAAAAAAAAAAAGGATAAGGAAACAGAGGGATAGAGAGTAACTTGCCCTCTGTCACCAAGAGATCCAACTCCAAAGCCGGTGCTCTTGTCCATCAAGTTATACACCTGGTTAGAAATGCACTCCAAGATAATTGCAAAATCTAATTATAATGCCCATTTTGTATGCCTGCCTGCTATTCCCTCATGTTATAGATAACTTCTTCCATAATCTGTTCTGTTTATTCAAGCCAGTGGGCCACAGCTTGTGAAAATTCCCTTGCTGTGCAACTTAAACATGGGAACCTGCTTTTCTATCTCACTTCTTTATTGACTTTCTATATATCTTCTGTTTTCACTTGAAGATATATCTGGAATCCCTTGACTATCCCTGTTAATTTTTTCCCCTTGCCATGTTTTGTTTTTCATTTTAATTTTGTAACAATGTTATTTGAGTTAGTAAAGATAGAACTTTTATGAAAGACTCAATATCAAAATTAAGTTGCATTGCAAGGCATTATGGGTAAAATTGGAAGGAAGAGTATTTAAAAATCCCCATTGAGTTTCTCTAACTGAGTCTATTTGAGGCTAATGCAGTCACCTCAGCTTGATTTATGATTATATATTCTGACGTATGAAATGCTGTTTGTAAACAGTTTAATAAAAGGCTATTGCTCCAAATTCCAAATTAGCAGTGAGGGTGATTTCTATTAGAAAAGACATTTGTGGAGGATTTTGTTCTTGATACTTAATAAAGTGAGTTCTTTTTCTCAGTATAATACATGCTGTTGACTTGTGGCTCAACTCTAGGGACCTGATGTTGTATTCAAAGAGTAAAAACATATCTCTGCTCATTGTTTATTTACTACATTTTGGGGTACATATGGCAGAGTTATTTTCCTTACAGTTCCCAGTTCAATTTTTTCTCTTGATTATGTATTAAAAATATGTGCATAAAGTTCCCTGGTATCTCAGTTTAACAGTGTGAATCTCCAAGCCTCTTTTATTAAATGACATTTCTAGTATTTTAATGAGGGTTTGACATTTTCACATGTTACAATTTTGTTTTATTTTTATATTCATCGAAGTGACTTTCACTCTGCCTTTGTGTGCAGTCAATTTACAATTTCTAAAGGTACTTGGAGACACCTTTTCAGAAAGAAGAAGTACATCAGGAAATCATTCAGGATTCTCAGTGTTAGTATTCAGAGGAGTGTATTTTAAAAAGATGATTGCAAGGCTTTAAGTATAGGGGTTTTGTTCTGAGCAACATCTAATACTAGATTCTTTGGAAATGGCAAAGGCCAAACATGATTTAGACCAGGGCTTGTAAATTCAAACACCTGGAGGACCCAGTGTGTGACATAAGTAAAAGAGGTGGGCCCAGTGAACTGTGGAGGGCTGCAACAAGTATGTCCCACCCAAAAAGGGCAGCTGCGAATTTGCCCTTTCTGATAGTTGCTATGAGGAAATTCCAGTGTCCTCAGGTTTTTTGGTATTCTAAGGGAATCTGGATGTTTAAGTGAAATATTCTAATTTGTAATTTTGGCTATTTCTGGCCTTGATTGTCCAGTACACAACTGGACACAGGTACTGTGTTCACAGTGAATGACTAATGCTTCCAAAGATCCAAGAAGGAAAGGTATGATTGGAGATTGTCTTGCAAATGACTCAGAAAAGCAGAACCCCATTCCAGGCTCTTTCTTCAGCTGCCTTCTAAGGGCAGAGCACTGCGTGGCAAAAGTGACCAAGCTGCACCCTCACTTTTTAAAGAACCCACAGTCAAGCAGGAGGTCTAAGACACTACAAACATAAGTAAATGGAAGGTGAAGTCAGATAAATTCCAAAAGGATGTTCAAATGCAATTCAAAGGAAGGAGAAGTCACATCCGATTGGTAAGACCAGGGACAAGTTCACAGCTATTGAGATGAGCCTTGACAATGAATATAGGATTGTGGTGAATGCGGGCAGAATGACATTCTGGGGGGTGGGAGAGGAAACAGAGAGCAGAAGTGTGGAGGTGGGAAAACAGGAGCATGAGGATGTTCAGAGAGCAGAAACTAGACCAGTTTAAAGGCAGAAGCATCATCAGTGAGAAGGCAAGCAAGGGAGGCTGCGTGTATGTTACGGAGGACTAGACAGAGGAGGTCATACAGTGATTTTAGTTGACAAAGAAAAGCCGTCAATGCTTTTTGACTTGCAGAGTACTTTGCCTACTGTTTTCTAGGGGTGAGAGAGAGGGGCTGGGGTTTAGAACTTCAACATGTAAATTTGACGGGGGGGGTGCATTCAGTCCATAGCAAATGAGCATATGAAGAATGCAAGAGTTTGCTCCTTTTTCTAAAGCTATTGAAATAAAACCATTGGAGTTTTTAATGGTTTTAATGTACCTAAGATTAAAGTGAATTTAACTGTGAGATGGGAACATTGTAATGAAATGCTAATACACCCTGTGGCACCCTGTGGCACAAGGTAGAGAAAACAGGGTACTTTGTGCTTCCTGCTATAATAAAACTTACCAAGTCACTAAGTAAGTCACAACTCTGCTCCCAGTTTCTAGCACAGGATATGGTTCATAAGTCGGTGCTCAGAAAATACTGGTAGAATTAATGGAGGATGGTACTAGATTGGTTAATGCTCCATAAAAAAAATCCTGAAGCTTGGTCACTCTCATCAACCCCCACTTTCCCACCACCACATGCACCTAGTGGCTTTGGACTTTGAGAGCAAAAATTAAGAGATTATATGGAGGGATGAAAGATACAGAAGAGAGTTCTCCATAATAATTTGAACTTAGAGTGGATTTATATCTTACTGGAGGTTAGGTTATGAAGGCAGAGTGCAAAGAAACAGCATCATATAGTGCAAATTACCCTTGAACATTCTTTAGGAAGTTACTGCATTAGAGATATATAAAACACTCTGCTTTTTCTTTCAGCATTTGAACAGCCCAGTGCTTTCTTCTGTTCAGCATCGGTTGAAGTTGGCTTGAATTGAAGGGTTACATTATATGAAAAAGATATTTTTAAATGCTAGAATTAACTCCATGTGGTGATATGCTGTCAGTATGAAAAGCACCCCAGGACAGAGACTGCCTGAAGTATAGCAATTTTCTACCTCCTTTCTCAGTTCTACATTAGGATATATGACCATTGAGTAGAATGGTGGAGGGAAGTCTCATTCTCCTTCCCTCCCTCCCTCCCTCCCTCCCTCAAATCTTCTTGATGGCCCAGCATGTGTGGTTGATCTCCCTCAAGTTAAAATACACATATGATGAAATTTCTTTATACCCAGAGTTGGGGAGGTGAATTGTATCTGGCCAAAGCACAGGAACTTTGCTGTTTGCATGGATTAGAATAACGATTGCACATCACTAGGGAGATTCTTGTGGGAATGTAGTAAGGAAGTGTGAGCCAGGCAGGTGTGGATTAATACCCTGCCATGGCCACTCTGGTCAGAGCAGTGTCAGGATGGGGACGATTGGTGTTCAGTTGTGGGAAAAGTGGAATTATGTCCACCTATTTTGATTTCAGAGGTTTTCAAGAGACCCTGGGTATCACCATGTGCTAAAGTGGGACATGCACTTGGCATAGTGGAAGGAACCTGCTCTTGGGAGAACGAAAAATGAGGGTGGAGTTGTAGCCTCACCTCTTCTCCCTTCCCCCTCACCAATGTTTGTTTATTTCAGCTTTATTGAGGAATAATTGACAAATAAAAATTGTATGTACTTAAGGTGTACAACATGATGTTTTGATCTACATATACGTTCTGAAATGATTATCACAATCAAGCTAATTATCCATCACCTCACAGAGTTTGCTTTTTTTGGTGTGCGATGAGATCACTTGAGATCTACTCTCTCAGCAAATTTCAAGTATACAATACAATATTATTAACTATAGTCACTTTTCTGTACATTGGATCTCCAGAATTTATTCATCTTACATAACTGAAACTTTGTACCTTTTGACTAATATCCCCCAACTTCCAGCCCCTGGCAACCACCATTCTACTCTCTGTTTCTGTGAGTTCAACTTCTTTAGATTCTACATGTAAGTGAGATCACGCAATATTTGTCTTTCTGTGTCTGGCTTATTTCACTTAGCTAATCTGCTCCAGGTTCCTCTATATTGTAGCAAATGGCAGAATTTCCTTCTTTTTAAAGGCTAAATAGTATTCCACTGTATATGTATATACCACATTTTCTTTGTTCATTCATTTGTCACCAAACACTTAGGTTGTTTCCATATCTTGCTAGCCTCACGTCTTTGTGATTGTGAGATCTTTGGCAAAGTATGTGGCCATCTATATGTGGACAATAATAAGTGATAGGGATATCATGAGGATTAAATGAGAAGATGTATGCAAAGCATTTAACTCAGGGCTTGGGACATACTAACCAATGAAGATAACGGTAGTTTTCTAGCTACCTCCTAACCATGTGAGCAAACCCATTTGTGAGGGAGGGGTGGGAATGCGAATATGATAAAAAGAAAAAACAAATAGAAAACCACCATGGCTACTTCCATACAATCAGACATAACTAATGGACTAGCTAAGAGAAGGTAATTGGTGTGGAGAGCCCTGAACTGTGGATCAAGAGACCTGACTTCTAGTTCTGGGTGAACTTTAGCCAAATACCCTCCCCTGTCTGTTCTCTTAACAGTAAAATGAGGGACTTGGAAGATTCCTTCCAGCTCCAAGATAACACTTTATGTCATTTCTCTTCTCAAAAACTTTCAATGATTCTCCAGTGCCTTCCAAATTAAACCATTTCTTTGGCTGGTCTTAAAATTTCACCACCAAATAGCTCCAGGCTCCCTTTGCAGTATTTTCTCCTACTCTCACCTTGGACAACCAGCACTACAGCAAATTGTCTCTTTTTTGTCTGTCCCCTGCATTTCACCTCTTTTCCTTTGTTCATCCCTGCTCCTTTTCATCTGTGAATATTCTCATCCTTTACCTCATGCCATGTGATACCATTTCCATGAAGCTCTCTGTAATTCCCCAAGAGGTTTGTGCTGTATTCTGTGGGGTCCCAGTCACTGTCTTTAGGTGCCAGTTGGCAATGGGGGAGCAATAGGGCAGTGAGGGGCAGGAGGTTTCCTGTCACCTTGTAACAACATATTTGACCATTCCTGGTAGTTCTGCTATTACAGGGGCCTATGTGGTGTCATATCCGCAGGAAAATGTGTGGACTTGGCTGGTAACTGAGAGAAAGACCCTTTAAACGATGCTTTTACAGAGCTCTGAAAGAAAAGAGCTGCTTTTCACAGTCAGGTTCTGGAAATAGTGAGGTGTAGATGACATTTCTTTTAAGCTGTGTGCAAAGTTTCCCCCAGAGGAAAGCGATTAGAAGACAACATTAATTATTCTCAAGACTGTGAGTCCTGCTTTTCCCTAATTACTTTAATTTGCCACCTGCCTATTCTGACTGGTGACAATCCACTGGTAGGAGTCCAGACCTGCAGAGAGAAAAATATTTCCTTCTGGAAGGACTTGCTGGACCTCTCCAGCATGTCGAACATGCAAGAAGGCAGAGCAAGAACTCAACAACTCCAGTGAGGGAGTCTGGTCTAACACCCTCAACCACCACTTCTCCCCACTGGAAGAATTCTCACAAGTGGTACATCCTACCATGTACCGTAGTGATTTATAGCATGGACCCTGGAGCCAGCCACACTTTCTGGGTTCAAATCCCAGTCCTTACCCTCCTCCCTGGCTAACTTCGTGACCTTGAACAAGTCACCCAGCCTTTTAGTGCACAGGGCTTTGGCTAGGTTTGAAGGCTGTTCGATCAGGCCCACGTCTGTTCCCCTCCCTTCTCCCTGAGCTCCCTGCGGGATGTTGTCAGCACAGCCTGATGTGGCCACAGCTAGACCAGTCCTAGAAGTATCTGTTCCAGAGGCTTCCAAAGGCTCTTCTAACTTTCCCTCAAGATTTCCAACAGCCTTCGCAGCAGACCCATTTCTTAGATGACCTCAAGGAATTTTCCTATCTTATGCTCTGTGGCCTCACAGTTTCTTTGGGTGAGGATGGGTAAAATGGGTCAGATTAGCAACTTACCAGTGAAGCATGAGGCAGCTACAATATGCAGCCTCCCTTCTGCTCTCCAGTAGTACATATTGTGTTAACTTGCTCTTCATCCATTCAGCTAGTCTTTATTAAGCATCTTTATGAATACAGTGGGCTAGTCAGATTAACAGATGTCTGCTGAAATATGAGGCAGTGCAAATGAAACCTCTCTAAAACAGACATAGAACAGAATTCCCTCAACTAGGATTTACTAAGCATGAGACAAATCTGGTTTTTGCCCTTATCCAGCTTACGGCCTATTGGAGCCTCGATTACGATATAATACGATGAGCTTTAAAATGGGAGAAATAAGGGGAGAATTTAGAAAGGGCAGCTAACTGAGAATTAGAGCTCTTGGAAGAAGGAATCTCTAAAGACTTGAAAAATGAATAGGAGCTTACCATCCAAAGTGTAGGGTATGGGGAATGCTCTAGGCAGAAGGACAGCACCCTGAGGTCTGGATGGAAGAGAGAGCACAGCCCTGCTTGGGGACCTAAAAAATGGCTTTGGGGTAGAGGAGTAGACCTGTGGAGGAGTTTGAACTTGTACTTGAGGTTCTGAGTGAGAGAATACACGGTGGTATTTGGATTTTAGAAAGATTGCTGTGGTCACAGCAGAAGAATGGGTGGAGGAGACCCAGCTTGGAGGCAGCTGTTTAACCTGCACCCATCAAGGCTGTACTGGGGTGAGTGAAACGAGACAGCTCAGGGTCCCTGTCAGGAGACTGAGTTCTAATGGTAGTGTTGTAAGCAACTGACTGTGACTTTGCACAGTAATTTTGCTCTCTCTGGCCATCAGTTTTCTCTTCTGTAAAATGATTATTTCTAAGGCCATAGAAATGTATTTCTGTATCATTTTTTAAGACCTTTTTTTTAAAAATTTTATTTTATTTAAGTATAGCTGATTTACAATGTATTAATTTCTGCTGCACAGCAAAGTGATTCAGTTATATACACACACATACACACACACATTCTTTTTCATATTCCTTTCCATTATGGTTTATCACAAGATACTGAATGTAGTTCCCTGTGCTGTATAGTAGGATCTTCTTGTTTATCCATTCTATATATAATAGTTTACATCTGCTAATCCCAAACTCCCAGTCCACTCCTCCCCCACACTCCCTTCCCCTTGGCAACCACAAGCGACCTACTATTAATATGAACTTCTTCTTCTTCTTCTTGATATTTAAACTTTTCTTTTATTCCCCCCGCCCCACAATTTTTGTATTAGTTTTCTAGGGCTGCTGTAACAAATACCACCAACTGGGTGGCCCACACAGCAGAAATTTGTTTTCTCACATTTCTGGAGGCTGGAAGTCTGACCAAGGTGTTGGCAGGTATGGCTTCTAGTGAGGCCTTTCTCCTTGGCTTGCAGATGGCTGCCTTCTCACTGTGTCTTCACATAGTCTTTCCTCTGTGTGCACACGTTTCTGGAACGTCTTCGTGTGTCCAAATTTCCTCTTCTTATAAGGACACCAGTCAGATTGGAGTAAGGCCTCTCTAATGGCCTCACTTTAATTAACTCTTTAAGGGCCCTCTTTCCAAGTACAGTCACATTCTGAGTACTAGGGGTTTGGGCTTCAACATATGAATTTTGAGGGAGACACAATATCATAACTATTTCTCTTTTTAAACCTATTTGATATTAAATTTGGTAGAAATAGAAATATCTGGGCTTGTTTGGAGGCACAGCCTTCCCTAAGTTCTGGTTCTCTTTTCTATGTCCTTTTCACCTGTGTATGATCTTCATATGGCTTATTGATAGTGATGTTATAGGCCATCCATTTGTGGGAAAAACTAGAGCTAGCTTTTCTTCTTTTGTATACTAGCCAATTTTTTTTTCCTATAGTATAGCTGAATTCTGTCCTCTGCAATAGTAAGCCTTGTTCCTTCCTTTGTTTGGTTCTCGTCTTTATGCCCCAATGAGAGTCTCACTTTTTGGCTAGGCCTTGTTTTCTTTCACGCGCCATGGCTGCCCAGAATAACTTCCAAATGAATTTATATCGTATTCCTCCTAACCTCTTTGAGAATCATCGCAAAAACCCACCACAGTCTGCAAAAGCTTATTGCATTAATGTTCTCTCAATGTTTCCTGTCATCAGCCAAATGGGACTTGCTCACACATTTCTATCACAGTCTCTTTGAGGCCAGGATTTCATTTTCTTTTCTTGCTTTTGTCCACTGTGTTTTAGCAGCTCAAAAGGACATGCATCCCTGGCACCCCATGAATAAATGAAATCGCACACTGTAATAATGACAATAGGGCATGCACTTCTCCACCTGCCTACAGAGCAAACTGCTCTTTTGACTGTTTTGCAAAATCATAACGACTCACTGGAGGTTTCTTCCCACCTACCTGATTCCAAGCCCAGTGAATTATAAACATATTTTATTTAACAAATTCACTTTTATTACTACAGTCAGCTCCTATCAAATAGTTAAGGTTCTGTTTGCAGGTTCATATCTTGGCCATAAAATTTTGCTTCAGGCAGATACTTTGGTCTAATGACTCTTGGTACAAAATGTCATTATTAGAATCTTTTTCTTTTAACATCAAAGAAAGTACAAAAATGCTTTGACTTAAAAAAAAAAAAAAAAAAACTTTTCAAACTCTGTTATTTTGCCCGGTGCCTTTCCAAGATGCTCTCTGGACTACCTTCCCTCAAACATGGATTCTAACAAGAGTGCTCGAAGCCTGAAACTGACTCTGGCGCTTACAGATGCATTTTAAGTTTGCTTCTGCTGGACACATCTTTTATATTATTTATTATTTTGAGTTTGCTTCTGGTGGACAAGTCTTTAGAAAAAATAAAAATGATTGCCTATTTTAACTAAATATGACTTATTCTTAAATGCTCACAATGGGACCTATCCTCTGCAAAAACAGGAACCCTTGTCACTTAGAAGTTCTTATAACACTTACAAAAGGGCTTGGGAGGCATGTTCAGTAATGGTTTCTTTTCAATGCCAGTTATTTAGTTAAAAGGGAGAGTAACTGTAAAAGGATTAAAAGATTTATTTTCTTTTGAAATCTATGGTTTCTTTAAAGTTCAGGGATAAACGTGCAATTGCCTGTGCCTTATCTGCATCCTTCTAAACAACTGATGAACCTGTTCCAGAAGAAATTCAATTTCCCCCTGAAGGAGTGTAAGTGAAGAGAGGCCCACTTAAACTCAGAGACAGATTGTCTTGACAAGCTCTCCAACAGGGAATGAAGCCAGATGGGGATTGAAATAGCTTAGGGGCCACCAGTCTGTGCCCAGCGAATTGTGTTAGCTGTGCTCAGGATACAAGGAGGAGAGAAATTGTGACTAAGGGAGACGTGCCCTTAAAAGACTCAGGGTCCTACATCATTGTAATGATGTCATTGCATGAATAATCCCAGAACTCAAATAAGAGAATTTAATATCTGGTATTCTCTTTTCAGCTGACGGGGGGAGAGTGGAGATGAGGTCAGTTACTTTTTTGTTGCCAATTAATATTGTATTTCTATACTTTGGGTTAAAAAAATTATGGAAGTAGAAGAGTACTGAATTGTTGGCAAAAACACCAAAGGTTAAACACACCAGTGGTTGCAGGTTTTCACCAATACATTTTTCTTTCAGTGACCCTACAGAATTCAGGTGTGGGGCAATGCCCGTTTGAACAAACTGTTCAGATGATTCTGATGCCTTCAAGTCTGAGAATACCTGGCTCAGGGAATTGTGTCAGTTCCCACCTCTCACCTGGTGCTTTGACTCTCATTTCATTCTGGTCTCTGTTGCCTTTCCCTCGTGACTTGTTACCCTGAATTTTTCTTGGTGTCCAGATCCTTTGGACTGATGTCACCTTTAGATGGTCAACCTACAAAGAAGTCTGTAGGACTGATCTTTTCAGACCCACATGTGAAAATATATAGGAACATCTCGCTGATGCCTGGCCCATGTGTCAGCCTGGCCCTCAAAACTCAGGTCCTCCCCCATTTTAGCAAGACCACCATGCACATCTCCAAGACTGATAAAGTCAGCATCAGCAGCTATAAAAGCAGGTTGATTTGTAATAGATAAAAGGTAACATGGGATCAAAGAGACCAGATTCAAATCCTGGCTTTACCATTTACTAAGTATGTGAACTCGTGAAGCAACTAGTAGATAACAATATTTACCTCCAGGTGTTATTGTAAGAGGAAATGAAGCAATCTATCAGAGCCATGGCATATTTTTATATTGTAAAATGGATAAAAGTGGGTTGAGATATTGTCCCCTCAGCCCTCAGGGTTCATGACTAGAGCAGCTGGTGCTTGAAACTAGTCGTTGCAGCCAAGCAGCCTCATCCATTTATACCAATGTGCTATAAAAATATTACCAATTTCGGGCTTCCCTGGTGGCGCAGTGGTTGAGAATCTGCCTGCCAATTCAGGGGACACGGGTTCGAGCCCTGGTCTGGGAGGATCCCACATGCCGCAGAGCGACTAAGCCCGTGAGCCACAACTACTGAGCCTGCGCGTCTGGAGCCTGTGCTCCGCAACAGGAGAGGCTGCGATAGTGAGAGGCCCGCACACCGCGATGAAGAGTGGCCCCCGCTTGCCACGACTAGAGAAAGCCCTCGCACAGAAACGAAGACCCAACACAGCCAAAAATAAATAAATAAAATACTGAATACATAACTACTTAAAAAAAATCCTAGTTTAAAAAAAATATATTACCAATTTCTATGTAGCCCATGATGTGAAAATCATGAGAACCACAGTTCTACATAAGCAACTGTACAGCTTGTGGTGCCCAATAGGGCCTCAGTAAATGGTGGTAGTAGTTGTATCTCCCTATTGATTAGGGCCACCTTGAGGAATAATGACAAGTAATGCAGTGCCTGCTTTGAAGACCTTAGTGGTCTCTAAGGAAAACCCAGAAGCCAGATTTAACTCTGCCAGAGAAAAGAAGGAACCCAGAGGGCCTCATGACCTCAGCTATGCCACAAACTTGGGGTCACTGTCAAAGGCTGTACTCATTACCATGCTCTTGCTACCCACAGCTGTGGTTACCTTCTCCTCGGCTTAGTGGCTCCTCAGGAAGCAAGAGTTTCCAAAGCAAAAACTTCTCTTCTCCTTTGCTCTGCTGTATGAGAGCCTAATGAGCATCCTGGCCTATCCCAGTATTTCTAGTATTGCTTGTAGATGCTCAACCTCTTATGGTCAAAGCTAGCTCTGTCCAGTAGAAACATATATAATCCTTGTATGTTTTATAACTTTTAATTCCTTAATATTAATTAAGTGATATTTCTGGAATGAGTAAAGACAAGGCACATGATCATTAGGAAGACCAGAATTTGCTTTTGAGAACTGATTTTCTTTAGCATGAAGTATAAAAATCTCCTCTCAAGTAAGGTGATGACTGGGAGAGCATATATTTTATAATGTTAATTTTTTATTTACATTCACAATTTAAATAAGTAGGATCTTTGATATGATGATAAGAGGGGAAAACCTCAGAGCTCCTTTGGAATGTGCATGGTGCTTGGGAGATGGGAAATGAATCATGCTAGGAATAAGGTAGTTTGTTTTCATTTTGGAGATGGAAAAATTGAGCCTCAGTGTTTTAAGTAAATAGTTTAAGATCACGTAGCTAGTTAAGAGCAAAGCTGTTACTTAAGCCTGGTGCTGTCTAGCCTGGTTCTACCTAACTCTAACGCATGCCTTCAGTCTTCTATGCTGCCTTCTTAGAGATTGAAGTGGAAAGTAGAATGGACAGGGAGGAGTCTAACTGGGAGCAGGCATTCAAGTTGGAGGCAGCAACTTAGTTAAAGACTCAGATAATGCGTAGGCAAAGTATTGGGGAATAGAATGTAGTTGCATCCCTGGGGTGGAAGGGCTGGGCCAGGTCATGTAGGAAATAGAGGTATTTAGGGAGGGGTGCATGTCTCAGTTAAGCTATTGAAGCCTGTAATTAGAGGTTTTATTAAATTATAAAAGACTTTTAAAATAGTATGGTAATGTCTTAAACATATTATGTTTCAGGTGTTAGCTTCAATCACTTTTTAAATTCTCATATGTTGAATATTAAATAAATGGAAGATATAAATATTGGCTTTATTTCATTTTGTTACTTCATCTCATGCATGTAATAGTATAAATTAGATATCAAAGATCACTTACCTAGGCAAGGAAAGAGAGACAGATAGAAGAGAAATAACTTGGGGGATGCCCCCACCAACTATTTCCAATTTATCTGAATTAGATAAGTGGATAATAAAAATATACACAATAATGTGAGTGAATAATAACTAAAACATGTGGCATACCCAGAGAATATTCTGTAGTAGTAATCCCATCATGATCTGAGCTGAAATGAGAGCTCAAGTAACTCTCTTAGGCGCAGCAGGTCTGGGCCTGAGTGGTGGACTAGAACAAGTGAATCACTGGGCCACCTGAGACAGGTGAGGGATTAGCCCTGAGCTCGTGGATCTGTCATGACACAAATACAGCACCCAGTAGTTTACTCTCATCACACTTACTCTTGGTTTGAGATTCATAGAGTCGAGGCAAGATGCTATCTGGGACCTTCCAAAGGCAGTGAACACGAAATCAGAGCAAAACCTTCTCCATCACTGACTCACCAAAATAACCATCAGTTCTCCTGAAGGCTGATTTTTCTCCTGAGCAAGCCTCAAGTGGAATTTCCCAGTGTTGTTTTCACACTTCTAATTTAAATTGTAACACTTCTCCACTTATCTACTCTGCATGTTCCAGCAGAGGGTAGCATCATGGTTGTCTGGGGACAGTGGTATTAAAATGTCACTTAGAAAAGGAGCACTGGTTTCAGGAGTAAAATAAACAAGAAGCCCCAGTAAGTAAACAAGGGAAAGACCATGAAGCTGAACAGGAACACGGTCTAGTAGGCAGTCCCAGACTTGGGCTCTTTCTGAGCTCTCCAGTATTGCTTGTGAGCTTCTCACTGGTGTTTCCCTGATTGGGCTCCTCTGATGGAACATTATTGTGGCTCCAAGGTGAAAATGCTGTGAAGAACCAAACTGTTAAAGACACTCAAATAGTAGCTGCTATTGATGCCCTGCTCATAGTGCTTTGGCCTTCACTGTTCCCTTACATGACCATGGTTTTCTATCAGCAGCTCCTGCAACTCTCTGCCAAGAGCATTGTCAGGAGGGGAGCATGCTCAGTTCATCCAGAGCAGGCCAGAAGGTAACGCCCCAGAAGCAGCCCTCGCCAATGACAGGGGAGATTTCATAGGTAAGTACTCCAATCTCCTTACCCTCTGATAGGACAACTCTGAGACAGGTTCTCTAGTCTCGCAGAGCTCCCCAGTGGGGCTGAGCCCTGTTGCTCACAATGATAATCTGCTCATGGACACACCGGCCTTGGCTTTCTTCCCTTTCCCGTCTCATTTCCACCCTTACTGGTGCTTCCTGGATCACCTCAGGTGAATCACTTGCACCTAAATCCTTGTCTCAGAGTGTGATTCTGGGAGAATCTAACCTAAAACACTAGGTTAGTTGTGAGACAGGAAACATTAAAGAACAAAACTCCAACTTATTAACTCACAGCATTTTAGAGACGGAAGTTTTAGAGTTTTCTGGCTTTGGAAGAAAAGTGATTCATCAAAGACCATGTATTTTTCTCAGGTCCCTGACTTTGGCTAATACTACCACCACTGTTTTAGGTACTCTGGCCAGAAACCCAGAATATGAATCTTGAGCACATTGACAAAATTACTGACAGTGGACTAGAGTCATCCCTGTGGCAGCATCCTCAAGAAACTGACTCTCATTTCCTACAACCTAGACCTGAGGTCCACATGAGTTTTCAGCTTTTCCTTAGGTTCTCTGAGATACCCATATCCTTTCATTATTGTGTGTGTTTGTTTTTGTTTGCTTTTTTTGTCTTTTGCCAGCCAGAGTCAGTTTCTGTGGCTTACAAAGATCTGGTACATCCTCCTCTTCATACCATGAGTCCAATTACCAAGTCTTTTTGATTCTTTCTTCAAAATGCCTTGGATCTATTTATTCCTCACCATATCCTAATTCAGATGCTGGCTTTTGTCTTAATGCATGCTTTTCTTGAGCCTCCTGCCATCGTCCCAGACTCACCCCTCAAATCCACTGGGGCCAACAGTCCTGAACCAGGTCCTGGCTCCCACACTCCTGCACCCCTGGGTTTGTTTTAAATCTCTTAGAGGTCTTGGCAAGGCTAGATCTGGTCCTTACTTCTCTTGTTTCCAGAATAAGGAGTTTCACCTAAATTACTGATTCCCGATCAGGGGCCATTTATTATATTTCGAAAACATAAGCTATATTATTCTTTGGGGAACATAGGCTTACTAAAGCATGCAGTTGATTTATTTTTTTATTTTTATTTTTATTTTTTTGTGGTACGCGGGCCTCTCACTGCTGTGGCCTCTCCCGTTGCGGAGCACAGGCTCTGGACGCGCAGGCCCAGCGGCCATGGCTCACGGGCCCAGCCGCTCCGTGGCATGTGGGATCCTCCCGGACCAGGGCACGAACCCGTGTCCCCTGCATCGGCAGGCGGACTCCCAACCACTGCGCCACCAGGGAAGCCCGCAGTTGATTTATTTTGATATTTATTTTTCATTATATCACCTTGATGCAAATAAACTGGTCAGCTCATGTTTATCAGAAGCCCTAACAGACAACTCCATGTTACTGGCAAGTGAAAATGGGGAAATAAGTGAATTTTACTAAATGAATACACATTGTTTCAAATCATGGGCTTCGTGTGGGCTGGCAGTTGGGGGCTGCGAGGGCAGGTAAGGAGGGAGTGGATGTGTCAAGGAACTGGCTAAAATAGGGGACTTGGGGCTTGGAAGTCCAGAAATTCCTTGATACTAGACCTATAAGGTCCTTTTCAGCTGTGTGACTCCTCATTATTCAGATTTTTATGACCTTATATAACTTCCAGGTTGGTCACACAAAAAGTTTCTCTGACCTTCACTGTCCTCCGCTGTTCTATTGGTCCAGCCTTAGGGTAACCCGCATCTTTAACTTTCCCGCAGTCACCTGTCCTATGTTCATCATGCTCACTCCTGCCTCAGTTGGAATGTCATCCCCACTGTTCTTTGCCCTGAAAAGGCTGTCCATCTTTTAAGACCCAAGTCAAGTCCAACTTCTTCTTGGAGGTCTTCCATGGCTGCTCCGGCCCTCTTTGAGCTTCTCTGTTGGGACCCTGCACCTATGAGTATCCATGCCACACAGTTTAACACTGAATTTCGCCCTATTTTGCTTGATTTCCTTCATCACAAGCATATTGATCTTGTATCCTCAATTAGACGTTAAGCTTTTGAGGGCAGGCATCCTGCCTTATTCTTCCAGATCTTCCATAGCACCAGGTATTGAAAGATGATCTATAAATTGGTGGAATGTCAGGATCAGGGATGTGTAAGGCTTGATGAAGTCACACAGAGTTAGTGGCAGTACTGAGACTGGAAGCTAGGTTTTCTGACTTTGTACAGTTTTCCTTCTGCTGTACCTCAGTATTCTTTGTAACTTACGGCTGGTTAAACAGTTTTAGGTCAGCCTCTGGAAATCACAAACAATCAGAATCTGGAATATATCCATAGTCTAATAGTTCCAAGCAGTGTCTGCAGCATAACATACATGCAAGTTACATAAGTGCAGACAGTAGGTAACCAGAATTCTCAAGGAGCTGTTAAATGGGAGAACCCTAAACAGGGTGGGAGAAGAAATGCCTTAAGGATGCCTAAGGGCAGGACCCCATGCAGAACAGAACAGATGTGAGCTCCTGAGACATCTGAGGAGCAGGCATGCACAGCTACCTGACTTGACTGAAGCTTTCATAAATGACGAGTAGCTCAATAAGGCAGGCAGGCAGGCTGGTTAGTGAGCAAAGAGATATGGTGCCTGATGTCATGCCCTTCAAGTTGTGGTATAGTTGAGATGTTATGTGCATAGTCTTGCTAAAGAATTATTGGTCCCATGTTGGCTTTCCAACTTCTCTCAAGTGACCTCTTCAAATGAGAGACATTGATCTACACATTTTGTTTTGTATTGCTACCAGTGAGTGCAGTGGTCCACCCTACTGGCTGTAGGTAAGCGTGTTGCTGAGGCAAGCTTTCTATCTGTAGCTTTAACTGGGGAACCAACTCTCTTTTGCGAGGAGGGGTAGCCAGGAGACCTTCTTCTCTCCTTGTTGTTGGGTGAAGCCTTGTTAAACCTCCTGAAGATCTGGGCCAGAAGAACTGTGCTGAAGACGGAGAAGCCATTGTGTGGGGCTGACTAATATATAGTCTTTTAGAGAGTAAAGTAATGCCCAAGGTCCTTGTCAATAGAATTTGGGAAGAGATTTGAGCTCTGCTGAGTCCCCTGTTGATCTCTAAGAGATAACTGAGCTTCAGGGGCCAGGGCCACCTCTACACAATGACTCTGCACAATAATAAGATTAGCTACCACTTAGTGAGTGCCTGCCATGTGCCAACTTGCTAGGTATACTTTATCTAATTTACCTTATTCAATCTTTACAAAATCCTGCAGAGTGTGCATTAGTGCTCCCATTTTAGAGATGCAGAAACTGAGAGTCAGTGACTTGCTCAAGACTACACATTGGCTGGGACTCAAACACAGGTTACCAAAATCAGTAGCTCTACCAGAACTTTACTATAAAAGTTGCCCCCCAGGACAATTTCAAGGTAATTTCTCTGTATATAAATCTATTGAATTAAACAAATTTTGAAGCAAAAATAACACAGAATTAGTGGGGTGGGGGGGGAAAAGACCAATTGTAACCCAGCTGAATACAAACTCTTCTCACTGCCCAGCACAGATTCATGAGAAAAGGCCTGGGGCTGGGCATGCTGGAAGGTGGTAAGTGCTATGGAGAAAACTAAAGCAGAACAGAAGGATAGAGAATGTCAGGGTTGGGGTGGGATGATGGCAGTTTTACAGAGGTGGTCCAGGAAAGGCTCCAGGAGAGGATGACATTAAAACAAGACCCTTTGGAAGGAGGTGAGGGCAATAACCATGTTGATATCTGGGAAGAGTCCTCCAGGCAAGGGAACAGCAAGAACAA
This sequence comes from Hyperoodon ampullatus, assembly GCF_949752795.1. Taxonomy (NCBI): domain Eukaryota; kingdom Metazoa; phylum Chordata; class Mammalia; order Artiodactyla; family Ziphiidae; genus Hyperoodon; species Hyperoodon ampullatus. Next base: position 127,035,305 of record NC_136917.1, read on the forward strand.
AGGCTCTGAGGCAGGAGTGTGCCAGGCATATTCCAGGAATAGCAAAGAAGACAGAGAAGCTAGAATGCAGCCATCCAAGTGGAGAGTAGTAGGAGGTAAGGTCAAGAGGTAATGGAGGACCACATTGTGTTAGGCTTTGTGGTTTTTGCAAAGAACATACAACCTTCTCTTTTCTCTGGAAAATATAAGGCAAGTCTTCTGGGCATCTGGAATTTGCTTGGTCCTCCTTGCCCTGGTGTGTCAAGATGTCGTAAAGTACACTGAGGAAACTACTGACCTTGGCCACACCTGGCCAAGTAGGCAGGTTTTTGTTGTTGTCGTTAGAGTCTAAGACTGGGTCTCCCAGAAACAGACCCTGACTCAAATATTTGAGTACAGGTAATTTACTGGAGAGGTGAAGGAGGAACCAATAGGAGAGCGGGGAAGGAAAGTGGGAAGGGAAAGCAGCCAGTGAAAGGTGTATTACCAAACCAGTTACCATCCAGGGAAGTAGAAACTTAACCCTGGGAGCCATTGTAGAACATCTGCCTCGGAGTTATTCCACCCAAGGAGTGAGGAAGTTGGGGTATTTATACACCAATCCTTGCTAGTCAGTGGTGAACACTGCTTCTGAGGGTCCTTAATTCCCCAGCATTTCCAGTCTGCTACATCAGTGGACAACGTGGCTCAGTGCCATTGTGCCAGGGAAACCCTCAGGCAAAGAGATGCCAGTCCTGGTAGCTGAAAGTCAGTTTCATGCCCTAAATTGGTAAGGGTGGGACTATGGACAAGCAAGCACCAACAGAGTTGCTGGCCTCTCTTAAGAATTTTGAATCTTATCTCTATGTCACTTACTAGGAGAGGAGAAATAGAACTGCCGCCCCACACTGCCCTGCCCCAGCTACAGTGACAAAACTTCGGCTGGAATTCTCAGAGGCAATAAATGAAAACTTGGGATCAACATATAGATCACCCTCAGCCCCCTTTGTTTCTTTTAGCAAAAAATAGCTAATCTATGAAACACACATCGGTTTCAAACACCAGTCTTCTAAAAGGGAAGAGAGAGAACATTTATTGCTAATTACTATTGTCAGAGTGAAGATTATTTCTTGGCAAACAGTACAGGGAACTTTTGCAAAGATGCTCATTAGTATCATCCGCAATTCATGGAAACCTATTCTGACAGATGAGCAACCCTGTGACAGTATTCATACTGTCAGGGATACTGACTACGAGAATTGGGGGAGGGAGCATTTCTTCCTACCAGGAACTCTAACCTGCTCACCTCAGCCCAGATTGCTCCCTCTGTGATGAGATGCTCATTGTAGCACAATAAGAAGAGCGATCAGTAAAATCTCCCTCCTCCAGCAAGCCTGACATGCCAAACATTGTGCCCCGGGGGGAAGTTATATGGCCTTTGGGAGAGCTGGGTAGACTCTGTCCCAGTCAGTTGCTGGTACTCTGGTAGCTTGGGATAGTTTTGTAGAGCCAGTGCACTAAGAGTGGTTTCCACATTTTTTTAATAGTTGAAAAAAACATCAAAAGAAGAATAATAACTCAGGACACCTGAAAACTCTATGATAACCAAATTTCAGTACTCATAAATACATTTTTACTATAACCCAGCTATGCTTGTTTGCTTTCGTCTTGCCTGTGGCTGCTTTTGCTCTATGATGGCAGAGTTGAGAAGTTGTGACAGAGACCACATGGCCCACAAAGCCTAAAATATTTACTATCTGGCTTTTTACAGAAAAGTTTGCTGACCCTTGCAATAAAGAATGGTTTTGGTGAGAGTCTGCTTCCCTGACTAACTACCTAGCACTGAGATGAGATACCTGTTCAAAGCCAACAACCACAGGTGAGTAAATCCACTCCCAAGGATTATTGATATGCAACTGAACGCAGACCAGATCTTGGTCCTGAAACAGACCCATACTTGTGGCTAATTGGAAAGAGTTTTATACTTGTCATCTTCATCCCTGTGGTTCTTAAGCTGAGAGACTTCTCCTGAAGTAAACAGAAGCAGAGGGAGAGGGAGGCCTGGGTAGACAGGTGCTTGCTGAGGACAGTTTGTTGGACTTAACATAGTCATATCTTCTAATATTCCTACTTCTTCTGAAGCTACCACATTGAATTTGTGAGATTATTGGAATTCAGCTTTTCACCAGTCCTATAACTCATCATTCAGTAATACCAGTTTTATCAAAATCAAAATAAAAAGCCTGGTGAAATCAAAAGCCTGGTGAAGACATTGCTAGAATATTCTAGGATGTTGCAGAGCTGTAGAGGAGGACCTCTTAGTAGCATGAGCATATGGATACTGGAGTCTCTGAATTTAATTCCAGCTCAGCTATTTGCAAGTTATGCAACTCTGGGCATGTTACACAATCTCCCTATTCTCCAATTCCCCATTTATAAAGTGAAAATAGTAATAGTGTCCACCTCCTAGGGACTCTTTGGGGGTTAGTGATATGTACACCCAAAGCAACCTAGCAAGGTGTCTGGCACATAGAAGCAGCTCAAAGAATATTAGCTATTGTTATTGTTTACAAACTGGAATTTGGGAACTTTCAGTTGGCATATTATTTGTGCAAATGATATTAATGAAAAAGTACTTCACCAGTGCTTCCTGACTCACCCAAATGACATTATGTGTCCTAAAAGGCTAAGTGTCCCTTCTTTATGCTCCTCGTAATTCCTGTACATATATCTTGATACTTAATACAAAGTTCATGGAATTGATCTGGTAAGAATTGAATTGTAGAACTTACGGACCAGAGTGAATTTTAGTCTTATTTTATACCCAGGTTCTGACACAAAAATTTGAGTGTACTAAATGTTGAATTAAAACTGACATGATAATATATTGCTACATGTCACAGAAATCAAAGCTTCTAACATTTCTGCTAGCCATAATACCCAGGTATAAAACTCTTGCCAAGAGGGTCAACATTTAATTTGTACAAATATTTATTGAGCATCTACTACATACCAAATACTGCAGTAGTGCCTGAATACAAAGATGAATAAGGCACAGTCCTTGAACTCAAGGAACTCACAGTCTAATGAACAATCAGCAAAACACAGGAAATATCTGTGGATGAGTTCATACCCTGTTCCTGCTCTGGTCTGGCCGGACTGTGGAAGACTACAGATATATGGGTGTAAGGTGTTGGATAAGTTAGAAGGGCCACCTTGGAAAAGCAGGCTTTTCACAACCCATTAGAATGGAGTTCAGGCTCTGTTATAACAATATGTCACCTGGTATGAAGAAACTTTTACAAATCAATCAAAGATCATTTACAAATCAATAATTCCTATGTTTCTGGTGCTATGGCTCTCTCAGCAGTCAGGCAGGGTGTCTGGGGGCTGGGTGGCACTTGCAGGGATTCTCAGCTTTAGCCATGGGTGCTGGGTGGGAGTTGCCTCTGGGCATCCTGTCTCAGTAACCAGCAAGTATAGTTTTCACAGTACTTCTTTCAAGCTCCACCCCTGCTGTCTGCCTGGAGTCACAGTGGTGTTGCTGGGCTGTGTGGCTCCATCATGAATCTCTCTGTAAGGCAGCACAAGGACCCAGCAGTCCGCAAGACCTGGAGTCCAGCTCAAGGAAGAATAACATTTGAATCGCTGGTCTGCAGGAAGTTGTTAATTGTATTATTCTCAACACGTTCTAACAATTGCACCAATTTGTTTGATAACTGGAAACCTAAGCTTAAGAAAAAAAAGCGGTAGAGAGTAAAAAGAAGGCAAGCTTGTGTGTTTGATTAAACACAAGAGTTTATCCTTAAACCACTTATAAATCTGGTATTATAAACAATGTATAGATGTCTCCGTGACAAAGACAATGGTAAAATGTGGAGATCAAGTCAAAGCATTTTGTACAGGGAGTTATCATTTGTGAGTGTGTGTGTGTGTGTGTGTGTGTGTGTGTGTGTGTATATGTATGGATGGATGTGTGTGTGTGTGAGAGAGAGAGAAAGAGAGAGATCAACACTGATATTGATCAGAACACTGAGAAAAAGCCAGCCTCTCCTAAAGAAATACTCACTTACAGCAGAGCAAGCATATACATTCCAAAGACAAAGATAAAGGCATGCATGGGGCCTGTGGAATTTCTAAGGGCTTGGCTCCTGTTTTTAGATGAGCAGACCATCTATTTGGAGCTCCAGGTGGCCCAGCTCTAATGTCAAGTCCAAGCCACGGGCATCAGCATGAGATGCACCCATGTACCATCAGCTGTCAGGTGTTTGAGGTAATGTGCATGAGAGGTTGAGAGCAGGAAAGGTAGAAAGCATTATGGATAAACCCCCAATAGCAGCTAAACAGATCTAGGCAGAACTTTGTCTATAATGGAATTAATGAACAACAGTTTAATTAAAATGACATCAAATATTTAGGGACACATTTCGTGTTCTACAGATGTTACCTAAGTATAAACATAATGCAAGTATAATACTTAGGGGACTCAAAACATCACAAATTGCTTGATGAAAAGTGGTAAAATAGTCTGTTATTATTGTCTGCTTCTTGGCAGGGTTCTTCTTTTGTTAAACATTAGAATAAAGTGACATCACTTTGTCACTTAGCAAATGGTCCTCTGCCTTCTAAGCTGTCCAGAAGATGGTCTAGGTGATAAAGTGCAGCACCAGCTTGATCTTGCTTTTGCTAGCCGCTTCTATCCCGTACTACTGCTATCATTCAGCACCTGTCTGGTCGGCAACCTCACCATGTGTCATTGCTCAGTGTCTCATACCCCAGATCCCATGCATCACAGTCAAGCCACACAGCTCTGAAGGTAAATTACCCACCTTCTTAATGTCAGCTGCTTCAGTGGCTTTGCCTCCCCATCCACTCTCTGCAAGTTTGGTTCTAGCATTAAATTAAAACTCCAGATCCTGGGTTTTTGCAACAAAATTCAAGTTTTGCTCTGCAGAGCATACTTATCTTTTTCTCTAATCTCAGATTAAAAGCACATAAAATGTGAGGAGCAGGCAGAGTTAAGCATCCCCTTGTTGACCAAAAAAATCAAAAGAAAGGGACTGTGCACTGACATGAGTTTACAATTGGCCAGAACTCCCAAGATTCTGCTGGTTGGACCTTGTACTGTTTCCTTCCCTGTGCATGGATGGAAACATGGGTTTTCCAGCAGACAAGTGTTTTCAATTGGTTGAGGTGGCAGTGGCCCTGCATCTTAGGTATATAGCTTCAAACAGTGGACCTCTTCTAAGAAGTAGATTTTTTGTTGATTTATTTCATTACATTTTTTTCATTAATCTACTAACTAATTTTTTTTTCCCCTATGGTGAATACACAAGCTAGTAAATCCTGAATAAGAACCAAGAGTTGACTACACTCTAGAGGCCAGGAAAGGTAGTACTCACCTGAGGAGGGGGAAGAAGCAATGATCCCTGAAAGATGAAGCTGCCCAGATCGGTGGAAGTTCTACCCATTTCCTCAGAGAAGGAAATGGTACCTGTACATTTAGGTGCAGAATCATCATATCTGATGTGTGCCTTTCAGTTCTGGGTGTCTATGAGTAACTTCAATAAGGATGTGTAGTTTATTGGTGTTAATACATATTTAAACTGTGCTGATACATAGAAGTAAGATGTGATTTTATTATAGTCTGTTTCAGAATTTTACAAGGTCCAGAGTGGAGTGCTAATATAAATGTAACCAACATAGTATGTTCATTAACAGTACCCATAACCAGGACCTAGTGATTTACCTCTTTGCATTTCATTAGGAGAGGCATGTTGGGAGTGGCGGTGGTGGTGTGTTAGTTTGTTTGGCTGACGTAACAAAATAACACAGGCTGAGTGGTTTACACAATAGAAATTAATTTTCTCCTAGTTTTGGAGGCTGGAAATCTAGATCAGGTTTTGGTTTCTTCTGAGGCATACCTCTTTGGCTTACAGATGGCCACCTTCTCACTGTGTCCTCACATGGTCTTTCCTCTGGTGTCTCTCTGTGACCGAACTTCCTCTTCTTATAAAGACATCAGTCAGATTGGATTAGAGCCCAGCTAATGGTTTCATTTTACCTTAACTACCTCTTCAAAGGCCCTAGTCCCAAATACAATCACATTCTGAGGTACTAGGGGTTAAAGCTTCAACATATGAATTTTGGGGTATACAATTCAGCCCATAGCAAGGGGATATAGGGAAGGCTGTAGGATAGATATTTTTAAAAGTTAAAATTTGTATAGGATTTGGTAGTTTCAAATGCTCCATGTAAAACTTAATTTCTAGGATTCCAGGAACTATATTTTAATGATTTCTGGATCATGTCAAAACACTTCCGAAGTTTTTTTTTTTTTTTTTTTTTTTTTGCCAGAGATGAGAATTAACAAAAAAGATAAAAAGGAATTTATATTTTCACTTTATGGACATAAAAAGCATAAAGTTTTACTCCACATGTTGAACTGTGTAAGAAACATATCTCTAGGTCTTTAGTTTCTAATTCTGAATCTGAGCCATCATCTTACTCATCTGGCATAAAATTCCACCCCAGTTGGAGTTCCTTCCTTGCTCTACAGTGGCCATTCAAGATCCCATAGGCCCCAGGCAGAGCAGAACTTCAGGAAGTATTTCTGACCCTAGGTCTACACTGGCTACCTAAGCGCTCCATGAATATTTGTTGTCTGGCTAATAAGTTCCTTGCCCAAGCCTCATGGTCTCTTAGAAGCAAGTAGCGGCTGCAGCACCCCAGAGTGGCCTGGGAGGTCTAGGCATCTCTAATTTTTTTCTAGCCTGGGTCATTTAGGGTGGCCAGAGCTTCACTCTCTGGGGGTAGCTGCAAAAATCTCTAGCATGTGCAGTCTCTCTGCTCAGCCCCTTTTCCTATGGACTGCACTCTCCTGGCAGTTGTGCAATGAGCATGTGAGGGGCGAGGAGGCAGCTGGCTGTGCAGTCTGAATTCCGCCATTCTAGGAAAATGCAGACACAATTTAGGGATGGCTGCCCAGACCTCAGTGTATTGTACCATATCATGTGTGTGCGGCACTGCTCCAGAACCATAGATTTAATTCCAAACTTGACAGTTGTGCCACAGTCTATAAAATATTTACATTGTTTTTCTAAATATATATTATTTACTTTACAGTCTATACAATATTTATGTGGAAACATTTTCTAAAGATACTATATTCCAAATGTTATTTCTACACCACTGAATATTGAACTGGGAGTCAGGAGACCTGGGTTCTGGTTCTGGCTTTTGTCTACTAGCCTGTGTGACTTTGGGTGGATCAATTCACTTCTCTGATTTTCTCATGTATAAAGCAAGGGGAAGGAACTGTGAAATATCCACGATCCTTTTCAGCTATAACACTTTCTGGTTCATTTCCTCTAGGCAGGTACAGACAGGCAGCCCTCAGCCCATAGCAATCCCCGAGCATTCTGCCAGAGATACCCTTGTGAGTTTTCATCATAGCACAGAAAGGAGTACCCTGTCAAATGGAAGAAGAGCATCCCAGTGTGGATGGGAGCAGAGTCTGATGTCTAAATTGCAACAAGAAAAGAAGTCAGGAATACAAATAGTCTTAGAGGCAAACAATGGCAAAGAATATAGGCTTTGGAGAAGGGCATATCTGGGGGTGAGCCCAGCTTTGGGGCTCTCTATTTTGTGATCTTGGGCAATTTGTTTCAATCTCTGAACCCCAGTCGTCTTATGTGTAAAATAAGGAGATTAATACTAAGTACTCCCTGGTGTCGTTTTGAGGATTCCTTTAGTTGGAAATGTGAAGTGCATTTTATATTTGATATGGGATATAGTAAGGGTTCAGTAAACATTAACTATTAATCTTGTTATTGGTTTATCAAAAAGTCATCTATCAAGAGACTGCAAATCTCCTTCAAATATCTCCTCAATTATGCCTATCAAATTCTCCCCAAAGAAACCCTTCTGGATTCCCTCATATTTATAAATGGGTTCTTTACCTGCTAATTTGTTTTCATACAAAATAGATCATAATTGTGAAAATAAAGGTAAGAATTTTGTGGAGTAGGCTATTAGTCCATATCATTTGAATATGATTTTATGATTAACCATTACATTAACTTGTTTACTTGCAAGCTCTGGGAAGATTTGAACCACACAGTGAATGAGGATGTCTTTTAATGTTAGGGCATCTTTTCTAGGTTTGCCTGGGACAGTCCTAATTTATGCTCCTTGTCCTTCAGTTATTATTTAAAATGTAACTTTTTACTCTCAGAAGTATCCTGGTGTAGACAATAATTTATAAAATTACCCTATTTAAGTTAAAACTTGTTGGGTTGATTGGTTATTGCTATAAAAAGCTATTTGGGAACACTGTTTTCACAAAGAAGTCAAATTAGACGTACATCACGTCAACTTCAGTCATTTTCTGGAGGATCTAATTCTTGAACGTATGAGTGTGGCCTGCAAAGGGCTGGAAGCTACCAAAGATGGCTGTTTAGGAGTTTCCACAGGGATAGATGTCTCAAGCATGTCCAGAGTCTTAAAATCAAGCTGGAACTATAATTTGAGGAAAAAGATTATGAAAACTCTTGATAATATTATTAAGATTTTAATTTTTCCTTCCTTCCTTCCTTCCTCCCTCGCTCCCTCCCTCCCTCCCTCGCTCCCTCCCTCCCTTCCTTCCTTCCTTCCTTCCCACTGTGCTATGCAGTGAGAACACAATGGGGAACAAGTTCAGTATGGTCCATTCTTGCCTCCATGGGACTCACATATTACAGAAGGACACAAATGAAACAGAAGTTTCACCAGAAACTTTTTCAACAGAAAAAAAATTAAATATTGTGACAAGTTTAATAAAGGAAAAAAGAGCTACGGTAGAACATAACGGAAGTGTGTGGGAGAAATGTTTTTAATTTGGATTGTTGAAGAAGGTCTCTTGAGGACATGGCATTAAACAAGTGCAAAAGAGTAAAAGAGAATAGTGCTACCGTGTGTAGGAAAAACTACTGCATTTGAAGGCCCTGAATCAAGAAAGAATTGGGTATGTTTGGGTAACTAAGAGATCACTGTGGCTAGAAATCGCTGAGCATGAGCAGAGCCTGACATGAGATGAGGTGGGAAAGATGGACAGTGACCAGGTCATGCCGGGCCCAAGAGTCTATATAAAGAAACTAAATTTTGTTCCAGGTGAAATAGAAAGCCATTAAGGAGTTTTAAGTGGGGGAACGGCACGATCCAATTTTTGCATAATGTTCATCTGATTTATGTTATAATTTACTTTCCTGCTGTGTGGAGAATGGATTGAGTAGAAGGAAGAACAAAAGTTAGCACTAGAGAGCGAGGTGTTGGAGTGGATCAGATGAGAGACGATGGTGGTCTGGCCTGGGATGGTGATCGGTGGAGATGGACAGGTTCATGACACATTTTTCAGGTTGGCTCTATAGGATTTGGTGGTAGGTTGGATACTGACAGTGTAGGAAGTAGAGAATCAAGAATGAATGCATGGTTTTTCCTCTAGGTGCTGGGTACTTATATGGGGAGGTGGAAAGGCAAGTTTGGGGGCTAGAAATAAAGATTTTTGTTTCAAAAATGTTAAAAACATTAAAATTGAGAGGTTTCTGATACATTCAAGTGAAGAGCATCAAATAGGCAGTTGGATAGGTAAATATGGATCTCTGAGAAGTACGTGCTGCAGTTATAAATTTGGCACTCATTAGCATATCCATAGAATTAAATATTGGGAATGATGAGATCACCAGGAGGGAGAGTATATACAGAAAAGGGTGGAAGGAAGGAAGGAAGGAAAGAAGGGAGGAAGGGAGGGAGGGAGGAAAGAAGGAACGAAGGAGGGGAGGGAGGGAGAGAGGGAGGGGGGAGGGAAGAAGGGAGAAAGAGGAAGAGAGGGAGGAAAGAAAGGAAGGTAGGACTGAGCCCTGAGTAATAGTAACATGTGAAACTGAGAGAGGAGATGAAGACAACAGTGGAGAAAAAGGAAAGATCCACTGAGATAAGGAATATCAAGAGAGAGAGTGATGTGACAAAAGCCAAGGTAAGAGAGTGTTCCAGGAAATAGGAAGTAGCCAAATAAAATGAGAACAGAGAAGTGTCCATTGTATTTGGTCACAAGGAAGGGGATGACCAGAGACCTGACAAGAGCAGTTGAATCATTATTTTCAGTATTTGAAAATGATATGTTAGGACCTTAGAAGCAGGCATATGGAGGGGATCGTTGGGGCCTGGGGAGGCCAAGAATAGGGCAGCTGGTACCTCTGTAAATCGTAATTTACATGGTGCAGGTTGAACACACATTAGAAGGTCCAGAAGTGTTCCTGGATTGACTTTAAAAAAAAGAAACAAAAAATATCCTGCAGTTGACATTCCTTTTTCACTCTGTGAGAGGCAATGTAAAGTCTGAAGGACACAGTCTCATAAAAGCCCAACATAGCTTTCTCTCAAAAATAACGTATGAAATGATTTAATCCTATTACCCTCTAAACAGGATTGTTACAATATTATTATCCCAATTTAGGGATTCAGAAATTCAGGTTAAAAGACTAAGCATCTGGCCAAGACCACATAGCCTGTTGTGGGAGAGACAGGTGTTCCCTGGGTTGGCCTGAGTCCCAGTCCTGTGGTCTTCCCACTCCTACCCAGGAAAGAAATCCATGACTCATGACCCTCAGACCATGTCAGCTCCCAGAGCAATGGCCTGGAAGACAGTCATTCTCTTTGTGTTTTACGTTTCTTCTCAGTTCTTTCTCCCTTTCCTTGGTAAACTTTCATTTCCTCCATTTTCTTTTTTGGCCATTCCTTGTGCAGTAGCTGGAGAACCAATGACCTACTGGGGCCCATCCCTACCTTTTTCTCTTGGCTTTTAATTCTGTGAATGTTTCAACGTCGAAGGGCAAAAGGAACATAGCAAAGGCAAATAGATGACTTACTAGGTTGGAGAGAAGGAGGGAGGGAATGCACATGGGCAAGGGCATTATGTGAGAGACCATGAGGGCTGTGCACCCGTGATTTAATTTTCAACAGGAGTCTTATTATCACATTCATGTACAGGGCTGGTAAAAACCTTTTTCATAATTCTTTTGAATGATTAGGTTCAGGAGGACGTACATACACAGTGTAGTCACTATTCCCAAAATGAAGCCTGAACAGGCACATAGACAGTTTACACAGTTGTCTGAGCCTCGCTTGGGGACCAGGGAGCACTAAGCCAGGCCAGGTGGCAGCCTCACCCTGGGAGTTCTGGTGTGCAAACCACTGGGCAAGCAGGATTTCAAAGGCTCAGAGGACAGAAACCCAGAGAGGATTTCTAGGCACTGTCCCAGGTGGGTCATTTAAAAATATCCTTCCCAAAGCAGGACATTCTGCATCTCCCCTGGTCACCTGCTGTCATGCTTCCAAGCTACTCAGTGACCACAATAAGAAAGGGATGGCTTTATAAAAATTCCTCACAATGGTACTTTTTTTTTTTTTTTTTTTTTTTGCGGTACGCAGGCCTCTCACTGCTGTGGCCTCTCCTGTTGCAGAGCACAGGCTCCAGACGTGCAGGCTCAGCAGCCATGGCCCACAGGCCCAGCCGCTCCGCGGCATGTGGGATCTTCCTGGACCGGGGCACGAACCCATGTCCCCTGCATCGGCAGGCGGACTCTCAACCACTGCGCCACCAGGGAAGCCCACAATGGTACTTTAATTAAAACAAAATCCTAGGGATTTCCCTGGTGGCACAGTGGTTAAGAATCTGCCTGCCAATGCAGGGGGCATGGGTTCGATCCCTGGTCGGGGAGGATCCCACATGCTGCGGAGCAGCTAAGCCCGCGAGCCACAACTGCTGAACCCACGTGCCGCAACTACTGAAGCCCGCGCACCTGGAGCCTGTGCTCTGCAACAAGAGAAGCCCCTGCTCGCTGCAGCTAGAGAAAGTCCACGTGCAACAATGAAGACCCAACACAGCCAAAAATAAATAAAATAAAAATTAAAAAAAATCCTTCTATGTTCTGTAATACTTAAAAGCTTCATTGTAATAAATGTTTGCAGAAATAAAGCTTTTCTTTGTGTTCCTTTACAACACAGAGAAAGCTGGCCACATTTCCACAGCAGTGTGGGATGCTGAAGAGGCAGGGCTTCTTGAATGTGGGATGAAAATTTATGAAAACAACATGCAAATCAGCATAGTTCCAGTGATACATAACAAACAAACAAACAAATGATGGTAAAGAGAACGATTGTGCCTTGTGGAGGATTCCTGACTCTGCTTATAGGGTTGCCCAGGTGTGAGAGTGTGTGTGTGTCTGTCTGTCTGTCTCAGTGCATGTGTGCGTGTGTGTATGCATGTGTTTGTAAGGGTGACAGAGGAGAAGCAATGAGATCTGAATGCTCCAAGGAAATTAGCACTTCAACTCTTTTTTGCTATGTCCTGAGACCCAGGAATGCCTTCCTTTGTCAGGAATAATAATTATTATTGGGATAAAACAGGGTTATATGTCCATTCAATTGTGCAGAAGGACGTGTTGTAACATGGACACAACATGCAAGGCTATGAGTCAGGCTGAGAGGAATCCCCTTAAATGCTGGCAGGTGGTGCCCTGCCCAGCCGTCCTTTAGAAGACCCAGCTCTGGAATTCTTCCCGGCTATGTCTCTGCCCTGGGAAAGGAATCTGCAGGTTCAATGGCACATGCCCCTCTGGAGCTGGCAATTCTCTTCCAGGTCACATTCTGGGAAACCAGAGAAATCCCCAAATTCTAGCATGGAACCTGGCTCGCTGGATTGTTAGAAAGGTATGCTTGGCTAGGGAAGGGAATAGATTGTATTTCACAGTTTGCTAGCTTGACTTGTGACTTTTAGATGCCCAGCCATATAGTATGTGAGCCTCCTCTAGTTCTCGAGCCCTGGTACCACCACTGTGAGGAGTGGGCCTGGCGAGAGGATGTTTTCTAGTCCTGCGTCAGCCTCTAGTCATTATGTCGTCCAGACAAATTCATTGTCTCTCTGGGCCTTGGATCCCTTGTTGGTCAGTCACAGTCATGGTGACGTTGGGCCAGATGAGCACTAAGTGCTTTGAGAGATAAACATCTCTACGAAAGGTAGGGCATTTAAAAATAGTCTCATGGGACTTCCCTGGTGGCATAGTGGTTAAGAACCTGCCTGCCAAAGCAGTGGACACGGGTTCGAGCCCTGGTCCGGGAAGATCCCACATGCCACAGAGCAGCTAAACCTGTGCGCCACAACTACCGAGCCTGCACTCTAGAGCCCGTGAGCCATAACTATTGAGCCTGCGTGCCACAACTACTGAAGCCTGCGCACCTAGAGCCCATGCTCCACAACAAAAGAAGCCACCGCAATGAGAAGAAGCCTGCTCACTGCAACTAGAGAAAGCCTATGTGCAGCAACGAAGACACAATGCAGCCAAAAATAAATAAATAAATTTATAAATTAGTCTCCTGTGCCTGGTGATCCACAGGGGTTGTGATGCCAAAAGCAGAATGCATATTGCCAGTTCCATGCAAGTTGTATATTCATGATTTCTGAATTGGAATGGGATTCAGTGTTTTAAAAATCTGTTAGATTCATCAAATGAGTGAATCTTGAAATATTAGATCTGCATACAATTGTAGGGTGCTGCACTAATGAATTTCATTTGATTGTGCATACTTGGATTTACAGTCTTCTGAACTTAATATGCAATCTTATGCAAATAACATGCAAATAAGAATTCAAGTGCTTTATATAACCCACCCAAAGACTGTAGCACCATAACCTAGAGCTCATGATTATCAACATTTATCCAACAATTAAACACTGTACCAAGTGATATAGTTTATGAATGAACGCTTGCAAGTCCTCTTCATTCAGGACAAACAGGTGGCCTGCAAGCCCAATATATGGTGATTTTGGTGTAACTAGTGCAGAAGTTACACCAAAAACGTATTTCCTTTTCTCACTTTCAAGTCAGTCCCCCTAACATCTGCCCCTACCCCCTTCTCACCTCATGAATAATTAGCTGGCAGATCTGGCAATCAGACAGGTGCCTGTCAAAATGGGGACATGGTAAACTCGTGCTTTGCTTCCTCTTCATTTTGCAGATAAGCAGCCCAAATACCCCAGCCTGCCTCAGACCCCTTTATTTTGATGTGTCTGATGCCAGAAAAGGTGGTCATTCTGGGGTGATGAGGGTTGCCTGCCCACTTGGTTTACCACTATCCTTCACAAATTGGAGAAGATGCCCTGGTTTATCCTCCTTTGTATTCCATAGGCAGGAGAGTTACAACAGCAGACTATGGCCCAGGGAGCCCTGGTAGTACCTTCTATGTCTCTGGCTTCCTTGAAGCACCTGCAAACAGGTTTAATAGTCCAGAGCAGTGCTGTCCAATGAAAGTGTACTTCAGACCACAAATGTGAGCCACAAATATAATTTTCCATTTCTAGTGGCATATTAAAAAAGTAAAGAGAAACAGGTAAAATTAATTTTAATAATATATTTTGTTTAACCCAAGATCCAAAATAGTATCATTTCCATTTGGGACCAATACAAAAATTATTAATGAGACCTTCTACCTTCTTTTCTTTCTTCAAACTAGGCCTTCAAAATATGGTGTCTCTTTACCCTTGCATTACATCTCATTTGGGACTAACCGCACTCGAAGTGCTCAATAGCCCTGTGCGGCTGGCAGGTTGGACAGTGGAGGCACAGAGACCCCACCTTCCCTGACAGGGGCTTACCATTTGCAGGAAGCTGGAGATGGGAGGAGGGAGAAACCTGGTTTTCAAATGAACACACTGCCTGTTGATCTTCACAGTAATATGAATAACCATCCTATCTTGTATGCCTACTTATGTAATTAATTAGCATTTATATAGCAGTTTATGTTTGCAGAGTGCTTTATTGATATAGTTGCTAGTATATTTATCTACTTATATGTAATACTTTCATGTGTGCCTACCTGCGCTAATTGCTGCTATAATCATTGAAGTTATTTAAGAACACAACTCAGTTACCTTCAAGAACCCCAGCAACCATTTTAGTAACAACCATAAATTCCATCTGCCATCTCCAAAAGTTCTGTCTGTTTCACAAAGAAATTTTTTACCTCCAACCAATATTCTCCAAGTTCTTGGCTGACCTCAGAGTGAAAAACACGTTTAAAAGCAATCTAGTAACTGTCTTTTCCCCTTTGTCAGCTTAAATTTCGCATGAATGAGATAGAAATTTAATGACATGTCTTCCAGTAAGAACAACAGCCTCAATACACAGCATCCCAACATGAAAAGGATAATTACAAGTAATGACCATTACCATCCAATAACACCATCTATAATATCAAATGTCATTCTCACTCCCAATCCAAAACTTCTTTCTGACAAATGGCAGAGTTCCTGAGTAGGAGGGGGACAAGAGTGCAGGCAGGCAGAGACCCAGGCCCTGTGCCCTGGTCTCCCAGGTGACATGGTACCCTCTTGAACTATGCCCTGGTTTTTGAGAAGAGAATCAGCCAGGGCTTGTTGAAGAGACAGGCAGAAGACGGACAATTGGAGAGATGAGGGAGCTTGAATAAGCAGTCCTGAGCTGTAAGAAACATTGGATTGTGCTGCGGTTGGGAGATTTGAAAGAACATTCCACCTTATCCATTTCCCTCCCCATCTCGTCTTTCCCTCCCCCCAAATCAATGAGGGGGGGAAATTACAGTGCTCCAGTTCATTCCGTGGTTCTGCTGCTCCTAGTGATTGGAAACGCCAGTGAGGGGAATGACATACATCATGTGATGAAAGGAGAGTACAGAAATATTCACCAACAGCTATGAAATGCTGCTGCTTCCATAGCAGAACCAGGCGGCTCCTGAATGGAACACAGCAACACCACCCAAGAGACTTAAGACCAGCTCTGCTCTGAAGCAATTTTGTGAGCCCAATATTGGGGATTAGAGACAAATATGAGAGATCTTATGCCACAAATCACTGCATACCCAATGCTTCTGCTACCTACTCTGGTCTCCCCTAGGGAAAAATCATTAAGCTTCTTTCTGTCTCTCTTTAAAATGGGAGCTAAATTAGTAACTTACCACAAAGGAGTGTTTTCTTAATTACTCATGTACAAATTGCTGGGTATTATTGAATGAAAGGTATCAAGGAGAATGCAAGCTATTACCATGATTATTTTTGCTCTAATATAAAGTAGCAAGCCAAAGCCTTTCTATCTTTTGGATTATGTTTCAGTTCAGTGATACTTCAGGGAATGGCCTCTTAGGGCTCTGACCGCCATTAGCACAAGCAGCATTTCAAAGGCAAAACCTGAGTGGCTGGCGTCCCCAGGCCTGGCTTGATTGATGTGATTGGAAGAAAAGAGCAGATTTGGGAGAGGGAGTGAGGGCTCGAGTAATGGCCTCGTCCTGAGCAGTCATATTGTGAAAATATTCGTCTTTTTAACCCACTGCTTCCTCTCTCCAAGTGTGTCCGTTTCCCAGACTTGGTTTGAGGGCTGGCCTGGTGAGGCCAGGGCACCCAGACTGATTGCTGCCGGAATCGCACTATGACTTGTTCTGAGGCATCAGACCTGATCACGGGCATCATAAATAAACATGGGTTGACACAGTATTTCCTTGCTAGAGAAGATGAGAGACAAGCTTTCCTCCATGTTGTCTCTAAGGGCATGGGGAAGGAGGGATATGGGAGGCAACTTTTCAGACAAATGCCAGAACTGCAGTTTCCTTGAAATCTTCCCAGAGCCAGGGTCTTGTCCTTCCACCAACGGTCTTGCCCCAGGACCAATACCAAAATGAGCACCACTCATTTAAAAGGGCAATGGTCCTGTCCAGGGAGGGTTTGGGAGTCACACCCTCTGCCTGGGGAATTCAGATTGATAGTAATTGGCCCTGATGTGCTGTTGCATCTTTGAATCATACTGTGATTGTATCTTCAGTGGCAATGTGGGCTAAAGAGAAAGTGACACATATAGTAATTATGCTAGAAAATTGGTGGCGTTAGCATAAGGTCTTGGAATAGTTTCTATGGAATTCTTTTGATCAAAACATTTGCTCTGTTGGAGAGAATACTATAGGATGCTTTTGAGTAATTAGACAAGTTCCATAGTCCAGTGGGGCAGAAGGGAGAGGAAGATTATCACTTGCTAGATCTCTCTGTTATACGTAGAGTTGTTTATGCATTTTGCTAAAAAAAAAAATCTTCCTCATGAATTTCAGCATATTATTTTTACTGTTAATGTCCTAATGATAGTGACAGGAGAGTGTTTAAACCCCATTTAGCTTCTGACTCTCTATATAGAAAAATTATTTCTCCTCCCATATACAATTTTTTGATCATTCATTAGTTGTACTGCTGCTTTTGTAAGTTTATTTACTACCTTCTAAATATGTATCTTAATTTACACTTCTAGTCCCATGGGGAGCCTATAAAATGTAAAATCTTGTATAATAGCAGAGACAGCCACAAATATTTTAATATACAGGGCTGCTTCTGAATCCTAATTTTGCAGATGGTGTGAAGTTCATTTTATAGCAGCTATTGAAAACTAATAAATGCCATGCACATCACTCAGCATTGTCAATAATCCAGCAGATTGTGTGCCCAGAGATGCTGGGGAAGCAGGAGCAGCTCCCAGTTCTTCCCTAACCAGCCTCCAGCTGCAAGCCTCATAGCTGCCTTGACTTATCAGCTGCCACAATTCAATTCAGGTCAGCAATGAGGCGAGTCTTTTTGTATTTCTAATCTTCCAGTGGAGAGATACTTGCGGGAGGGTAACTGCTGCACAGAACACACAGGGGAGAAAGGTGAGCTAGCCCCTCCCCTGCTTATTTTCTTTACTTTCCTCAAATGCAAGAGATGAGCTGAGGAGGAGGAGCAGCGGGGAAGTGGCAGACAGGGCGCCACCAAATCTGGTCAGAAGCTCGGGGGAGTGGCAGAGAGGGCGTCACCAAATCCGGTCAGGAGCTCGGGGAAGTGGCAGAGAGGACGCCACCAAATCTGGTCAGAAGCTCAGTGAGAAGTTGTTATGGACTGAATGTTTTTGTCTCCCCACAGTCACATGTTGAAGCCCTAACTCACCATGTGATGGTGTCAGGAGGGGGCCTTGAGAGGTAATTAGGTTGAGATGAGGTCTTGGGGGTGGGGCCCCCATGATGGGACTGGTGCTCTTATAAGAAGAGGAAGAGACACTCGAGCACTCTCCCTCTTCACATCATGCACTGAGGAAAGGCCATGTGAGCACACAGCAAGAAGGTGGCCTTCTTCCAAGTCAGGGAGAGGGTTCTCATCAGAGCCCAGCCATGCTAGCACCCTGATCTCAGACTTCCACCCTCTGGAACTATGAGAAAATTAGTATCTGTGTTTAAGCCACCCAGTCTATGGTATTTTGTTATAGTAGCCTGAGCCAACAAAGACAGAAGTGATGTAGCCCTTCTTTCAGGTTCCTTTTTTTTCCCTTTTTGGTAAATTATCCCTTTAAGAAAAAACAAAAGCTCATAGGATGAGGGAACAGTAAGGGGGGGGTCAGAAACAGACTCAGAGAATGTATCATTTATCCTCCTGTTCTTTATTTTGCCAAATAGTTATCAAATCCTTACTGTGTTCCAGGCACTGTGCAAGATTTTATTTATATGCAAATTTTTAATTTGCATATTATATTTATATTAATTTATATTATTTACAGGTTATATAAGGATTCCCAAGTAATCCTTCCTCTTAAGAACTTATAGTCTAGAAGGGGATATTATAATGGTAGCAAGTCTACCAGTAGGCAGTGCCCTGAGACTATAAGAGCTGGGAAAGAGAAAAAGAATTTCTAGCCTCCAGGAGTTTGGGGAAGAAGGTGGGAATCTGGAGAGACCTTGTGGGAGATATGCCAGTGGGACTGGATATTGTGTGCAGAAGGTGGTCATTTGGCCTTATTGTTCTGAGAAGTTACTTAATGTCAACAAAAGTAGTAACCAATTCCCTCTCCTTTTTCTCCTTTTGCTCCTCACATAGCTAGCTGGTTGCCCTTTTGCAAAATCTTTGCTTTTCCCTTTAAAGACTGCCTTTGCAGTTTTCTTGAACTGGATTTCATCTGGATGCAAATTCAAAAGGAGCATGAGGGTAATTTGCTTTCAGGAAGTCCCAGGAGATGGTCTGCTAAAGGCCGGGCAGAGCAGTATATCAAGTCAGTTTGATGAGATGTGTTAGTTCAGAGAAGTCAGTCTGGTCCCAAAGCAGCTTGGACACAGAGGAGCAAGAAAATTGTCCAATGAAGTTTTGTCTTCAGAGTCATCCAAGTTACTTGGGTCACAGTTACAGAGAGAGGAAGCCTGGATGCAGGAGCTCTCTGCTGTGCTCCTGACCTTCAATAGTCTGAGACTTTTAAAGATGAAATATTGTACACATCTATCATAATTTTTCCATAGTGAAGCTGCCTTTTATCCAGAAGCAAATTCAAACTCATTTTCTAAAAGATTTCATCTTTCTGTGGCCTGCTTCTCCTCTTTCACCACCTTTTCTCTTTCAGCTTTGTGCAAAGAGATGTGAAATAAAAGAATCAAAATATATGAAGAAGCATACCATTGCCCCTTGCCAGGAAAGAGGTAAACCTTTCCAATGACACCTGCCATGACTTTCATTCCAGACTGGGTTTCCCATGGTGTGGGAGCCCCTGATCTCACGAGGATCACATCAAATAATGCCATCAGGATGTGATGTCGAGGGACCACCAAGCTTGGGCTGGAAGACTTCCCATCAAGCTGTGAGCTAGAGCTCTCTAGGAAATTTTGGGCCCTGTCATAGGGCAACAACAGGAGTGAGGTGCACGGTGGGAAAAACCTTTTTTTTTTTTTTTTTTTTGTGGAAAGAACTATAGAATATTAGAGCTGGAAGGGACAAGATAGATCATCTGGTTTAACCACCTCATTTTGCAGATAAGGAAACTGAGGCTCAGAGGGTTAGGTGATTTGCTCAAACTCATGGCAATTAGCCATCTGTCTAGCTAGGATGAGAGTCCAGAAAGGAGTAGTCATTAATATTCTGGATCTCCCAGGAAGGTGTTCAAATGGTTAGCTGAAAAATGCTGACCATTTCCCTCTTCCCAGGGCCATTAGGAATAAGTGGTATCCAAACAAATGGATCTAAGTGCTTCACTGCTTCACTCAGTGTATCAAATAAGATGATACCATTCATTGCTGGTACCTTGTCAACTGGCAGCTCAGGCATCATGCATCCTTGGTATTATGGATTTGGTAGGAAGGCACTGGAGCAAAGACTTGGGAACAGTTGTCAGTGGCCCAGGCTAAATAAGATGAGGTTCTGACACGCCTGAGCAGATGGTCCAGAGGCAATGCCTGGTAGCTTCGATGTCATTCAGCAATGATTGGCCCTGCGCCTAGGGTTTTTATTATTTCATAATATATGTTTATAAATGTACACTATAGAAAGTAAATTAAAATATGGGGAGTAAATATATAGAGTATGTAAGAAATGTCATTTTATATATTTTAATTTTTGAGAGAGAATATATACTTGAGTTAGTCTAAATTAAGTACATATACGACACTACTTGACTGCAATATCACATTTTTTAAGAAAGTTGGAGCAAAGATTAGAGCCAGAGTGTGTGGGACCCTCTGCCACTAATACCACAAATGCTAGCACAGGACCTGGTATGTGCATTCAACAAGTAGAGACTATCTGTATTCATCTTCTCATGACAATTGAGATTCAATAACCAATAGGGTGGGCCATTGATCTCTGGAGAATCTGTATGTAAATGGCAGAACTCCAGCTCTGGAAGATTGGCAGGAAGGAGATGGCATTCTGGTATTCTGTCAAGGGAGGGTTCAGTGATGCTTCTATCTTACAGAGGATCTGGGGCTAGGTTGAAGAAATGTTAAAACTAAGCAGATGGCCCGAAGCTGGTTCCTTGGGCTGGGCCACAGTGGAATGGAAGGTAGTTCTGGAAGATGAGGAACCAGGAGTCTGGGGAAAGAATACCCAGAGATTCTTGGGAACACCACGTCATCTTGGGTCATTGTGCAAGAGAAGGCCTTATTTGAGGCAATGGTGGAGGCCAGCAGCCATGCTGGGCCTAGGTCCAGCATGGGAGGAAGGAGCCTTAATTCCCAGACCATCTGGAAGAAGTAGGAGTGCAGGGGAGAGTTGGGGAGGGACTGAGGCATCAGGAGTCCAGATATGATCTGGAAGCACATAATCTCTACAGCTCTGTATAGATAGGTTCTTGTTAGCATCATTATTGCTGGAGGAAGATGGAACAATGGGCTTCCCAGTGTGTTTGTAACTCAGGAAAGAGCATGAGCCAAAGGAATCCCGTGCTGAAAGGATAAGCAGGGGTGGTTCGTCTATAACACATTAGAAACAAATGATATCTATGCTCTAGAGTGAGAAAGACAGGGCTGGTGAAAAGCACTTATTTCTGCTGGGAGGCTGAGTTATATTCTCAGATATAACCTTATTCAGACAAAACTGAATCCAGTGGAAGAACAGTCCACTGTTTTTTTTTAAGGTAGCAAATTTTACTGTATTTAAAATAATCAGCCTAGATAAGTGAAGAGTTGATAAACGAGCTCAATCTGCATACTGGCTGGTAAGAGCAGAGCTGTGTGTTAATTACAAGATTGCCCTGGGGGCTGTTGCTTTACTCTGCTGGGTGGGAAAGGCAGTGCTTTGTGAAATGGCAGGCCAGGACTCTTGGCGGTCAAGCAAAAAAGGAGTAATTTCATCTCACCATTGCTCCTCTGCTTTGTCACTGGGGCTGCATGAGAAATTCCCCAAAGAGAAACATAGTATTCTTGACTCTTATTGAATGAATTCAGTCATTCCCTTTTGAGATGCTGTAGGATTTTCTTTTCATACGTGTACATATGCAAAGTTGCTACGAAAGGGCTACCGATACAGACTTATTTAAAAGATGAAAGGTAAGATTATTCAAAATCCACAGAAAAAATCGAAATCACAATAGGAGGGAGAGTGAATGTAAGTGGAACTGAGAGAAACAGAAATCCAAGAGAAAGATGAAAGCCGCCAGGAAAAAAATGTTATCTGTCATGTATCATGTTTAGCTGTTCGCTTCCTTCTTGTACTCAGTTTTTCTATGAAATAGATTCTATCCTCTGTTTCTACCTTTCTCTGTCCTTCATTTTTCATTAGGTTTTCTTTTTTGGCTATTGGATTTCTCTTTTGAAACTGTCCTACCAATGGAAGGATGTTGACTGTCCTGTGATACACCTTATTTCACACTGGGAGCCAAGACCAAGGGCTTCAAACAAATCTTTTTGGGGAAATGTGAGATTAGAGGTATGAAAAAAAAACACTGGAGAGCTAAGGCTCTTTAACTGTTTTATTCTGGAAGGGGCTTTACCACAACACCCACAGCAACTCCTTCTCATGTACCCGCCCCTCCCACTTTAACGTGAGCCTCCTCCTGTTTCAGGAAAGAAATTGCTTGGTGACCTTCTGGGAGTCATTTAGAAGTGCCCAAGTCAACCCCCCAAAAACATTGCTTTTAAAATTATATCACACCAAATAAGACTCACCATGGGGCCATTTCTGCTTGGAGTTCTTTTTAGATACCATGTGGCAGACATTTAATTGTCTCCCCAAATTTATTCTTTTCCTCTTCTTTTAGTAATAGATTCCCCTGAATTTTAGCAAGACACATGGTTGTCCAGAAAAGGACCACATATTACTGGTTATGTAACTGCTGTATATGGCAGTGTGGCTAAATTTTAACCAATGAAGGGAGGCAGATCTTTTTTTCTTTTTCTTTTTTTAAAAATAAATTTATTTGTTTGTTTTTATTTTTGGCTCTGTTGGGTCCTCGCTGCTGTGCACGGGCTTTCTCTATTTGCGGTGAGCGGGGGTTACTCTTTTTTGCAGTGCACAGGCTTCTCATTACGGTGGCTTCTCTTGTTGCGGAGCACGGGCTCTAGGTGCACGGGCTTCAGTAGTTGTAGCATGCGGGCTCTAGAGCGCAGGCTCAGTAGTTGTAGCGCATGGACTTAGTTGCTCTGTGACATGTGGGATCTTCCCAGGCCAGGGGTCAAACCGGTGTCCCCCGCATTGCCAGGCAGATTCTTAACCACTGTGCCACCAGGGAAGCCTGGGAAGCGGATATCTTATATCTTACTTCTGTGGCTGAGATCAAATGAGAAGGCAGGAGCTGGAACAGCCATTCTGGACCAAGAGAATAACCATTAGATGAGATTTGGTCAGTGTAAGAGAAAAGAAAATGCACTACTGTGGTGAAATGTCAGGGGTCAGAACACCTGGAAGGTTCTAGTCACTTTGCTCACTAGCAAGTCATATGACTTTGAGAAAATCATATAATTTCTCAAGCCTTTCAATATCCTCATATACTGAATGATAGCAAAAGGAAGTGCTGTATCTCATAGAGCTCATAGTGCTCTATCTCATAGGGTTATTGTGGGGACTCAATGATATCATTCATGTAAGAACTATATGTAAAGCATGAGTCATTTTAAACTGCAATAGCTTATGCTTGATACATTTATAAGCAAAATAGATTTTATCCTTTTGAGTAAAAGCAGGTATTTTGATGAACATATCTTATAGGAGAAGCATCTAAATTTACAGTCCTTTAGAGACGTGCCTATTCAAGAATAATAGTATTAGCAGGAGAAATCATTTGTTTCCAAAGCCCTAAACTTGCCCAAATTATTAGTGGTCTTCTGATGACCCTTTACTTTTCCCTATAATTTTCTGCTGTCATCAGCAACAGATGGGTTTCATATTTTGACAGATTAGGTGAGAAAAGTTATTCTGCCAAGAATCAGACAGGTGTATAACAGCTGTACCAATATGTGACAAGTTGATGGGCATGGTGGATGTCTGTTCACCTGTGCTTGTGAAGTTGAAATTGGAGACCCTAATATTATAAAGGGCAGCTGTCTGTAATTCTGCTCACTCAGTGTGGTCTAATATCATTTCAGAATTACCCAGTACATTCTCCACATACCCAACAAGCTGTTCACACTACTGATGCTTAAAGAGGCTTCTCCTGAGTATAACATCCAAAGGCTGAACATGTTACCTGACCTTCTGCATACTTCTGAATGTAAAATTGAGCATCACCCAATTTTGATCCATTATTTTTATCATTACCACTGAAGTATCACGAGGTAGCTTTTGAGCCATTCTTTAAGATATCATATAAAATTTCTGGAGCAAGAAAGCATTGGGAAAGATTTTATAAGCCCAGGGAAGACCCCTTAAAATGGGCAATACCAATGGCAAATACAAAATCTTTGGTGAGGTCTTTTTATATCTGGTACCTATTTTGTTACCAAAGGATTAAATATATCAGATGGCATTTATATGGGTTTTTCCACAAAGTAACCCTGTTGAGAGTCATATAAAGATGCATAAACCTAAGGATAAGACCTGACAAAAAAACATTTGCCAGGGGATAAGAGCAAGGAGAAACCAAAGTAATATCATGATTGTCATGCACCATAGTCTCAAAACTAGGCACAGACTTGTAGGATCTCAGACTACAATATGGATGATGTTTTCCTGAAATTTGGCACAGAAACCAGATTTCTGAAATACCTCATTACTCTAGTTGGACATATGCTGAAAGTGTCATTCTCCTAAAAGCAGAACATCTGGTAAATTTTTGACTTGTTAACAATTTCATAGTTTAGAAGTTAGAGGAAGCAATGAGGAAAATTTCTACTTGATTCCCAATTCTGACCAACAAAGAACTGGCTAGTGATGTGAAAATGATAGGAATTTTGGCAGAAATTGACACCATCATCTTGAAATTGGTGATAGCAAAGGAAGATTTATTGGTCAGGGACATATTAAAGTTCGTCGAAGCAAGTTTGTATAAATTCAGAGAAATAAAATACATTACAGAGTAGTAGATGTATTTTGGGGTGTCCACCTCAACAATTGTCTGTTTTTCTAGGACCTTTATCCATCAATGACCCCATCACTGACTGCATCCATCAATGGCTTGAGACCGAGAGATCATGCTGGGATACTATGTTTACAGCCCATAACCTGGAGCAGGGATGACCTCTGACCCAAAGCCAGCTAATCCATGGGATAGCTCACTGTGAGCTTTTAGTTGGTATACTAGAGCTGAAAGGTCTTGGAGAATTAGAGGCAGATTCTGTAAGATAGTGAGCCAAAGTCAATCCTTGCTGAAGTTATAGGGGAACTGAGATTGAGAGTAAGCCAGGAAAATTCATTTGTAAAGAGAAGAAGGGAACAGATGGCACATGGCAGTGAGGTGTAGAAATGTGAGAGAGAAAGACGTGAGCTAGAAGGCAAGATTCTACAAGGATAGAATCTTTGTATGTTTGGTTTACTGATACAGATTTCAATAAATATGTATTGACTAGGAAGGAGGGCGAGAGAGAGATATTTGAACCTTAGTTCCTGACTCTTAAGTTCCAAGTTTCAGGCTCTATGAGGCCCAGCTGGGCTTTGCTCTATGCCTATGGGTGTCTGTGTTTGTGAGATGAGGTCTTATCTATAATGACCTTTTTGGTTTTTGTTTGTTTTTGTTTTTTACTTTGAGCTGGTTAGAGTGGGTATTTGTCCTTTGTAATCAAAGAGACTGATGTGTCTAGACATGTCCAAAGACTGTAAAAGCGAATACACAGTCTAGATTGTCCCTTTAAGGCCCCTCCTCTCAGTCTTAGCTAACCAAAATCTTTCTGTCTCATGGCTGAAGCTTCAGGAAGCCTTTTACCAATATGGAATCATCTGCACTCTGCTAAGCAAAACATTCTTGGCGGTCAGTAGCCTAATCATGGTTCTTTTCAATAGTTTTTCCCATGTCTCTTCCCAGTTGAGGTTCTGCTCCTCAGAAAGCATTCATATAATATTATTTTCCCAAGTCTTTGATCAGAAACTGGGTATTTACTGAACTTATTTTTTACTTCTTTCTCCATCTCAAATGGAATAATACAGAAAACCACAATTTTACCATTGCAAGTCTTCAAAGTCCAAGTGAGTCCGTCTATGTTAGTGACACCAGAGCTAGGCAACCCAGAATCCCAGGTTCCAGAGCACAGTTGGGAGTATCATCCCATTTATCACTGAAGAATCCATATCCTCTCTTGGAATGTAGCAAGAGGGGAAGCCAATGTAATTATACT
This sequence comes from Hyperoodon ampullatus, assembly GCF_949752795.1. Taxonomy (NCBI): domain Eukaryota; kingdom Metazoa; phylum Chordata; class Mammalia; order Artiodactyla; family Ziphiidae; genus Hyperoodon; species Hyperoodon ampullatus. Next base: position 127,061,354 of record NC_136917.1, read on the forward strand.
ATTCTCCAACCTTTTCACTAAACTCTTAGATTGTGTTACTTGGTGATGCCAAGTTTGGGGACATTTCTTTATTGTGAAAAATGTGAAAGTAATTGACCCTTTTCCTAATATGTCTTCTTACTATAGGCCAAAAGTTTGTACTCACCGAGAAAATGCAAACTGGGAAATGGGCCTCAATTTCCACACCTGCAAAATGGGGATATCAGCCTAGTTGATGATATCTAAAATTTCTTCATTTCTGATTATTTTATACAATGTATTGAAACCAAATAAGATAAAATAGCAAATGGAAAATGGAGGGTTTAGCCCCAGTGGGTATGGTCTACCCAGGTCGATCATGATTTGAACCAGATGGATTTAATTTATTTGGGAAGGAAGCAGCCTGCTGATCAGAGCAGCTGATGTTTTCTTCATGGGATCTTTTTAAAAAGCTGAAGAAGTAACAAACTGAAATGTCTAAATCTGGTCTGACAGGCTCAGAGATTTTGAGGCTGAACCATATTACAGGTCTCTGTCAAGATACACTGGGAAAACCAATGGGAAAAGAATCAACCTATTTGTAGTGATCTGCAGTTCCCCTTCAGATTCTTGTTTCCCCAGTGGGAACTCTGACCTCTTCAGAGCCAACCTGGTGGGGGTGTATAAAAGAGTGCTCAGTTTTTTTTATTTGTCCAGCTTCGTCACAAGCATTTCACAGCTACTATCTGAAAAGGAATCTATCTTTTTATGGTAATATACAGCTGCTGCTGTCACCATATGATCTATTTTCTTTTCAAAACCCCGTTTGCTCTACAGTTTATAGAAACTGACATTAGAAGAGGTGGTATCATCTTGACCCTCCAGTTGTCTGAATAGAACAGAATCAAGTCTGTTTTCTCTGTCCTTTTTCTCTTCCTCCTTCCTGAATTCACTTTCTACCTTCCTTCTTCTTTACCTACTAGTTATCAGCGTATATGGCCCAGGACTCCTTGTAAGAGTTCTTGAAAGAGAAATCCCATTTCTTTAAAAAGACATTTTAAGGGAGAAATTGGGCAAGCAGGTAATTAAAAGACTGACTGTTTACCAAGTGGAAGTATTGATAAAATGAAGTAGGTTGCCATACTCTGGCTGGCCCAATCCTCTTAACGTTAGGAAGCCTAGGGACTGAACACAAAGATCTAGGTGTGTTTGGTAGGTTTCTCTTGGCATTGGGATGTTCACTAGTTGGAAAATCCTACAGGCGACTCCCATTTCCACTCAGTATACCATAGATGTGTCCTTGACATCCAAACCTTGACACCAACTCTCCTCCAACCCAGCTCATTTTAAATGGAAACACTTCCCCTTACCAAATCCCAAAGGCTCTGGGTTCCAAAGGAGCCAATGTCAAGGCAAGGGTAGTCAGCTCGGATCCAAATCCTAAGAGACAGTTGGAGCCCTGCACACTTGTGACCGACATGAGGAACCACTGGATGGCACTGTGGGTCCATGCAAATGTGTATGGAAGGACATTTGTCTTTCTTTTAAAAAGGCTGTTTAGCCTTGACAGGTAATTTGGCACATTTTGAGTTGAAGTGTGCCAAATGATTTGGCAAATATTTCACTTACTTCTGAAAATAGGCACACCTGCTGTTCTGGTTGTTAGGCAAGGGAGGAGGGTAGCTTTCCCCCTATCCCCGTGTTGTTGCTAGTTTCAGAACCTGAAACAAGATTTTGGTCAAGGATACATGGCCCAACCTCATTGGTTGGTACTATCAGTGTGGTACCACATTTTAAAGGAATAGAAAAAGTTTAGCGTTTCTTATGAAACCAATCTCTTCAGTCTAAAGGGAGCATCTTTTCATCTCATCAGTGTTGTTCATCCTGCTGGTCACTGGCTCATCTGGCTCATGACCAGATGGAATGGGATTTGGTTCAAGAGCTATGTCTCCTACTGGTTCACCAACCAAGAGCATCTAGGAAATTTGTTTCCAAACTTTCTGAAGAATTCTTTGCCCAATATTTAGTTTGTTTAATAGAAAGAAAAACTAAGCAACATGAGAACATCTCACAAGGGACATCCGAGCTGCCTCTTGGCCATCATGAAACCACTGCTTTGCAGAACATCATGGTGACATTCACAGTGGACATTCCCATTTCCGCTGGAGAACACAGATGACAGGTGAGGCATCACTAAGACAAGCTGAATGTTAGGCCAAGTTCCTGGTGCGCTAGCTTTTAACTCCACCTCCCATTTATTTGCTAGCTACTCAAGAGAGCATACCAGGATGCATCTGAGTAAAAATGGTGTTATTAATGGTATAACCTTGACTTGATCTAATTTTTAAATGGTTAAACATTTGCAAACCTAATTATCGTAGCTAACATATCTGAAAATGACTTGGGACCACTTTCCAAGTGGTCAAAACATACACTGGGTTTAGAACAGGTGCATTAGAGAGGAGAGATTCACAATTCTCCTTCTTGAATATTGTCTTGTTATCACTTATTGACTAATAAAAGGCATATCTAATTGTGTCAAGTCCACTCCTGTGTGGAAGTACATCAAAGGCCTATGGTATTAGGGACTCCTTCTGAATTCACAGACTTGCCTTCTAGTTCCAGGTCTTTCAACACCAGCTATGTGACATTAGGTGAATCATTAACCCTCTAACCTGTTTTCCTACCTGAGCATGAGGAAGGAAGGCAGTTTAGATGAGCTTGTATGGCTACAAAATAGTGAAATCTTATTTAGCATAGGCAGCCCCAACAAATAGAATAAAATTTCAGTATATGATAGACTGATATGTGGCAATAGTAAAATAGGAGGGTACATAAAATTTAAACTACTTACCAGTTTTCTTGAACAAAATAAATAGCAGTGTAGTGAGACGAAGAAACTCTTGTAGTAATAAGATAGTCTATGGAAAATAATGTATTTCTGTTTAATAATACATTGTTGCCTTTTGCACTTATCTTAAGAGTTTCAATAAAGATAGTTCATAAATTGTTGCTTTGATCAATAGATTTCTGTTTCTTACCCATTCTTCTGTATCATGGTGCTACAGTTTGTTTTCAGGCCTGGCTGGATGAAGAACATCGTGGAGCTTGTGGGTGACCTTGACAAGACAGGTTTCTGTGACTGGATGGGGCAAAAGCCCAATTTGAGTAGGTTGAGGAAGAATGGGAGACAAAGAGGGGTGACATCAAGTATAGACACTCATATGAGGAGTTTGCTATAAGTTGGGCAAAGAAAAGGCTTGTAGCTGATGCATGGAATCCAGGGAGGGCTTTTTTTGTTTGTTTGTTTGTTTTAAATAGGAGGACAGACATTCTAAGATTCATCACGTACAGGAAGAATTCTTGGATACGCTCATTCCCAAACATATCTGGAGTTCACGCTGAAAGATTGAGATCTGGTTGTAGATCTTGAACTCTTACTTATTGAATGGAGATCAAAGCTGTCTGCTGCTATTCTAGCCCTTGAAGCAGAGTTTTCAGGGTTTCCAGGGAGCTGATAGAAAAGGGCTCAGGAGCACTCCTTTATCCTGCCAAATTAGCAGGGGTTTGTTTAACAGATTATTTCAGAACTGGGAGATAGTATCATCCAATCTCCTCATTAAACTGATTGAGGAATCTGAGGCTCAGATGAATTAGATCTTGAGATTTGCCTTCAGAGTGGCTGCTCGCTAAGGATTAAGAAAATGACTTTGGGGCCAGAAATCCTAGGTTTGAGTCCCAACTCGGCCACCACTTATTGGCTGTGTGACCTCAAGCAAGTTATTCTCAGTTTTCTCATCAGTTAAATGAGAGGATTGTGTGGTATTTCACAAATAAACATACTAAGGGGACCTTTTCTTGTAGGGTTGCTGTGAAAATAAACTGAGATAAGTCAAGTAAAGTGCTTAGTACAATACCAAGTATGTGGTCACAATAAACATTAATATTATTCTTGCCATTATATGAGCATTTGTATGCATGGGAATGATACAATATAAACTTGCATGCAAAAATGTTTTTTTTAAATGTTACGGGGATTTCTACAAAAATAATGTAGTAAACATTAAAGAAGACCCACAGGCTACATTGTTTAGTCTATTCCTTGTTAAAGCATATGCCCTGCTGTAGTCACCGTTTTCAAAGATTATTACTCATGATTGACTCAAGTCTAGGTTCCCTTTAAAAAGTGCCTGTTTGGCTAGCTGATGTAGAACCAGTATCTCCTGGGTAAAAACTCCTGAGTTGCCTACCTATTGTCTGCATGCTGTCTAATTTCTTTTTTCTCTTTTTTTATTTCTCTTTTCCTGCTGGCTTTCTCTTTTGAAACCAGCCACTGGTTTAAATAAAGCTGGATGTGGTTGAGGGCTGCCAGGTGGCTGACGGGAGCAATAGCCAATCCTCTTCTTTCAACAGCTTCAGAGTTGGCTCAATAGGAATGAAACAAGAGAGATGTGAAGGCGAGTCAGAAAACGGGAAGCGGGCAGCCCTTCCCATCCCTCCCCAGTTCCTGGATGTGTGCTGAACAGAACTGTTTGTCTCTAGCAGGCCTGCCAAGCACGGTCCAGCTTCTGTCAGAGCCATTGGGTAGGCATCTACCTTTGTCGTCACCCCTTAGACCAGCCACTGTGAGGTTATCAGAGATTCTGTAATAGTCAAAGTAGCTTAGAATGTTTGTTCCCTCTTTTGGGGAACAATTTTTTTCTTCTTTTTTTTTTTTTTTTTAACAAGTTCCCAGCCACCACTTTGCTTAACCTCATTTCCTATGTTGGTTTTCTTCTCACTGGAGATGAGCAGCACAAGCCTGAATGAAAACCAACATAAGAGCACAGGTTAATTGGAGTCTGAAAGGATCAGAACACTTGAAGCCTGGCTTGATAAACCCCCACAGGGTTTGGAAATGAGTCTGATGGGAACCAAAAAAAAAAAAAAAAAGAATCTGGTTTCCATTGCCCCAGGGGTCTATTCACCAACTTTCTATACTAATCCCTGGACTATAACTGAATGCTTAGTTTTAAATAAACAATATGTTTATGCCTCCACTTTACATAATATTATTGTAAGAAGGGTAACTACATGAAGAAATGCAAAAGAAAAAATTTATAGTCTTTCTAGCTACTGATGTAAGCTGTAATATAGTAGGAAAAAGTAAGAAGGTTGTTTTGGTTTTTCTTGCTTGAACTGACATATATTTATGTTTTTCTTTTTCTCATTTAAATATATTGAAATGTGTTATACCATCTTTTAGCCTTGTCTACTGCATGCTTCCTATTTTTTTTAACATTTCTAAAACTTATTTTCCTGAAAAAAATGTTGTTTCCCAGTAAAGAGAAAGTATTCTAAGCTTCAAGCAGTAAGAAATTTGATGAGAAACTTATTGGAGGCTATCACAACATGAACAGGAACTACCAGCCGGAGCTGTTGGGTAATGGGAAATAGAACCTTTAGTCTCTCAGCTGAATTTTGGCTCTGAATATAATGACACAAAGTCATTACCCTCTGAAGGTCCATGGTCTTCAGGGAAATGAGTGTATAGTGGTTTCACCTCCGTCCCTAACAGCTCAGAGTCTCCATCAGCCTGGATGCCATTACAGTTAGAGTTAATTGTCATGAATGCAGCCAAGAACCAGGATTGAATGAGATGGGAGAGTGAACTACTTTGCCTGTACTGCTAAAGGTGGTCCCTGAGCACCTAAGGACTGTTCTTCTCCTAGGCTGTTGCAAACCTGTGTTATAAATTTAGAGAAAATGAACGGAAGGCGTGAAAATAACTATTCATATGTTCAGTTACAAAGCCTTGCTTTTCACACAGAATAACGTTTTAATAGCAGGTGTCATTTCAAATTATGTTTGATTAAAGTCCCATCTGTGTTCAGTCCACAGAAGAGGGAATCAGCTACTCCACTTCCAGTGAGAATCAAGTATCTCCTTTGGAGGCTACCATTAAGTCTGAGTTCTTTCAAATGGTAGATTTATTTTTTAAATGGCTATCCAGGCAACAAGAAGTCAATGCTGTCCCTTCAGAAGAGCCTCCTTTGGAGAGTTTTAAAAATTGACTTTAGTTGGACATTTTAGAGTCATGGTTTGTTCATTTCCTTGTTTATTGTAGGTTGTATTTAAGCCTCAAATAGCAACAACAGTGTAGTTTTAGAATAAAAGGGGCAACTAAATATAAACAGTAGATAGAAATAACCTTAGCCTCTTTTCTTCACATATTTATAAAAGATATTTCATTCTCTTTAACCTTATCCTAAATACCATGAGGGATCTTGGATAACTTCTTTTCCGATTGAAGTTTCTAAATTGGTGACATGCAATTACCTTCTCCATATTCACACTGCTGAATAAGCTGAATTTTAAAATTATACACTTGTAGCTGGTTGAAATCTTCTCTAAGTATAAAATGGATGTTAAGTGTCTTGAGAGTTGATTTTAAGATGTTTAAATCTTTGCTCTTCTGACAGGCAAAACTAGTCTTACTGGAAAACTCTTAAGAAAGATTACTGCTATGTGGACCATTTTCTGATCTTTGGAACTTTCCCCTGATTGTATTGCATGTTCTTGTTCCAGTGTCATTGGGTGAACTCTAACCAGTGGGGAAATCTGGCTATGTTCATAGTCTGAGAACCTGAGACTTAGAGTTTGAAAGTAGCCAGGTAATGGGGATGAGGTGGGTGGGAATCTATGATGTTGGTAACATGCTTGGTGATCTCGTTAATTTTTAGGTTGTCTGTAAGACAGCCTGATATATTTGGGTAAATTCCAGTACGTTTAATACAAGGGCTTGAGAAATAGCAGACATTGAGTCATTCATTTTGTTTGTTGCTGTTGTTTTTTGTTTTTGTTTTACCTGCCCAGTTGTGAAAAGTGAAATCATCCCTTGGAGAACTGTCTGAAAGTGGCATGAGCTCCCATATCTTACCTTCAACAAGTCAGCCAGGGTGAACTGGCTAGGACTTAAGGAAGAGGTGGTGATGTCGATGAGAGTAGCCATTGCTGATCTGAAGATATGCAAACAGATACTCAGTAGAGAGTGAGTCGGGCAGGCGAGGCTGGAGGGAAGCCTTGGATTTGGAAGTTAGAAAGATGCAGGATATAGAGATGCCATAGATTTGGGTAAGTTCATCCATAAAGCCACACAGAAAGGAAGAAGATCAGATGGGTGACAGTGGAGTCCTGGGGCACAGCACCATTTTAGGGGAGTGTGCAAGAACCAATGTAAGAAACTGAGAAGGAACAGCCATGTGAGGGAAAAGAATTAAGAGAGTATAGTGTCCCTGAAGCAAAAAAACTGAAACGAAAACAAAACAGTTTCAAGCAGGAAGATGCAGTCTACAGTGTCAACACTGCAGAGAAGCAAGATAAGAATGGAAGCATGTCCATTAGATATTCCAACAACTAGGCCATTAGTGACCTTAGGGCTGGGAAAGCAGGTTTTGTGGTGTAATGGGGCAGAAGCCACACTACAGTGTTAGAGATTAGTGGGAGGAGAGGAGGTTTGGCTGTGAATGGAAATAAGAAACGAGGTAATTTGAGTGGTATTTGGGATTTAAAATGTTTAGACATTTGTTGATTGTTGTATTTTAAGGAATTGAGAGGCCTGAGATTTGTGTTTATACTAAAGGGTCCACAGCTTTAGTAGCAAAAGTGGAGGTTGAGTGTATAAGAAGGTGAGTCAGGGAGTGAGGTCCTGGAGGGAGGTGAGTGGTTGGGATTGTGACCAGATGGACTAAGGAGCCCCAGAGGTAAGAAGGAACACCTAACCCATTGACTGGATTGGTTGGAGGGAAGAGAAGATATAAACTTAGACACATTTGTGGGAGAAGGTAGAAGACGGTCCTAGGCTGACTTTTTTTGTTTGTTTGTTTTTCCTGCAAAGAGAAGTCATGGTTTCTGAAGAGAATAGTGAGAAACTGGAAAGGAAGGAGATTTTAAAGGAGGTTAAACTCTGCAATTGTTATCACAGGGAATGGGAGAGGAACTAACTAAATAGATGAAGGTAAGGACTTTTACTTGAGTAGTGTATCTGTGGCTAAATCAGCTAATTTGATTGGAGATACCGATGTCAATTAACTTTATTTTGTTTCCCAAACACAGAATGCACAATGTCACACATGTGTGTTGTTGAATAAAAGAGAGAAGAAAATGAGAGACTAAAGAAAGCTCTAGAGCATTTGGGAGGTGGAGGGGAGCAGGTAGAAGACAAAAAATAGCTTAAGAAGGTATTTTGCATCCTAATGATATTCAGCATGCTTATCTTCCTCCGGCAAGTCTTTAGTTTCATCTAGTATTTGAAGCACAGTTTACGGTCATCACTACAGTTGGACTTTCTGCAAAATTGTAATATTACCACAAACTGTATAGTTTTCCATTATTTTGAGCATACCTCCCTACCCCCCATCACCCCTGCCAAATCCCACATAAAAACTCACTCTTATCATTTTGACTTTGGTGACAAGATGAACTTGATTATTACATGATTCTTCAAAATGGCTTAGCTACTTTGGTACTTGTAGTATTAAGAGGATATTTTTACATATTTGGTTAAATATGAACCTTTGTTAGAATTTTTGTGTATTTTGAACTGTTACGGCTTTTTTTTTTTTTAATGTTATTGTGATGGAGGGACTTCAGTTTTCTTCACTTAGGATAAAGAGTGACTCATGATGAGAACTTCTCTTTCCTTCTAAAGGCCTTCGTCATGTGGCTAATACTACTTACTTATATTTTCAATCACTTTTTGCATGTTCTCTTTAAAATTTCTGGAAGACCAAAGTGACTTTAAAAACAAAAGCAAAAGCAAAGGCAAATCACTTTTCCTACTTTCTTTTCTTTATACAATCTTGATACTAGAAGTGCATTCACACCAACACTGAGTGAAGCTTTCTGTTTAAGTTCTTATTCTCAAGATAAAGTAGGGAACGTGGCATTGAACTAATCCATTCTTCAAAACATCTTAACATTATAAGCAGAGCAAAGTGGTACAAAATGTATTCAGCCTCACGGATTTCTCTAGATTGTAACCAGAATAGAAAATGGCAGAATGTATTAATTCCTAAGATAAAATTATAATGAGAACAGAAAATGGTGCGAGATGAATTAATGTAGTGGCAGGTTTCTGTCTGCAGAGCACGGCGCTCTCTAAATACCACATTGCAGCACTTTGTCGTCAGCTCCTCTCTTGTAATCTATATTTTAAAGATGCTCTAAAGATAAAGCTAGACCATTATTCATCTCTGGGAGCACTGCTACAGCGCTCTGGACACGAAATGGCCCCAGGGAAGCAGTGAATGGACTTACCTTGCAGGAACAAAGGAGATTTAAGTTAGATAGCAGTGAGATTTTTATTACTGCAAACTAATACTGACATGCTTCCTTCGATAGCAGATCATCTTTAAGTCTGTCACTCCAAGGAAAACGTAGTTGAAGAGGTTGTGGTTATAAGCGGAGAATTTGCTCTTTGTCCAAAAAAAAACCAAAAAATAAAAATAAAACTTCACATTTTACAATGTATAAAGAATTACTTGGTGTTTTCTCTCACTGCTGCCTGCTGCTTGGGGGTCCAGGCTTTAAACAGAAATGCCGACCTTTTGTCTGGGGTGATTTCTCAAATGGATACTGCTCAAAGTATGTGTCTGAAACTAGATTATTTTTTCCAGTATCTCTTATCCATTTTATAAATATCCTTATTAATAGATCCAGTGTGTATTTGAGGAGAGAGTTAGTAATGCAGATGAATATTGTTGTAATGTACCTGCGGTGTCATTCAGATGCGTATTTTTAGAAGCTTTGTACTGTTCAATGAAGGCAAATGTGTCTCAATAATAAGCATCTGAGACTCACAGCTTCAAACACTTCAAAGGTGACTCTGACTCCAGAAGCCACAGTGGAAAACCTCGAGTGGCTATACTAGAACTTTGAAAGGTTTAATAATGCTTGTCCCACATAGCTTTGCATCCTCCAAAACCTGATCTGATTGCAAATTTTTAATCAGGAAATCTGGTCTTTGAATCAGAACAGCTTTGCCAATTTGAGTGGCAGCAATACTGCTTTTGTTTTGAATTTTCATGATGCAGGAAATTTGAATCCACATTTTTCCTTCTATGCATTCATACTGCTGCACAGGGCATGGCTAGGTTATCCAAACTATGAATTAGAGTTTTTAATAACATTGGAGCAAGGCATTAGCTGTACTGTCTTATCATGCCTTGTTGTGATTTCAGAGGAAATCTGCTAACTCTTTGATAATAAGCAAGAGTGAATTGTGAATTACCAGAATGTGCTAACCCCAAATGATATTGTAACCCAGGATTAAGCGCTTTTTATTTTCTCTTTTCACAAATTAGCTTCCAAGACGTATCTGTGACATAACCTGGTGACAGTGACTGTACCTTTCTGGGAAAAATTCTTATATTGCCCCTACCCACTTTTGGCCCTGCCCCTGAACAGCCAGGCGTCCTTACCTTAGAAGTAGCTTGGAAATAAAGCTGTTTATTTCTTCTTAGCCCTCTGACCTGTCTCTAAAGATTCAGCCAATGGTATGGTAGATCTTTTAATATTTCATTAAAAGGGAGAGAGACTCAGAGAATAAAAACCCGAGATTGCCTTACTGCTTTAAGTTTTGAGAAATTAAAACCTTTAAGCAAATAGTTCTTTTGAGCTTGCCTTTTGGAAACCAGAGTAAATCTAGCAGCCTCTTTTTCTCGAGAAATTTAACCTAAAATATGTTCTCCCCACTGTTTGTATAGCCAGTACATGTAACATTTGCACTTTCTTTTAAAACCATAATAAGGAGAATTAAAACCCTATGATTAAGCATTTAACATAAAATTAAAGGGCCATGGTTACCCATTAGGAAAGTATCATGTACCTAAAATTCAGTCGGATGTCAAATAGACTTCTTTCTTTCTATACAAATTGCATTTCATAGATTCGACATTTCTGCTTATCCTCTTCTTTTTTCAGGCATGGTATATATTTTATTTATATCTGCAGCATTTTAGGGTGGGATGACAAATTTTGGCAAGTTTAGCATGGTCTGGGCTTTCCATTCCCCGCAGGAATTCCAATTCTCCTCTGCTCACCTGAGTTTCTTTAGGCTGAACAGAGAGTGGTATATAATAGGCATGAGGTGACTGCAATAAATTGGCCTGCCTGCATGAAGCTTACAGCCTAGAAGGGAAGGCACAATTCAGAAACAAACCTTTGCACATATAAGGACTTTATATATGCTGAAAGAACTGTAAAATTTTAACAGGAAAGGTTGAATATTTGGAAACAGAACTCAGGGTAGATCTTAATCTTCTGGTATTTTCCATGATAGATTAATCCAGGTAGATTTTAATAAAAATCATAAAGAGAAAACAAAAGGTGAATATTTACCTGTATTATGTATGGGGAAGGACTGTTTACATTTGAAAACAGGAGAAAAGTTAATACAAGGAAAGAAATAAATTTAAATAATTTTTTAAAACTCAATTAAAAATAAATACAATTAAGAAACAGACAAGAAACAAGGAAGAGCATTTGCCACAATAGTGAACAAGGTCCAAACTACTTATTATATCAAGAGTTCATACAAATCAATACGCAAACAAGACTACAACACGTAAATGGGCAAAGGGAACAGATAAATACAAAAGATGCAAGTTCAGGGTCCAAAGCAAAAACAACATTTAACTTCACAAATGTGCAAATAAATACAATGTAAAGCTATAGTAAGTTACCACTAAATAGCAAAAATTACAACAGAGGCAGTATTTGGTGATGGCCTGAGTAGAATGAGGTGGGCACTTCATATCTTGTTGATGAGAGTGGCTACTGATGGGGCCCTTCTGGACATCAATTTGACACATTGAAAAATACTGTATTCTTTGTGTCCACAGTATACTGCTAGGTGAAAAAAGCAAATTACAAAGCAGTTTTTAATAATATGATCCCATTGTTTTAGAGAGAAGGGAAAAAAGGAATAATGTAAGAAGGGAAGAAAGGGATAATGTAAGAAAGAAAGGAAGGAAGGAAAGGGAGGGAGGGAGGAAGGAAGGAAAGAAAGAAGGAACCTTGTGTGTGTATGCAGAGACAAATAGTGGTAATTTTGTTTTCTTTTTTAAATGTCAGCGGTTGTTTTGGTTTGTTTTTGCCATGAGTCTGTATTGCAATCAGAAAAGAGAATGAAAATATCTTTAAAAAGAGGAACAAATTTGTAAAAAATGTTCATATCCTTTGACTCACAAGCTCCCCATTTAGGAAATCATCCAAAAGAAAAGGCAAAAAATGTAGACAAAGATTTATGTACAAATATGTGGTTAAATATGAAAACAACATCAGGAGACTGTTTAAATAAATTCTGGAACATCCAAAGATAGACCATTATGCAGCTGTTATAAATTATATGTCAGAAGGATTTTCAGTGATATGGTAAAATACATTTGACAAATTTTAAGCAAACAGAATAAAACAAAACAGGATATAAAAATTATATAAGAAGCATGATTCCGACCTCAAAAAATGTGGAAAAGACTAGGGGAAAAAATACACCAAAATGTTAATGGTCGTTGCCCCTGGGTACATTAATTGTGGAGGACTTTGGTTTTCTTCTTTGTCTTTTGTTATGCTTAAAAAAATCACTACTGGGACTTCCCTGGTGGCACAGTGGTTAAAAATCCTCCTGCTAATGCAGGGGACACGGGTTTGATCCCTGGTTCAGGAAGATCCCACATGCTGCAGAGCAACTAAGCCCGCATGCCACAACTACTGAAGCCCGCCCGCCTAGAGCTGGTGCTCCACCACAAGAGAAGCCACTGCAATAAGAAGCCTGCGCACCACAATGAAGAGTAGCCCCCTCGCCACAACTGGAGAAAGCCCGCGCACAGCAATGAAGACCCAACACAGCCAAAAAAAAAAAAAAAAAAAGTTAGTGCCTTTTTTTCTTGGGCATTCTCATGGGTTTATTCTTCCAGATGAACTGGAACAAAACTCATGTTCACAACCCATTTTATAGATCAAAAGAGATCACCCTCTAGGTCCCAATTTAATCATTTATTTTGTCTCTGAATAACTCTTCACTCTCAAAATCAAATCCATTTTCAAGGGATAGAGTATATTTTTATTTTCAGGGGCTATCAGACTAAAAAGATTGTTCCAGAAGAAGTTGTTATCACACGGAATTAAACTATAGTATCAGAGTAAATACATACATTATAACCTTACAAGGTAACTGATTGAAGGGCAGTTCATGTGTTAAATTCTGATTTGCTTCCTAAAAACAAAACAAATTATATATTCAGCTATGTGGCAAATCATTCTTCCTTTCTGAGCCTCAGTTGTTTGTTTGTAATCTGTATTATGGAGACTGTAATACCCATGTCTTGGAATCATGAATATCTACTTGCTTTGCCTCCATTCTCCCTCTGTAAGGCCACACTAACCCTAAAACACAAAGAGCATGTGCAGAACAGGTACTTTTAATTATGGCTACTGTTTATTAATCGCTTTCAGGTGCCAGAAGCACTTAATCTTCACAATGACCAGGTGTGGCAAGTATTGTAATCATCTCACTTTATGTGTATTCATTCAAGGTGGGCACATATTTATTGATGACCTGCGTTGGGTGAGCACTGGCCTCCCACGGGTAAACTTGAAGCCAAAGAGACAGTGGTTCCAGTGCGTGGTAGAGTGGGAGACACACTGCAAAGCAGGAAACAAACTGTGAATGGGTAATACCAAGTTGAGAAGGCTGCCAAGAAGGCAGCCAACCAGGGTTGCGATGGAGAATAGCAAGAAAAGCCTCTTTCAATCAGGTCTTCAGGGAAGGTTGGTCTGAGAAGAAACTCTTCAATCTCAGACTTAAAAAATGAAAAAGAGCCAGCATCTTGCAGAGCTGGGAGACAAACCTTCCAGGCAAAGGAAACTGAGACTCAGAGAGGTACAGGAAGGGCACAAAGTCACACAGCAACTGCAGAGTAAGCCAAGACTTGAAACACTAATGCAAGATGCCAAACTTCCCCCATGACGTTCTAATAGCTGTCCTTAACCAGGCCAGTGTGGGGCTTACACACAGCAGGTCCTAAGAAAAATCAAGGCCTTGTTTGATCCTGAGTGGATGGGTGGCTGCTCAAGGCTGGGGCTCAACCTACAGCAGTGCTTTGTGAGTATGGGGAGAAGGGTTTATCGTCTTGGGCCCCCGGTTGTGGAAGGGATGGGAATTTCACCCCATTGTCCTCCTCTTCCTTCCAGTTCTCCAACTCCAGCTCTGACAAAGGTGTTTTAATGAGTTCATTAAGGCTCCTTTGTCTTAGTCCACCTTCGAGCTGGGGCCTTTATGGGCGGGGGTGGGTTGGTGCCTAGGCTGGGCTGAAGCAAAGGCTGAGGGGCAGAAAAAGGGCAGGGCAGCAGGGATTTTGGGGGCCTGGAGGGATTGAATTTACCTTTCAAATGTCACCTCCTCCTAGAGGCCTTCCTTGTCCACCCTGGATAAAATAGTTGTTCCCAGATGCACCCTTATCTTTCTCTGTTCCCTTTCCCTGCTTTGTTTTTCCTCTAGGTTTTGGCTCATAGTAGGCATTCAATTAATCTTTGTTGAATAAAACAATTATTTGTGCTCTTCCATGTGAGAGGTATGGGGTTGGGCCTTTTTTCACTACTTCCTTCCCACCCCACCCTCCATCTCCCTAGTGGTGACCACCTCCTCATAATGACCCTAGGCTGCTTCCAAGCACTTTTCACCCTATAATTACTTATGTGTCAAGGCTCAGAGAGTAAATTCCAAGAGAGCAGGACTGCTTGGTGATGCCGGCTGCTCCAGTGCACAGTGTCTTACATGAAGGGGGTCTAGGATAATCATTTGCTGAGTGCATGAATGAATAAATGAATGAGTGAGGCCCTTACCTGGGCTGGTAAAGGCCTCCCAGGGCTAAGCTGGGAAGCCTGCCTATGTGACTTTGAGATAATGCCTACTGCCCAGAACTCCGTAGGATTTTCCTTTTCTAAGCGGCTCTTATTTCACTCATACAGCTTTATTCTAAATTGTTCTGGAATTCCTCTTGAGTAAGTGGGTCTTAAGCTTCAGAGCACAAAAGAATGACCAGGTAAATCCCAGAGCCCACCTTAGAGATAATGAATTAGTGGGGCTGTCCCGGGCTAAGGGAATCTAGTTGTTCACAATCCCCCGAATTACTATTTTTATAACTGAAAAAGAACCTAGATCTTCCAACCCCCCAAATTAAGCTCTTTCTACTATACCAGAGAATATAACAGTTTTCTTCAATAAAGGACTTTGCCTTACCAGAAATGATACAGTATCTGAAAGGAATCATAAAAATCTGCCTGCCATTGGAAAAATGAAATTTTTTTCCAATAAGCAGCAGGCATCAGTGTCCTCCACGTACTTTGTCCAATGACACTCTAGCTAGTTAATGTCCACTATTTAGAATGACATACTACTAAACACAAGTGGCCAATAATCCATACTTGGGGCAGGGGAGGACATCATTTCTAGAAACACAGACTCCAGAAAGTCTGCTTTCCATAAATGATGTGCTAACTCTCAGAAGCAAGGATCGGTGGGCATCGCCACGTGCAGTACCTTGGATGGCTGCATCACTAGGTGCATTGAGTAATCACTAGATAAACATCTGAGCACCAGTTGCAAAAAGATACTCCTGTGGGTAGTAAAAAATGTTCTCTGTTTGCAAGTTGACTTACCCCTGTGTTTTGGAGATACCTGAATTGGTTTGGCTCTTTTCCAATTACAATCTGTTTGTAATCACCCAGGGTCTGTATCATCAGGCACTGTTATGAGGGAATTAATTCTTTCTATGTGACAGTTGTTAGTGTAATTCATGTCCTTGTTTTTAATTGCTGGATCAAATTACTTTGTAGATTATTTCATATTTCATCCCAAGAGAAAGGAATAGGAAAAACGCACAGTGCCTGTGGTGACTTATTTGTTTAGTCTAGCCAGAAAAAAAAAAAAAAAAAGCAGAATTAAAAAGATCGACTTTCTAAACAAAATGGCTCTTCTCTATCCTTAGAGTATATTTTGGATGATTTTAGATGGAAAGTTAGCCTGAGTACATTCTTTCTGTCTAAACACTCTAGGAACTAAGTTTATTTTTATAACAGTTCTGCCAAAATAATGGCCATAAAGGTCACAAAGCAATATCTCCTAATAAATACCTTGGAAGGATTTACAATTCAATGCTCTTTCGTTAAAATAAGCACCTTGAAGATAAGAAATTAATGAGATTTAGAATAATTTATTAAGGAACACCTAATAGACTCTCGTGAGATTCAAATGTCAAGATGTTAAACACACACACACACATACACACACACACAAAAGAAACTTAGCAAATGCAAATTATATTGGGGGAAAAAAAGACAAAGAGTATTTGAAAAATCTTATACATGTTTGTTTTTGCAGCACTGAAATTTAATTCTTGTATTTGAATACATACCCAGTAGACATTTCATCCATTTTTGAGCCATAGCCACTAAATGCTTTTCACTCTAATGTTTAGAATCTCAGAAAGAATCAGTAACTATTTCTTAGGTGTCTTGTGAGTTGAGAATTTACTTGTAGGCTTAAAGGGAGGAGAAAGCCCAGACAGGACAAGCTCACATAACTGAAAAGCTATAGAGAAAATTCATTGTTCTATTTATTCCTGCTTTGTGATGAGTTGAGAGCAAAATGTATTTATAACAATGGGACACTTGAAATGAACTGTTGCTGTAACTGTCCAAGGCCAGACAACATTCACATTGCCCCGTAAATAGTCATCTTATAAAGCAGACCTAAGTGATAATCTAAAGAGGAATTATAGATCAATGATCACTTAAAAGCAAGCAGCAGGGAAATTGATAAATACTGCCTGGCTGCCTGGCAAATAAAAAACCCAGTCATGATTAGAGAGGGAGCTGGAACTTGCTGATTGCTGGGAAATTATGGCAACAGACAAATGAACAGTCCCACACACTTAGGGCAAAGGTACCTTGTAGTTCAGGTAACAATGTACTGTCAACATGGAAAGGTCCTTGAAAAAGGAGCTGAACCTGCTACTCTGAAAACAGAAGGCATATATACAGACACAGTGCTGAAAAGCTGGCAGCCCTAAATCAGTTTTCTCCACCAGAGTGCTGAATGTATTATCATCGCTGTCATCTTTGAAAAGGGAAAAGAGATATCCATAAAAATAGATGTCTTTTCCACCACCGGTAGTAAAAAATGATTACAAAGAATTCCTGTGGTCACATATCTCTCATTATAAACCCAGTCCTTTCTAGTCTGTTATAGAAAACCAAGGTGGTTATATTGGTTTAAACATGGATTCTATGGTTCTTATTTAAAATGTTTTTTGTTTGCCTTTGTGTTGATCCAAAGAAGCAGGTTACCTGTTACAGACTTAGTTAATTGATGGCTGTGGGTTTTCTAGCTATACTTGGGTGTCTGTAAAGCATGTCTCAATTGTTGAATTGGCTCAAATGCATGTAAATAAGTCTCTTCAGGAAGACAAGGGGTAGGCAATGACTTGCAAGGACTGAATGTGGGGAGGATGCCACATCACCTTTATGCTTCATACCAAGTTCATTTCGAGTCAAATAGAAAACCATCTGAGGACTTAAGGGCTGCTTATTTGTAATAATAACTTACCTGTTTGCAATGTATTAACATTTGCAAGGCTAACTGACATACTGAGAACAGCTCTGTGAGGTATGTGTTATTATCCCCCATTACGAAAGGAGATTGAGGCTCAGAGAGGTTTGGGACTTGTCCACAGTACCAGAAATGGAGTTTCAGTTCCACCAGTTACCAACTCAAATTTTCTGATTCTAGCTTCCAGTTCCTTTCCCCACTTTAGCTATAGTTAAAACATTATTTCCCCCAGTTTGATCTAAATGAAGACCTGTAGAAGAAAGTCAAGACCAGACATGTTATTCTTCCTATGGCTGTCTTTATCACAGACATTCATGGTTCAAATAAACAAGAGAATTAATTAATAATGATTAAGTGACAACATTAGGAAGAGAATACCTGCATACTTTTAGGTGGGTCAACATGCATACTTGATGAAACAATTGTGAACTCAGAACTAGAAGAGTTGCAGGTATCAAGAGGATGATAATACTCCCTAGAACACCAAAACATGATAAAATATAAAATTACCAGTAAAAGGAGAGTCAGTGTGAGAGGTGGCCACCATATACAGATTTCAGTTTATTTTTGTATACTTACTCCAAAAGGAGAGTCTTCTTTCAATTTTTAAAATATAAAAAAAATTTTAAAAATTTATTTTATTTAAGTATAGTTGATTTACAGTGTTGTGTTAATTTCTGCTGTCCAGCAAAGTGATTTATTTATATATATATGTATTCTTTTTCATATTCTTTTCCATTATGGTTTATCACAGGATATTCAGTATAGTTCCCTGTGCTATACAGTAGGACCTGTTGTTTACCCATTCTGTATATAATAGTTTGCATCTGCTAATCCCAAACTCCCAGTCCTTCCTTCCCCTCCCCACCCGCTTTGGCAACCACAAGACTGTTCTCTATGTCTGTGAGTCTGTTTCTCTTTCATAGCTAAGTTTATGTCATATTTTAGATTCCACCTATAAATGATATCATATGGTATTTGTCTTTCTCTTTCTGACTTCCTTTGCTTAATAGGATAATCTCTAGGTCCATCCATATTGCTGCAAATGGCATTATTTCATTCTTTTTTATGGCTGAGTAATCTTCCATTGTATAAATGTACCACATCTTCTTTATCCATTCATCTGTTGATGGACATTTAGGTTGTTTCCATGTCTTGACTACTGTAAGTAGTGCCACTATGAACATAGGGGTGCATGTATCTTTTTGAATTATCGTTTTCTCCAGATATATGCTCAGGAGAGGCATTGCAGGATCATATGGTCGTTCTATTTTTAGTTTTTTGAGGAACCTCCACACTATTTTCCATAGTGGCTACACCAATTTACATTCCCACCCACAGTGTAGGAGGGTTCCCTTTTCTCCACACCCTCTCCAGCATTTGTTATTTGTAGACTTTTTTAAATTTAAAAAATTTTTTGTCTGTGTCCGGTCTTAGTTGTGGCACACGGGGTCTTTCATTGTGGCAAACGGGCTCTTCATTGTGGCGTGCGGGCTCCAGAGCGCATGCGCTCAGTAGCTGCGGTGTGTGGGCCCTCTGTTATGGTGCGCGGGCTCCAGAGCATGTGGGCTCAGTAGCTGTGACACATAGGCTCTCTAGTTGTGGCACATGGGCTCCAGAGCGCGTGGCCTTAGTAGTTGGGGCACTCTGGCTCTCTAGTTGTGGCACACGAGCTCCAGAGCGCGTGGCCTTAGTAGTTGGGGCACTCTGGCTCTCTAGTTGTGGCACACGAGCTCCAGAGCACATGGTCTCTGTAGTTGTGGCGCATGGGCTTCAGAGCACGTGGGCTTTGTAGTTGTGGCACGCAGGCTCTCTAGTTGTGGCGAGTGGGCTCAGTAGTTGTGGCACGCGGGCTTAGGTGACCCACTGCATGTGGGATCCTAATTCCCTGACCAGGGACTGAACCCGAGTCCCCTGCATTGGAAGGCAGATTCTTAACCACTAGACCACCAGGGAAGTCCTTTTGTAGATGTTTTAATGATGGCCAGTCTGACTGGTGTAAAGTGGTACCTCATTGTAGTTTTGATTTGCACTTCTCTAATAATTAGTGATGATGACCATCTTTTCATGTTCCTGTTGGCTGTCCATATGTCTTTGGAGAAATGTCTCTTTTGATTTTCTGCCCATTTTTTGATTGGATTGTTTGTTTTTTTGATATTGAGTTGTATGATCTGTTTGTATATTTTGGAAATTAAGCCTTTGTCGGTCACATCCTTTGCAAATATTTTCTCACAGTCCATAGGTTGTCTTTTCATTTTATTTATGGTTTCCTTTGCTGTGCAAAAGCTTGTAGGTTTGGTTAGGTCCCATTTTAAAAAATTTTTGCTTTTATTTCTATTGCCTTGGGAGACTGACATAAGAAAACATTGGTACAGTTTATGTCAGAGAATGTTTTGCCTGTGTTTTCTTCTAGGAGTTTTATGGTGTCAGGTCTTATATTTAAGTCAAAAGGAGAGTCTTTATTTCAAAGTACTGTTATAATGATGAGTTATTTGTAGATATTTACAATAAGATTTCACATAAAGATGGACTTCGTGTTGATTATCTTTTGCTATGTTACCAATCATCCAAATGCTTAGTAGTTTAGAACAACTTCTATTTAACTTATGGAACAATTTCCTGGGTTGGCTGGGATAACTGGGATACCTGAAGTGACTCTTTTGGTTAGGATCAACTTGGTTGGAGCTGGATGGTATAGGATGGCCTTATGTGTCCCATTTTTGGCAGATTGGTCTATGAGGGGCTCAGATGGCTTGTCTCAGCTCCATGTAATCTCTTGTCCTTTAGTAGGCCAGCATAGACTTCTCCTCATATTAGTCTCAAAGTTTCAAAATGAAAGGAAGAGAGAGGGCAAGCCCTAATATGGAAATGCTTTCCAGGACTACACTTGTATTGTGCTTGCTAGGGGACTGGGGAGGTTTGTTTGGGAATAGATAGCATGCTGAAACCTGAAGGATGGGTAGGAGTTAGACAGACTGAAGAAGAGTTTGGGTCCAGGGTGGAGGAAAGAGATTGTTAGGTGTGAAGCCCAGAGGAATCTGAGGAGAGAGTATCTGGGCTATTTCAGGAACTGAAACACTTTTCTTAGAGTTGAAACATGAGGAAAATGATAGGAAGTTGCAAGAGGTGAAGCTGGAGAGGAAGGCAAATGATATATGTTGGAGAGGATTGAGGTTATATTTTAGGGACAATGGGAAACCATTGAAGGAATTTAAATATGGATATAGTAAAGTCAGGCCAATGCTCTAGAACAGGGGTCCCCAACCCCAGGGCCATGAACTGGTACTGGTCCGTGGCCTGTTAGGAACTGGGCCATGCAGCAGGAGGTGAGCAGCAGGTGAGTGAACGAAGCTTCGTCTGTATTTACAGCCGCTCCCCATTGCTCGCATTACTGCCTGAGCTCTACCTCCTGTCAGATCAGTCGTGCCTTTAGATTGTCACAGGAACACGAACCCTACTGTGAACTGCACATGCGAGGGATCTAGGTTGCACGTTCCTTATGAGAATCTAACGCCTGATGATCTGAGGTAGGGCTGAGGCAGTGATGCTAGTGCTGGGGAGCGGCTGCAAATTCAGATAATTAGCAGAAAGGTTTGACTGCACAGAGACCATAATAAATCAATTACTTGCAGACTCAGATCAAAACCCTATCAGTGAGTGGCAAGTGACAATTAAATTGCATCTAGTGGCAGGCTTTACAGTGGCAAGTGAGTTGATGTACTTCAGTTGTACAGCTGCAGCTGGTGGCAGGCTTTAAGTCAGAATCCGACACTTACTTCAGCCCACGCGTGGCCCGCGCATTATTTTATTTACCACTTCCATCTGCTCCTCTTTCCCCGCACTGTGCACTTGTCTCAGTCACAGTTTTGCTAAGCCCACAAGCTAACCCTAGCCAAAATGAGTAAAAAACAAATGTCGCTGGAGAGCTTCTTTGAAAAGAGGGAAAGACCCAATGATGAGACAGGAGAAGAATCTAAGACTGCCAACAAAAAGAAAGCTGCATTTAAGAGAAAATACCAAGAGTTCTACTTAAATTACAGGTTCATTGAAACAGGTGATTCACATTCTCCAAGCCTGCTTTGTATAATATGTGGTGACTGCCTATCCAACGAAGCCATGAAACCTTCAAAACTGCTTCGCCACATGGAGACGAAGCACCCTGCATTAAAAGACAAGCCTTTGGAGTTTTTCAAAAGAAAAAAATGAACACGAAGAACAGAAGCAGTTATTGAAGGCCACAACTTCATCAGATGTGTCTGCACTGAGAGCATCATTCTTAGTGGCTAACTGCATGGCTAAAGCTAAGAAGCCCTTTACTATTGATGAAGAGCTGATCCTGCCTGCTGCTAAGGACATTTGTCGTGAACTTTTAGGAGAGGCTGCAGTTCAAAAGGTGGCATGTGTTCCTCTTTCGGCTAGCACCATAACTAGACGAATTGATGAAATAGCAGAAGATATTGAGGCACAATTATTAGAGAGGATTAATGAGTCACTGTTGTACACAATCCAGGTTGACGAGTTTACTGATGTTGACAGCAAGGCAACAATGCTTGTTTTTGTGTGATATATTTTTCAGGAGGATGTGCATAAGGATATGTTACGTGCACTTCTGTTGCCAACCAACACCACAGCTGCAGAACTATTCAAGTCTTTGAATGATTACATATCAGGAAAACTGAATTGGTCATTTTGTGTTGGTATATGCACGAGTGAAATGGCTGCCACGACTGGACGGCTTTCTGGTTTCACTAATTGGGTCAAAGAGGTCATTTCTGAATGTGAGGCTATGCACTGTGTCATCCATAGAGAAATGCTGGCTAGCTGAAAAATGTCACCTGAACTTAACAACATTTTGCGGGACGTGATTAAAATTATCAACCACATTAAAGTACGTGCCCTTAACTCTCACATCTGTTTGCGCAGCTCTGTGAGGAGATGGATGCAGAGCACACATGTCTTTTCTTATACACAGAAGTGAGATGGCTTTCTAAAGGTAGATCACTGGCCAGAGTTTCCGAGTTACAAGAACTGCTCCAGAGATTTCTTTCAGAAAAAGAATCACCACTGACAGCACATTTCAGTGACACAGAATGGGTCACAAAAGTTGCTTACTTGTGTGATATAGTCAACCTGCTCAATGAACTCAATCTGTCTCTTCAGGGGAGAATGACAACTGTGTTCAAGTCAACAGATAAAGTGACTGCATTCAAAGCCAAACTGGAATTATGGGGGCAACGAGTGAACATTGGGATTTTTGACATGTTTCAAACATTAGCAGAGATTTTGAAAGAGACTGAGCAAGGGCCTTCTTTCTCCCAGTTGGTACATGATCACCTGTCTCAGTTTTGAAAAGAGTTTGAGCATTACTTCCCAGCCACAAAAGACCCCCGAACTGGGAAGGAATGGATCCGTGACCCATTTGTGAATAAGCCAGGTGACTCGACTTTGTCCATGCTAGAAGAGGATCAACTGCTTGATATTGCAAATGACGGTGGCCTTAAAGTGTGTTTGAGACAACTTCAAATCTCCATATGTTCTGGATTAAAGTGAAGGTGGAATATCCTGAGATTGCCACAAAAGCACTGAAAAGCCTGCTTCCATTTGCAACATCCTGTCTTTGTGAAGCAGGGTTTTCTGCGGTGACAGCAACCGAAACGAGATTACAGAGTAGACTGGACATAAGCAACACACTTTGGGTCACTGTCTCCCACCCGCCTCCAGGTGGGACCACCTGGTTGCAGGAAAACAAGCTCAGGGCTCCCACTGATTCTGCATTATTGTGAGCTGCATAATTATTTCATTATATATTACAATGTAATAATAATAGAAATAAAGTGCACAATAAACATAATGTGCTTGAATCATCCCGAAACCATCCCCCCACCACTCCTGTCTGTGAAAAAATTGTCTTCCACGAAACCAGTCCCTGGTGCCAAAAATTTGGGGGACCCCGCTACTCTAGAAGACCCATTTCAGCTATAATTGAAGTTTTGATGAGAGGGAGGAAAACTGTAGTAAAAGAGACTAGTTTAGTTAGAAGGCTGTTGCAGCAACTTCTTGCCTTAATGTCTACTTTTGTCCTTTTAGTTTAGCTGTTCAAGCCTTTTTTCCCCCTCACTTTCAGTTATTGTTTTCACAGTCTTTTTTTCATCCTTTTCCTTCCAGTCTATGTATATCTTTGTATTTATGGCAAATCAGATAAGCAGCATGTAATTGGGTTTAATATTTTATTGTTTGACAGTATTTTTTTAATCAGAATACTTAATCTGTTCACCTTTAATGTAATTTAATGATACTTGGTTTAAGTTTACCATCTTACTGTTTTTGTCCCATCTGTTCTTTGCTTCTTTTATTCTCCCTTCATTTTGGATTAAGTAGTTTTTATTCTGTCTTCCTCTCTAATATCTTGTTAATTATATACAGTTTATTATTCCTTTAATGGTTACCTAGAGATTACAGCATACATCCGTGACTTATTAGAATCCCTTTTAAATTAGTACTTTTCCAACAAATCAGACAATGAAAGGATTTTATAAAACTTTAACTTGTACACATTTTTTAATCACAGAAGATGTTTTTGTTATTGTTCAGTCAGTGTTATCTAGATTTATCCAGTTTTTAACCTTTTACGTTGCTTGTTATTCCTTCCTTTATTCTGTGTTTCCATCTGGGATCATGAAGAATCCCCTTAGTATTTCTTTTCCTATATGTCTGATGGTGATAAATTCTGTCAGTTTTGTTTTTCTGAATATACGTTACTTGGCCTTTATTTTTCAAGCATACTTTTGTTGGGTATAGAATTTTAGACTGTTTGTTACCTTATTTTAAAGATCCACTTTCTGCTGGAGATGCCATCCAAAGCAGAAAGAGGGAATGAAACATCTTGGCATCTCAGTTCCTTCCTCTCTCTTATCTTTTGCAGTTTCTCTGATTGTCTGAACCCAGCCAGAAGGCAGTATGCATAGGAGCCCTGGAAACAGCCTGATGGCTTCAGTCCTCTTGTGATAGGCCTCAGAACATAGGGAAGGCAAGGAATGGGTCTGAAGACAAACAGGACACAGACTTGCATAATAGCTAACATTTATGAAGTGTTTACGTTGTACCATGCACTGTGCTAATCATATTACATGAATACTAGTGTGTTCATGAAGATAGACTACATTATGCTACAATTTGAAAGAACAAATAGACAAAAATCTCAGTGGCTTAGAGAACACAAAAGTTTATTTCTCACTCATATCATATGCTTAATAGAGGCTGGTGGTAGGCTCTGCTCCACACACAGGGACCTACATTGATGGCAGTTCTTGAATCTTATAGCTATGCCATCTGGAACATGTTCCCTTTTTGGTTGTCCCCGAGGAGAAGAGAACCTGGAGAACTGTGCTGAGGTTCTTACCTTTTCGTCACAGCCCGCTGAACAGTACTAGCTACATGGCCCCACCTAACTGTACAGGTGCTAAGAAATGTTGAGAATCACCTGGAATACTTGGTGAGAGTTACTATCTTTGCTATTCATGGATTATCTCATTTAAGACCCAGGTAACAAAGTCTGAGGACTTACTCCACAGGCCATTGGAATTTCACTCTGCTACTGGGTTCTCTGCGCCGAGTAACTCCTGGAAATTCCTCAGTCATGTGTACATTTTACACCAGTCTCTCCTGGAGGTCACTTGTCACCTTAACAAGACATCTTTTCTCTAGCTGCTACATCCCACCCAGGAGGTGAGTCAGCTCTTACAGCTTATATTTGACTTCTCTGAGCTATATCAGCTCTGTCCATTGTACTCTGCTTTTATTCCAGGTTGGACACATAAAGCTCTATTAACCTTACAGAGCACACATAGACCAAACAGTGGTATCTAACAAAATCCTACAGACAGCTTGGTGATACTAGAAGGGAATTACAACACAGAAGAGGAAAACTTTGATGTTAACTATACTGCTTCTAGACCATGCCCTTTAGTAAGTGGTTTCCTTCTGGCTATGACACTTTTCTTGGACTCCTCAGCCTGCTGTAACATTTACAGTGGCCAGCCCAGAATGGCAGTGCTTTTCCACATCCCTCCTACTCAAGAGGACAGATTTGCTCCTGGCATTCAAGAAAGGAGAACTGCTTCCCTCCCTCAGCTTTACATCCTTTTTCTTTAGGGGAAAATTCAACTCTTGCTCACAGTGTGTGGTCTTGTCCTAAGAGCTCAGACAGGGCAGTCACAAAATTTGACATTCGATTTCCCAGAATCTAGATTACACCACCTGAAATAAAACTACATGTGGACTTTCAGTCCAGAGTAGGCTTTGGCATTTCCCATCTCGTTCCTTTTAGGTCTCTACCCCCAGCTTAAGGTAAAGATATGTCTCTCTGCCCTATTCTGTCATCATCTGGTTTCTGCTCTTGATTTCCTATAAGTAACTTTAAGATGGAACCCACATGTGTATGTGTGCACACGTGCACACAAACATCTCCGAAGAACAGAGAATAATGTACAAAGATAATTCAGTTAAAAAATCACATTTAGGAAGAAAATGTCTTTTAAGGGCACAATCCTGCTAATAATACACCAATTTGCATTTCTAAACAAAATATTTTACAACTCTGAGACATTTACATCTAGGTTAATTGGTGACAGTCTTCTTCAAAAATGGTGTGTACACATTTGCTTTACCTTTGGGTCAAAACATCCTTTCCAATTACTTTCTTGAAGTTTTTTCCAAGGATAAATTGATGTCTTTACCTGTAGAGGTAGAAAATTGCTAGCAACTTTTAAAGGACACCTCAATAGTTTTAAAATAAATGTCTGTCCCTCCAGATGTCTTGCTGCATTTGGGACTGGAGTATAGGAAAAGGAACTGAGATGTAGATGTATTTGGTTGTTGTATCATAAGGAGTCACAGAATTTTACATTCACTGCTTTCTTTTCAGTCATGAAGCTGAAAAGTCTAGAGCATTGTAGTCCAATAGAAATATAATCTGAGCCAATATGTAATTTAAAATTTTCTAGTAGCTACATTAAATGAGAAGAAAAAGGAAAAATTAATGTTAATAATAATATATTTTATTTAATCTGATATATCCAAAATATATTAAAACAAATTTAATATGTTTATGTTCTATATAAACATAAGATGTATTAAAATATATATAAAGTATTCAATAGCCACAGGTGGCTTGTGGCTATCGGATTGGAACCTGTAGGTCTAGAGGCATGGCTGGATACAGAGATTCAAATGAGGCATCAGGATCCATTTTCTCTCCAGTTTCTCTATTTTGCTCCTCCTCTGTCGGCTTCATTCTAAAAGATGCTCTCTCCTCATGGTAGCAAAATGGCTGTAGCAGCAACAAGTTACACCTTTTCAGGTTCAGGTCCCATATCAAAAGGAACTTTTGTCCCCTCTATAGTGAGAACAAAAGTCCTGAACCAGTTGGCCGTGTGTCCATTCCTAAAGCAATTCCTGGAGTGAGGAGAGGAGAATGAAGGCCCAGGTCACATGACCACCCCTGTAGTCCCATCAAACCATACACTCTGAGAATAAGGACAGGGGAAGGTCCTCAGAGGAAAAACAGATGCTGTCACCAGAAATGTGGCTGGTGCTGGACAGAAAATACTGAAACAGAAGCAAACAGAAGTCCCCTCCAGGAATCAGCAGAGTGCAGAATGTAACTGAATCCCAGGTGTTGATGAAACCTCTCAGGGGTATGTGGAGAGAGGGTGAGGAGAGCAGAGCCCTGAAGGACTTCCATATTCCAGGGATGAGCAGAGAAGGAGGAGACTGAAAAGGGAGACGAGGGGGAGCCATAAGACTGATGAAGGTGAGGAAGCTGCTAACCCACAGAAGCCAAAGTGAGAAATTGTCCTGAGTTGTTAATGACATTTAAGGCAGCCAAGAATCAAGCAAGATAAATACCAAGAAGTGTTCAATAGATTGAATGAAACATGGGGCTCACTGACCTTGGCAAGAGCAGTTTTGGTGCAGCAGCGGGGCAGAGGTAGATAGCAATAGGTTGAGGGTAGGTCCAGTGGGAGGTAAGGAAATGCAGTCAAAGTGTGAGAACTCTCAAGAAGTTTGGGTGCAAATAGGAGGAGACATCTAAGATGGTCACTTGAGGAGATTGTCATGTTGCGGAAGGGTGTATTAAATACACTATATATGATTTATTTTAGACAAATAATTTTACAGTAAACAACATGTAGTACAGTGTAGAACTGGGTTTGAATTCTAGCTCAGTGATTGGCAAGTATACTACCTTAAGCAAGTTATTTGGCTTTCTTGCCTTGGTTTCCTCATTAATAGAATGGAAGCAATTATGCTGATTTCATAGGTATCTTAAAAGGATTAAATGAGATAATGAATGTAAAAGGTATTTAGTAAATGTAATTATTATTATTGTTCCTCTTCACTAGCCACTGGTGAATGAACCATACTGTTTCTTATTTCAGTGCTTTTGCATTTGGCTTAGAATGTTTCTTCTCTTCTACCGTTAGCCCAGTGAACTGCTGCTCACCCTGCAACACCTGAACAAGAGTGACTTTCTTTCTGTTGCTTGTCTGCCCCCCTTCCCACAGATGCCCTTACCACAGATGAAGCAGGACTTTGCTGTCCTCATTCTCCATTGCCTTTGAATCCACTTTTGCATGTTGACCCACATTGCCCATCTCCAATGCAGATCCATGCTGGTCCCCACCCACAAGGCCACTTTATTTTACTAAAGTGGATATACTATCCTAGGTATCCCAGTCAGGTATCAAGTCTTCCTGCCTGTAACTCTAGAAATTCAGTCTTCACAATTCAGGGATTTTCCCCTTTGAACTATTCAGACTTCATTGTTTGCATTTCTCTTTCTAGCTTTTTCTGTTCCTATTGGTGACAGCACAATTCTGTGCAACACTGAAAAGCTGGAGGTACAATTCTCCATGTGCTGCCTTCAGATGACAAATGTATTCTGCTGATGCCTTGGGCAAAACGCCTTTTCCAAAATACCACTATCTGTGAATACTTCCTCCTACAAAACTCTAGCTTCGGTTACAGGGTGAGAGATTTTATGGACAGAAAGAAAACTGCATTTCTCTTTTCCAGATTACTGAGAAGTTCACTCCTCTGTGGTTGCTTTCTGTAATCCACTCTGTAATGCTGCTCCTGGGTCCTTCCTGTTCCTTTTACCCCTCACTCAGCTTCTGCAGCTGGAGTTAGATCTGCTCAGTGCCTTCTCAGCAGCTGTTGTTACTTAACTCTTTCCTATCCTACCATCTTGTATGTGATGACAGTGACTTGTCTGTGGCACAGAGGAGGTGTAACGGGCTCAAGGAGGATTCTAACTATGTATTTTGTATAATGTCTTCATGTCCTCCTTCTTTCAACACATTCTACTTTTTAAATTCATTTACTACAAGAATAAAAGCCTGGGATATTTTTTCCAACTCTGATTTTCTTTGTATATCCCTCCCACTTGAGTAAAAATTAAGCATAAATTTTTTTCTGCATTTCTGACTCCCCAGAAGCTGGAGTGCAGTTGTGCGATGGGGGCAGAGGGTTAAATCCTGGGGATTAATAATCCTCACCTTTTAAATGATGGCAGCTCTTGGGTGACTTTGTTGGAAGCTTTGGTACAGAAAAGTTCAATAAGGGGGGTTTTAGATGTTGCCATCTTGTTGATTATCTCAAAATACCGCTATTGAAATATTATTGCTTAGAAACTGTTTAGAGAGATGGATGGATGGATCAATGGGTAGAAAGAGAGATAGAAAGAGATAGATAGGGACTTCCCTGGTGGCGCAGTGGTTAAGAATCCGCCTGCCAATGCAGGGGACATGGGTTTGAGCCCTGGTCTGGGAAGATCCCACATGCTGCGGAGCAACTAAGCCTGTGTGCCACAACTACTGAGCCTGTACTCTAGAGCCTGCAAGCCACAACTACTGAGTCCACGTGCCGCAACTACTGAAGCCCACACACCTACAGCCTGTGCTCTGCAACAAGAGAAGCCACTGCAATGAGAAGCCTGCGCACCACAATGAAGAGTAGCCCCCGCTCACCACAACTAGAGAAAGCCCATGCGCAGCAACGAAGACCCAACGCAGCCAGAAATTAATGAATTAAAAAAAAACGAAAGAGATAGATAATAGAAAATTTTTGGACACATCAAATTGGCTATATTTATGAGACTAAATATTTTGCTATTTAGATGTGTTTTATCTCCTGATAGGAATTTCTTTATATTCTGGGAACCCAGACAATTCAAAAAGACTTTTTGCTGCTGATGAGGCATAGTCCAGAATGCACAGCACAGTGTCTGGAACGTAGCAGAGGCACAGTAAATGTTTATTGGGGGACCTAATGCTCCATTTGGTCTGCTTAAGTTAGAACCAGCTCCTCTGTGCTCTGTCCTTGTTAACAGACTCTCCCAGCCATGGAGGTAAACCATGGCAGACTGATGGATTTCACCCAAAGTTGTTAATCCGTTAACAATTGGCTGTAAAAGTATGCTTATGGAAACAAAACGGGAAAACTAAAAGCCAGATTTGCAATTGCAGTGTAAAGATATAATTGCCATGTGTTAGAAGAAAGAAGGGCCCCTTGCAGATTGCAAATGTTATTTTAATACATAAGGAAAACGTCCTGGATTTAGTGAATTTGCTTTGGTCATCAGCAAAATGGAATTTCTGATTTGAAGTGCGAAACTTTGATTTTTTTGTTACTGCTGCTATTCATTATTTTCATTCAAGCATTTGAAAAAAAAAAATGGGCTCCTGACAAATTGATCAGGAAGTTCTGAAACTTACTAGGTATGTGGCCTTGGGTAATTCACTTAACTTCCTGAGTCTTGATTTCCTCATTTGTAAAATGGGTGTAAAAATCTGTATTTGTGGGATGATTGGATGAGATGATGTGTATAAAACATCTAGCAGGGGCCTAGAACACAGAATAGATATTCAAAAATAGCAGAATTTGCTGCCACAGCTGCTACTGCTCAATATTGGGTGCACTTAAGCTCCTTGTTAGTCCTGACTCTAGAGAAACAGAATGAAATAGGATATGTGTGTGTGTCCATATATATATAGGGGGGGGGGAGAGAGAGAGAGAGTTATTTTAAGAATTGGCTCACACAGTTATGGAGGCTGGCAAGTCCAAAATCTGCAGGGTGGGCTAGCAGGCTGGAGACCTAGGAGAGAGAGCCGATGTTGCAGTTCAAGTCCAAAGGCCATCTGCTGCAGAATTCACTCTTCCTTGGGGCATGTCAGGCTTTCAGCTGATTGAATCCTACCCACAAGATGGAGGGCAATCTGCTTTACTCGAAGTCCACTGATTTAAATGTTCATCTCATCCAAAAACAGCCTCACATAAATATCCAGAATAACATTTGAACACATATCTAGGCACCGTGACCCAGCCAAGTTGATACATAAAATTAACCATCACACCCCCTTTCTTTATTACCCAAGACGGCATCAGATGAAAACAGACTCCTGATGCTTCCACTCTTGTTTCCTTCCAGTGCATTTATAAACAGTAGTAAGACACAACGCTTGGATTCCTTCTCTCTCATGCTTAAATCCAACGGCCTCCCATTGCACTTATAATGAAAGCCAGTTTCTTCTCAGTGTTTATAAGGCATTGCATGACCTGGTCTGCTCTAACCTTGCTTTACTAGAACCATCTGCTGCTGCTTTCCTCCTATGTCACTTAAGGTAAGACCAGCCGTTGTAACTGATAAAACCTGGAATCTCAGTTGCTTAACACAGCAGAGGTTTATATCTTACAGGGGTAGGCAGCTTCTGACACAGCTCCCAAAGATCCCTGACTTCTGGTATTCATGCCCTAGTGTCATCCCTTCCCCCTTAGCGTGGGCTGGATCTAGTGACTTGGCTTCTAACAAACGGAATGTGGTAAAAGTGATGGGCTGTCACTTCCATGATTAGATTGCAAAAGACTGTGACTTCCATCTTGCTAGTGCTCTCTGGCACTTTGTGTGCATTTGTTCTAATGAAGAAAGTTGAAAGGGCCTATATGACAAGGAACTGAGGGCAGCCTCTGGCCAACTGCCAGCAAGGAGCTGAGTCTCTAAGTCCAATAGCCCTGAAGGAATTCATTCCTGTCAGTAAGCACAGAAGTGAACTTGGAAGCAGATTCTTCCGCCATTGAAACTTGAGATGAGACCACGGCTTTGTACAAATCCTTTTTCAAGCCTTGTTAAGAGATCCTAAAGCAGGGGCTTAAACTATGCCATGACTCACAGAAATTATGATAATAAATGAGTGTTGTTTTAAGCCACTAAGTTTTCAGGTAATTTGTTGCAAAGGAATAGATAACTAACACACATAATATATTCAAGTGTCAGCTCGGAAGAGCGGATCTGCTCTATGCTGTTATTTAGGAACCTGGACTGACAGAAACTCTACTGTCTTCATCAGATAACTTCAAGTTCTTGCTAGGTGTCAATATCCAGCCAGTAAATGGAGGAAGAGAAACAGTGAAGGCTTAAAGGTGACGAGTCTGGCCTATACAGACAGTCCCTGACTTATGATGGTTTGACTTAACGACTTTTAGAGTTTACGATGGTGCAAAAGTGATATATAGTTTTTAGAAATGGTACTTCAAATTTTGAATTTTGATCTTTTCCTGGGCTAGGAACATGCTGTATGATACTCCCTTGGGATGCTGGGCAGTGGCAGTAGCAGCTCCCAGTCAGCCATGGGATCATGAGGGTAAACAACCAATACACTATAACCATTCTGTACCCATACAACCATTCTGGTTTTCACTTTCAGTATAGTATTCAATATATTACATGAGATATTCAAACTTTATTATAAAATAGGCTTTGTGGTAGATGATTTAGCCCAACTGTAGGTTAATGTAAATGTTCTAAGCATGTGTAAGTGAGGCTAGGCTAGGCTATGATATTCAGTAGGTTAGACATACTAAAGGCATTTTTGGTCTTTTTAAAAATTTTTATTGATATATAGTTGATTTACAATGTTGTGTTAGCTTCAAGTGTACAGCTAAATGGTTCAGTTTTATATATATGTAAATACATACATATATAATCATTTTTAGATTCTTTTCAGTTATATGTTATTACAAGGTATTGATATAGTTCCCTCTGTTATACAGTAGCTCCTATTTTATATATAGTGGTGTATACATTCATCCCAAACTTGTAATTTCCCTCCCCCACCCCTTTCCCTTTGGTCATGGTAAATTTGTCTGTGAGTCTATTTCTGTTTTATAAATAAGTTCATGTGTATGTTTTTTTTTAAGATTCCACATGTAAACAATAGCATATGATATTTGTCTTTGTCTGGCTTACTTCACTTAGTATGATAATCACTAAGTTCATCCATGTTGCTACAAATGGCATTATTTCATTCTTTTTTATGGTTAAGTAATATTCCATTGTGTATGTGTATATGTGTGTGTGTATGTATATGTATATATATGTGCGTATGTATATATATATCATAACTTCTTTATCCATTCATCAGTCGAGGGACACTTAGGTTGCTTCCATGTCTTGGCTATTGTAAATAGTGCTGCTGTGAACATTGGGGTGCATGTATCTTTTTGAATTTTTGTTGTTGTTAGTGTTTAGAAATGCAACAGATTTCTGTATATTAATTTTGTATCCTGCAACTTTACTGAATTCATTGATGAGCTCTGGTAA
Source organism: Hyperoodon ampullatus (assembly GCF_949752795.1). Taxonomy (NCBI): domain Eukaryota; kingdom Metazoa; phylum Chordata; class Mammalia; order Artiodactyla; family Ziphiidae; genus Hyperoodon; species Hyperoodon ampullatus. The sequence continues at coordinate 127,094,620 of NC_136917.1, forward strand.
TTTTCTGGTAGCATCTTTAGGATTTTCTATGTATAGTATCATGTCATTTGCAAACAGTGACAGTTTTACTTCTTCTTTTCTAAATTGGATCCCTTTTATTTCTTTTTCTTCTCTGATTGCCATGGCTAGGACTTCCAAAACTATGTTGAATAAAAGTGGTGAGAGTGGATATCCTTGTCTTGTTCCTGATCTTAGAGGAAATGCTTTCAGCTTTTCACCACTGAGAATGATATAAGCTGTGGGTTTGTCATATATGGCCTTTATTATGTTGAGGAAGTTTCCCTCTATGCCCACTTTCTGGAGAGTTTTTATCATAAATGGATATTGAATTTTATTAAAAGCTTTTTCTGCATCTATTGAGATGATCATATGGCTTTTATTCTTCAGTTTGTTAATGTGCTGTATCACAGTTTGATTTGTGTATATTAAAAAAGCCTTGCATCCCTGGGATAAATCCCACTTGATCATGATGCATGATCCTTTTAATGTATTGTTGGATTCAGTTTGCTAGTATTTTGTTGAGGATTTTTGTTCATCAGTGATATTGGCCTGTAGTTTTCTTTTTTGTGATATCTTGTCTGGTTTTGGGATCAGGGAGATTGTGGCCTCGTAGAATGAGTTTGGAAGTGTTCCTTCCTCTGCAGTTTTTTAGAATAGTTTCAGAAGGATAGGTGTTAACTCTTCTGTAAATATTTGCTAGAATTCACCAGATGAAGCCATCTGGTCCTGGACTTTTATTTGTTGGGAGGTTTTTGTGTGTGTGTGTGTGTGGTACGCGGGCCTCTCACTGTTGTGGCCTCTCCTGTTGTGGAGCACAGGCTCCGGACGCGCAGGCTCAGCGGCCATGGCTCATGGGCCCAGCTTCTCCGCAGCATGTGGCATCTTCCCGGACTGGGGCATGAATCTGCATCCCCTGCATCGGCAGGTGGACTCTCAACCACTGCGCCACTAGGGAAGCCCTGTTGGGAGTTTTTAAATCACATATTCAATTTCAGTACTTGTGATTGGTCTGCTCATGTTTTCTATTTCTTCCTGGTTCAGTCTTGGGAGATTGTATCTTTTTAAGAATCTTTTTGTCCATTTCTTCTAGGTTGTCCATTTTATTAGCATGTAGTTGCTTGTAGTAGTCTCTAATGGTCCTTTATATTTCTGTGGTGTCAATTGTAACTTCTCCTTTTTCATTTCTAATTTTATTGATTTGGGTGCTCTCCCTTTTTTTTTCTTGATGAGTCTGGCTAGAGGTTTGTCAATTTTGTTTATCTTTTCAAAGAACCAGCTTTTAGTTTCATTCATCATTTCTACCGTTTTCTTCATCTCTATTTCATTTATTTCTGCCCTGATCTTTATGATTTCTTTCCTTCTACTAACTTTGGGTTTTGCTTGTTCTTCTTTCTCTAGTTGCTTTAGGTGTAATGTTAGGTTGTTTATTTGAGATTTTTCTTGTTTCCTGAGGTAAACTTGTATAGCTATAAACTTCCCTCTTAGAACTGCTTTTGTTGCATCCCACAGGTTTGGGATCATTGTGTTTTCATTTTCATTTCTCTCTAGGTTTATTTTTGATTTCCTCTTTGATTTCTTCTGTCATCCATTGGTTGTTTGGTAGCATATTGTTTACCCTCTACATGTTTGTATTTTTTGCAGTTTTTTCTTGTAGTTGATTTCTATTCTCATAGCATTGTGGTCAGAAAAGATGCTTGATATGATTTAAAATTTTTAATTATTTACTTTTTATTTATTTTTGGCTGTGTTGGGACTTTGTTGCTGTGTGCGGGCTTTCTCTAGTTGCGGAGAGGGGGGGCTATTCTTCATTGCAGTACATGGGCTTCTCATTGTGCTGGCTTCTCTTGTGGAGCACGGGCTCTAGGTGTGCGGGCTTCAGTAGTTGTGGCACGTGGGCTCAGTAGTTGTGGCTCGCAGGCTCTAGAGTGCAGGCTCAGTAGTTGTGGTATACAGGCTTAGTTGCTCTGCAACATATGGGATCTTCCTGGACCAAGGATTGAACCCATGTCCCTTGCACTGGCAGGCGGATTCTTAACCACTGCACCACCAGGGAAGTCCCTGGTTTTAATTTTCTTAAATTTACCAAGGCATGCTTTGTGACCCAGCATGTGATCTATCCTGGAGAATGTTCCATGTGTACTGAAAAGAATGTGTATTCTGCTGCTTTCAGAGAGAACACTCTATAGATATCAGTTAAATCCAGCTGCTTTAATATATCATTTAAGGCTGGGTCTTGGCCCTCTGGTAGGCAAGGCCATATCAACGGCTGTGTCTAGAGGGGGCTGTGGGCTCAGGAATTCTTTAGGCAGCCTGCCTGTTGATTGGTGGGGCTGTGTTCCCACCTTGTTGGTTGTTTGGCCTGAGGCATGCCAGCACTGGAGCCTACAGGCTGTTGGGTGGGGCCAGGTCTTGGTGCTGATTACCCAAGTGAGATGTCTGCTTCCGTCAAGAGTTCAGGTAGGATCTTCCCACTTAAGGAGGGAAATGAGCTGCCGACTGGAGCAGTGACAAGCTTTTCTGAGCGTCAGAAGAGTAACCTAATAGAGCCAATCTGCAAGACTGGAAAGTGAATTACAGCAGGAGAAAATCAGACTTCCATGAAGTAGATGCTTGATGCATTTTTAGAAGCCTAAGGTTGTCACCCAGAATTTAATGAGAAACCAGCAATTAATGGAAGGGCCAACTTTAATGCAAAATAGCTGAACCTGAATCTTTTACAAAGGGTCTTGGTGCTCTGGCCGGGTGTCAGGCCTGTGCCTCTGAGATGGGAGAGCTGAGTTCAGGACATTGGTCCACCAGAGACCTTCTGGCTCAACGTAATATCAAATGGCAAAAGCTCGTCCAGAGATATCCATCACAACACTAAGACCCAGCTCCACTCAACGACCAGCAAGCTACAGTGCTGGACACCCTATGCCAAACGACTAGCAGGACAGGAACACAAGCCCACCCATTAGCAGAGAGGCTGCCTCAAATCATAAGAAGGTCACAGAAACCCCAAAACACACCACTGGATGTGGTCCTACCCACCAGAAAGACAAGATCCAGTCTCATCCACCAGAACCCAGGCACCAGTCTCCTCCACAACCCATGGAACCAACCATAGCCATTGGGGGCAGACACCAAAAACAAGAGGAACTACAAACCTGCAGGCTGTGAAAAGGAGACCCCCAAACACAGTAAGTTAACCAAAATGAGAAGACAGAGAAACACACAGCAGATGAAGGAGCAAGGTAAAAACCCACCAGACCAAACAAATGAAGAGCAAATAGGCAGTCTACCTGAAAGAATTCAGAGTAATGATGGTAAAGATGATCCAAAGTCTTGGAACTAGAATGGAGAAAATACAAGAAACATTTAACAAGGACCTAGAAGAACTAAAGAGCAAACAATGATGAACAACACAATAAATGAAATTAAAAATTCTCTAGAAGGAATCAGTAGCAGAATAACTGAGGCAGAAGAACGGATAAGTGACCTGGAAGATAAAATAGTGGAAATAACTACTGCAGAGCAGAATGAAGAAAAAAGAATGAAAAGAATTGAGGACAGTCTCAGAGACCTCTGGGACAACAATAAACACACCAACATTCGAATTATAAGGGTCCCAGAAGAAGAAGAAGAAGAAAAAAAGGGACTCAAAATATTTGAAGAGATTATAGATGAAAACTTCCCTAATATTGGAAAGGAAATAGTCAATCAAGTCCAGAAAGCGCAGAGCCCCATACAGGATAAATCCAAGGAGAAATACGCCAAGACACATGTTAATCAAACTATCAGAAATTAAAAACAAAGAAAAAATATTAAAAGCAGCAAGGGAAAAACAACAAATAACATACAAGGGAACCCCCATAAGGTTAACAGCTGATCTTTCGGCAGAAACTCTGCGAGCCAGAAGGGAGTGGCAGGGCATATTTAAAGTGAAGAAAGGGAAAAACCAACAACCAAGATTACTCTACCCAGCAAGGATCTCACTCAGATTCAAAGGAGAAATTAAAACCTCTAGAGACAAGCAAAAGCTAAGAGAATTCAGCACCACCGAATCAGCTTTACAACAAATGCTAAAGGAACTCCTCTAGGCAGGAAACACAGGAGGAGGAAAAGACCTACAATAAAAACCCAAAACAATTAACAAAATGGTAATAGAAACATACATATCAATAACTACCTTAAATGTAAATGGATTAAATGCTCCAGCCAAAAGACATAAACTGGCTGAATAGATACAAAAACAAGAGCCATATAAATTGCTGTCTACGAGGGACCCACTTCAGACCTAGGGACACATACAGACTGAAAGTGAGGGGATGGAAAAAGATATTCCATGCAAATGGAAATCAAAAGAATGCAGGAGTAGCAGTTCTCATATCAGACAAAAGAGACTTTAAAATAAAGACTATTACAAGAGACAAAGAAGGACACTACATAATGATCAAGGGGTCAATCCAAGAAGAAGATATAACAATTGCAAATATTTATGCACCCAACATAGAGCACCTCATTACATGAGACAAATGCTAAGAGACATAAAAGGGGAAATCGACAGTAACACAATCATAGTAGGGGACTTTACCACCCCACTTTCACCAATGGACAGATCATCCAAAATGAAAATAAATACGGAAACACAAGCTTTGATGATACATTAAACAAGATGGACTTAACTGATATTTATAGGACATTCCATCCAAAACCAACAGAATACACTTTCTTCTCAAGTGCTCATGGAACGTTCTCCAGGATAGATCATATCTTGGGTCACAAATCAAGCCTTGGTAAATTTAAGAAAATTGAAATCGTATCAAGTATCTTTTCCGACCACAATACTATGAGACTAGATATCAATTACAGGAAAAAAATCTGTAAAAAATACAAACACATGGAGGCTAAAGAGTACACTACTAAATAACCAAGGGATCACTGAAGAAAACAAAGAGGAAATAAAAAAATACCTAGAAACAAATGACAGTGAAAACACGACGACCCAAAATCTATGGGATGCAGCAAAAGCAGTTCTAAGAGGGAAGTTTATAGCAATACAATGCTACCTCAAGAAACAAGAAACAAGAAACATCTCAAATAAACAACGTAACCTTACATGTAAAGCAATTAGAGAAAGAAGAACAAAAAACCCCCAAAGTTAACAGAAGGAAAGAAATTGTAAAGATCAGATCAGAAATAAATGGAAAAGAAATGAAGGAAACAATAGCAAAGATCAATAAAACTAAAAGCTGGTTCTTTGAGAAGATAAACAAAATTGATAAACCATTAGCCAGGCTCATCAAGAAGAAACGGGAGAAGACTCAAATCAATAGAATTAGATATGAAAAAGGAGAAGTAACAAGTGACACTGCAGAAATACAAAAGATCTTGAGAGATTACTACAAGCAACTATATGCCAATAAAATGGACAACCTGGAAGAAATGGACAAATTCTTAGAAAAGCACAACCTTCCGAGACTGAACCAGGAAGAAAGAGAAGATATAAACAGACCAGTCACAAGCACTGAAATTGAGACTGTGATTAAAAATCTTCCAAAAAACAAAAGTCCAGGACCAGATGGCTTCACAGGTGAATTCTATCAAACATTTAGAGAAGAGCTAACACCTGTCCTTCTCAAACTCTTCCAAAATATAGCAGAGGGAGGAACACTCTCAAACTCATTCTGTGAGGCCACGTTCATCCTGATAGCAAAACCAGACAAAGATGTCACAAAGAAAGAAAACCACAGGCCAGTATCACTGATGAACATAGATGCAAAAAAATCCTCAACAAAATACTAGCAAACAGAATCCAACAGCACATTAAAAGGATCATACACCATGATCAAGTGGGGTTTATCCCAGGAATGCAAGGATTCTCAGTATATGCAAATCAATTTCTCTCAAAGTAATAGATTTCCATTAGAATAGTTTTCAAGAATTACCGATGGACCTTGAGCCTGTCATACAGAGTGAAGTCAGAAAGAGAATAACAAATACCATATGCTAACACATATATATGAATCTAAAAAAAGATGGTTGTGATGAACCTAGGGGCAGGATAGGAATAAAGACGCAGACGTAGAGAATGGACTTGAGGACACGGGGAGGGGGAAGGGTAAGCTGGGACGAAGTAAGAGAGTAGCATTGACATATATACACTACCAAATGTAAAATAGATGGCTAGTGGAAAGCAGCTGCATGGCACAGGGCAATCAGCTCCGTGCTTTGTGACCACCTAGAGGGGTCGGATAGGGAGGGTGGGAGGGAGACGCAAGAGGGAAGGGATATGGGAATATATGTATGCATATAGCTGATTCACTTTGTCATACAGCAGAAACTAACACAACACTGTAAAGCAATTATACTCCAATAAAGATGTTAAAAAAAATGTTCAAGTAGATGAACACTCTCCAATATTTTCTGCCGCTTGCTTTTCTGACCCCAGAGAAAGCCACAGCTTCCCCCCACCTCCCTACAGGACCCTCAAAGACCAGCAGGTAGGTCTGCATCAGGTTCCTATGAAGTCACTGCTTTGCTCTGTGTCCCGGTGTGCATGAGACCTTGGTGTGCCCTCCAAGAGTGGTCTCTGTTTCATCTTGTCCTGTGGAGCTCCTGTGATCAAGCCCTGCTGGCCTTCAAAGTCAAATGCTCTGGGGGCTCGTCATGCCAGACCCCCAGGCTGGGGAGCCTCACATGGGGCTCAGAAATCTCACTCCTGTGGGAGAAATTCTGAAATATAATTATTCTCCACTTTGTGTGTCGCTGTCCCAGGGAGTATGGGATTTGATTATGTCGTGAGTGTGCCCCTCCTACTGTCTCATTTTAGTTTCTTCTTTGTCTTTGGATGTAGAGTATCTTTTTTGGTAGGTTGAAGTCTTTTTTGTTTTTTCAGTGGTCGTTCAGCAGTTGTGACTTTGGTGTTCTCATCAGAGGAGGTGGGCTCACTGTCGTTCTACTCTGCCATCTTGTCCCAGATCCTTTTAAAGGCATTTTTGTCTTAAGGTATTTTTAACTTGCAATGGATTTATTGGGATATAACCCCATAGTAAGTTGAGGAAGATCTGTATTTTTCTTTGGTTACCATGGAGTCACATGGCCTCACCTATCTAGGTGAGCTGGGAAATGTAGCCACTTCCTAGTTACAAATCAACATTGGAAGGAGAGGTTCCCAACCATGTCCTTAAACCTGCTTTTTCTCAGTTATATGACATGACAAGCTTTGTCCTCCCCTTAGGGTCTTTTCTCTTCCTTTTGCATGAAATGTGTTCCCGACATGGTTAGCTCATTTTCATCTTGGTTTAAATGACACTTCTTGACAAACTGCTAGGGGTTGAAGGTAGGGGATCAAGCAAACCAAGAGAATCAGTGTGCTCTGTATGAGGCAAGGAGAGGAATTTGGAATTTTACTGCTGGGATGAGGAGAGGAGTATAGCAGGTTAAAAGAGAGATGAAGACCAGTAAGTGAGTGAGGCATGAAGAACGCTTGGACGTTTTTGGGGGAATGATGCAGATGCTGAGAAATTCTCAGTTGCAGGACTAACATGAATGGGAAGTTGTTTACTCTGTGGATTGCAGTGTGATCCATAAATGCCCATGACCTATTTTTAGTAGGATCTACCATCTTCACATACACTTTATGTGAGTGGATTGTTTATGTGTGTGTGTGCACATGCACAGGGTCATTCAAAACTAGGAATACGTTACCTTGTGCCCTTTCAGTGACCCACTGCAGGATAGAGACAGCAGGTACAGGAGTGGGAGTTCAAAGTCAGAGGTCATCTTGCAAATTTAAATCTGAAGAATTCACCAAGATCTTTGTAAAAATTTCAGAATTCCTGCGGGGTGTGAAATAGTTTGTTTTCCACACTGAGTTTTATGGGTCTCAGGGATGCCAGCCGACACGTTTCTCACCAGCGTTCTGATTTTCTACTGTTGTAGTCTTCACCACCATTGTGCTGATGCCCAACTGAGAGGATGCCTGCCAGCCCCACCTCAGTATAGGTAGGATCCTGTAACTAGTTCTGGCCAGTGGAACATGCATGCAAGTGATATATTCCACATCGAGTTTGATATGTGAAAAATCTCCCTACGTTCTTCCACTTTTCCATTTGCCATCCAGGTATTCATGTCCAGGGTGACCTCAGAAGCTGTATATTGAAGATGGCACAGTCTCTGTGAGCCCCAGATCCTGGAAGTCTCCATGTTCCAGAGAATTTCAGGTGTAGGTGAGAAAAATCTCTCCACGAAGAGTAAGAAAAGCAAATACTAAATCATCACCTATATATGCCGTATGTCCTATATACACCTTATGTACGTACAGGAGATAAAGGACACAGTCATATAAAAAACATAGACAAGTCAAGCTTTTGGCCAGTAGTGCCCTAAGAGCCTTTGGAAACAGATAGGCCCACTTACTTACTATCTTATTCCCAAATGGATCAGCTCATTATAAGTGAACTATTTCCAATGGTCTGTTAAAAATGACTCAGTTGGGGCTTCCCTGGTGGCGCAGCGGTTGAGAGTCCGCCTGCCGATGCAGGGGACACGGGTTCGTGCCCCGGTCCAGGAAGATCCCACATGCCACGGAGCGGCTGGGCCCGTGAGCCATGGCCGCTGAGCCTGTGCATCCGGAGCCTGTGCTCCGCAACGGGAGAGGCCACAGCAGTGAGAGGCCTGCGTACCACAAAAAAAAAAAAAAAAAGACTCAGTTGGTGGGAACTCCTCTCTACATGGGTTTACCATCCCAGCTCTGGGAGGTTGTTAGAGTCTCCCCAGCATCTTTTACAGAGAGCAATGAGTTGAGGAAGTGAAGTGCGTTTTGTGCCGCCAGAGTAAACTTCTTGGAAAGTTCTGGAATGGGGAAAGGATGGTGGCAATTGTTAGCCATTGTCTTTCCCCTTATGCAGAGGTGTTGGGAGTCTTTGCAGAGGGCAGTGAAGTCAGCAAGGTTTTCTCAGTCCTGATTCATCTAGGGCCAGGATAGAGAAATGCCATACCATTCCAGGATGGAGTAAGAGTATATTTTCAGTACAGAAGCAGTGGCTTCTGGTGGGTTGATGGTCCCATATAAACCTTAAGATGAACCACACAGGATAACTTCCTGAGAGTCCTAGGACCCAACAGACTTTGTCTTTTCCATAGAAAATCTTCATGCCTCTGGAGAAGAGATCCTATTTAATTTCTTCTCTTGAAATGTACACCTTGTGGAGAGATCTATGCCATATCCTCTCCTTGTTAAATAAAGCACCTTGGAGGAAGCTTGACAGAATCCTGGTTCGAGAATATCTTTTTGGAAGCCGGAATTGTGATTTAAAGTCCAAGGAAAGGAATAGTTCTTCACCAACTTCAGTTCCAGGAAAGCATTTATCTTCATCACTCTCATCTAGATTCTCAGTTTGTGCTTAGGAAAGACAGATGTGTCCTACAGGTCTTTCCCCCCTTATGTGAAAAAGGGAGCAGTGCAACATATTTGGCTTATGAACAAACAGAGAATATCAGCTTCCATTTCACAAATACATCCATTCACTTGCAGGAGGTTTTTCCTCTGGCTGAGGGAGCAGAATGCCCATTACATTGTATTCTGCATGTCCCCAGGCTTTAATATATCTTGGAGCAGCTCTCCTCAGCATTCCACATTATAAAATCAATCTCTATTTAAGTAAGAGAAGGATATTTATTTCTTAATTTTTTAATAATGTATTTTGTGATTTGTTATAGCTTCAGTGCTGTATTATTTATTTATTGTGCCTATAGGGTGCGTTGCCACTTGGTAATAGAGGAGATATGGAAACTTGAGAGCTAAGCAGAAATGAGTTCAATAATATTGCTACACTCTAGGACTTTATCCAAAATTAACAAAAGAACAAAATTGCAAGGCAGTGATAACCCATTTGACAGCATTTGGGGAGTGTTTGTGAAAGCAACAGTGATGGAGATTTTAAAGGAATGGCAGACAAGGGGAAATGACATATGGGTGGATTTTTAAAAAAATTCAGAACCATTTCATAAACTTCATAAAACTGGATTTACTATGTTCTTGGTGTGGTGTGTGTATATATATGTCTGTATGTATGTTTTTGTTTAATGTTTTACTAAGGAAAAAGCTGTCTGAGGACCTGATTGAACTTAAATGTTTTCCCCCCATCCTCTTGCAAATCATATAGGCAAGAATGGTGATGAATGTAGCTTGGGACAAAGATGCCTTCTCTTTGATTCCAGGGCCTGCTAACAATGTGTTGAAAAGAAGGGAGATCTTCAAATGGAAAAAAAGGAATATGGTTTTGTTTATTCTTATCATTTGTTCAACAGCATAAAATGTGCTTCTTACTTGATTTTTGTCTCCCAAACTTAAAGTAATAGGAGGTAATTCTCTATTCTCTTGAAAATTTCCTTGAAAATTCTCTAATGTACATAGAAATGATGTCATAAAAATTGGGAACATTTAGATAAAAATCAGGGTTAAATTGACATGTTTAACTCAAAAGATTTCTACACCTGTAAGACATTACTCAAATTCTGTTACTAATGATATGGTACTAATTAGGGCCAATACCCTCCAACAATTTAGATTTCTTTAATTCTTATTAATTCTGATGTGTGTTTCAGGAAAATTATATCATGCTGAGGACACCATTCGACATTAAGCAATAAATAAAGGCAACGAAGGACACTTGCCTTTGGTGGAAAGATGCCATCTTTAGTCAGCCAGGCAGTCAGCCAGTCTGTCAACAACATTTATTGAGTGCCTAATGAGAGAGGGTGCCATGAGACAGAGAGGAGACAGGGGTTCTGGCCTTGAGGGGCAGCCAGGACAATGATGGAGTCAGAGAAGAGGCAGAGACATACCCACAGAAAGCAGGAGAAGCAGCGTCTCAGCAAGGGCTTATCCAGAGGATGGGCACCTTGCCTTTGCTGAGCCCCTATGGCACAGCAGCCACGCCACTCTCTGGGCCTTTTGATCAGTGAGCTCATTGGATACTCAAACAATCCTGTGAGGGAAGTGGTTTTAATTTCTACAAGTTTCAGTTTCCTCACCTGTAAGATAAACTCAAGTGAACAGTCAAGGTGTGGCAAAGCCAGAGTGGGTGCAGTTTGTCCCACTGTGCAGGAGGTCAGGGGGCACTGAAATCTGGCAGGGGGGAGGCAGTTGAGCAGAGAGCTTTAGCTACAGCTGTTTGAGGTTCCTCACACTTTCAGGCCCATTTTTTAAAAAGTCAGGTTTCTAATGAAGGGCAGAACTATGAAATTCCTGTCTTAGGATTTGGTTGTGGAGATGATAAAAGAATCACAATATGCACATTTGGCTCTAGCACATGTTCAGTCCTGTCATATTTGTGTGATTTATGCTCGTGGAAGCAAATTTATGGCTGGATGCCTGTGTAATCTAGTAACTTCTCAGTAGCACTGTAGGCCAGAGCCTGCTGACTCCCCCTTCTGTTTTCCTTCAAGGTGCAGCTTAGGGGTGCTTCTAAGGGGCTGCAAATCTTCATCCACTTCCTGTACGTCCTGGAGATGGAAACAACAAAGAGAGGGTGGAGCAAACTTAGTCTGCATTGTCTTGTTGCATAGAAGTTTCTTCCCATATACTCTCCCTAACTCCATCCTTGGGCCCCTTGGAGGTCATAGCACAGAGGGATATTGGCCTTTGGGAATAGACAAGAGCCAGAAAGACTTTGGTTGTAGCCATAAGAAGCTATAGAGACTGGTTGAAATAACATAAATCCTTCATCAATAAGCTGGTCGTTCAATCTTGACAAAAGCACAAATGAAAAGTTTGATTTTTATTTCTTTTTCATTCTTTGGAAGAGTCAGAGTTGGGGCAGAATAACTGTGTTCTAATCAGACAGACTCAGCCTTAGGAAGCCAAGTCATGGTTCACGTGTATGGGAAGGGAGGCCATCAAAAGATGGGCCTGACACAGCCACATTTGCCTGCTGGAAGACTTGAATATAATTTGTTTCTAAATACAGTACTTCCAAATAAATTCCTTCCAAATCAAATAGGCTTATATCTCAGTATGATTAGGACATTCATTCACTTAACAAACACATGTGGATCATCCACCATGGGTCAAACAGAACACTAGGTCCTGGGAGTTTAAAAGGATTGTCCTGCCCCTGTTCTTAGGGAGCTCCATCGATGGGGAGGAGCAGGTGTAGGGAAGAGCATAGAACACAGCATTATACCCAGGTATCATAGATGTGTGGACGAGCTACCATGGCTGTTCAGGGGAGGCCATGTTTCGTGGCAAACATGTACACTATTACTCTAGAACGTTGTGAAACAAGGTGAGTGATTTATTTCATGGCTTGGAGGCCTGTGGAAAGTCTCATTCCAGTTTACAAGCGTTCAGTCTCATGTATTAGAAGATAGGACAGTTGCTGTGCAGTTGCTGCAGCTACTGTATATGGAAGTGGGATTGGGAGGTGAAGTTGCTCAAAGACTGACTGTCCATTTTCCCCCTTTCCCACTGCAGGCCTTCCAACTGCGAGTGGAGAAACATTCCCGATTTCACAGGGCACATGGAAGCAGAGGGTCAGCCTGACAATCTCTGAATATGGAAAGTTGCCATGGCCACAGCAGGATGGGAAGGTAGGCCATCTATCAGAATCATGAGGGGGGAATGGGAAGGGAGTGGATGGGTATATTATACAAAGCACACCCAAGCTTTTGAGGGTGTAGTGAATTTTGATCCACTGAATCATGATTTTTATGGATTAGGAAATTTGGATCATTATAACAGCCCTATGAATAAAATAAAGGTAAACTATTATGAAGTAAAAAATAGAACCTGAATCAAATCAAACCAGAATTTTTTTTTAAACAGAGCATCACTAGAGGCAATGATAAGCAAAACAAAAAAACAGCAGAGATCTTAAGTTTGTTTTTGTTTTTATCCTTTTTATAATGGAAAATTTTAAACATAATCAGAAATGGAGGAGCTAGTAAATACTCATGTACTCGTCACCCGGCTTCAGTAATTTCATGAGCTCATGGCGAAGCTTGTTTCATTTATAATACCCCATCCCCCCACTCCACACACCCCCACCAGCCCAGGGATTAGGATGGTAATGGTGAATGTGAGTTCAGCACGAGGCATATCAAGTAAAAAGTTGGAGATTCCAGAAAGTCGGGTACAAGTGGTGTAGGTATTTTCTGCCCTGATAAAGGACTGTATACGAAAAGAAGGTGGGAGGGAAGGAGAGAGGATGGAAAGAGGAAGGTGGGACTGAGGAGCAGAGCATGAGCGATTATGCTTGCAAGTGGCCAACCCAGCTGTTGGAAGATTGGGAGAACTTACTGCACTCCCCAGCTCTTCCTCCAGCTTTTCTTCACTCCATCTTCTGGGTGGATGGGCTGAACCACTGCCAATTCCCCAGTAATCCTCGGCCTCTCTTGATTCCAGGTTTCTTCACATGTTTCCACTCAGCCTTGAATGCTACTCTCTCCCTTTTATACTCCCTCCTTATTCTATCATGGGGACCCCTGTGCACCAGGTCTGGGTGGAGTGCCCTTCCAGTGTCCTCCCCAGCTTCCTGTACTCACGCCTGTTGAAGCACTTCCCATGTGTGTAACTCCCTGTTCAGTCACTTGTCTTCCCCAACAGACTGTGGACTCCATAGGAACAGGACTGTGTAGGTTTTGTTGTTGTATCCCTAAGTATACCAAGTGCTCAGCATGCAGTAGATGCTAAATGTAATTTTTACTGAATGCATGAAAAATTAGCTGAAAATGAAATATGTAGGATATGCAACAATGCATATCCAAGAATAGGGGAATGACTCAGGGCTTCCTTTGTGGGAATTAAACAAAAGGTGACTTTTTTGAGAACAAATGCCACCTCCAAATTAGGGCACACTCTGTGTGAGCTGGATTTCAGTCCTCACTGGCCGCTCCATTAGGTGTCCTCATGCAGTGAACAACCTGCCCAACCATGTCCCACAGATCTGGAGGATTCATTATACCAGGGGTTCTCAACTCTGGCCACATGTTAAAAAATCTGGTCACTCTTTGAAAATGTCCTTGCCCAAGCCCCAATCTCAGAGATCAGATTTAACTGATCCTGGGGCATTTGTTTATTTCTAATGCCCCCCAAATATTGCAGCCAGGGCCGAAAACTGTAGCTTTAGATTTAACCATTATGAACAACTCAAACTAGGCTCTATTGCAGGTGTGTGTTTTCATTGTATACACATATATTGACATGCCGATGGGTCCATATCCCAGCTGAAATGCTAAAACCGACACCAACCACTGGCACTGCTGGATTAACTGACAGGAGCCATTGCCTTTACCACCCACCTCCAGATGTCCAGGTATGCCCCCCGACCTGTCCTTCATCAAGGAGAAAGCTAAGAGGCAGCTTAAGCTCTACCCTGAAATGCAACTCAAGATTGTGGGAGCAAGAGTTCCAAAGTAGCTCCTGTCACACCTGGCTGTGCGACCTTGAGAAAGTTCCTTTAGAATTCCCTGCTTGAGTTACCTTGCCTATAAAATTAAACTAATGGTATGGACCTACTTGCCAGAAATGTCACAAGATTTAATGAGCAAATAATTGTAAAGTGTTCTATAAATATAAATTGTGCAATTGCTAAATAACTTCATTGTGTAAAATTCCATAGAAATCTATCCTGTTCCTTTAGTTTTTTTAAAAAACACTATTTGATTTATGCATGCAAGACAGCATTTGCCTAAAAACCCTTTCTCACACGGATATTCTCTTTGATTTATTCTCTTTCATTCTGCCAGCACACAGCCTGACATATGTATAAAGGATTTGCAAGAAAAATCACTTAATGCATAGCATTTCCTTTGTTGTGACTGTCTTATCATGAACTGTTATAGTTGTCACTTATTCTCAGAATTGTTTGTCTAGTTTTCGCTCAGGCTTATGAATACTCACCTTGGACATGGTTTATAGACAGTGCAGGGAAAACAAATACATATGCTGGAATAGTCAACTTAGATTTATTCTTACTTAAGGGAAAAAAGGCTTAAAGTTTTAATGTGTGCTTGATAAGCTATAATTCAGCCTGAAAGATGCAAGTGGTTTATATTTACTCTCCTGGGTAAGCTCGACATTTATGGTTTCAACTCTTCTCCATATCTCTTCAGTAAGTTATGTCTTTCCCAGAAGAACTGAACTCAAAGCACACTTACCAAGAATGCTATTACCAAAGGAGTGGGGACTTTTAACCAATTATATACTGTAGAGGAATGTAACATGAGGGACTCAAGAACTTGAGTGTTTTTGAAGTACCGTGAACAGGCTTGACTACTAGTGTACCTGACATTGCTCAGAATCCCAGCCCTTTGAAAATTTGTGAAGTAGAAAGTTTGTCCTTGGTCATGCTAATCTCTTGACATCAACCTCCATTCCTAGAACATTACCTTTCCTATTCCAGAAAAAAGACATCGAATTTTACCAGGCAAGGGACTTGGGTGTGCTCTCCAGAGAAGGGCAGAGAGACTGGTATAAAAGCAGGAAGTACCTCTCATCACTCGTTGCCAGAGATGCAGTGTGCTGTGGTTTGGAGGCACAGGACTCAGCTTTTCCTCACACTCTGAGGTAAGTTACTTCATTTTTCTGAGGCTCAGTTTCCTAATCTGTAAGCTGAAGATACAGGTGCCCAAAAGGAATACTGTGGGGACAAATGACATGGCCCACATGAGATGTCTAGTACAGCGTCAAACAAACAAAAGGAATTCTTCAAAGTTCTGCTGAATCTAAATTATAAAATGTCCAGGATCTTAATCCACAGAAAAGAGCTACATTAAAAGTGAGAGACAGGATAAGTACAATGTTAAGGAAAACGAAAACAACAGGCTTTGGTTTCAGGAGAGCCATATACCTTTCCCTACCACTAATTGGCTGTGTGACCTTAGGTAAGTCACTTTACTTCTGCCACCCATCGTTCCTTGAGCTGCAGAATGAAGAAAATGGTATCCTTCTCACAGGGTATTAGGATTACTGTTAAATAAAATAACACAAGTGAGTCCTTGGAGAAATGTAAGGTTTGATAGAGTCAATTTTTATTGCCTTGTTTTTAGGAAACTCTTCAATAATCTTTCAATCAATGATGGATTTGAGATTAAAAAATAGTGGTATCTCAGAAATACAAAGGATCATAAGAGACTACTACAAGGCAATATATGCCAATAAAATGGACAACCAAGAAGAAATGGACAAATTCTTAGACAGATATGACCTTCCAAGAATCAGGAAGAAATAGAAAATATGAACAGACCAATTACAAGTACTGAAATTGAAACGTGATTAAAAAAACTTCCAACAAACAAAGTCCAGGACCAGATGGCTTCACAAGGCAAAGTCTATCAAACATTTAGAGAACATTAGAGAAGAGTTAACTCCTATCCTTCTGAAACTCTTCCAAAAATTGCAGAGGAAGGAACACTATCAAATTCATTCTATGAGGGCACCATCACCCTGATACCAAAAGGTAACACACAAAAAAGAAAATTACAGGCCAATATCACTGATGAACATAAATGCAAAAATCCTCAACTACATACTAGCAAACTAAATCCAACAATACATTAAAAGGATGGTACACCATGATCAAGTGGAATTTCTCCCAGGGATGAAAGGATTCTTGAATATCCACAAATCAATTTAGTGTGATAATGGAGAGGGGCAAGATGGGGGAAGAGTAAGACACGGAAATCACCTTCCTCCCCACAGATACATCAGAAATACATCTACATGTGTAACAACTCCTACAGAACACCTACTGAACGCTGGCAGAAGACCTCAGACCTCCCAAAAGGCAAGAACTCCCCACGTACCTGGGTAGGGCAAAAGAAAAAAGAATAAACAGAGACAAAAGGATAGGGACGGGACCTGCACCAGTGGGAGGGAGCCGTGAAGGAGGAAAGGTTTCCACACACTAGGAAGCCCCTTCGCGGACGGAGACTGCGGGTGGTGAAGGGGGGAAGCTTCAGAGCCGCGGAAGAGAGCGCAGCAATGGGTGCGGGGGGCAAAGCGGAGAGATTCCCGCAAAGAGGATCGGTGCTGACCTGCACTCACTGGCCCAAGAGGCTTGTCTTCTCACCCGCTGGGGCGGGTGGGACTGGGAGCTGAGGCTCAGGCTTCGGTCAGAGGACTGGTGGCCTGAACACAGCCTGAAGGGATCAGTGCACCACGCCTAGCTGGGAGGGAGTCCGGGGAAAAGTCTGGACCTGCCGAAGAGACGAGACTTTTTCTTCCCTCTTTGTTTCCTGGTGCTTGAGAAGAGGGGATTAAGAGCACTGCTTAAAGGAGCTCCAGAGACGGGCGCGAGCCGTGGCTAACAGCGCAGACCCCAGAGATGGGCATGAGACGCTAAGGCTGCTGCTGCCGCCACCAAGAAGCCTATGTGCGAGCACAGGTCACTATCCACACCTCCCTTCCGGGGAGCCTGGGCAGCCCACCACTGCCAGGGTCCCAGGATCCAGGGACAACTTCCCCGGGAGAACGCACGGTGCGCCTCAGGCTGGTGCAACATCACCCCGGCCTCTGCCACTGAAGGCTCGCCCTGCATCGTGCCCCTCCCTCCTCCTGGCCTGAGTGAGCCAGAGACCCTGAATCAGTGGCTCCTTTAACCCCGTCCTGTCCAAGTGAAGAACAGACGCCCTCTGGCAACCTACACGCAGAGGCGGAGCCAAATCCAAAGCTGAGCCCCGGGAGCTGTGCGAACAAAGAAGAGAAAGGGAAATCTCTCCCAGCACCCTCAGGAGCAGTGGATTAAATCTCCACAATCAACCTGATGTACCCTGCATCTGTGAAATACCTGAATAGACAACAAATCATCCCAAATTGAGGAGGTGGACTTTGAGAGCAAGATTTATTATTTTTTCCCCTTTTCCTCTTTTTGTGAGTGTGTATGTATGCTTCTGTGTGAGATTTTGTCTGTATAGCTTTGCTTTCACCATTTGTCCTAGGGTTCTATCCGTCCGTTTTTTTTTTTACTTAAAAAATTTTTTTCTTAATAATTTTTTATTTTAATAAATTTATCTTACTTTATTTTCTTTTATCCTCTTTCTTTCTTTCGTTCTACTGTTTTTCCCTTTTATTCTGACCCGTGTGGATGAAAGGCTCTTGGTGCTGCAGCCAGGAGTCAGTGCTGTGCCTCTGAGGTGGGAGAGCCAACTTCAGGACACTGGTCCACAAGAGACCTCCCAGCTCCACGTAATATCAAATGGCGAAAATCTCCCAGAGATCTCCATCTCAACACCAACCCCCAGCTTCACTCAACGACCAGCAAGCTACAGTGCTGGACACCCTATGCCAAACAACTAGTAAGACAGGAACAGAACTCCACTCATTAGCAGAGAGGCTGCCTAAAATCCTAAGTCCACAGACACCCCAAAACACACCACCAGACGTGGACCTGCTCACCAGGAAGACAAGATCCAGCCTCATCCAGCAGAACACAGGCACTAGTCCCCTCCACCAGGAAGCCTACACAACCCACTGAACCAACTTTAGCCACTGGGGACGGATACCAAAAACAACAGGAACTATGAACCTGCAGCCTGTGAAAAGGAGACCCAAAACACAGTAAGTTAAGCAAAATGAGAAGACAGAAAAACACACAGCAGATGAAGGAGCAAGATAAAAACCCACCAGACCTAACAAATGAAGAGCAAATAGGCAGTCTACCTGAAAAAGAATTCAGAATAATGGTAGTAAAGATGATCCAAAATCTTGTAAATAGAATAGAGAAAATGCAAGAAACATTTAACAGGGACCTAGAACAACTACAGAGGAAACAAGCAATGATGAACAACACAATAAATGAAATTTAAAATACTCTAGAAGGGATCAATAGCAGAATAACTGAGGCAGAAAAATGGAAAAATGACCTGTAAGGTAAAATAGTGGAAATAACTACTGCAGAGCAAAATAAAGAAAAAAGAATGTAAAGAACTGAGGACAGTCTCAGAGACCTCAGGGACAACATTAAATGCAACAACATTCGAATTATAGGGGTCCCAGAAGAAGAAGAGAAAAAGAAAGGGACTGAGAAAATATTTGAAGAGAATATAGTTGAAAACTTCCCTAATATGGGAAAGGAAATAGTTAATCAAGTCCAGGAAGCACAGAGAGTCCCATCCAGGATAAATCCAAGGAGAAACACGCCAAGACACATATTAATCAAACTGTCACAAATTAAATACAAAGAAAACATATTAAAAGCAGCAAGGTAAAAACAACAAATAACACACAAGGGAATCCCCATAAGGTTAACAGCTGATCTTTCAGCAGAAACTCTGCAAGCCAGAAGGGACTGGCAGGACATATTTAAAGTGATGAAGGAGAAAAACCTACAAACCTTTACAGACAAGCAAAACCTGAGAGAGTTCAGCACCACCAAACCAGCTTTACAACAAATGCTAAAGGAACTTCTCTAGGCAAGAAACACAAGAGAAGGAAAAAACCTACAATAATAAACCCAAAACAATTAAGAAAATGGGAATAGGAATATACATATCGATAATTACCTTAAATGTAAATGGATTAAATGCTCCCACCAAAAGACACAGACTGACTGAATGGATACAAAAACAAGACCCATATATATGCTGTCTACAAGAGACCCACTTGAGACCTAGTGACACATACAGACAAAGTGAGGGGATGGAAAAAATATTCCATGCAAATGGAAACCAAAAGAAAGCTGGAGTAGCACTTCTCGTATCAGACAAAATAGACTTTAAAATAAAGACTAGTAGGAGAGACAAAGAAGGACACTACATAATGATCAAGGGATTGATCCAAGAAGAAGATATAACAATTGTAAATATGTATGCACCCAACATAGGAGCACCTCAATACATAAGGCAAATACAGCCATAAAAGGGGAAATCGACAGTAACACATTCATAGTAGGGAATTTTAACACCCCACTTTCACCAATGGACAGATCATCCAAAATGAAAATAAATAAGGAAACACAAGCTTTAAATGATACATTAAACAAGATCGACTTAATTGATACTTATAGGACATTCCATCGAAAAACAACAGAATACACATTTTTCTCAAGTGCTCATGGAATTCTCCAGGATAGATCATATCTTGGGCCACAAATCAAGCCTTGGTACATTTTAGAAAACTGAAATTGTATCAAGTATCTTTTCTGACCACAATGCTGTGAGACTAGATATCAATTACAGGAAAAGATCTGTAAAACATACAAACACATGGAGGCTAAACAATACACTACTTAATAACGAAGTGATCACAGAGGAAATCAAAAAATACCTAGAAACAAATGACAGTGAAAACACGATGACCCAAAAATCTATGGGATGCAGCAAAAACAGTTCTAAGAGGGAAGTTTGTAGCAATACAATCCTACCTTAAGAAATAGGAAACATCTCGAATAAACAACCTAACCTTGCACCTAAAGCAATTACAGAAAGAAGAACAAAAAAACCCCAAAGTTAGCAGAAGGAAAGAAATCATAAAGATCAGATCAGAAATAAATGAAAAATAATGAAGGAAATGATAGCAAAGATCAATAAAACTAAAAGCTGGTTCTTTGAGAAGATAAAGAAAATTGATAAACCATAGCCAGACTCATCAAGAAGAAAAGGGAGAAGACTCAAATCAATAGAATTAGAAATGAAAAAGGAGAAGTAACAACGGACACTGCAGAAATACAAAAGATCATGAGAGATTACTACAAGCAACTCTATGCCAATAAAATGGAGAACCGGGAAGAAATGGACAAATTCTTAGAAATGCACAACCTGCCAAGACTGAACCAGGAAGGAATAGAAAATATGAACAGACCAATCACAAGCACTGAAATTGAAACTGTGATTAAAAATCTTCCAACAAACAAAAGCCCAGGACCAGATGGCTTCACAGGCGAATTCTATCAAACATTTAGAGACGAGCTAACACCTATCCTTCTCAAGCTCTTCCAAAATAGAGCAGAGGAAGGAACACTCCCAAACTCATTCTATGAGGCCACCATCACCCTGATATCAAAACCAGACAAGGATGTCACAAAGAAAACTACAGGCCAATATCACTGATGAACATAGATGCAAAAATCCTCAACAAAATACTAGCAAACAGAATCAACAGCACGTTAAAAGGATCATTCACCATGAGCAAGTGGGGTTTATTCCAGGAATGCAAGGATTCTTCAATATATGCAAATCAATCAATGTGATACACCATATTAACAAATTGAAGGAGAAAAACCATATGGTCAATAGATGCAGAAAAAGCTTTTGACAAAATTCAACACTAATTTATGAGAAAAAACTCTGCAGAAAATGGGCATAGAGGAAACCTACCTCAACATAATAAAGGCCATATATGACAAACCCACAGATAACATCATTCTCAATGTGAAAAGCTGAAAGCATTTCCTCTATGATCTGGAACAAGTCACGGATGACCACTCTCGCTACTTTAATTCAACAGAGTCTTGGAAGCCCTAGCCAGGGAAGTCACAGACGAAAAAAGAAATAAAAGGGATCCATATTGGAAAAGAAGAAGTAAAACCATCACTCTTTGCAGTTGACATGATACTATACATAGAAAATCCTAAAGATGCTACCAGAAAACTACTAGAGCTCATCAGTAAATTCCGTAAAGTTGCAGGATACAAAATTTATACACAGAAATCTGTTGCATTCATATGCATTAACAGTAAAAGAGTAGAAAGAGAAATTACAAAACAATCCAATTTACCATTTCATCAAAAAGAATAAAATATCTAGGAATAAACCTACCTGAGGAGGCCAAAGACCTGTACTCTGAAAACTATAGGAAGCTGATGAAAGAAACTGAAGATGACACAAACAGATGGAAAGATATACCATGTTCTTGGATTGGAAGAGTCAATATTGTCAAAATGACTATACTACCCAAAGTAATCTACAGATTCAGTGCAATCCCTCTCAAGTTACCAATAGCATTTTTCACAGAATTAAAACAAAAAATTTTACAATTTGTATGGAAACACAAAAGACCCCAAATAAAGCAATTTTTAGCAAGAAAAACAGAGCTAGAGGAATCAGGCTTCCTGACTTCAGATTATAGTACAGTAATCAAGACACTATGGTACTGGCACAAAAACAGAAATATAGATCAATGGTACAGGACAGAAATCCCAGAAGTAAATCCATGCATCTGTGGTCAATTAATCTATGACAAAGGAGGCAAGAATATACAATGAAGAAAAGATGAGCTCTTCAATAAGTGGTGCTGGGAAAACTGGACAGCTACATGTAAAAGAATTAAATTAGAACATTTTGTAACACTAGAAACAAAAATAAACTCAAAGTGGATTAAAGACGTAAATGTAAGAACAGATACTATAAAACTCTTAGAGGAAAAGATAGGCAGAACATTCTTTGACATAAATTGCAGCAAGATATTTTTTGATCCACGTCCTAGAGTAGTGAAAATAAAAACAAAACTAAACAAATCGGACCAAATGGGACCTAATTAAACTTAAAAGCTTTTGCAAAGCAAAGGAAACCATAACCAAAACGAAAAAGACAAACTACAGAATGGGAGAAAATATTTGCAGATGAAGAGACATACAAGCGATTAAATCTCCAAAATATACAAACAGCTCATGCAGCTCTATATCAAAAAAAATAAATCAAAAAATGTGTGGAGATCTAAATAGACATTTCTCCAAAGAAGACATATAGATGGCAAAAAAGCACATGAAAAGATGCTCACATCACTAATTATTAGAGAAATGCAAATCAAAACTACAATGAGGTATTACCTCACACCAGTCAGACTAGCCATCATCAAAAAATCTACAAACAATAAATGCTGGAGAGGATGTGGAGAAAAGGGAACCCTCCTACATTGTTGGTGGGAATGTAAATTGGTACAGCCACTATGGAGAACAGTATGGATGTTCCTTAAAAAACTAAAAATAGAACTACTCTTGGGCATATATCCAGAGAAAACCATAATTAGAAAAGAAACATGCACCCCAGTGTTCACTGCAGCACTATTTACCATAGCGAAGACATGGGAGCAACCTAAATGAATGGGTAAAGAAGATGTGGTACGTATCACAATGGAATATTACTCAGCCATAGAAAAGAATGAAATAATGCCATTTGCAGCAACATGGATGGACCTAGAGATTGTCATGCTAAGTGAAGTCAGATACAGAAAGACAAATATCATATGATACCACTTATATGTGGAATCTTAAAAAAATGATACGAATGAACTTATTTACAAAAGAGATGCAAACTCACAGACTTCAAAAACAAAGTTATGGTTAGCAAAGGGGAAATGTGGCAGGGGAAGATAAATTAGGAGTTTGGGATTAACATATACAAACTACTGTATATAAAATAGATAATCAAAAATTCCTACTGTATAGCACAAGGAACTCTACTCAATATTCTGTAATAACCTATATGGGAAAAGAATCTGAAAAAGAATGGATGTATGTATATGTATAAGTGAATCACTTAGCTGTACGCTTGAAACTAACACAACATTGTAAATCAACTGCACTCCAATATAAAGTAAAAATTTAAAAAGTAGTGGTATCTTTACAGACCTTGGAAACCCTTCACTGGCTATAAACTGAAAGACTCTTACTAGTTACTTTTCTTCAGTCAAAAGATGTGTGGATCCAGTACTTTCTACAAGGCTGGTGTTTCTCTCAGCTAAGACATTACGCAGGAGTGCTGATTAAGGCCCTCCAAGCCACTTGGAAGACTTTACTCTCATAGCATGTTAATAGTTTAAGTTTCCTTCATGATTACTAATTTCATATGACTTCACGGGATGATTACATATTTATGTATTATTTATTATGCAAATCTAGCATTATACATTATTTAAAGCCATATTAACAGTATGTATTATTTATGATGGAACTGTATTAATACATGTTATTTCAAGTAACTTTAGTTAGAGGTTTTTTTCCCTGTGGATCACAGTCAGTGGAAGTTAGTATTCCATTCAAGAATCAATGCAGTTCTCCTGGGGACATTGCCATCAAGTTCCCTATCAGCACAACTTCTGCATAGCCATTGTCTATGAAATGACTCTAAGCGCAAAGTCTACAGGGCTCTTTGACTGACTACAGGCATGGCTAAAATAGTGCCACTCCTTTGACAAATTGTGAAGTTAAGTGGTTTGCCATTGAGAGTCCACTCCCTCTAATAAAGATCTTCATTCCCAGAACATCTTTTCTATTCTGGAGGAAAATAATCAGATAAATCTGAGAAACTGGCCCATTGTTAAAGTAGGACTTAAGATATATTTGGCTGCAAGTCACAGAAAGCCTGGAAAACAGTGGCTTAAATATTAGGGCTGTGTATTGTCTCACTTAACAGGAAGTCTAAAGGTAGGTGAGCCCAAGCATGGTTATGTGATTCAAGGTAGGGATCGCCTGTCTGCAGTTCTCCTGTTCTTCCTTACCATGTTTGATAATTTTACCCTAGATTTTTGCCACATAAATGCAAACTAGTTGATACATATTCGAGCATCAAATCCTCTCTCAAAATATTCTAAGAAGAGCATGAAGGGGTAATAGAAAAAGGGTTTTGCTCTATCTCTAGCTCCATTTTTGGTCTGAGAGAAAATCTTTTCCAGAAATTCCCCAGTGGACTGAGTTGTCCCAAAACAAAATCAAGGCTCTGTTAGCAAGGAAAAAGGGATGCAGGTATTAAGTGTATGACCATACATACCTAACATAATGTACCAGAAATTTAATGGATCACTCTTTACGATAAAGTTTACATTTAAAAGAGAATTGGGGGGAATTCCCTGGTGGCACAGCGGTTAAGAATCTGCCTGCCAAAGAAGGACACATGGGTTCGAGCTCTGGTCCGGGAAGAGCACACAAGCCGCGAAGCAACTAAGCCCATGCACCACAGCTACTGAGCCTGTGCTCTAGATCCTGAGAGCCACAAATACTGAAGCCCAAGTGCCACACCACTGAGTCCATGTGCCACAACTACTGAAGCCCACGTGCCTAGAGCCTGTGCTCCACAAGAGAAGCCACCGCAATGAGAAGCCTGCGCACTGCAGCGAAGAGTAGCCCCCGCTCAACACAATTAGAGAAAGCCTGTGCACAGCAACAAAGACCCAACACAGCCATAAATAAATAAATTTATTTTAAAAAGAATTGGGATTTTTAGAAAGATCTAGAAGGAATTTCAATTTGCTGCCAAGACAGAGTAACAGGGATGAAATTTACTTTCCCATCTGAAAACAAACAGATAAACAAACAAAAAACGACCTGAGAAAAACCAGAGTAAATAAATGAAACAATGATTGTCAAGACGTTGCACATCAAAGAATGAAGGATGGGGGTTGCTGAGAGACAAGAAACAAATTATATGAGACCCAGAAAAATGCTAGAGAAAAACTGACCATGTTAAGTAGGGACATGAAAGGTATAAAGAAGATATAGACTCCCTCTTGCGAGAGCACCAGAATCACAACTAACTGCTCAACAGTCATCAACAGGAAGACACTGGAAATTACCAAAAAAGATATCCCACATCCAAAGACAAAGGAGAAGCCACAGTGAGATGGTAGGTGGGGCACAATCACAATAAAATCAAATCCTATAACTGCTGGGTGGGTCACTCACAAACTGGAGAACACATATACCACATAAGTCCACCCACTGGAGTGAAGGTTCTGAGCCCCACGTCAGGCATCCCAACCTGGGGGTCCAGCAATGGGAGGAGGAGTTCCCAGAGAATCAGACTTTGAAGGCTACTGGGATTTGACTGCAGGACTTTGCCAGGACTGGGAGAAACAGAGACTCCACTCTTGGAGGGCACACGCAAAGTAGTGTGCGCATCAGGACCCGGGGGAAGGAGCAGTGACCCCACAGGAGAATGAACCAGACCTACCTGCTAGTGTTGGAGGGTCTCCTGCAGAGGCAGGGGGTGGCTGTGGCTCATTGATGGAACAAGGACACCGGCAGCAGAAGTTCTGGGAAGTACTCCTTGGTGTGAGCCTTTGCAGAGTCGGCCATTAGCCCCACCAAAGAGCCTGTAGGCTCAGTGCTGGGCTGCCTCAGGCCAAACAACCAACAGGGAGGAAAATCAGCCGCACCCAGCAGCAGACAAGCAGATTAAAGTTTACTGAGCTCTGCCCACCAGAGCAACACCCAGCTCTACCCACCACCAGTCCCTCCCATCAGGAAGCTTGCACAAGCCTCTAGGATAGCCTCATCCTCCAGATGGCAGACAGCAGAATCAAGGAGAACTACAATCCTGCAGCCTGGGGAACAAAAACCACATTCACAGAAAGATAGACAAAAGGAAAAGGCAGAGGACTATGTACCAGATGAAGGAACAAGATAAAACCCCAGAAAAACAACTAAAAGACGTGGAGATAGGCAACCTTCCAGAAAAAGAATTCAGAATAATGATAGTGAAGATGATCCAGGACCTCAGAAAAAGAATGGAGGCAAAGATTGAGAAGATGCAAGAAATGTTTAACAAACACCTAGAAGGATTAAAGAGCAAACACGAAAAATTAAAGAACAGAGATGAACAATACAATAACTGAATTGAAAAATACACTAGAAGGAATCAATAGCAATAACTGAGGCAGAAGATAAGTGACCTGGAAGACAGAATGGTGGAATTCACTGCTGTGGAATAGAAAAGATAAAAGAATGAAAAGAAATGCAGACAGCCTAAAAGACCTCTGGGACAATGTTAAATGCACCAACATTCACATTATAGGGGTCCCAGAAGGAGAACAGGGAGAAAGGACCTGAGAAAATATTTGAAGAGATTATAGTCGGAAACTGCCCTAACATGGGAAAGGAAATAGCAACCCAAGTCCAGGAAGCACAGAGAGTTCCAGGCAGGAGAAACCCAAGGAGAAACACACAGAGACACACAGTAATCAAATTGACAAAAATTAAAGACAAAAATTATTAAAAGCAACAAGGGAAAAATGACAAATAACATACAAGGGAACTCCCATAAGGTTAACAGCTGATTTCTCAGCAGAAACTCTACAAGCCAGAAGGGAGTGGCACAATATATTTGAAGTGATGAAAGGGAAGAACCTACATCCAAGATTACTCTACCTGGCAAGGATCTCATTCATATTTGACAGAGAAATCAAAAGCTTTACAGACAAGCAAAAGCTAAGAGAATTCTGCACCACCAAACCAGCTCTACAACAAATGCTAAAGGAACTTCTCTAAGTGGGAGACACAAGAGAAGAAAAGGACCTACAAAAACAAACTGAAAACAATTCAGAAAATGGTAGTAAGAACATACATATCAATAATTACCTTAAATGTGAATGGATTAAATGCTCCAACCAAAAGATACAGGCTCACTGTATGGATACAAAAACAAGAGTCATATATATGCTATCTACAAGAGACCCACTTCAGACCTAGGGACACATACAGACTGAAAGTGAGGGGATGGGAAAAGATATTCCATGAAAATGGAAATCAGAAGAAAGCTGGAGTAGCAATACTCAGATACAGTAGACTTTCAAATAAAGAATGTTACAAGAGACAAGGAAGGACACTACATAATGATCAAGGAATCAATCCAAGAAGAACGTATAACAATTATAAATATATATGCACCCAACATAGGAGAACCTCAATACATAAGGCAAATGATAACAGTTATAAAAGAGGAAATCAAAAGTAACACAATAATAGGGGAGTTTAACACCTCACTTACACCAGTGGACAGATCATCCAGACAGTAAATTAAGAAGGAAACAAAAGCTTTAAATGACACAATAGACCAGATATATTTAATTGATATTTAAAGAACATTCCACACAAAAGTGGCAGAATACACTTTCTTCTCAAGTGCACGTGGATCATTCTCCAGGATGGATCACATCTTGGGTCACAAATCAAGCCTCAGTAAATTTAAGAAAATTGAAATCATATCAAACATCTTTTCTGACCACAATGCTATGCGATTAGAAATAAACTACAGGGAAAAAAGTGTAAAAAACACAAACACATGGAGGCTAAACAGTATGTTACTAAATAACCAAGAGATCACTGAAGAAATCAAAGAGGAAATCAAAAAATACCTAGGGACAAATGACAAAGAAAACACGATGATCCAAAACCTATGGGATGCAGCAAAAGCAGTTCTAGAGGGAAGTTTATAGCAATACAATCCTACCTCAAGAAACAAGAAAAATCTCAAATAAACAATCTCACCTTACACCTAAAGGAGCTAGAGAAAGAAGAACAAACAAAACCCAAAGTTAGTAGAAGGAAAGAAATCATAAAGATCAGATCAGAAATAAATGAAATAGAAACAAAGAAAACAATAGCAAAGATCAATAAAACTAAAAGCTGGTTCTTTGAGAAGATAAACAAAATTGATAAACCATTAGCCAGACTCATAAAGAAAAAGAGGGAGAGGACCCAAATCAATAAAATTTGAAATGAAAAAGGAGAAGTTAAAACGGACACTGCAGAAATACAAAGCGTCATAAGAGACTACTACAAGCAACTCTATGCCAATAAAATGGACAACCTGTAAGAAATGGACAAATTCTTAAAAAGGTACAAACTTCCAATACTGAAACGGGAAGAAACAGAAAATATGAACAGACCGATCACAAGTAATGAAATTGAAACTGTGATTAAAAATCTTCCAACACACAAAAGTGCAGAACCAGATGGCCTTACAGGTGAATTCTATCAAACAGAGAAGAGCTAACAGCCATCCTTCTCAAACTCTTCCAAAAAGTTTCAGAGGAAGGAACACTCCCAAACTCATTCTCCGAGGCCACCATCACCCTGATACCAAAACCAGACAAAAATACTACAAAAAAAGAAAATTACAGACCAATATCACTGATGAATATAGATGCAAACAGAATACTGGCAAACAGAATCCAACAACACATAAAAAGGATCATACAGCATGATCAAGTGGGATTTATCCCAGGGATGCAAGGATTCTTCAATATATGCAAATCAATCAAGTGATACACCATATTAACAAATTGAAGAAGAAAAACCATATGATCACCTCAATAGATGCAGAAAAAGCTTTTGACAGAATTCAACACCAATTTATGAGAAAAAACTCTGCAGAAAATGGGCACAGAGGGAACCTACCTCAACATAATAAAGGCCATATATGACAAACCCACAGCAAACATCATTCTCAATGATGAAAAGTGAAATCATTTCCTCTAAGATCAGGAACAAGACAATATTCACTAATTGTCTTAGTTATTAGTGTTATTAGTTATTAGTGTTGCCACTAATATTCAACATAGTTTTGGAAGTCCTAGCCATGGCAATCAGAGAAGAAAAATAAATAAAAGAATCCAAATTGGAAAAAAGAAGTAAAACTGTCCCTGTTTGCCGATGACATGATACTATACATAGATAATCCTAAAGATGCTACCAGAAAACTACTAGAGCTAATCAATGAATCTGGTAAAGTTGCAGATACAAAATTAATGCAGAGAAATCTCTTGCATTCCTATACACTAACAACGAAAGATCAGAAAGATAAATTAAGGAAACAGTCCCATTCACCATTGAAAGAAAAAAGAATAAAATACGTAGGAATAAACCTACCTAAGGAGGCAAAAGACCTGTACTAAGAAAACTATAAAATCAAGACAGTATGGTATTGGCACAAAAACAGAAATATAGATCAATGGAACAGGATAGAAAGACCAGAGATAAACCCACGCACATATGGTCACCTTATCTTTGATAAAGGAGGCAGGAATGTACAGTGGAGAAAGGACAGCCTCTTCAATAAGTGGTGCTGGGAAAACTGGACAGGTACATGTAAAAGTATGAGATTAGATCTCTTCCTAACACCATACACATAAATAAGCTCAAAATAGATTAAAGACCTAAATGTAAGGCCAGAAATGATCAAACTCTTAGAGGAAAACATAGGCAGAACACTCTATGACATAAATCACAGCAAGATCCTTTTTGACCCACCTCCTAGAGAAGAAATAAAAACAAAAACAAATGGGACCTAATGAAACTTCAAAGCTTTTGCACAGCAAAGGAAACCATAAACAAGACCAAAAGACAACCCTCAGAATGGGAGAAAATATTTGCAAATGAAGCAACTGACAAAGGCTTAATCTCCAAAATTTATAAGCAGCTCATGCAGCTCAATAGCAAAAAAACAAACAACCCAATCCAAAAATGGGCAGGAGACCTAAATAGAGATTTCTCCAAAGAAGATATACAGACTGCCAACAAACACATGAAAGAATGCTCAACATCATTAATCATTAGAGAAATGCAAATCAAAACTATAATGAGATATCATCTCACACCAGTCAGAATGGCCATCATCAAAAAATCTAGAAACAATAAATGCTGGAGAGGGTGTGAAGAAAAGGGAACACTCTTGCACTGCTGGTGGGAATGTGAATTGGTACAACCACTATGGAGAACAGTAAGGAGGTTCCTTAAAAAACTACAAATAGAACTACCATATGACCCAGCAATCCCACTACTGGGCATATACCCTGAGAAAACCATAATTCAAAAAGAGTCATGTACCAAAATGTTCATTGCAGCTCTATTTACAATAGCCCGGAGATGGAAACAACCTAAGTATCCATCATCCGATGAATGGATAAAGAAGATGTGGCACATATATACAATGGAATATTACTCAGCCATAAAAAGAAATGAAGTTGAGCTATCTGTAATGAGGTGGATAGACCTAGAGTCTGTCATACAGAGTGAAGTAAGTCAGAAAGAGAGAGACAAATACCGTATGCTAACACATATATATGGAATTTAAGAAAAAAAAATGTCATGAAGAACCTAGGGGTAAAACAGGAATAAAGACACAGACCTACTTGAGAATGGACTTGAGGATATGGGGAGGGGGAAGGATAAGCTGTGACAAAGCAAGAGAGAGAGGCATGGACATATATACACTACCAAATGTAAGGCAGATAGCTAGTGGGAAGCAGCTGCATAGCACAGGGAGATCAGCTCGGTGCTTTGTGACCGCCTGGAGGGGTGGGATAGGGAGGGTGGGAGGGAGGGAGACGCAAGAGGGAAGGGATATGGGAACAGATGTATATGTATAACTGATTCACTTTGTTATAAAGCAGAAACTAATACACCAATTTGAAGCAATTATACTCCAATAAAGTTGTAAAAAACAAAAAAACTGTAAGACACTGATGAACGAAATCAAAGATGACACAAAGAGATGGAGAGATATACTATCTTCTTGGATTGGAAGAATCAATAATATGAAAATGACTATAGTACCCAAAGCAATCTACAGATTCAATGCAATCCCTATCAAATTATCGATGGCATTTTTTACAGAACTAGAACAAAAAACCTTAAAATTTGTTTGGAGACACAAAAGACCCTGAATAGCCAAAGCAATCTTGAGGGAAAAAACCAGAGCTTGAGGAATCAGGCTTCCTGCCTTCACACTATACTAAAAAGCTACAGTAATTAAGACAATATGGTATGAGCACAAAAACAGAAATATAGATCAGTGGTACAGGATAGAAAGACCAGAGATAAATCCATGCACCTATGGTCAATTAATCTATGACAAAGGAGGCAAGGATATACAATGGAGAAAAGACAGTCTCTTCAATAAGTGGTGCTGGGAAAACTGGACAGCTACATGTAAAAGAATGAAATTAGAACACTCCCTAACACCATACACAAAAATAAGCTCAAAACGGATTAAAGACCTAAATGTAAGACCAGACACTATAAAACTCCTGGAGGAAAGCATAGGAAAAACACTCTTAGGTATAAATCACAGCAAGATCCTTTTAGACCCCCCTCCTAGAGTAATGGAAATAAAAACAAAAATAAAGAAATGGGACCTCATGAAACTCAAAACTTTTGCATAGAAAAGGAAACTATAAACAAGATGAAAAGACAGCCCTCAGAATGGGAGTAAATATTTGCAAACAAATCAATGGACAAAGAATCTCCAAAATATATAAACAGCTCCTGCAGCTCATTATTAAAAAAACAAACAACCTAATCAAAAAATGGGCAAAAGAACTAAATAGACATTTCTCCAAAGAAGACATACAGATGGCCAAGAAGAACATGAAAATCTGCTCAACATCACTAATTATTAGAGAAATGCAAATCAAAACTACAATGGGATATCACCTCACACCAGTTAGAATGAGCATCATCAGAAAATCTACAAACAACAAATGCTGGAGAGGGTGTGGAGAAGAGGGAACCCTCTTGCACTGTGGTGGGAATGTAAATTGATACAGCCATTATGGAGAACAGTATGGAGGTTCCTTAAAAAACTAAAAATAGAATTACCATATGACCCAGCAATCCAACTACTGGGCATATACCCAGAAAAAAACCGTAATTCAAAAAGACGCATGCACCCCAATGTTCATTGCAGCCCTGTTTACAATAGTCAGGTCATGGAAGCAACCTAAATACTCATCAACAGACGAATGGATAAACAAGATGTGGTATATATATACAAAGGAATGTTACTCAGCCATAAAAAGGAACGAAATTGGGTCATTTGTAGAGACGTGGATGGACTTAGAGACTGTATATAGAGTGAAGTAAGTCAGAAAGAGAAAAACAAATATCGTATATTAAGCCATACATGTGGAATCTGGAAAAACTGTACAGAAGAACTGTTTGTAAGGCAGAAATAGAGACACAAATGTTGAGAACAAATGTATGGACACCAAGGGGGGAAAGCAGGGGTGGTGGTTCTGGTTGGATGAATTGGGAGATTGGGATTGACACGTATACACTGATATGTATAAAACAGATATCTAATAAAAACCTGTAAAAAAAAAAAGCTATTAATAGAACTTCTGAAATGTCTGAGTTGAAAATACACTGGATGGGATTAATGACACTTTAAAGTCCCCAAAGGAGTGAGGGAGTTAACAGAAAAAATATTTGAAGAAATAGTGGGCAAAAAATTTCCAAATTTGATGAACACATTAAGCACACAGATACAAGAAGGTTAACAAATCCCAGGTACAAAAAATATTAGGAAAACTACTCCAGGGTACATCATAATCAAATTGCTTAAATCGAATGATGAAAATCTTAAAAGCAGAGAGAAAGAAAAACATATGCAGGGGAAAATGATAGGTATGTCACCAGATTTCTCACTAGAAACCATGCAAGCAAGAAAACAATGGAGCAACATTTTAAATGCTTTGAAGGAAAAAATCCTAAATCTCTAAACCTTAAATTCATAACCCAGCTAAAATAGTTTTCAAAAATGAAGGCAAGGGCTTCCCTGGTGGCGCAGTGGTTGAGAGTCCGCCTGCCGATGCAGGGGACACGGGTTCGTGCCCCGGTCTGGGAGGATCCCACATGCCGCAGAGCGGCTTGGCCCATGAGCCATGGCCATTGAGCCTGCGTGTCCGGAGCCTGTGCTCCGCAACGGGAGAGGCCACAACAGTGAGAGGCCCACATACCGCAAAAAAAAAAAAAAAAAAAAAAAAAAAAAATGAAGGCAAAATAAAGACATTTTCCGACATACAGAAACTCAATTTATCACCAGCAGGCCTACATTAACAAGAAATGTTAAAGAAAATTCTTAAGGCAGAAGTAAAATGATAGTAGGAAGCAATTTGGAATTGAGTGGCTTGGGAAATGGCAATTGAATGGGTAAATACAGACTTTCTCATATTATTTAAATTTCTTAAAAACAGTATTGCTTGCTTAAACAAAAATAATAATATAGAGTATAACTCATATGTGGAAGTTAAATGTGTAACAATAGTACAGTGGCCTGGAGGGGAGAAATGGAAACATACTGCTGTAAGATTTTTATACTATACTTTAAAAATACTATACATGAGTGGTACACTATCATTTGTAGGTAGACTGTGATAACTTATAGATATGTACTGTAAGCCCCTGATACAATGCCATGAGGAGACCAACCAGCTACTTGGCCACAGTTGATTAAACTGGACTTCTTACACCTTAGAAAGGGCAAATATTTATCTTGATTGAAACTAGCACATATTCTGAATATGGTTTTGCCTTATAGAGTGTTTGATCCACCAACACAGGATTGCACATAATATCTAGATCAGGAGAGGCACTTTCCCTCAAAGAAGATGCAGCAGTACGCGTGTGACCATAGGATTTACTTTATCATATTCTTCATCATCTAGAAGCTGCTGGGCTTCTGGAACAATCTTTAGATGAGGAAGTTGAGGTGCCATTTTGGAGAAGATACCCTAACAGGATGTCATCTTCCAGGATACAATATATATCCTAAGTTAACAACATAATATGTTCCCCCGAGAATATGTCCATGAACCTAAAGATAAAAGTAGCATCACTTTCAGTAACCTGGGGAATTTCTGCTTTTTGTCCCTGCAACTCTTGACTCTGTAGGTCTATAGGTGCTGGTTCCAAATGTAGTGATTATTTCCACCAGAAGACACAGAATCCTATTAAATTGTAAGCTGCCACTGCTGTCCAGTCACTTTGGGCTCCTTATGTCAAGAAACCAACAGGCAAGGAAGGGAATCACTATCCTGCAGTGGTACTTGACCTAGATCTTGGGGAAGTTGTACAATACGGACAGGGAATACATTAGCACACCAGTGATGTACTGGAAAATCTTTTGCTATTCCTTTGACCAATCTTCACAACAAATGGACTCAAGCAGCAGCCACTGCCTGAGATGGGCATGGTAACCATTCTCAGAACACTCAGAGATGAGGACGAGGTGGACCCAACAGCTTACCCACCAAGACCATCAGAGGTACAACTAACAGTGAGTAGAATAAGTAACAAAGGAGAGAGATGAGAACAGCTATAGCTTTGAGACCAGCTGCAGTGGTGGGGGTTATAGTTCATGCTACCACCTTAATATTACAACTTTTCCCATGAAAAGAAACCAACCAAAATCCTGAGAGCCTGTTTCCAGATGGCCTGAATCCCACTTGGAGAGGGATTTAAGTACTGAAAAGGGAGGACTATATTTATATGCCTCTGAGATCCCCTTTCAGGATTAAGGTACTTATTTTTATAACTGTTGGGAATGTTGGTTGTTGACAACTCATACCCAAGTCCCTCTCCAGGAATTTCCCTCTATTAAAGGGAGCTACCTTACCCAAGTTTATTCTACTGCCTGGCCTATATCCAGTAGCTAGTTATGAGATGAGGCCACATTCTCTTTCCTCAACTCATTCAAATGTAAAGGGCCATCTCAGCTCTAGCATTACCAATAGTATCGTCTGAGGTCTCTGCTGCAACTGCATCACAGTTCAACTTCTCCCTCTGCTGAATCCTGCTTTCCTCATCCCTTACCCCTCACAGCTGTTAATCCCAAGAGCTCTCCCCAATAAACCTCCTGCATGTAAATCTAAGAGACTCTATGTCTGTTTTCTAGGGAATCCAATGTATGATACCCACCATGTTCACACTGTCACATAGAGAGGAAAAGATGCAGAGGATGGTATCCTTAATATAAAAGGCAAGCTATGCCTAACAGAAGAGAGATGATGAACATAAGGAAGAAACTTCTAAAACTGCTAATTGAGGGCTTTGAAGTACCAGATCAGCCTTCAGTGGAGAGGACTTGAATTATCTTTTAGGCTACCACCTCCATGTACTTGAAAGACTAGCCCTGGTCCCAACCAAAACGTACAAGTGGGTATCACTTTTCAAAAATGGATGGGAAAGTTCTTAGATTTCCCTGTACTACTGGCATAATCCCAGAGCAAAATACCTTCCAAAAATGCGAAACCAAGTCTCTTTGATGACAAATCCTCAAGGCGTTGGAGGCAGATAAAATGGCAATATGAAATGACAAATAAAAGGGAGACATCATTAATTCATTAAACAATTTATCTTAGATTGGTCTTCTAAGACATTCCAAAAAAAAAAAAAAAAAACCAGTTTTAAACTCAGTTCCGCAATATATGGATGAACATATCTCCGCAATACCAAACCTTTGGGTGGAATCTCTCTGATGCCTCCCTCCCGTCCCCAGACCACTGTAACTCCTTGTTTACCTTTACTGTGACAATGCATCCAAAATCCAGATAACCCAAGATGATCTGGACAACTGTCTGGAGGAGTATAACTTTTGTGGAATGCCAATTCTCTCATCCAGCTTTCCATTATTCCCTGTTTATTCACTCTGTGTATATTATCCAGTTCTTTTTTAACCCTGGCTTCCTAGTCATCTTTTAACTTTTTTAACTTTTAATTGAGATTTACAGAAAGGTTGCAAAGATAGAGTGTTCCTGACTACTCTTCATTCAGCTTTCCCTAAGGTTACATCTTACGTAACCACAGAACATTGTCAAAACTAAGAAATTAATGATGGTATAATACTACTGAATAAAATACAGCTTTATTTGGATTTCACCAGTTTTCCCACTAATGTCCTTCTTCTGTTCCAGAATCCAGTCCAGGATACTACATTACATTTAGTCATCATGTTTTCTTAGTCTCCTCAATCTGTGACAGCTTCTCATTCTTTTCCTGTTGCTATTGTTATTTTTTTAATGACCTTCCAGTTTAAAGACTACTCTTCAGTGATTTTGTAGAATGTCTTTCAATTTGTGTTTATCTGATATTTTCTCATGATTAGACTAGAGTTATAGGTTTTGGGAAAGAATGCCACAAAGGTGAAGTGTCTTCCTCAGATCATCTCAGAACGTACATAATATTGAGAGGGAGACAAGATAGTGGAGTAGGAGGACCTTGAACTCATCTCCTCTCATGAGCACTCCAAAATCACAACTAACTGCTGAACAACCATCAATAAAAAAGACTGGAATCTTCCAAAAAGAGATATTCTACATCCAAAGACATAAAGAAGAAACCACGAGATGATAGGAGGGGCGCACTTGCAATATAAACAAATTCCATACCACCCAAGTTGGTGACCCACAAACTGGAAAATAACTATACTGCAGAAGGTCTCCCACAGGAGTGAGAGCTCTGAGCCCCATGCCAGGCTTCCCAGGCTAGGGGTCTGGCATTTGGAAGAGAAGCCTCCATAGCATTTGGCTTTGAAGGGCAGCAGGGCTTGATGGCAGGAGCTCCACAGGAATGGAGGGAACAGAGACTCTACTCTTAGCACACACAAGGTCCTGCTTGCACTGGGCCCCAGGACAAAAGCAATGACTCCATACGAGCTTGGGCCAGACCTGCCTACTGGTCTTGGATGGTCCTGGGGATGCCAGGGGTGGCTGTGGCTCTCTCTGGGGTCATAAAAGCTGGTGGCAGACATAGCCGTGACCTACACGAACTCTGGCTGGAGGCAGACATTTTGAGTCCTTGGCACCAATACCTGGCCCCACCCATAGCCTGTAAGATCCAGTGCTGGGACGCCGCAGGCCAAACAACAGGGCAGGAACACAGCCCCATCCATCAGCAGACAGGCTGCCTAAAGACTTCTTAAGTCCACAGCCACCTCTAGACACACCCTTGACACAGCCCTGCTTACCAGAGGGCCAAGACCCAGCTCCAGCCACCAGTGGGCAGGCACGGACCCCTCCCACCAAGAAGTCTACACAAGCCTCTAGACCAGCCTCACCCATCAGGGGGCAGACACCAGAAGCCAGGAAACCATGGTCCTGCAACCTGCAGAGCTGAGTCCACAAACATAAGTCAGAAACTACCCTGGGACCAGCTGGTCCCTGGCCCTTAGGTAGCAAGAGGGGAGTGTACTGCTGGGATACATAGGACTTCCCCTATGTACCCCAGGGCCACTTCTCCAAGGTCGAGAAACATGACTAACCTTCCACATACATAAAAACACAGATAGAAATTTAAACAAAACGAGACAGCTAAAGGAACCAGAGAAAGGAACAAGATAAAACCCCAGAACAACTAAGTGAGGTGGAGATAGTCAATCTACCTAAGAAAGAGGTCAGAGTAATGATTGTAAAGATGATCCAAGAACTTGGGTAAAGAATGGATACACTGAGTGAGAAGTTACAAGAAGTTTTTAGCAAAGAGTTAGAAAATATAAAGAACAACCAACTGAATGCTGAGTAAATTCCTTTTCACTTATCTTTAGAGTAAAAGGATTAGTTTTCTAATTTTCTAATATTTACAGGTAAATTAGCTTGTTCTTGCGTTGCAGATTTTACAAGACTACTTTCTATGCTTTCTCTCAAATTACATAATCACATAACTACAAATAGCATTTAGTATAAATGGGCCAGATTTTATTAAGAATATTTTCCTGTCACTTAAAAAAATATTAAAGTGTAAGCCTTAAAGACAGTGTAGTTATTATTTGCATATGTGGCATAAAGCCCTTATTGAGTACTAGGGAAATAACCATTTATTTTATCTTAAAAGAACACATTACACCCATGTGATAAAAATCTACCCATGTGATAAAACTATATATAACTAAGTCACACACACCCTTAAATGTGGAACTATGGAAATCTGAATAAGATAGGTGGATTATACCAGTGTCAAGATCCTGATTGTAATATTGTACTATACTTATGCAAGATGTTACCATTGGGGGAAACTGAGTAAAGGTTATATAGTGTCTCCATTAAAAAAAAATAAAGAACAACCAACCAACCAAAGTTGAAGAATATAAGAACTGCAATGAAAAAATACACTAGAAGGAATCAATAACAGAATAAATGAGGCAGAAGAACAAATCAGTGAGCTGCAAGATAGAGTGGTGGAAATCACTGCCACAGAACAGAATAAAGGAAAAAAAAAGAAATGAGGACAGTTTGAGACATTTGGGACAATGTCAGATGCACCAACATTCACATTATGGGGATTCCAGAAGGAGAAGAGGGATAGAAAGGGCCTGAGAAAATATTTGAAGAAATAATAGCTGAAAACTTCCTTAACATGGGAAAGGAAATAGTCACCCAAGTCCAGGAAGCATAGTCTCATATGGAATAAAGCCAAGGAGGAATATGAGACACATAGTAATCAAACTGACAAAAATTAAAGACAAAGGGAAAATGTTAAAAGCAACAAGGGAAAAGCAACAAATAGCATACAAGTGAATCCCCAAAAGGTTATCATCTGATTTTTCAGCAGAAACTCTGCAGGCCAGAGGCAGTGGCATGATATATTTAAAATGATGGAAGTAAAAAACCTACAACCAAGAATGCTCTACCCAGCAAGGCTCTGATTCAGATTTCATGGAGAAATCAAAAGCTTTACAGACAAGCAAAATCTAAAAGAATTCAGCACCACCAAACCAGTTTTACAACAAATGCTAAAGGAACTTCTCTAAGCCGGGGGGGGGGGGGGGGGAAAGACCACAAAAAGAAAATTACAAAATGGGAAAGCTTACCAGTAAAGGCAAACATACAGTAAAGGTAGGAAATCATTCACACACAAGTATAATATCAAAACCAGTAATCATGAGGAGAGTATAAGTGCAGAATATTTGGAATGCATTTGAAATTAAGAGACCAGCAACTTAAAACAATCATGTACATATATAGACTGATATATCAAAACCTCATGGTAACTGCAAACAAAAAATCTATGAGATATACACATGAAAAAGAAAAAGGAATCCAAACACAACACTAAAGTTAGTCATCAAATCACAAGAGAGGAGAACAAAAGAGGAAGAAAAAAGGCCTACAAAAATCCAAAACACTTAACAAAATGGCAGTAAGAACATACATGTTGATAATTACCTTAAATGTAAATGGATTAGGACTTCCCTGGTGGCACAGTGGTTAAGAATCCATCTGCCAATGCAGGGGACATGGGTTTGAGCCCTGGTCTGGGAAGATCCCACATGCTGTGGAGCAACTAAGCCTGTGTGCCACAACTACTGAGCCTGTGCCCTAGAGCCCATCCATGAGCCACAACTACTGAGCCCACGTGACACAACTACTGAAGACCATGCACCTAGAGCCCATGCTCCATAACAACAGAAGCCACCGCAATAAGAAGCCCATGCACCACAATGAAGAGTAGCCTCTACTCACTGCAACTAGAGGAAGCCCACGTGCAGCAGTGAAGACCCAACACAGCCAATAAATAAATAAATACATTTATTTAAAAATTGTAAATAGATTAAATGTTTTTTGGCTCCAGCCACAAAAGACTGGCTGAATGGATACATGAACAAGACCCGTATTTATGTTGTCTATAAGAGACCCATTTCAGATCTAGAGACACGTACAGACTGAAAGTGAGGGAATGGAAAAAGGTATTCCATGCAAATGGGTATCAAAAGAAAGCTGGGGGGGCTTCCCTGGTGGCGCAGTGGTTGAGAGTCCGCCTGCCGATGCAGGGGACACGGGTTCGTGCCCCGATCCCGGAAGATCCCACATGCCGCGGAGCGGCTGGGCCCGCAAGCCATGGCCGCGGAGCCTGTGTGTCCGGAGCCTGTGCTCTGCAACGGGAGAGGCCACAACAGTGAGAGGCCCGCATACCGCAAAAAAAAAAAAAAAAAAAAAGAAAGCTGATTAGCAATACTCTTATCAGACAAAATAGACTTTTTAAAATGAAGACTTACAAGGGACAAAAGAGGACACTACATAATGATCAAGGGGTCAATCCAAGAAGAAAATATAACAATTGTAAATATATATACACCCAACACAGGAGCACCTCAATATATAAAGCAAGTGTTAACAGACGTAAAAGGAGAAATTGATAGTAACACAATAATAGTGGGGGACTTTAACACTCTGATACATTAATGGACAAATCACCCAGGTAGAAAATCAATAAGGAAACACAGACCTTAAA
Source organism: Hyperoodon ampullatus (assembly GCF_949752795.1). NCBI lineage: Eukaryota > Metazoa > Chordata > Mammalia > Artiodactyla > Ziphiidae > Hyperoodon > Hyperoodon ampullatus. The sequence goes on from NC_136917.1 coordinate 127,135,323, forward strand.
GGACACATCAGACCAGCTGGACTTACTTGTTATTTATAAAACATTCCATCCAAAAGCAGCAGAATACACATTCTTTTCAGTGCACATGGAACATTCTTCAGGATAGATCACATGCTGGGCCACAAAGCGAGCCTTGATAAATTTAAGAAAATTGAAATGCTATGAAGCATCTTTTCTGACCACAACACTATGAGATTAGAAATCAACAACCAAAAAAAGAACTGCAAAAACCACAAATATGTGCAGGCTAATCAGTATGCCACTAAACAACCCATGGATCATTGAAGAAATCAAAGAGGAAATCAAGAAATACCTAGAGACAAATGAAAACAAAAACACTATGATCCTAAACCTATGGCATGCAACAAAAGCAGTTTTAAGAGGGAAATTTATAGCAATACAAGATTACCTCAGGAAACAAGAAAAATCTCAAATAAACAACCTAACTTTATACCTAAAGCAACTAGAGGAAGAAGAACAAACAAAACCCCAAGTTAGTAGAAGGAAAGAAATCCTTAAGATCAGAGCAGAAATAAATGAAATAGAGATGAAGAAAACCATAGAAAAGATCAATGGATCTAAAAGCTGGTTCTTTGAAAAGATAAACAAAATTGATAAACCTTTAGCCAGACTCATCAAGAAAACAAGGGAGAGGGCCCAAATCAATAAAATTAGAAATGAAGTTACAGCCGACACCAAAGAAATACAAAGGATCATAAGAGACTATTGTAAGCAACTATACACCAATAAAATGGAGAGCCTAGAAGAAATGGACAAATTCTTAGAAAGATACAGTCTCCCAAGACTGAACAAGGAGGAAACAGAAAATATGAGCAGACCAATTAGAAGTACTGAAATTGAATATGTGATTTAACAACTCCCAACAAACAAAAGTCCAGGACCAGATGGCTTCACATGTGAATTCTACCAAACATTTAAAGAAATGTTAACACCTATCTTTCTGGAACTATTCCAAAAAATTGCAGAGGAAGGAAAACTCCCAAACTCATTCTATGAGGCCACCATCACCCTGACACCAAAACCAGACAAAGATATTACAAAAAAGAAAACTACAGAAAAGAAGAAGTAAAACTGTCACTGTTTGCAGATGACATGATACTATACATAGAAAATCCTGTAGATGCTACCAGAAAACTACTAGAGCTCATCAATGAATTCAGTAAAGTTGCAGGATACAAATTTAATATACAGAAATCTGTTGCATTTCTATACACTAATCATGAATGATCAGAAAGAGAAATTAAGTAAACAATCCCATACCTAGGAATAAACCTACCTAAGGCAAAAGACCTGTACTCCAAAAACTATAAGACACTGATGAAAGAAATTGAAGACGACACAAACAGATGAAAAGATACACCATGTTCTTGGATTGGAAGAACCAATAGTGTCAAAATGACTATACTACCCAAAGTAATCTACAGATTCAATGCAATCCCTATCAAATTACCAGTAGCATTTTTCACAGAATTAGAACAAAAATTTTTACGATTTGTATGGAAACACAAAAGACCCCAAATAACCAAAGCAATTTTCAGAAAGAAAAACAGAGCTAGAGGAATCAGGCTCCCTGACTTCAGACTATACTACAAAGCTACAGTAATCAAGACAACATGGTACTGGCACAAAAACAGAAATATAGATCAATGGTACAGGACAGAATGCCCAGAAATAAACCCACACGCCCATGGTCAATTAATCTATGACAAAGGAGGCAAGAATGTACAATGGAGAAAAGACAGCCTCTTCAATAAGTGGTGCTGGGAAAACTGGACAGCTACATGTAAAAAAATGAAATTAGAGCATTCTCTAACACCATACACAATAATAAACTCAAAGTGGATTAAAGACCTAAATGTAAAATTGGATACTATAAAACTCGTAGAGGAAAACATAGGCAGGACACTCTGAAATAAATTGCAGCAATATCTTTTTCGAGCAGTCTCCTAGAGTAATGGAAATAAAAACAAAATAAACAAATGGGACCTAATTAAACGTGAAAACTTTTGCACTGCATAGGAAACCATAAACAAAACAAAAAAACCTACAGAATGGGAGAAAATATTTTCAAACAATGAGACCAACAAGGGATTAATCTCCAAAATATACAAACAGTTCATACAGCTCAATATAAAAAACAATCCAATCAAAAAATGGGCAGAAGACCTAAATAGACCTTTCTTCAAAGAAGACATACAGATGGCCAAAAGGCACATGAATAGATGCTCAACATCACTAATTATTAGAGAAATGCAAATCAAAACTACAATGAGGTATCACCTCACACCAGTCAGAATGGCTATCATCAAATAGTCACTCTTGGAGTCTCTGAAGTGTTACATACTCACTCAAGGCCAGTTCCTCTTGTCTTCCTAGCACATGATGATGCCTGCTGCCTCTGTGAGAATGAAGCTTCCTGGATAGGCTAGTGGTTGCCTTCCTGAGCTACTGATACCACCAAACTTTGAGGTGCCAAAGAATGCTACAGTTCCTATATATCTGGTTGGGTCACTGCAGTGGTGCCATATTCAATGAACAAGTGGGCTGACAGCCCCTCCTTCACATTACTGTGCCACAGTAAGTCATTTGGATTCCAAAGAGCTTTGCTTGGGCTCCCAGTCTCAGCCTCTCAGAAAAGTAGTTCTTTAGTGACTTCCCATAGCCAGTCTCCTCCATCAGGGCCTCAAAGGCCAGGTTGGCAGGCCAGGCTGGGGACAGGTCTCTAACATCCCAACCTACGTCCCCTACCCTGCCTCCCAGAGACCTTGATAGTAAAAACTTTCTCCCAATAGGCTCCTTCTTACGTGCAAACCACTCAAGGAAATAGTTGTGAGAGGAAGACTGGGAGAGTGCGTTTTGTTCTATAACCACCCACACAATTTCAGCTGCAGTTTGGCTCATCTGGGACCATCCCACAGAAATGCAACGATGTAAATGCATTTTTTAAACCTTAAAGTGCTCCAAGATGTTTATTATCATTATTACCTATATAGTATCCATGCTACAGTGTGAGCTGCCTTCAGGAAGCTAGACTGCCATCACTATGGAGTTAAAATAATGGGAATTTCAGGGCCAATGCAGGGGCCTCAAATCACACACCACAGATGACCCTTCCCCAGCACACTTTCCTGCTAAGCCTGATCCTGCCATTCCCTCTGTCTTTAAGCAACAACTCTATGTTTCTGAACACAACTCGATTCCGGCTAGAGGCTATGTTGACCTAGTAGATCAGATGCAACCAACTGGACACAGAGAAGAGTAGTAGCAGCCAGATCCTTTTCAAACTGTTTGAGAATGCATTTTAAATAATGAAGGCAAACAATATAGAATAACTGGCCTCACATCCCTCCCACAGCCCTGGGGATCCCTCTGAGGGCTCACTCCCCGGGAGTGCTCAGCTGACAGGCCTGCAATGGTCTAGGTGTGGAGGAGAACCACCTGATACTGATTTCTGAAACAGAGACAGGAACTAATGACAGAAGGTGCTTGACTGCGTGTCTCAGACTACCTGAGAGAGGTAGGACCCAGGCAGGGCATTTGCCAAAATATTCTCCTTCAACTGTCCTCCCCAACCTCAGTCTCTGCCTTCAGCTTGGCTGGTGAACACTGGCCTAACCTAGAGGCTTACCGGTGAAAGAAAGGGAAGCTCAACCAAGGGCCACAGGTCCAGAACTCAGTCAAGGTGGGAGCTGGCATAAAGGGACTGCTGAAAGTGGTCAGCCTCAGCCGTTCCAAGCTCTCCTTTGATGTCTAAGAGAGGCTGTCCACTCGATGTCCATTGCACAGTGGATCTTCATGGTGGCCTGCTTGTTCTTGCCTTACAATGGCTCTCAGAGTTTTCTGGTTGGGGTGGAGGGAAGCCCTGGGCACGGAAGCCACAAATAGAGCACAAGTGAATGAGGCCACTGCCTGGGGTCAAGACTTGCCTCACTGCTGTCAGCAAAACCCACTGAGAAAGCTCTGGCCCTGGAGGAGTGAACAGATGCCCCTTGTGGAAAAGATGACCCTGCTCTCACCTTGCTTCATAATTCTCCATCATTTCTCTGTGAAGGATGCACAGAACAACCCATTCAGTGGGTTAGGTGTCACTGCTGCACACAGCTGAAACTCCTCCACTTTCCTTCCCACTTAAGGAAGCAAATCATCCTGTAAGAGAATGGGAGCTACGTTATTTTAGGTTTGAATCCATGCTCAGGTATTAAAATTCGGTTATTCTCCAACTTTGGTATTTATTTGCTACAAATAATTTGCAAAACAACTTCTGAAAGTGGGTTACAAGAGTGTGACTAAGAAGACTGTCCTAGAGAGTGAGTGACCTTTTGGGGGGAGAAAGGGAGAGTCATATGTGTAAAAACTGTAAACGACAATTTCTCTCCTTTCCCTTCCTTTTCGCCCTCACTCATAGTCTTTGATCTAGATCTGCCTCTCCAGAAATGTAGGCGGCCAGGAAAAGGACCAAGAGGAGTCTTTGCTTCTAACTTGAAAAATACAAATATAGGTTGCCTTTAAAAGCTAGAAATAAGGTGTTGAAGAAAACAATGAGTCTTAAGTGTGTCACTTAAGTGAGTATTATGTCATATAACTTGCCTGTATAATATTTTTAGAATCTTTGGAAAGAATGGAGAAACAACTGTTAGCATCCCTTTTAAGAAGTTTCACAGGAGATTACCTGGTATCTCCCTACACTAATCATGGTGATGTTTTCACTAAGTTCTATGTAGGGAAGATGTTACCCAAAACCAAGCAGGCAGTATCCCTTTGGGGGATATTAATGTATATAAGATGGATTTTGAAACTTCAAACATCAGATAAATAATTAAGTTATTCAAATGGTCTCACTATTTGGTGGCAGAATGACTCAGACTCAAATCAGAAAATAGTCAAGTAGAAAAATCCAGATGGGCTTGAAAGGAGTGATGGAAGAAATCTGGCTGTTAATCATCTCTAATTCACCTCCTACTCCTTCTGGAGCAAAAGAGAGTCTGAAGCTCTGATAGTACTGTGAATGAAAAAAAAAATTCTGGAAACAAAATTAGCATGACTCAGAGCAGTCTGGAAGACTGGGCTGGCCTGGCACGTTCCCCAGGCTGACCCCATTAACAGGAGAGAGAGGAATCTGCCCACGTGGCTCCTGGTGATGGAGGTGTGGGTAGAGAAAGATCAACAGACGGGAAGCCCCACAGACAAGCAGAAAGAGTTATCACAGACACAGGAGGGGCTAGACCTGGGAACAGATCTGGATGCCGAGAGTTTGAGGTAGAGAATGGCCTAAAGTAAAGTGGACAGCCCAGTGTTGGGGCACAGGTACCAGAGGATGAAAGATAGTTAGGAATCATGGAGTAAGCAGAGTTAGAGATACGCTGAATTTAAACACACACACACCCACACACACACCCACACCCACACACACACACCCACCATGAGCCGTTTGAGAATAGAATCTCTCTTTCTCCCTCTTTATCCCCAGCAGCTTGCAACAGTGCCAGGCAATAGCAGGTGCTCATTGAGGACTGATGGACTAATGGTCCATCAGTCTGAGCTGGCTTCTGGGGATAAGATAGGAATCAGAGGGAACAGAAGCGTTGCAGGCAGCAGCAGGTTTAGAAATCTTAGCAGCTGGTCCAGGCGGTTGAGATGCAGTTCTGGCAATAAAGAGCTCTCAGATTTGAAGCCATCTTTCAGCAAGAGGCCCTATAGCACTGGGTGGAAGAGTGCAGGGCTGGAGTCAGGATTTCTGCGCTTGTGTCTCTGCCTGTTGCTTACCAATTGAGACTGAGGGGCCACTTATCAATTCTCTCAACGGTCATTTTCCTCACCTGTAAAATGAGAAAATAATAATACTTAGCACAAAGAGTTGTGAGGACTAAACTTATTATATATGTTAAGCGTTTAGAGCAGTGCCTGGAATATAGTAAGTACCCAATAAATATTAGTGATCATTATGATTGATTATCCTTCTCCTCTCTCCAGAAAGTTTCTTTGTGCTTTGTGCCAGTGTAGAATGAGTCCCAGGACTTAGACTACCCAGCACTCTTTTGGGAATGTAAGCTGACCTATCCTGCAAGTGTCTGTCTTTCACTTTGCAGCTTGCATACTTCAAGACATAACCTATTTTTGCGTGGACCACTGCAGTAGTTTCTCTGACTCTCTGCTTTTAGTCTCAGCCCTATCGAGCCAAAAGTGATCTTTCTAAAATGTAATCAGACCATCTCACTTGCCTACCTCATATCCTTCATGAGTTCTCTTTGCCCTCAAGATTCTTTGGGTTTCATTTCCTAAAAAGTACAGGGGAGCTCCTTGGAGAAACAGCTGATTCTAGGACTAGGGCAGGAAATATATAAAAAAGAACCTGGAGCATCTTGTAGTACCAGAAAGTAAGGAGGTGCGTGAACAAATGAAAAACCCTACAGTGATGGAAGCATGTCAAAGGGACACAGGAACCAACTTAAGAGAGCTCTCAATGGCCAAAGCTGGAATAAGTTGAATGACAAAATAAATAAAATAGCATTGGATTATAACTTAAAATATAAAATAAATATCCATGAATTCATATTAATGTAAGTAAATGATAGAATAAATAAATGGTGGAGAAGAGATAAATTTCCCCTGCAGAAGAATTCCAAATAAATTATGTAGCTACTTCATCCTTGAGAAGGGAGCATAACTCCTCACTCCTTAGTGTGGGCTGTGCATGGTGACTTCCTTCCAAAGTGTATAGTGTGATAAGAGAGAAAATGACTGACTTTATAGTGGAGAAACCTGACAAACACTATCTCATCCAGGTGATCAAGGTCAACCTCAACAGTATAACTCATAAGTGATAAAGGTCATATGTTAATAGTATGTACCTTTGATATAATGTGATGAGAATGGCACTTCCTCTGGGGTCTTCCTCCCACAACAAATAACTCCAGTCTAATCATGAGAAAAACATCAAACAAACACAATAGAGGGGTATTCTGCAAAATACCTAACCAGGACTTCTCAAAACTGTCAAGGTCATCAAAATAAAGTCTGATAAACCGTCACAGCCAAGAGGAGCGTAAGGACACATAACAACTAAATGCTGTGTGGTATCCTGAATGGGATCCTGGAACAGAAAAAGAACATTAAGTAAAAACTGAGGAAATTTGAGTAAAGTATTGACTTGACTTTAGTTAATAATAATGTTTTAATATTGGTTCATCAACTGGGACAAGTGTACTCTCCTAACATAAGATGTTAATAATAGGGGAAACTGGGTGTGGATCTCTCTGTACAATTTTCACAAATTTTCTGTAAATCTAAAACTTTTCTAAAATTGAAAGTTCAATAAAATGAAAGAAAAAAATAGCAGAGAATCAAAAGACAAATTTTACCTGTTTTAGAATTCTGGTAGGCTCAGTCCCCATTAGACCAAGCCCATTCCCAAATCAGCAGCAGCATCTCTGCTACCCATAGGCGCACTCAAACTCTGAGTTCTTCAGAGAGATAGCAACAGCTGTTGTCTCACTTTATCCATGTAGAACACAGAAAGCTCCCAGATTCATTGTCCCATTGTAAACAGGCAGCAGGGCATAGAATTAATTGAGTACTTAGGCTCTGGAATGAGGCCAGCTGGCTCTGCCATGAACTCAGGCACATTCCTGATCTTCCCTGAACATGTTTCCTCATCTATAATATAATAAAATAATAATACTTAGCACACAGAGTTATTGAGATAATATAATGAGACAATGTATAAGCATGCTTAACACAATGCCGGGCAGATTATGATTATGGAGTATTACCATCTCATTCTTCCCAGACCTTGCCAGTAGTGTCCAGGGGGTAAACTCTACATACGGGAAAAACATGCCTGCTCTCTAGAAGTTTCTTGCTAAAACCAAAGTGGACAGATATCATGATAGTTAGACTATACATCAGGCAGTTAATTGTCTAAGGGACTTGGCCAGAGCTAGCTGAGGAGCCCAAGCTGCAATTTATTATGGAACTGCTTTCAGAGGCTATACATTTGGAAGGGAAGCCACACAAATGTTAAGGCCCAACATTTACCCCGAGGCAACTCACTTGGCCGTTCTCTGACTGGATTGATTTCCACGGAATCAGGAAGCTCTATTTTAATGTGTTCCAGGCAGTTTTCAGCTTATACAACGATTACAATTAGATCCAAACTGGTTTGAGCAGAATTTGCCAGTAGAATGTCATGAGACTCCAGAGCCAATTCTTTATTACTTCAATAAATCTCAACATATGACAGCTAGTTTTACCACCAACCAGTCGTGTTTTTGTAATTTTAACACAAATAGCAATTAAGTGTGTCTGGTATGATGCGTTCTCACCATTTTCAGGTCACCCGGCTGATTGAGCACAATTTCATTCTCCACATGGATGTTCACCCAGGTTCTCCTTTATGGCTTGCTTGGCTCTTTGACCAGGTAGAGATGCCAGTGGAAGAGAAGTCATTGCTGGCATCACTCTTTTTCCTTTCTGAGGATCAGGAGAGCAACCCTCTGTCTCCATCCAGCTGGGCAATTTCTTGGCAGAGTGGAGAAACTCCTGAAATGCCAGATCTTGAGGCTGAGTTTCCAGCCATGGCAGGCCCCTACTTATGCCTCTCAGAAAGGTACAGAATAAAAGGTCCCCCCTGGATCATCAGGAAAAGGCCAAGCCATCGTCTAGGTTGCCATGCAACTTTGTCTTCTTCTAGAATTTTGGCAAGTACTAATTTCTTTATAATTAAAAATTACATGTTCAGTAGGCACACTGGTCAGTTCCTTTTAATCTGTTATCTATCAGTCTCTATTATTATGAATCCATTGTGTCTAGCATCATGGTAGGAAACTAAGATTATCCTCAGAAGCAGATCATTTATAATACATGTTTTGCTTTTTCTTTCAGCATTATCTTTCCTGTTTTAGGTGTCTCATAATTTTCAAAACAGTTTCAACATTTTATATTTTAAGATTTTCTGTGTTTCCTTTTATTTCTTTCACATTATATAATTAGCTCTGTATTCATAGGGGAAGTAAAGCAATGAATCAAACAGTTGCCTGATAAATTCAATTAAAGCACAAAAACAATTTGGGTCCTTCTTGCTAAAGGAAAGTTTCTAGTAAGAATTTACCACCCACTTCACTCTGTTATAAACAGTTGATTAATTCTATTCTCAACAACTAGGGGAAAAGTAATTAATGTTTACTGAGTATGTACTATATGCCAGTCACTCTGTTAAGTGCTTTGCAGGCATCATTTTATTTGTAGTAGAGAGAGATTAGTTACAGTCATCAAAATTAGCAATTTCTTTGGTTTTCAGGCAGCTGAATTTCACTTTTCTCTGAATATACTCACAAGAATGAAACACCTGATTGATGTATTAATACATGACCTTCATAAGGGCAGTATTCTCCCACTGAATCTAGCATTTTTTTTTTTTTTTTTTTTTTTTTTTGCGGTACACGGGCCTCTCACTGTTGTGGCCTATCCCGTTGCAGAGCACAGGCTCCGGACGCACAGGCTCAGCGGCCATGGCTCACGGGCCCAGCCGCTCCGCGGCATGTGGGATCTTCCCGGACCGGGGCACGAACCCATGTCCCCTGCATCGGCAGGCGGACTCGCAACCACTGCGCCACCAGGGAAGCCCTAGCATTTTTATATATTAGACTCAGTAAGAGTTTTTGAATTGAATATATAATCTCAATGTTAAATCTTTATATCTACTCATCTCTATGTATACTGATATAAAGAAATCTTATGAAAAAAAAGCTAAGTTACTACTAAAAATTATTCAAAATGAATACAAGTATTTTGGTATGATTTCAGACATTTAGAGCTGTCTTTGTCCAGATTCGGATGTCTTGATAAGAATACAAGAACTAGACCAGTATTTGAGTTACTTAAAGGATTAGATGACAGGTTAACTCACTTTCAATATTATTTTAGCTTCAGAAAGCGCCAACTCAAAAGTGAAAATTAGGGCTTCCCTGGTGGCGCAGTGGTTGAGAGTCCGCCTGCTGATGCAGGGGATGCGGGTTCATGCCCCGGTCCGGGAAGATCCCACATGCCGCGGAGCAGCTGGGCCCATGAGCCATGGCCGCTGAGCCTGCACATCCGGAGCCTGTGCTCCGCAGCGGGAGAGGCCACAGCAGTGAGAGGTCCACGTACCGCAAAAAAAAAAAAAAAAAAAAAAAAAAAAAAGTGAAAATTAAATGCCAGCAAAGGCTCTGCCTGCACAAGTGTATAGAGTTAACTCAAGTTTTACCCCCGCACCTGCTGATTACACACAATGGACTCAGGTCACATTACATCACATATACAGAAGAAAATGAAGCATTTGGTCATTTACCCAAAATGGATGTATTGAAAATCCACTGCAGATGTAGAGTATGATCTGGGGAATACACAGGATTAATAAGACAGGGTCCGTCTCTTCTTGGAGAGATAAGGCTAGCATAGTTAAATATAAAAAATGGAAAAGTAGGATCCAATTCAATTTAATAAAGTTTCCCTTTATGTGTGTATCTGATTGAAAACTATCAGAAACTTAATTTAACAAATACTTTTTCAGCACTGATTATGTACAGGAAGCCCTGTCCTGGTCATCTTTGAACCTCTGGCCTACAAAATGCCTGGCAGTTATCAGGTAAACAGTACATTATGAATGAATTGGAGAATGAAATTATTTTACTGTATGGAAAAAGCTTACAAGGGAGTAAAGTGGTAAGACAAATATATAAAGAACTATAATATTAGGAAGTGATCACAACGCACAGCATTATGAAAGTTTAGAAGTGGAGAAGATACTAAGTCTAAAATTGGGGTTACAGTTTTGGGGACAGATAATATAATGTGAGTGAATTGTAGGGGAGTGGTAGAAGGTGAGGCTGTCAATGCAAGTTGTGGCATATAGTGGGGCCCTTCTTAGGCAACAGGGAGTCATGATGGGATTTTAAGAGACAAAACAACCTGAGCTATCTGATATTAAGAATAAGCTGGAGGGCTTCCCTGGTGGTGCAGTGGTTGAGAGTCCGCCTGCCGATGCAGGGGACACGGGTTCGTGCCCCGGTCCGGGAGGATCCCACATGCCGTGGAGCGGCTGGGCCCGTGAGCCATGGCCGCTGAGCCTGCGTGTCCGGAGCCTGTGCTCCGCAACGGGAGAGGCCACAACAGTGAGAGGCCCGCGTACCGCAAAAAACAAACAAACAAACAAAAAAACAACAACAAAAAAAAAAAGAATAAGCTGGAGAGCTATGTCAAGAGGATTGGAGTGGGAAGAAAACAGAGGTAGGAGGATCAGTTAAGGAGGGGCTAGTACAATTGTATAGATAATAAGAAGTGAGAGGTTGAACTAGGGTGGACAGTAGCATGGGGCAAAGAAGTAATTTTTCAAATATATAATAAAAGTAAGCCCTTTAGAAACTGTCTGCTGAATGTCTATGGAGTATTGTGTAAGGGAGATGGGGGAGAAATCCAAATTTCAGGCTGAGAAGAAGGCGATTCCTTTAAAAGTAGTATGTGGTATTGGGAAGAAGTAGAGAAGGAGATGAGGTCTTTATATTTTCTGTTAAAGATTAGAAGTTTAGGGCTTCCCTGGTGATGCAGTGGTTGAGAGTCCGCCTGCCGATGCAGGGGACATGGGTTCGTGCCCCAGTCTGGGAAGATCCCACATGCCACGGAACGGCTGGTCCCGTGAGCCATGGCCGCTGAGCCTGCGCGTCTGGAGCCTGTGCTCCGCAACGGGAGAGGCCACAGCAGTGGGAGGCCCGCGTACCGCAAGATTAGAAGTTTATAGTAATTTAGTGAAAGGGAATTTTCACTCTTAGCTGGAAAAGCCAGAGATGATAAGAATTTGAGACATGAGCTCAACTGGATAGAAAAACAAAACAAAATGTTATTGTTCAGAACAGTGAAGAACAGGCAAGTTAATATATAACTATACCTATTATTAACAGCAATTATTTAATCTGAGACCACTTGAGTTTATTGAAGCAATTAACTTAGATGTTACATCTATACAATGCCAAACACGAATATTTTGTAAAAACTCAATAAATTACAAGGGTTTTGTTTATTTGTTTTCTTTTATTTTTAATCCAGGAGTCTCAGATCATGTAATAACAGCTTTAGCATTTGGCTTTCGTATTAAAGTTTTTCATACTAAGGTTTCAATCTCTTAGAAGGTCCATCCGAGCAAGAGGGAATATTTTTTTTTTGAATTTTATTTTATTTTTTTATACAGCAGGTTCTTATTAGTTATCCATTTTATACATATTAGTATATATATGTCAATCCAATCTCCCAATTCATCACACCACCAACCCCCCCGGCCCCTTTCCCCCCTTGGTGTCCATACTTTTGTTCTCCATATCTATGTCTCAATTTCTGCCCTGCAAACTGGTTCATCTGTACCATTGTTCTAGGTTCCACATATATGCGTTAATATACGATATTTGTTTTTCTCTTTCTGATTTACTTCACTCTGTTTATCTCTACATTCATCCACATCTCTACAAATGACCCAATTTCGTTCCTTTTGATGGCTGAGTAATATTCCATTGTATATATGTACCACATCTTCTTTATCCATTCGTCTGTCAATGGGCATTTAGGTTGATTCCGTGTCCTGACTATTGTAAATAGTGCTGCAGTGAACATTGGGGTGCATGTGTCTTTTTGAATTATGGTTTTCTCTGGGTATATGCCCAGTAGTGGGATTGCTGGGTCATATGGTACTTCTATTTTTAGTTTAAGGAACCTCCATACTGTTCTCCATAGTAGCAGTATCAATTTACATTCCCACCAACAGTGCAAGAGGGTTCCCTTTTCTCCACACCCTCTCCAGCATTTGTTTGTAGATTTTCTGATGATGCCCATTCTAACTGGTGTGAGGTGATATCTCATTGTAGTTTTGATTTGCATTTCTCTAATAATTAGTGATGTTGAGCAGCTTTTCATGTTCTTCTTGGCCATCTGTATGTCTTCTTTGGAGAAATGTTTATTTAAGTCTTCTGCCCATTTTTGGATTGGGTTGTTTGTTTTTTTTAATACTGAGCTGCATGAGCTGTTTATATATTTTGGAGATTAATCCTTTGTCCGTGGATTTGTTTGCAAATATCTCCTCCCATTCTGAGAGTTGTCTTTTCGTCTTGTTTGTAGTTTCCTTTGCTGTGCAAAAGGTTTTAAGTTTCATTAGGTCCCATTTGTTTATTTTTGTTTTTATTTCCATTACTCTAGGAGGGGGGTCAAAAAAGATCTTGCTTGGATTTATGTGAAAGAGTGTTCTTCTTATGTTTTCCTCTAAGAGTTTTATAGTGTCCGGTCTTACATTTAGGTCTTTAATCCATTTTGAGTTTATTTTTCTGTATGGTGTTAGGGAGTGTTCTAATTTCATTCTTTTACGTGTAGCTGTCCAGTTTTCCCAGCACTACTTATTGAAGAGACTGTCTTTTCTCCATTGTATATCCTTGCCTCCTTTGTCATGGATTAGTTGACCATAGGTGTGCAGGTTTATGTCTGGTCTTTCTATCCTGTTCCATTGATCTATATTTCTGTTTTTGTGCCAGTACCATATTGTCTTGATTACTGTAGCTTTGTAGTATAGTCTGAAGTCAAAGAGTCTGATTCCTCCAGCTCCATTTTTTTCCTTCAAGACCACTTTGGCTCTTCAGGGTCTTCTGTGTCTCCATACAAATTTTAAGATTTTTTGTTCTAGTTCTGTAAAAAATGCCATTGGTAATTTGATAGGGATTGCACTGAACCTGTATGTTGCTTTGCGCAGTATAGTCATTTTCACAATATTGATTCTTCCAATCCAAGAACATGGTATATCTCTCCATCTGTTTGTATCATCTGTCATTTCTTTCATCAGTGTCTTATACTTTTCTGCATACAGATCTTTTGTCTCCCTAGGTAGGTTTATTCCTGGGTATTTTATTCTTTTTGTTGCAATGGTAAATGGGAGTGTTTCCTTAATTTCTCTTTCAGACTTTTCATCATTAGTGTATAGGAATGCAAGAGATTTCTGTGCATTAATTTTTTATCCAGCAGCTTTACCAAATTCAGTGATTAGCTCTAGTAGTTTTCTGGTGGCATCTTTAGGATTCTCTGTGTATAGTATCATGTCATCTTCAAACAGTGACAGTTTTACTTCTTCTTTTCCAAATTGTTTTCCTTTTATTTCTTTTTATTCTCTGATTGCCATGGCTAGGAATTCCAAAATTATGTTGAATAATAGTGGTGAGAGTGGACATCCTTGTCTTGTTCCTGATCTTAGAGGAAATGCTTTCAGTTTTTCACCATTGAGAATGACGTTTGCTGTGGGTTTGTCATATATGGCCTTTATTATGTTGAGGTAGGTACCCTCTATGCCCACTTTCTGGAGTTTTTTATCATAAATGGGTGTTGAATTTTGTCAAAAGTTTTTCTGCGTCTATTGAGATGATCATATGGTTTTTCTTCTTCAGTTTGTTAAAATGATGTATCACATTGATTGATTTGCATATATTGAAGAATCCTTGCATCACTGGAATAAATCCCACTTGATCATGGTAGATGATCCTTTTAATGTGTTGTTGAATTCTGTTTGCTAGTATTTTGTTGAGGATTTTTGCATCTATATTCATGAGTGATATTGGTCTGTAATTTTTTTTTTGTAGTATCTTTGTCTGGTTTTGGTATCAGGGTGATGATGGCCTCGTAAAATGAGTTTGGGAATGTTCCTTCCTCTGCAATTTTTTGGAAGAGTTTGAGGAGGATGGGTGTTAGCTCTTCTCGAACTGTCTGATAGAATTCCCCTGTGAAGCCATCTGCTCCTGGACTTTTGTCTGTTGGAAAATTTTTAATCACAGTTTCAATTACTTGTGATTGGTCTGTTCATATTTTCTATTTCTTCCTTGTTCAGTCTTGGAAGCTATACCTTTCTAAGAATTTGTCCATTTCTTCCAGGTTGTCCATTTTACTGGCATAGAGTTGCTTGTAGTAGTCTCTTAGGATGCTTTGTATTTCTGTGGTGTCTGTTGTAACTTCTCCTTTTTCAGTTCTAATTTTATTGATTTGAGTCCTCTCCCTCTTTTTCTTGATGAGTCTGGCTAATGGTTTATCAATTTTGTTTATCTTCTCAAAGAACCAGGTTTTAGTTTTATTGCTTTTTGCTATTGTTTTCTTTGTTTCTATTTCATTTATTTCTGATCTGATCTTAATGATTCCTTTCCTTCTACTAACTTTGGGTTTTGTTTGTTCTTCTTTCTCTAGGTCCTTTAAGTGTAGGGTTAGATTGTTTACTTGAGATTTTTCTTGCTTCCTAAGGTAGGATTGTATTGCTCTAAACTTCCCACTTAGAACTGCTTTTGCTGCATCCCATAGGTTTTGGATCATCGTGTTTTCTTTATCATTTGTCCCTAGGTATTTTTTGATTTCCTCTTTGATTTCCTCAGTGATCTCTTGGTTATTTAGTAATGTATTGTTTAGCCTACATGTGTTTGTGTTTTTTACGTTTTTTTCCCTGTAATTGACTTCTAATCTCATAGTGTTGTGGTCAGAAAAGATGTGTGATATGATATCAATTTTCTTAAATTTACTGAGGCTTGGTTCGTGACCCAAGATGTGATGTATCCTGGAGAATGTTCCATGCACACTTGAGAAAAAAGTGTAATCTGCTGTTTTTGGATGGAATGTCCTATAAATATCAATTAAATCTATCTGGTCTATTGTGTCATTTAAAGCTTGTGTTCCCTTATTAATATTCTGTTTGGATGATCTGTCCATTGGTGTAAGTGAGGTGTTAAAGTTCCCCACTATTATTGTGTTACTGTCGATTTCCTGTTTTATACCTGTTAGCATTTGCCTTATGTATTGAGGTGCTCCTATGTTGGATGCATATATGTTTATAATTGTTAAAGCTTCTTCTTGCATTGATCCCTTGATCATTATGTAGTGTCCTTCCTTGTCTCTTGTAACATTCTTTATTTGAAAGTCTATTTTATCTGATATGAGTGTTGTTACTCCAGCTCTCTTTTGATTTCCATTTGTATGAAATATCTTTTTCCATCCCCTCACTTTCAGTCTGTATGTGTCCCTACGTCTGAAGTGGGTCTCTTGCAGACAGCATATATATGGGTCTTGTTTTTGTATCCATTCAGCGAGCCTGTGTCTTTTGGTTGGAGCATTTAATCCATTCACGTTTAAGGTAATTATCGATATGTATGTTCCTATTACTGTTTTCTTAATTGTTTTAGGTTTCTTTTTGTAGGTCCTTTTCTTCTCTTGTGTTTCCCACTTAGAGAAGTTCCTTTAGCATTTGTTGTCGAGCTGGTGTAGTGGTGCTGAATTCTCTTAGCTTTTGCTTGTCTGCAAAGCTTTTGATTTCTCCATCGAATCTGAATGAGATCCTTGCCAGCTAGAGTAATCTTGGTTGTAGGTTCTTCCCTTTCATCACTTTAAATATATACTGTCACTCCCTTCTGGCTTATAGCGTTTCTGCTGAGAAATCAGCTGTTAACCTTATGGGAGTTTCCTTGTATGTTATTTGTCATTTTTCCCTTGCTGCTTCCAATAATTTTTCTTTGTCTTTAATTTTTGCCAATTTGATTACTATGTTTCTCGGTGTGTTTCTCCTTGGGTTTATCCTGAATGGGACTCTCTGCGCTTCCTGTACTTGAGTGGCTATTTCCCTTCCCATGTTAGGGAAGTTTCTGACTATAATCTCTTCAGGTATTTTCTCGGGTCCTTTCTCTCTCTCTTCTCCTTCTGGGACCCCTAAAATGCGAATGGTGTTGTGTTGAATGTTATTCCAGAGGTCTCTTAGGCTGTCTTCATTTCTTTTCATTCCTTTTTCTTTATTCTGTTCCATAGCAGTGAATTCCACCATTCTGTATTCCAGGTCACTTATCCATTCTTCTGCCTCAGTTATTCTGCTATTGATTCCTTCTACTGTATTTTTCATTTCAGTTATTGCATTGTTCATCTCTGTTTGTTTGTTCTTTAATTCTTCTAGGTCTTTGTGAAACATTTCTTGCATCTTCTCGATCTTTGCCTCCATTCTTTTTCCGAGGTCCTGGATCATCTTCACTATCATTATTCTGAATTCTTTTTCTGGAAGGTTGCCTATCTCCACTTCATTTAGTTGTTTTCGTGGGGTTTTATCTTGTTCCTTCATCTGGTACATAGCCCTCTGCCTTTTCATCTTGTCTGTCTTTCTGTGAATGTGGTTTTGTTCCCCAAAATGTGGTTTTTGTTCCCTGCAGGACTGTAGTTCTTCTTGCTTCTGCTGTCTGCCCTCTCAAAGCTGCAGGTTGCGGAGGGCCATGACAGCTGATTTCAATGTGCCTTGGCACTTGTCCAACTCCTCATGCTGCTTCCCCTGCCGCCGCCATCTTCTCGCCCGCACATACACCAAGAGGGAATATTAAGTGCCATCAATTTAGCCAGAATTTCATAAGGAGATCATAAATACCCAAGGATAAACATTTTGGAAAATGTTATTTTCCAAGTGAAATTTCTGTTTAAGTCTGTCAGGAAAATTAAGATCACCTACAAAGCAAAAGAAGATTAAAAAAATCTTTTTTTAATTTTCGAAATGACTTAATAAAATTGTAAATTATTTCTAGTTAGGAGGGGAATCTTTATAAAGTCGGAGAAATAAGTGAAATAATCATAAAATAAGAAAGCAGTTAGTTCTCTTTGCTTCATTCTGACATTGATAAATGGTCAATTCTGGGGAAAAAAAGTAAAACTCTTTCATACCAACAAGATCACCTTTGGCAAAACATCATCATTGGGGTTAGTAATAACATGACATGGCTGATCTTAAACTTGTATTTTGTTTAATATTATAGGTCACATTTTACTGTTATGGTCACAGATCAAAGGATCTTATGGAAGCTACACACATTGTCTTCAGGAGAATGTACAACTTCAAATAGACAGAGAATTTGCATAAATGGACTCCTAGATAACATCCCTTGCTGTAAGAACCATTCCACTCCTGAAAGTAGCAGTGAAAACAAAGCTTTTATTTGCAATTGCTAGGTGAATGTAAATATGGCTCTTAAGAATATATCGGTACAATGGTTTTAGGTCCTTGGTGAAACTTGACAGTGTGATAATAATAATTCTTCTAATGCTACATATTTAAAGAACTTTGTGTTCTTTATAAAAGCTATCTGTGGTACTAAGACATGAGATAAATCTCTATCTAATGATCCATAAATAAGACAGGACCTAATTCAGTCCACCAGTGTTCCATGTGTAGCAGACATCGTGCCTGACCTTGGACCTGCGGTTCCCAAAATGTGCTGGGATGCCCTGAGGTGGTGAAGCAAACTCATGGGGGCACTGCAAGGTATCATATGTTTTGAGAAAAAGACAGCAACTTGTGTAGAGAGCATGTCAACTACTAGCCCAAGGTAGTTCACAGTTTCAATGTTAGATCACTCTGCATCCTTCTCAGTGATGTCATATCTTTGTAAAGTGTTAGTGTGATGAAAATCAATGTGGAGCAGAAAATGATGGTGGTGACTCCCAATCAGATTCCAAGATTTAAGGAGTTGTGCAATGACCAAGCACAAATATCCCACTAGTAAGTAACTGTGGTTAAAATAAAATATATTATTTTCCCTTTAATTTATATGTATTTTTTTCAAAGGCTACTGAGTTTTTAGGACAAGAATATTTATTGGTTTTTTGTGCCTAACTGCTCAATAAATGGAACTATTAGGTATTCCTTTTGTTCCATGGGCACCATGAAAACTTGCTGACACATTAAGGGTATTGTGAGCCAAAAATGTTTAGGAAGGACTGTCCTAGAGGAGAACTAACTTGAATAATACCAAGTCTTTGTCTTCTAGTTGCTCAGAGAGACATATGTACTGCTAAGCACAGTTAAAGGTAAACTGGGATAGTTGTCATAATGGTAATATAGACAAAATTCAAAGAGCTAGGAAATCTCAGGTGTCATTCTGTTAGAGGCAGAAGAAAAGATCGTTGAAGTGTCATGTGAGTTTAGCCTTAAAAAGAGTAAGATTTTAATAGGTGGGAAAGAGAAAGAACATTCCTCTATGAGGGAACAGCATGAACAATGGCAAAGAGACATAGAATAAACATCTTATTTGGCTGGAGAGAGAAAGGGCAAGGAGTGGCAAGAAACAGTCATGTTGGAAGAGCTGCAACTTCTTACCATGGACAGTGAGAAGACATTGGAAGCTTCTGGGTAAGGGAGTAGTATGATCAAAATTGGGCCCTAGAAAGCTAAGTATCCTAGTGATATGAAAGATGGGTTACCGACTGGGAGTTAGGGAGAGAGGGCTACTGAAGATGACTATAGTTTCCAGCCTGGATAAAACCTCTTGTTTGTACAAACTGTGCTTTATTAATCCATGTACTGATACTACCTAGCACAAGCCTGGTAATTTGAAGCAATGAATACATTTTAGAATGTGAGCTACCTGGGGAAACAGAGAAATAGCTCATGGTAACTATGGAGAAATCTCCCAGAGTGCAGGAGAAAGGTTAAACTCGTGGTGTCAATTTGGGAGTCATCCACCTAGAAATGAGAGAAGGAACTGACAAAATAAAATTTCACAGGGAGCAAATATAGATTAAAAAGAGAAGAAGCCAGTGACAGATCCCTGGGGAACACCCACCACTGGGAGCAGAGGATGAGCTGCTGGCAGAAGAGACAGGAAAGATGGAGGGGCGTTGATGGGGTGAGAACCAGAGGGAGTGCTATCCCAGGAAACAAAGCAGGACAGACTTTCAGGATGGAGACAGTCATCTGTAATATCAAACACAAGAGGGAAAAATCTACAAGAAAGCTCCTGGATGTGGCGATTAGCAGGTCCTTGGTGACCTTGAGGAGGGCAAGTTCAGTAGGAGTTATAGGCGGATGCCAGATGGCAGTAGAGGTGACCAGAGTGGTCCTTTTGGGGAAATTTGTCAGTGAAATGGGTCTGGAATGGGAGCTTTAGGTGAAAAGAAGTTTGAGTGAAAATGGATTTGAGGACAGGAGTGACCTGAAGGGAGAATGCAGTAGAGAGGAGTACAGCACAAACAGTTCCCTATACAAGGAAGGAGGAGATCATGCAAGTGTCCAAGGAGAGAGAAGAAGTGGGACTAAAAACATACTTGGTTCCTTGTTTTTTCCTTCCCTTCCCTCACCCTTTCCTCTCTTCCCTTTTCACTCAGGGCCTGAGCAGGGCGAGGAGGAGAGGAGGGGAGGGCACTGGAGCAGGAAGTTAGAGCTGGAGCGGGTGAGGAAGGTGTCCACATGGAACGAAAGTGGGGTGAGGAGGCTGCCTGTGCAGGTGGGGGAGGCAGCCCAGCAAGGGGGTGGGGTCTGGGTGTAGTGAGAGGAGGGTTTTCACCTGCTGGTGGGGACCTGGCAGGCGTGTCAGAGCCAGCAGGCTGAGGAGGACATATGTGATGAGGTGGGACAGCGATAGCGTGGGAGATTTCTTACATAATACAGGAGGATTGATCAAATACCTAAATATATGAAGACTAAGTGGACTGGATTGCTCACTGGTGGGAAAGGAGGTTATATGTATGCAAAGGGATTAATTTAGAATGAACTCTGAGGTTTGAGATTGGAATTAAAGATATCAGTGTGAGCTCATGGATTTCAATATATATAAGTATATATCGAAATAAACATAGCTATGTGTGTATGTGTATAACATAATAACACACACATTTCCCAAGCTCTATCTACTGAGGGAGTTGAAGAGGCCTGGGAACAGCAACATTCCAATAGCAATGAACTCATTTAGCACGAACTTGCTTTTCAATAGCATTTTTTACCAAAAGAAACCAGGAAAAATGGCTAATTCCAGGCCTGGTGGCAGGGAAATACAAGATGAAACCAGCATCTCTTCTTGTTCCAGAAAGCCAGGAAGTGCTAATGGAGACATATCCAAAGGACACAGGAGCCAGTCTGAAGTGGCTTCCACTGGCCAACATGGTGACAAGTTGAGATCAATATAAGGATAATAAAAGATTATGCCCATTGAATAAAATAGGAAATCATGAGTCTGTACAAATAGATTAATTAATTGATAGAAAGTTTGAAGAGGAACAGGATATTTACATAGTTTGATAGTACTTCCCACAAAATGTTCACTAACTACAAAGCAACAAAGAGTAACTTTACAACGAGAAGCCTGGCTGACACCCCTGTAATCAGGCAACCCAAGTGAACATCCTCAGTAACCGTCAAATTGAAATCTTGTGCCACCTGACAGGCAGCAATGAGAAGAACACAGCATAACTCCTGTGAGAGTCCTGCTAGAGATTCTTAAATTCAATCTAATCATCAGGAAACATCAGACAAACTCAAATTGAGGGACACTCTGCAAAATAACCTGCCTGTAATCTTCAAACATGTCATGAAAGTTAAGGAAAGGCTACAGAACTGTTCCATACTGAACGGGACTAAAGAGACGCAACAACTAAATATAACAAGTGTCTCTAACTGGATCTGTGTCCTGTAAAGGACATTGTTGAGACAACTGGCTAAACTTGATTGGGGTCTGAGGAGCAGATGGTATAATGAATCGATGTGAATTTCCTGATTTTGACAGTTGTATCCTGTTTATCTAGGAGAATGTCCTTGTTTGTAGAAACATACACAAAAGTTCGGGGGAAGATGGTAAAAATGAGAGTAAGATTGGCAACTTACTCAACTGGTCCAGAAAGAAAAGTTCTCAGTCCTGTACAGTTGATCCTTGAACAACACAGGTTTGAACTGTGTGGGTCCACTTATATGGGATTTTTTTTTCCACTATATATGTACTAGAGTACTACACATCCTCCTCTAGGTAAAGAGATGGGGGACTGGGTCCATCAAGATTAGAGCTTACTCTCAGTGAGACTCAAGAGATGCTGACTCTCAATGGCTTTAGATGACGCATTTGTATTTCAGCATTAATGCAACTAACATTTAGCATGTCTTTAATTACAAGAAGTTTATGACATCTATATAGAACTAATTTCAGATTCTACAGCCTCAGGATACTGAAAACATGTTTAGAATGTGTTTGCTTTAAGTACTGAATTCAGTCAGACTATTCCAGAGAACAAACTACTACTCTAACCTGTGTTGGGTATTTGTAGGCTGTTACTTTTATTATCTGATGATTATGATGATGACAGTTTGGACCACCAGCTGTTTCAGAGGATCTGACACCCTTTCCTCTTCTTCCTTATGTCAACCCATGATGAATCCCAAATTCTTCTATTATGGCTAGCTTTTATATTAGTCAGTGTTCTCCAGAGAAAAAGAACCAAAAAGGTGTGTGTGTGTGTGTGTGTGTGTGTGTTTACTACAAGGCATTGGCTCACATGATAATGGAGGCTGCAAAGTCCTAAGAACTGCAGTAAGCAAGCTGGAGCCCCCAGTAGAGCTGATGGCTTAAGTTACAGTTCCATTCCAAAGGGCTGAGAACCAGGAGAGCCAGATGTGTAGTTCTACCCTGAAATACTGGCTCTTTTTGAGACTCAAGAAGTTCCCTCTTACTTGCAGGAAGGTCAGCCCTTTTGTTCTATTCAGGCCTTCAACTGATTGGATGAGGGCCTCCCATATTGGGGAGGGCAATCTGCTTTATTCTGTCTACCAAGTCAAATGTTAATTTCATCCAGGAACACCCTCACAGAAACACCCAGAATAATGCTTGACCTAATATCCAGGCACCCTGTGGCCTAGTCAAGTGGACACATAAAATTAACCACCACTGCTTTATTACATACAGTAAGATTCATGAATTTTAAGTGAGCAATTCAATGGGCTTTAACAAATGCACAAGGTACTGTAACAACTACCACAATGATGATACAAAACATTTTCATCAACCCAATGTTGTCTTGTGCCCCTTGCACTCAATTCCTTGCCCCCAACCCCTGCTCCCTGGCAACCACTGATCTGCTTTCTATCACTATAGCTTTGCCTTTTCTAGAATTACATATAAGTGGAATCACACAGGATGTAGTCTTTTATGCCTGGCCTTTTCACTTAGCAAAATGCATAATGATTGATCCATATTGTTGAGCATATCAGTAAGTTCAATCCTTTTAATTGCTGCATAGTGTTCCATTGTATGGATGCACCACAATTTGTTTATCCAATTCACTCACTGAAGGACGATGGGTTGCTTCTCGTTTTGGACAATTATTAATACAGCTGCTATAAACATCTGTGTATATGTTTTTGTGACAACATAAGTTTTCATTTCTCTAAGTACCCAGGAGTGGGATTGCTGGGTCATATGGAGAGCATATGTTTAAGTTTGTAAGAAGCTGCCAAATTGTTTTTCACAGTGGCTGTATCATGTTGCATTCCCACCTGCAATGCATGAGAGTTCTAGTTGCTAAGTGTATTCCTAGTAAACAGTATTTCACAAGCAACCATGAAGGAAGTGTAAGGAGGGATAAAGGGAGAGAAATGCATAGAACACGGTTGCTCTGGAAACAAACTAAGCTACTTTGAGAGAGCTTCAGAGTTTAGATACTTCATTAAGAAGGTAAAAAATGGTGATGAAGAGGCAATTATCACCTAAAATGTAGTGAATATTTGCTGAAACAGAAGGAATTACAAGCTGTGAAAATGGCCTGTGGCAGAGAGAGTTAGAAGAAAAATAAACAAGGCTTCTTCAGTAAACAAGCCAACAGTTAGGAAAAACAGACCTGATGACTGAAAATAGAGAAAAGTGTTCAATACAAGACATTTTCCCCCTTGTTTTTTTGTTACTCTTAACTGCATTGTGCCCTTGTTATTGAGGAGTGATTTATGTTTTTAATATTATCTATAAATATATGTATAAGACATATCTACATGAGGGCATATTGCATAATGCAGTGTTTCTTAAACCTCAATATGCATAGGAATCACCTGGGGATCTTATAAAATGCAGCCTCTAATTCAGTATGTCTGGGGCAGAGCCTGAGCTTCTGCATTTCTAATGAGGTTCTAAGTGAGGACAAAACTATGAGGCTGCAGACTGCAGGCTCGTGGTTATGAGTGCAGACGCGAGAGCCAGACTGCACAGGTTCAAATCCTACCTCTATCACTTATAGCTGTGAAACCAGGGCACATTTCTTAGCCTCTCTACCTCAGTTTTCTCATCTGTAAAATGGAGACGCTAGGAGTACACAGTACCTCACAGGGGTGTTTTGAGGATTACATGAGTTACTCTACATCAAGCACTTAGACCAGTGCTAGGCACATAATAGGTGCCTTATCACATTCCTTTCGGTTTCAGTAGGTTACAGCGGCCAAGGCAGCTATCTAACAGCTTTAAACCATGTTGACTGGGTCCTACACAGTGCTTTAGTTCCTCCTAGGTCCTGTGCCATACTTCTGGTGGCAGCCACTAATTCTACTTGTGGTGCTCATTAAGGAGCCCATTCAGAGCCACTAGACTGAGACTGTCTCAGAAAAAGAAAACCCACTGAAAGGATTTCAAAGAGAGAGAGATTGACCATTCAGTGTGCTTTACCTGGTGGAAATGTCGCCAGGTTCAGCCCCATGGGGTGACTGGGGCCTCCACACAATAGATATTTCTACATGCAGGACTATTGCTGGGACACTGCTCAGACAGTGCATTTGAAAGAATTTCCAGCCTAACCTGACGGCCCAGCTGACAGCTAGGATTGCTGCACCCAGATGCCCTTCTCTCCAGGAGGACCAGGCAGTCATTCGGCCACACAAGCCGGTGAATAGACTCTTTACTGTTGTTTGCATCATGCCCCTTTAATCTGCCTCCAGCACCCCTGTAGACAGCCTAATTGGTCCTCTGGATCCAGCCCTCTTTGGCCTGTCAGCTCAGCTCTATGTTCATGGCCGGCTTTCATCTCCCTGCTTGCTTGGCATATTGCTCTATCCTCATAGTTTTCTGATGTTAAAACGCAGCTTGTAGAGCTTAGACGATCTTCACACCATTTCTGCCTCCCTGTTAGTAACTGTACTAGAAAAACAGCTGTTAATCTCAATTAGGTTTTGATTGCTAATTAGCAGCTACCTGTCAGGTAGCTGCTCTATTCCTGGTCCCTTTAACTATTTCTCATGCAACTGGTACACTTGGTTTCCATGAGAACCATTTAGCTAGATACCTTCTCCATCAAAGCTGCCACCTCTTCTGTGGCTTTTATAATATCTTTCTAGTAAGCTCTGAGGTTCTTTGTCTACTTCCCTGCTCCCTGGTTTTCTTAATTTCATCATTCAGCCAGTTTCCAATTTAAGCCACTCCATCTATAGCCAGTGTGTCTTGGAAAGGAAATCAGGGGATTAATAAGTCCGTTAATTGAAGTCAGGTTAAGAACCTGTGCTTTAAAATTTCATCTTTAGATTTCTGTTTTCCGGTTCTGCATGTAAGAAGCTTGGAAGTTACCACTCCATCCTAACATGTAAAAAGTTGATCTGAAAAGCCAACAACTAGAAGATTTGATTCTCTCAAAATACTCTATCACTTCCATGGGCACAGGGGATCAGAGAAGAAATAGATACGTAAGCTTCATGTTTTATCATGATTTACTTTTCCTTTGTGATTTCTTATCAATAATTTATGCTTAAAGAGGACTTCTCATTCTATATTTACCTCTAGCATTTAATAGGTTAAAGGTCACCCATGGCAATTTATTTTAGAGTGGTAATTTAACTTTGTTTTTCCAAATGGTTAACCATCTGTCCCAGAACCATTTATTCAATAATGCTTCTTTTTCTCACTGATTTGTGATACCACCTTTAATATACACTAAGTCTGCATCTATACTGGGGTCAATTTCTGTGCCATCATATCCATTACATTGATCTGTCTGCCGATTATTTTGTTAGCAGCACACTACTTTAATTATTGAAGTTGTATTATCTGGTAGGGCAAGTTCTCTTTCATTAGTCTTTACTTTCCATATATTCTTGGCTATTTCGCCCTTTATATTTAAAATTACTTTATCACACTCCCCTCTCCCCATCTATCTTGTATTTCCAATGAGGATTTCATAAATCTATCAAGTATTTTCTGAAAGACTGGCATCGCTTTTCCAATGCAAAAACTTTATATTAATTTATTCAACACTTCTTTTACATATTTCAAACTTTTGTAGTGTTCTGCAAATAGTCACATACTTTCCTAGGCATTTTATCTTTTTTGTTGAAATTACAAAATGGGACTTTTTCATTACAGTTTCTTATTCCTATTTTGAAAGAGATTTGGGGGTGGAGTAGGGGCAATATTTGCAAGAAGGCCCTTTTTGTAATAAGAGAATTCAATGTGAATTGAGAGTTTTGGCTCATGAATGTGGATGTTTATTTTGGATTTCGATATGTTTGAATTAATGGCAATGCTTGGTGGTTCTTGACTCAAAACTCATAATAATATGCTTGCATTATGTTGAATTTTTAAAATAAAACAAAAAGAATGTTAAAAACCTAATAACAGAAATGTAATTCAGAGCTAAGCTGCTCTTCAGTAGCCAGGGACAATGGAGTGCATCAAGCATACAGTTAAGCAGATACCCTCTTTTTCATTTTATCCAAGGCCAGTTCACTTAGTGCCTGAGTATTGCTAGAATATGTCAGCCCTTTAACAATATTTTTTAATTTAGTTGATATTCCCAAATGATCTTTCCAATTTTGAATGATGTTTTGCACATTGCTTTTAGTTTGCAAAGCAGAATGTATTCTTCAGGTAATAAAATCTTATTCTGGTACTAAAATCCAGCTAGGCATGCTCTGAAGATATGTTAACGTGAAAATGCTTCTTCATAATACTGGGGATATATAAATTTGAAGAAAAGATTATTTTAGAAGAAAATCTTACTTAAAAAGTTAAACCATAACTACAAAAAAGAAAGAAAGGAAGAAAATCTCACAGTCTAAAGTATTCATCAAACCTAAAGTATTTCATCAGATCTAAGATACTACCAATGATAAAACACACAAGTATTTTGTGTACTGCAAAGAAAGAAAAAGATTCTACCAGGTAACTTATGTCCTGCTATAGATTATAAGACTCATCCCAGTTTTAGAGATTTTAAAATTGAGGAGGAAAATGTACTTCTTAGAATCAATGATATATGTTAGAATGCTCTGAACTGTAATTAACAGAAAACTGATTGAGAAATATGTTGGCTCACATCCCTGGAAGCTGAGAGGGAGGGCAGCTTCAGGAAGGGGCTGATCCAGAAATTCAGTATTGTCATTAAAGACCCACTATCCTATCACAGGATCAACTTCATTCTCTAAGGCTGGTTCCCCTTCTAGGTAAAAACATAGATGCCAGTAGCAAATGGGCTATAGAATTCCATGTTCACACTCAGTCAAAGGCAGAGGATTATTTCCAAAGAATTGAAAAGAAATTTCCTAAACGTCCCTAACCAACTTCTCATAGTTCTTAGCAGTCCAACTCCAAACTGAGTAACCTACCTGAACAAACTACTCTCTGAGCTGTGTTGTCCAATATGGTGATGACTCACTCTTATGGTTGCCTGCAGAGGCAGATGGACCCTCACCTAAAATTTGGTTCAGATGTTGAGAATGATGATGCCATATATACACACCAAGGGTATGAAAAGTTTCATAACTTACATTATTGAGGTCTCTGGGGAGAGCAGGGCAGTCCTCCAAAACAGGTTTGGGATGGCTTGAGAGCACAGGGATAGGAGGCTGGCCTGGTTTTTTATTGTAATCAGGGGTGGGGCCCATGGGAGAGTTCCTGGATGTGGGCAGGAGTTTATGTGGTTTGAATCTCCCATCAGTGCCAAAAGAGGGAGCACCTAGGCTTTCTTCTCAGCTTGCATAGATCCGGGGTACAGGGGAAGAGAAGGATGAGGCTTAAAATCTGTCAGAAGTCAAACATCAAAAAATGGAGTGAGATTTCTTATTACACTCACTAAAGGAGATTGTCTACATTTAAATTAATTAAAATTACATAAAATTAAAAATTCAATTCCTCAGTCACACTGGACACATTTCAAGTGCTCAGTAGCCACATGTGGCCAACTTATAGAATATTTCTACCATCCCAGAAAATACTGTTGGACAATGCTGGTCCCTAGAGCAAGGGTCAGCAGACTATAGCCCATGGGCCAAATTTCATCCAGTATCTGTTTTCGTATAGCCTGCTAGCTAAAAATGTTTTTTACATTTTTAAATGGTTGAAAAATCAAAAGGAGAATGGTATTTCATGGTGTGAAAATTATATGAAATTAAGATTTTGGTGGCCACAAATAAAGTTTTCTTGGAACTCAGCCACATCACTCATTTATGCATTGTTTGGGCTGCTTTCACACTACAGTGGCATGAGTAGTTGCAGCAGAGACTGTATGACCATAAAACCTAAAGTATTTACTAGCTGGCCCTTTACAGGAAAGGTTTGCTGACCCCTGGTCTGCTGGAACAGGATGACCCTATCAGGGTCAGTGACCCTATCACTCCTAGATGTGGTGGGGTCAGGTTCCCCTGAATCTCATTGGGTACATGGGGGCCTGGAGGATACCTGAACAAGCTCAGAGCTCTGTTGGGAAAGAGAAAACAGAGTTGGATGCTGGGTAGGCAACCACCAATGCCCACTACATCTAATAGGAAACACAGACTAACATTTAACTTCTGTATGGAACTGACAGTCTCCCAAGTGGATCTCTACTCACTAAGCAAGTGGCATTTCTTACTATAACATTGCAGTCTTTCCACACTAAGACATAACACTTGAATTCTATTTTATGTTCACGATTTCATGCAAGACCCATGCTTTCTCAATCCTGACATATAAATTTTATATTTATCCATTTTATTTCATTGTTACTGCTAGCACACGTAAGATACTAAATTTCAAACCAATTCCTGTGTCACAACCTTCACCCTCACTTTTTCCCCTACCTCCTCCATCTCCCCTATGCCTGCCTCCTGATTTTCTGTCAACTACTTAAATTTCTTACTTTAAAAGATCCCTAAATAACTATGGTGAGATAATTTTTAAAAGTAATACCTGAGTAAGAATTTTTAACATTAGAAATTATTGATCTTTTAATCTATAGAAATTTCATCACTACCCATTCATAAGTTCACTGAGTTTTTTTCCCCCCTTAGAATAGGACACACATTTTAGAAAATGGACTAGAGCAGATTTAGCTGATGTTACAGGAAACATTGTTAAAAACATCTTTTCATCTGTTTAGGATGCAGACCATGGTTCTGAATACAGGATATAATGTAAGCGAACTCTAGAATGAGAGAACAGGATCTCTTATCTAGAGAATTTGAGGTAAATTTAACTCTAAAATGTCTTAGGTTTTTTTTTTCCAGTGGGTTTATCAAAGTGGAATTTCACAATAATTTAAATGGATGAATATTCTTGGAATGGTCAATAAGTTTTGAATGAGAAGCCTGGGCACTGATTTTGTAAATGTTATAACAGCATACTTTGTTCCATTGCTTGTAATAGATAAAGTTTGAGGATTTTAAGAAAGGTGAATGGAAAAGGGAGAGTGGTTCAGTTAACTAAAAACTGAAGAGGTATGTCAGGTGAGAACATTTCATTTTGACTAGTTTTGGAAAACTGTTATGATATTGATGTTGTGGAAACCTAAAAAAAGTCCATTGTTGCTCTGATTGCTTATTGGTTGAATGGAACAAATTGTGGATTTTAACATTTGTGTTGCCCCCAAAGCTATTCTCTTCTTAAAAACAAAAGATAAAAGTGTCTTTATTAAAGCATTTTTAACTTTTGCCACAGATGGAGTTAAAAAAAAAAAAGGTACAGGGACTTCCCTGGTGGCACAGTGGTTAAGACTCCATACTCCCAATGCAAGGGGCCCGGGTTCAATCCCTGGTCAGGGAACTAGATCCCACATGCACGTTGCAACTAAGAGTTCACATGCCACAACTAAATAGCCCGCATGCTGCAACTAAGGAGCCCACTTGCTGCAACTAAGATCCAGTGCAACCAAATAAATAAATAAATATTTTAAAAAACACAAAGGTACACAGCCCCATTGAAACAGCTCACCACCTTACCCTCTGCCGACCAGGGTGGGAGGATAGCAGGTGCTTCTATGTCCCCGAATGCTGACGTGCATCACTGGAGGGAGGGAGGTAGGCTGCTGAGGTCCCTGAGGAATGGGCTGTAGGAACCAAATGGGACTGAATTTCAGAAGAGAGAGAAAACAGAGAGGAAGAGCAGAATTGTGTTTATGTCTGTTCAACTTCCCTTGCTGCTTCTCAGAATATATCTTCAGGTGAGTAATAGGACAATAAGAGGCATGAGAGAGGAACTGTTAGCACAATGCACTCTAGTCATGTAGAGGCCACATACCACATCTGCCCACTACAATGCCCCTGAGGTCAGGCTGGGAAGATTGTTCCCTCACTGTTAAGGCCCACGTTTGCATCCTCAGTCAACAGCCATGACAACTCAGTTATTCCAAAATGTTCAGCCTGCCTAGCACAATAGCAACCGAAGAGGTGAAGGTGGGCTTTGTTCTACCCCATTCTACCTGAACGGCTTTTACTTGGGGGATGGAGCCAAGGAGTAAGGGCTGTAGATACTACGTGTCATCAGAGTATATTATGTTAATACTCTCCTTACCTCGCACATCTGCTTCTCCAGTCTGCACATGCTTCTTTCTGTATATCCGTTGAAGCTCTTTGAAGACAAAGCAGCTCTCTATCTTTTATCCAGGAAAGTTCCACACGCAAAGAGGTCCTTTCAAGCGAGCTTTTAATCACACCAGAAACAGGTTTGCCCTGTAGTTTCCTGTATGTGGCTGGCATACTGCAGGCCATGTTATTCTCCGATTGAAGATATATTATTTCCCAACACCTGAAGATTATGTGTCTAGATACCTTAGAATAGAAGAGATGTGCTGATAACCATATTAAAATCATAAAATACCATTATGTTTTTCAAGGTAGAGTCAGGTTTAGTTAATCAGAATTGGTTCACAAGATTCCATTTGTTTCAGTGTTTAAAATAGTGTCAGGTTGACAAGTCTTTTGTTCCCACACTATCACATTGGCTTCTATTCTAATCTGCGTGATACCCAGACAATACAGATAAGCTAAACATGGTTTAATCAATTCTGACTCTTCTGATCTGACTGATATTTTTGCATGGATTTTGATTAATCAGAAATGTATATAATATTCATGCCTCATCCCATAGTTATGACAGTGCAGACTTGGCTTTTCATATGTTCAGAATGATGCCACAATTCGAAGTGTCCCTTTCATCTGACATACTACTAATTGAATGATTTCTTTTCTTTTTTGAAATAATAGAATAGCCTGTTGGCTTTGTACTTTTGATATGGGAAATGTGGTTTAGAAAAGCTTCTGTGAAGTGTTACCAAGGGTAAATAAATTTGTAATGAGGTAATTCACATACTCTCTCAACACAAGAGAATTTCTAAGGGCTGTATTGACTTGATGAGGAGAATAATGGAAAAATATCCAAAATGAACTCTGTAGAAAATATCAAAAGATTCAAATAAACATAGAAGGTGGATATCATTTTACCTTTAAGGGGAGTACACTTTTTCTTTTCTCCATCAGGACCTTTAATTCCAAATCCCTGAAAACACTGCCAAGAGAAACGTAGAGGAATGAGTGGAGAGAATAGGATCTGGTCTCCAACACAGGGCAGATTTCTGGCATCTTATCAAAAGCAAACAGATACTTTCTAGTCCATCTGGAGAAAGCAAAAAGCTAGAAATAGCATCATACTCATCCCTACAAAAACAATAGCAACAACATCAACATGCACACAAAAACTAGACAAACAGCAAATCCACAACAACATCAATTTACCCTGTCAGAGAGCTAAGGAATCAAGATGCCTACAAAGAGATGAGGTGAAACATTTTTTTACCTGGGACAAATGCAGCTGGACACTGGTAGAAGAACTTAACTAAAATTGTTAACAGATTGGTGAAGACTGAGTATAGGTTAGCAAAGGCTGAGTGTAAGTAAGTAATGCAGAGAATATAGAACTACCAGTGGCTTTAGATGTTCACTCACTTGCACTCTCTTTTTCATTAACTTTAGCAGGTGCTCAAAAATAAATAAATGGGACCTAATTAAACTTAAAGGCTTTTGCACAGCAAAGGAAACCATAACAAAACAAAAAGACAACCCTTAGAATGGGAGAAAATATTTGCAAATGAAGCAACTGACAAGGGACTAATTTCCCAAATATACAAACAGCTCACGCAGCTCAATATCAAAACAACAAACAACCCAATCAAAATATGGATGGAAGACCTAAATAGACATTTCTCTAAAGAAGACATACAGATGGTCAACAAACACATGAGAAAAAGATGTTCAACATCACTAATTATTAGAGAAATGCAAATCAAAACTACAATGAGGTATCGCCTCACACCAGTTAGAATGGCTATCATCAAAAAATCTACAAACAATAAATGCTGGAGAGTGTGTGGAGAAAAGGGAACCCTCTTGCACTGCTGGTGGGAATGTAAATTGGTATACACACACCCACACACCCACATACTCCTAGGCATATCATATCCAAACTGCTCAAAATCAAAAAAGAAAAAGAAAGCAATCTTAAAGGCAGCAAGAGAAAAACCACTTTGCATACAAAGAGAAGAATGGCAACAGACTTCTTTTCAGAAACTGTAGAAACCAAAAGACAAGGGAGTGACAATAGCACTGAAAGGGAAAAAAAAAAAAAAAAAAAAAAACCCTGTCAACTCAGAATTCCACCCCTAGAAAAATATCTTTTAAAAATGAAGAAGAGGGCTTCCCTGGTGGCGCAGTGGTTGAGAGTCCGCCTGCCGATGCAGGGGACACGGGTTCGTGCCCCGGTCTGGGAAGATCCCACATGCCGTGGAGCGGCTGGGCCCGTGAGCCATGGCCGCTGGGCCTGTGCGTCCGGAGCCTGTGCTCCGCAACGGGAGAGGCCACAACAGTGAGAGGCCCACATAACGCAAAAAAAAAAAAAAAAAAAAAAAAAAAAAAATGAAGAAGAAATAAAGAGTTTATCAGACAAACAAAAACACAGTATTTATTGCCATCATATCTATCCTGCCAGAAATATTTTTAAAAGGTCTTCAGGCAGAAGGAATATGGTATTAGACAAAATCTTGGGTCTACACAAAATTAAGAACTATGGTATGATGTATTTTCTTACATTTAACTAAAAGGTAACAGAGTAACTAAAGGAAAAAATAATTATTTGATTCTCAAAATGAATGCAAAATTTTCTTGACAAAATTCAACATCCATCCATGATTAAAACCTCTCAGCATCTAAAGCGCATCTTCTAGGAGCCTACAGCTTACGTCATATATGAAGACTGAATACTTTCCCCCTAATATTGGGAACAAGGCGAAAATTTCTTTTCTAACCATTCCTATTCAACGTTGTACTAGAAGTCCTAGCCAGGACAGTAAGGCAATAAAAAGAAATAAACGGCATACAGATTGGAAAAGAAGAGATAAAATTCTCTGTCACAGATGAAATAATTGCCTATATGGACACTACAAAAGAGGTCCTAGAACTGATAACTCAGTTCGGCAAGGCTGCAAGGTACATGGTCAATATGCAAAAATTAATTATATTTTTATATGTAAGTAATAAAATTTAGAATTCGAACTTAAAAAATAACAATATCATTTGCAATATCACTAAGTGCAGGATCTATATCTTGAAAACTACAAAACACTTATGAGAGAAATCAAAGAAACCTAAAGAAATGGAGAGATATTCTGTATTCATGGATTGTGTCAATATTGTTAAAATGTCAGTTCTCCCCAAAGTGATCTAGAGATTCAAAGAAATCACAGTGAAAATCCCAGGAAGATGTTGTATTAATATCGATAAGTTGTTTGAAATATTTATACGAAAGAAGAAAGGAATTAGACTAGCCAAAACAATTTTGGAAAGGAAGAAAGTTGCAGGACTCACACTAGCTGATCTCAAGGCTTACTATAAGCTACAGTAATCAAGACAGTGAATACTGGCAAAAGGATAAAAACATATATCAATGGAACAGATAAAGATTCCAGAAGTAGACTCACACATATGTGACAACTGTTTTTTGGCAAAGGTACAAAGATAATTCAGGAGGAAATGATAGTCTTTTTCAATAAATGATGCTGGATGTCCCTACACACAAAAAATTTCACCTTAATCCTTACCTTTTACAAAACAACTCAAAGTGGATCACAGACTTAGAGATAAAATGTAAATCTACAGAATTCAAGCTCCAAGAAGTCAAGGATGTCCAATCTATGTCAAATTACACTTAGTGAGTAATGGCTAGAGTATGCAAAATTATAAGTTCCTCCTCTACTGTGGGATTCTTAACATCTCTAAGCCTCCTCTGAGCACCTACTCACAGTGTGAAGTCCAAATGCAGAAGTTGGCACAGAGTGGGCCCCCAGCAAACATGAGTCCCCATGACAGTGTCTAACAGATGCCTTTTTATTGTCCATCTTCTTCTCTGAGTCTGTGTGGCTCTACTTTGCTATCAAGTTCTCATTCTACTCACTATAAGAAAAGGTAAATCAAAACAGACCTAAAAACGTTGCTTTCCTCAGTTGGCTCTTGCTTCTGTCCAATTTGTCCTTCTTTTGGGACCTCTTTGTGTCAGTCTCTGGCTGATCAGTGTTCATACCACGTCCTGATTTAGTATAACCTGCAATTTTCATGAACATGAAGAGACATTCACTCCCTCATCCAAATTAATGATGAAGGCGTTAAATAAGACCATCCCTGACAGCCATTTCTGCACCTTCCTACAACCAGATACTTTGCAATTTATCAATAACCATGCTTTGTGATCTTGTAGCTAATTTTGGAAATAAAATTCCCTGAGACATATCAAATCTTTACCAACATAAGATATATTACATCTCTTACATTTCCCCTTCATCTACTCATAACTCTGTCAGAAAAAGCTATTGTGCTGACATGATTTGTTTCTTTGAAGCCTAAGCCACTTATTGTTCCTGATAGCATCACTTTCCTGCTTCTTAAACACACACATGGACACACACACACACACACACACACACACACACACACATAATTATTATGGCTGGAAATGTTTACAGGGCGATAATTGCCAATATCTCTCACTTCTTCTTTCTCACTTTGAAGAACAGGCTATGTTTCATATTCACATCAGTCCAACCATCTTGTAATTTTCCTGATTCTACACCAAGTGCTCAGCCTGATTTTCTGTGATTACTATGTGAATCTTATCAGGAGGCGCATCCTCTGAATCTTGAGCTATGTCCTGAGTAATACAGGCCAGTGTCAAGGAGGTCCCTGCCTCTTCCCAGTGCCAGGGAAAAGCACTTTCCAGGCTCCAAAAGGGAAGCACAAGAATCCTAGGTTCTGCCATTTGTGGAAATATTTTTAGGGAGTTCCTGTGGAGATACACAGTTTTAGAAAATGATAATTACAGAAATCAGCTAAGAATAGAAATTCTACCTCATTTACATGTGGCTAAAAATAGATGAGGAATTTTGGCCATTTTAATCTCTTAAATATTTTACTTCTTTTGATGCCTTGTCTTTTAAAGAAAGGAAATTGACATTATGGAAAGCCTATCATAGGCCAGACATTCTCTAGCTCCCATTTAGTCCACACAACAACCCTTAATTTATATTTTATTATCCCCATTTTGCAGATGGCATTGTAGAGACTGTAATTATATGGTTATGCCTAAGGCCACAGGGCAAAGGACAGATCTGGGACTCATATGCAGTCTGTGTTACTTCAAAGACCTGTCATTCTACACAATCCATACTATTCTTTTATTTTCAGAATATCATTCCATGACTGTAGATAAATCTCTTAACTACTCTGACCCATTTCCTCCCCTGTGAAACAAGAGGTTGGCATAGCTCAGCACTAGGATATGTGCTTGTTCTAATACTCTGAGAGCCTTGAAGAATTTGAGTTCAGGGCAAGAGAAGACCTGATGGTATTTCCTATAAGGAAATATTAATTTTAAAAGATAGAAAAAAATATATAGAGAGAGCAATAAGAGGAGGGAGGTATTGGCCTAAGTAAATATGGGTGAGATTCATGCAGATTCTGAAAGCTTAACAACTAGAGGCAAGTTTGTAGTTTTAGGATGCATGAGGAACTGAATTCCCATTAAAGTTGTCTTAGACGCCCCAACAAAAAAGATGGGAAATGCCTGGATTTAAAAAGTGTATGATTTCTGAATGGCTGATTCCAGCTCTTGAATTTCTATACTGCGCCAGGTAATCAAAAAGAGAGTTGTTTGCACTGAGGTCCATCCTTTTGAAGAGCGTGAATCTGTTTACTGATAGTTCCAGAAACCCTCATCACTTAAAGAATTTAAATTACTAGTGTGCTCTTCCCTTCTGTTTTACATCCCTTTCCTCCCTCTTCCTTTATACATAGTAGACAAGATGACTTTTCATATAATTTAGTACCTAAATTTAGTGATCTAAAGTTGTGACAGGTGCTATTACTTATATGATTGACTATGTTCTCAATGTTCCCCTCCCTCTCCTTCCCCTCCCTCCTTTCCCCCTCCCTCCCCCTCCCTCCTTCCTCCATTCCCTTCTTCCCTCCTTCCTTCCTCCCTCCCTCCCTCCCTCCCTCCCTCTCTTCCTTCCCTCCTTTTTTATGGAGCACTGTTTTACTTTAAGGAGTTAATGTGTTCTCATTTGTAGCTTTTACAAACAGTATCATATTTTAAAGAATTCAGTGGGTGCAAATTTCATTAAAAATTCTCTATATTTCTGTGGAGTGAAATCAGCCTAACTCTTTTAAAACTCTCTGATGGATCAAGTATTTTAAGCAAGTGTCCCTTTCTTGGCAGCTTCAATACAATGAAATCTTCTGGAACAGATTTCTGTGCATTTCTGGATACTAGGTGAGGAATGAGAAACATGGGCTAGCTGGTAAAAACTCAAGACTGAAGTAGCCCTTCAATCATATTGAAAAAAATATGTATTTAAAAAATTGAGATGCATGTAATTTTCTGACTTGATTGAACTACAAACTCTCAGCAAGAGCTTGATTTCCAGCCATTATCCAGACCAAAGAGGTTTGGATGAGCTCCTGTTAAGTATGCAATTCTAAGCTCTCTGCATTCTGCTCATCAACAGTAAAGGCGTGTTACAGATGACAAGAGGAGGAGCTTTTGTGTCCTCTAATTTCCACCGTCTGCGCCATTAGCAAGCATTGCACAGTATTCTAGCACATAATGCCAGCATGGCGCCCTTTCCCAGAGCAGCTATTTGGCTATCCCCCTTTGGTTACTTCTCTGGGCTGGGAACACAGAAGGATGGCAAATCTAGGATAACAAATCCCAGTGCATAATAGCATCAGGGATACAGAGTGGTGGTGAAGTTATTAAGCCACATGGAGCCCCAGTTTTTCTTTCTTTAAAATGGGGGTAATGTGTACTATTCAAGTGTGGTAAAAATAGGTGACCTATATGTATGTATATAGTGTCTCACAAAATGCTGAGCTAGAAAGCACAATAAAGCACCCCTGGCGTCTGGTGGTTGTTGGTATTGTCTAATGAATGCAACAAGCACATATTGAGGGCCTGCTTCATGCCCATGCCTTGCCAGGCTCTGAGATGACAGACGGAGGGCTCTTGTCCAGGCAGAGACCCCTCCCCCAGCCTGTGCTCTTCTCAGGAAAATGTGCCCGGAGCCCCTCGCCAACCCCCAGTCTGGTTAGGCCTCCATCGTGCGCTGCTTTCTCATCCAGCTCACCAGGCCTGTGACTCATGCAATTTCAGGCGTGGAAGGAAACTTTGCCAACCAAATGAAAGAGGAGTTCTAACGTCTTTGTTTCCCAATTTCTGAACCTAGATGGTCATGAGAACTCGGATGCATGCTTTTTTCCCCACAGTGCCTCAAAATGCATAGACTTCCTAGTTCAGGCCTAAAGGTGATTTGCTCTTTATGAATATAATAGCCAAGGTGTCAGTGCTCAATCTGAACATATCTTAAAATTGTAGACATGATGCCTTTTTTATGAAAAGGTTTTAGGAAGCTGCAACTGTCTGACATGTGCAGGTGGTTTAAGTATGTGTATGTCTGTGTGTGTGTGTATGTGAGTGTAGCATGAATTATGCATGCTCTTTTAGAAAAATTATAAAATTGAGAAATACCGTAGGAAATAAAAATGTAACTTACCCCAAATCCTACTATCCAGAGTCTATTTCATTTTTAATCTTCTGGACTCTTTTGGTTGTTCATATATGTGCATCTAAATTAAAAATGTAGACATCCTGTAATAAAATAGCTATATTTTACATGCTGATTTTATTCTACTCAATAATATTGTGATTCTCTTTGCATGTCTATAAATATATTTATATCTCCATTCCAAATGACTATAAATATCATAATTTATTTAATCAATTTTCTATTATCAGACAGTTTGTTTCAATTTTTTTACTCATAAATGTGATCTGAATATCTCCGGCTTTACTAGCCAGTGAGTACAAATGTAGTCTCAGTAACATTAACTTCCCAAATTAATGTAACTCTAGGGCCCCAACTCTATGGTTTTCAAAGTCTTTCTCCTTAAATACTGTACTTCTCAGAGTCTACAGGAGCGCTTACCTGTGTCAGTGGGTCATTCCTGGCTATTGCCTGCCTCCATGGCCAGCAGACTCATTCTATGCCTGACAGTTCCACAGGGATACGCTTTGGGCTGGAACTTCGCTTCTGTTGTTGTACCAACTCATCACCATGTTCTGAGAATCTGTTATTTCAAATGTTGACACAACCAAAATACCATCAATGTACTTCAAAATTGACTTTATTGCTCTACCAGCCCTGGAAGTGAGAAGGAACGGATATATTCGCTATGCTCAGCTAGGGTCCCGTAGCAAGGCTGCTCAAAGCCCGACTGTCCAGTGTGAGTGACACACTCTATGGTTCTTGCGTAGCTTTTGTCTCTGAGTGCCCACCTGTCCTCCCTAGTAGAGGGAGGGTGACCAACCATTCCAGTTTGCAGGGACATTCCTGATTTTAGCAGTGCAAGTCCCATGTCCGAGGAAACTCCTCAGTCCCCTGCAAACCAGAATGGTCAGTCACTAGCAGAGGGAATGGTTCAAGTACTCGCATCAGCTAACATGCTGTGTTTACCACCACTGTTTTCTTCCAAGACTAGGCCCTGTGGCTAACCTGGATTGCTTTTTCCTCCGTGATAAAATTCATCTTAGGATCCCCCCAATCTAGTTTCCACTGGGGCCACATTCACCAGACATACCTGATATATCTCAACCTCAAAAAAATGGCAGTGTTTCAATTATTTTATCCTCAGGAAGCTTTTCAGATCCTCACTTAGCCTTGTGCTCAGCCTCTTAAACCAGTGGATGCAAACACACATGTAGTGGGAGAGATGTTGCCTGACCCCACTCCGTAGAAACTCTGGAATCCCAGTGCTTTCACATAAACAACACTCTGATGAACATGTTGTACTTAGAGCACTGTGTATAAGTCTGATTGTTCCTTTGAGATAAATTCCCCAAAATATAATTACCTTTTGGTTTTTGATACATATTGCCAGAGTGCCCTCCAGAAAGTCTGTTCCAATGTACTTTTTTCGGTTTATTTTTTAAATAAACTTCTTTTTGGTTTATTTTTTGGATTATTTTTTAAACCACACAAATTTTTATCCAGGATGGAAAGAAGCTCTGACCTGTTTCTAGGATAACAGAGAACATTCCATGCCAGAAAGTCCTTGCCAGAGGGGAAAGGGAGAGGATATGAGAGGAGGGCCGGAGAAGAAGAGTTCCAGAGTTGCCTGAAGGAACATGAACCTTTAATACGCCTCTTCCACTCAGTGCTTTGTGGTTATTGTGCAGCACCTTCTCCTAGAGTACTTGTGCAGTCCCTCTAGCACAGTGTTTTCTCTTTCACTCAGGTCCAAATTCCTGCAGGCTGTCCAGGCAGACCTCAGACAGGGAATCTGCACTTGGAAGGTAAATAGGGGCTGGGAAAATTCCAATATGACTTATCCTCTTTTCTTGTTTGATTCCCACAGAATCTATGGCTGTTGGCCCTCAGGAAATAAAAATAATGAGAAACCCAAACCCAGGTCACCATTAGCAAAATGAAGCAGTTGTCTAGTTAGCTGGAGAGTAGTGGGGGTGGGAGATTCTGCTTTGGACAAAGTTTTGGAAACAGTATTGGTCACTGATCAGGGTAACTGACAGGGCTCTGTGTATCATGCAACCCCTGGTCACCAGGTCTCTGGGTTGCCTGGGCCCAGTCCCCTAATGAAGGGTTGGCTTGGTAGCTCCCAGAATCAGGCAGGGAAAGTGAAACCTGGGAGCATGGAGCAGATCAAGTGATTTTTACCCCATCAGGTATACTCAATCCATACACCAGGATGAAAAACATAGGAGATGAGTGCCAAGGGCATGTCCATTTCTATACTGTTCCCAATTCAAGTGAAGAAAATGCACAGCATTCCAAATAAAGAGGATGCCATGCTTGCAAGAACAATTTGCAATTCTTCTCACTTCTCACGCAAGTTACTGGCAATGATCTGCTCTTCAATGGGCAGTATGGAAGGCAAACTAGCATTACCATTAGATCTGATTTAAATGCTAAGTGCAGTAACTAGACACATATTTACATCATTAACCATCCAAACTAACACAAATAAAAGACCCAATTCCCTCAGCACTCCTGCGAAGTCTGGAGCAAGTAGATGGTACTGATCTTAGCCCTAACTGACCAAGGGTTTCCAACTAGGAACAGGCTTCCAGAATGTTCCCACTGTGCTCTGAGCTGCCTGGACTTGAATGAAATACAAGGAACCAAAAAAATCACTGCACTGAAGGTCATGCTGAGACAATGTTTTTATTTGGGTGCTTAACTCTCCTATGTCCCCTAGGGGGAAAATTCCAGCGGAACATACAGGAAACTTGGTTTCTAGCCCCAGTATGTCAATTGTCGGGCTGTGTAACCATGAGCAGGTTGCTTCTCCTTTCTGAGCATCAGTTTTCTGGCCTTTAAAATTAGGAGTTTGAACTAAATTGTCTCCCAAAATCTTTTATTATCTAATATTATCAGCACAATAACTCTCACCAAATATATAGCCTGCATCTCTTTTGAGTTTGGGAAAAGTTCAGTTTAAAACCATCAACTGAATTTCTGCAGCCATTTGGAAAGTAACATGTTGAAATCCAGATTCACCTTTTTTGCCCTCATTGCTTTGCTACTGTTGCCCTGAGTGGCCTTGGGCAATGGCAATTTTCTAAGACCCTTGGGCATGCACAGAACTACCCCTAACCATAGTAATGGCCAGAGAAAGGGCAATCTTACTCTCTTTGTGCCATTCTTTGGGTTTCCTTGGCTTCTTGGAAGGCAAATTAAATGCCCCTTTACCACCTTCACTATTATACTCCTTCTATATCTTATGCTTTTCTGAAGTAGCTGTTATGCTCTCATCTATACTGCAGACTCTAGATAGACTGATACTTACTCAGCCTTCTCCAAGCTCTAACCAAATGAACATCCAAATTGAAAACACTGTTGTCAACCAGTCTGTTTATCTATTGGGAATGGGTGGTTAGGGAAGGAACAGTCAAGAAGAAATAGAGGCAGAAGGTGGAGGTCCTGCTAGCAGTGTGTTAAGGCTATAGACGGACTTGAGTGGACTCCCAGTTGTTTCTTGGAAAGGTCCTTTGACCCTATGGCTGTCTCCTCTTCTACTACCCTAAGAGTTTCCCAAGGACCTACTGTAAAAAGCAGTCTTGAGCACTCTGTTTGTCTCCCTCTTTGTGTATTCTCTAGGGGGGATGGGCTGCTCAAACGCCTTCCATTAGTGCTTATTCATGGACAACTCTCCTTGAAGCCCCACCTCTCTCTGTCTTTCCCAGGCTTGTCCTCCTTGTTGTCAGCTGGAAGACTGCATGGCCAAATGATGAGCTCAAAACAGTGCACAGGCAGTGGGCAAGTAACTTCAATTCTCTGGGCCTCAGATTGCTCACCTAGCAGATGGGAGCAACAGTGCCCATCTTGTGCACTTGTTGTAAACTTTAAATGCTATAATGTGTATAAAATCAATGCTTGGCACAGAGTAAAAGCTGAATAAAAGGTAGTTACCTAGAAAGTTTAATAAATTTGGTTGATGTTGGTTGGTGGCATAACATGTGGTAGGGAAAAGTTCATTTTTATGTATTTTTTAGGTTTCAGATTTCATTGTAACACAAATGTAATTTCAGTGAAAGCAACAGGATGAGAGTGTACAAAGCCTTTCCAATGGCCGCTACCAACCCTGGGATTTAACAACATTAAGAGGGCTATTTCGACAGTTTAAGGCTACATATTTAAAGATGGGATTTTAAGGATGAAAGCCCATTTGTAACCCTAAGGTGTTTAAACAATCCTGCAATTTGATCTCAGATTCCCCCAGCAGTATCTTAACTCCTCCAGTCTTCTGTGTGCCAGTCCAAGCCCTACTTCCAGCACCACCTGTCAGTTGCTGTAATGGCTGGGGCTTTGTGAGGCTCCCAACTATAACCTGATGTCCACCACTGTTCAAGGGATGCTGCAGCCGCCACAAAATGTGTAAGTTTTACAGTGTTGTACAGTGGCTGGGGTCAATTTCACGCCTCTGAAAAGTTTCCATTCGTTCATTTACTCACTCAACAAAACATGTTGAGTGCACTTACTATGGGCCAGGCCCCCTGCTAACTATGCACTGGGAATAGAAAGGGAGTAAACCAGGGCCTCTGTTTTCCAGGCTCGTGGATTAGCAGCAGGTGTAGACATACAAAGACAGATTAACAACATAGTATCATGGTACAAGGAGAGGAGTGGACACATACCTGAAAGTAATTAACCATCCAAGGTGGAGGAAGTGGGGAAGGGATAACTTCCAACAGGAGGTGACATTTGAGTGAGCTGCTCAACGTTTCTCTTGGCCGTCCTATCAAATCCATTCCTAGTTCCCATGTCATTGTCAAGTAAGTTCCCAGTTTCTTATTCACCTCATCTTTGTACCCATGTCTCCCACCCCAACACACACCGAGAGGCACCCTAAGCCCAACCTTAAATCCTGCCATTTCTTCTTCTGTCTGCCTTCTCCTCCCCACATCTTTGGTCCAAGCCATAATGGCTGCATACCTGGACTCCTGCCTCCCAGTTAGCTCCCCTTCCTCCAGCCTGTGTGGGTCCCCTGTCGTCTACTGGACACGTATCATCGAGAAGCACGTTCCTCCAGAGTCACTTGGATCACACTGCTCGCCTCTTCACACACCTGTAAAGACTCCCAGCTGCTTCCCAAATCTTATGAAAACTCCTCTAGCCTCGGACTTCAAAGCCCAGTACCAATTAGCCCTGTTTTACCTAACTGCCGTCCATTCCTGCTAAGCTCAGTGTGGCGCACTTCGCTCCAGCCAGGCAAAGCTCTTCCACCTGCTTCTTTCCCCCTGTGCTGCCATCCTTAAGCATGAGGCACCCTGAGATTACCATGTGTGCGCACACTTGCAGGAATGTGTGTGCGTGTTGGGGGACGGGGCAGTCTGCAAGGGGAGGGAGGAAAAAAGAAGGGAAGTCCCCACTCCCTTCATATTCTCTTCTACAGGAAAGCTTTAAAACATGACCACCAAGGGTAGAGATGAAAGAAATACCCAGGAGGAAGTGGTGTGAACCTCTGCCCAGCAAGGAGGAGCTGCTGGCAGTGCTCTGATGCTGGCTGTGGGCAGCTGACAGGGTGGACAAGCCAACACTGGGGCCCCTGCTAATCTCAGTGCACAGCCTCCCGGTCTTCTTTCCATGTTGCCCTGCTTTGCCTTTCCTTTCCCAGGCTGATCTCTCAAGTTCCTTCAAGATATAAATAGAATCAAGTCATCCCTATCCTTCAAACCCCTCACAGCTTCCTCTCAGGGTGGACTCTAGCTCTACCCTTTTACTCAGATGGCCGTTTCGTCTTTCCTCACCGTGCTCTAGATATGCTGGTGGTTCTTCCAGTCTCAGGAATAGTCCAGGTTCTCCCACTGCAGGGCCTTTGCACATGCTGTTCCCTCCACCTTACATCTTCTTTTTTTTTTTTTTTTTTTTTTTGTGGTACGCGGGCCTCTCACTGTTGTGGCCTCTCCCGTTGCGGAGCACAGGCTCCGGATGCGCAGGCTCAGCAGCCATGGCTCACGGGCCCAGCCGCTCCGCGGCATATGGGATCCTCCCAGACCGGGGCACGAACCCGTATCCCCTGCATCGGCAGGCGGACTCTCAACCACTGCGCCACCAGGGAGGCCCACCTTACATCTTCTTGATCACATTCCTCACCTTATCACTCCATTCTCAGCTTCCATGTCCCCTCCCTGACACCTTCACTATAATTCTCTATGACAACAATACTCTGTCCATTCTTTCATGGCACTGTAACAATGGTTACAGTGGGTAAATCTACAGGTAGCAGTTTGTTTTCTTGTGGACTGGCCACCTCCACGAGTAGGCTATATGCTCCTTGAGGCAGCAAACTGCCTTGTCCACTGAAATGCTCCTACAAAATGCCTGGCATAGAGCAGGAGGTAAGACCTTGCTCAGCCAACATCATCTGGATTTCTCCAGAGCACAGACACCTTGCGATTGGCTCCATTTTTGGTCAAGAGGAAACACTCTGGTCTTGTAGGAAGCTTCCCTCTAAAACGCCTTGCACGTCCAATCTGCCAGGCCACTCTATCTTGCCTTTCGAAATCTGTTTAAGAACCTCCTACTTCCAAGACACTTTTCCAAACTAACTCTTCCTGATTCTGGTCCAGGACTTGTAAACTGAAATGCCTCCAGAGAGCAGGCAAGTAACTGAA
The DNA here is from genome assembly GCF_949752795.1 of Hyperoodon ampullatus. NCBI lineage: Eukaryota > Metazoa > Chordata > Mammalia > Artiodactyla > Ziphiidae > Hyperoodon > Hyperoodon ampullatus. Next base: position 127,180,106 of record NC_136917.1, read on the forward strand.
AGGGACAGGCCAGGTGCTGGGTAACAGGGAGCACTGGGGAGGGACCATGGTTAACTGTCCCACCTCAATCTTATGTCCCATATATAGGGGACAGTCCCTGCTCAGCTCCAGTGGATGTTAACATGCAAGAAAATCAGGCCCTGTATCATTCGATTATCCATTTTTTAAAAGAGCTAAAAAAGAAAAAAATCTGAATTTCCATATGAAACATCCAGATTTTAAACACGGTGAAGGATATTTCTGCAATCTCTATCAGCCTGATGTTCAAATTCTGCTCTATTCTTTCAGGGAGGTTGCTTGGCACTGCGTTCATATGTGATAAGCACTCTTTGCTTGCATTCCGAGTCCTGCTCTGTGTCCGGTGGACAGGACAGGCTTCTCCTGGGGCCAGAAATTATGCTGTTGCCTTCTGTGCAGTCCCTGCAAAGCACCAAGTGAGCAGCAAACACTATTCTCCCTGTCAATGCCGGTGACTAACAAAGCGTTTCTTAGGAAGGCAGCAACCGCCTTTGCTGTTTTGGGAACAGAAGCCTTGCCTATTACGCACAGAAGCACTGCACTTCACACGGGCTCATATATTTTGTTCATTAGGCCTTCATCTCTCAATCAGTGTGAGAGTTACAGACTCTCTCCACTTCATCCATTCTCCTTCTGCCTTGTTGAAAAGTATCCCAGCCTTTGTTCTAAATTCCAATCTCTTTTGTGCTATGATGATGATGTTAACTTTGTAATTGTGCACAAGTCAGCAAACCAGAGTACTGCCTTATTCATCTAGCATCGTCAGGAAATGAGGTGTTCCACATAATTAAACTGTCCAGATAACCAGAGCTAACCAACATTTTAAAGATCAACGTTTAAAAAAGGGTAAATGGAAGCATCCCAAAATGTATTATATACCCTTTTGCCTTCTTTATTTTTAAATTATTTTATATCACTTTTTTTCAGAATAGAAACAAAAGAGTGAAGAGTGATAATTAAGTCTTCCTCCCACCGCAGTGCCCCAGCCTGCCACTTCCCCACCCCTGACAGGTACTACCAGGTTACGGCGTAACTCCTTCCACAGACATTTTATATGGATACAAGCATTTTTCTTTTTTCACAAAAGGTGAGATGCTATGACACTGTCCTGCACCTTGCTTTTTCAAATCTTATATCTTGATCATGACTCTTCATCAATACATAGAGTTCTTCATTCTATACAATGGCAGCATCCTGTTCCATTGTAAGGGTGCAACATTATTTATTTAAGCAGTTCCCTACTGATAGGCATCTAGTTGTTCCAATCTTTCTCTATTATTAAAAAATGCCACAATTATAATCTCTGTATTTACTCCATTTTGTACATGTTTGAGTGTAACTGTAGGTGAAATTCCCAGAGAAGAATCGCTGGGTCTAAGGAAGGTTATGTGCATTTGCAATTTTGGTAACTATTGTTACATCGCACTTCACAGGGTCTGCAGCATTTTTTTTCTCTTGCCATCACTGGCTGAGCGGATTTGTTTCCCCACACCTTCATCAGCACAGTATGTGACCAAACTTTTCTTTTGAAGTTTTGTCAGTCGGTGAATAAAGAACATAAACTCATTTACTTTTTAAAAAAATATTTACGTTGTAGAATGTGGCTCTTATAATGTTCTTTGTCTCTTCTAATATGGTTTGGCTTGAATGTCTGTTCAGATCTTAGGCCTATCTTTTAATTAGGTCGTTCCTTTTCTTATTTGTTTTGTTTTGTTTTGTTTTGTTTTGTTTTGTTTCGGTACATGGGCCTCTCACTGTTGTGGCCTCTCCCGTCGCGGAGCACATGCTCCGGACGCGCAGGCTCAGCGGCCATGGCTCACGGGCCTAGCCGCTTCGCGGCATGTGGGATCTTCCAGGACCGGGGCACGAACCCGTGTCCCCTGCAACGGCAGGCGGACTCTCAACCACTGTGCCACCAGGGAAGCCCATTTGTTAAGTTTTAAGAGTTTTTTGTATACTGTGGATACAAGACCCTTATCTGATATTTGTTTTGCAAATATTTTCTCTGTCAGTGGCTTGTCTTTAATTCATTTACTCTTAATTTGAAGCTTTCTTGTTCTGAATGAGGTTGAGAATCTTTTCATATTTTAAGGACCATTTGTATTTCTCTTTCTGTGAACTGTATAGACATGTCCTTTTGGCCTGTCATGTTAATGACTTAATAGACCTCAGGAAATTTAACTGCTATTTGAGAACTGAATCATTAATATGAACATTGATTGCAACACTATATTGTGATTTTCCAAACTGCTTTGCTCTCTTGAACTCTTGTATTTGTTTTGTTTTTATAGTTTTCTCTTCCTTCCCTAGGTTTAAGGATATGAACCATCACTTTTGCTTTCCTTAAATGTCTGTCTTTCAAAACCCCTGCCCCATCTTGTAATTTACTGCCTCTGATAGTAAAAGTTTCTGATACCAAAACAACAGAATTTGTTATAATAACCTAGGAAGCCTGATTCTTGAGTTGAGTTCATAGGCCACAGCATATATGCTTTACATCTATTTTGGCCTTTCAAGAGTCTTTATCATTTCCTGGTTCCTGGCTTTCTTCAGAATATTCAGAATCATCCGGAAAATGAATTCCTAGTTCTAGCATTTTCTATTAGAACATTTGAGGGTAATCACAGGTTAGAACCCTTAGTCATGAATGGAGCCCATGTGCCCATGTTACTATACACATAAATAAGATTGCCTCAAATAGAGGAAAACATACTGTCTCACTCTCTAAAGCAGCAATATGAGCTTATATTGCTGGGAAGCTTTAAACAAATGATTTTCCAATGGTATTTGCAAGTAGGGGCTCAGTGCAATACCTGTGCTTACAGTCCCTGAACATTTCCCCATGGCTTTATAACGAGTTAACTGTGAGTTCCATGGGAAGGGGATCCATGGCCGTCATAGGCCTGCTACATCCCATAGATGGCAGTAAACACACTTTTTAGCACTTTTCCTCATCTTCATTGGAATCAGGCTCCTTCAGGGAAAGAAAATGAATGCAGAAACTGTGGAGTAATAATTAGCAAACAGATTCTAGTCATTTGAAAAACTGGCAAGAAGCCTTATTAAAGGAGGTAATAATAGTCATATTTTGCGCTTCTAATAGGGCCTTTTATCTCTAGGCCTCCAAGAGCCTGTCTGAGTCATGTAAAGGAAAAAAAAAAAAAAAACAAACCTGAGCTAGGTCAGAAGTCAGGAAACAAGGGCTCTGCTTGACATTCTGTTAAGGCTCTCTCATTTCAAAGTGAAGGTAGAGTGTCTCTGATGCATTTAAATACCAGGAATTCATGCCAGTTAGAAAAGAAAAGGCAGCATAGCACTGTGAGATAAACTCCACATTCCTGGTTAATACTGAAAACATGCTTCTCTCAAAGTTGTTTTTTGTGAAAATAACAATAGAGCTTTAAATACTTTGCCTTCTAAACACATGGACAGCACTATTATTCACAGTGCACTAGACAAATTGAGAAAGAGTTTTTATATCCTCTTTCGTGTATCAAGGCATAATTATCAGCACATCCTTGTATTTATTCCTAAGAGGCTGGAATAAAATCTGCTGCTGATGGATATCAGTCCTCTGAACCTGGTATCATTCATGCTTTATCTCTGGCAGTGGTGGTAGCAGAAGAAAACGACTCCTAACATGTATACAGAGCAAACGCCTTACATCTACAAGATATGGCTGTCTTCCCTGTCCCACATTAAATCCGCATCTTCAGTTTCCCACATAAACTCCAGATCTATTGAAATCTTGGAACATTAAAATTCTCCTTCATTGTCGTCAAGGTTTAGTGACTTGACAACCAGAAGACAGACACCCTGAGTATTCGAGGGAATGTAGGTTTGGAAATAAAGAAGAACAGCTTTCCTGGTGCATTAAAATTTGCTTGGGGCTTAGCAGGAAGAATGTGTTTTATAATAACCATTCTTTGGCTGTGTGACTGACTTTGGGCAAGCGAATTAGCCTCTCTGAGCATCAGTTTCTTCAGTGTAATAATATTCCTATCTCACAAAAGTTGGTTTGAGGATTAAGTGAAATCACGAATGTTAAAGTATGTAGCACAGCACCCATCACTCAGTAGGTATTTGACAACTATTAGTCGTTAAAAAATATACAAAGGCACATGCAACATACACACATGAGAGAGGGAGAGAGAGACAGAGATCCATATTTCCAGTGGGCTTCCCTGATCTTCAGAGATGTAGGCAAGTTGGTCCAAATCCTTAAATTCTGAACCCATCAGTCCTCCTTACAATTCCTACAAGTTCATGACCCTACTTCCGCTTGATTTCTTTCACTACAACTAAATCCAAGGGTTCAAGGTCAACTTAATGTGCAGCTTGCTAATACATATTAAAAACAGCTCCTTAGCTGTTTTGTACACATTAAAAAATCCCATCCTCTCTCACAAACACTGAGAATCTGGTAAGTTGATTAGAGATTCACATTTGAGAAGAGATCGGATCTTGCATCTCTCAGCTTTATGTCATTCTGCAGGCTCTCCCTCCTGCCCCACTATCTTCCAAAAATGCAGGCTTGCAACATGGAGCTCACACACCCGTGAAGCCCCAGCTCCGGGAAGTATAGCCCGGTCTTTCAGCCACCCTCTCCAACCACTTTTCGGGTAGAAAACAGCTCGACCCAACCAAAAGATTGTTCCAGCCTCCATGGAATTATGGAAAATACAATTTCTTCCCTCTTACTACCTCATGATTATTAATTCACTGTAAAACTCAGTACTCAACGTTCTCAAAGATAATGCCACTTCCTTTATTCTATGGAATAATCTATTCTTATGCATTTTATATATAAGAGCATACATATAAAGTAAACAAAGTAACATTAACTGTTTCATACCCTAAGACACATTTCTACATAACAAGCTATTCTTTTAATGATTACTTAATTTTTTTAAGAATCTTAATATTTGTATATAAAGTTTTCCTGTTCATTGCATTCAACTTTTTTTTTTCACCCAGAACACAAATTCTTCTTTTCCTGGTGGTCCAGAATCATCACCATGTATAACTGTGATGATTCTCTGCCCTCTGGGGGTATTGATTGGGCTGTACAGAGCTATTCGCCCTGCACTAAATAACCCAATACTCTTGTGCCTTTAAAGTTATTGTATCTGTTTCTTGGGGTTCTGCCCCCCTACTCTTTTGTCTCCTTGTCTCTTTTTGCTGTCATCAATGTATACTATCTCCAGCAGTAATCCTTTCCACTGTAGTTTCCCTTTGCAGCTTCCAGTCTACTGATTGATGAAAACAAGGCGAACATTAAAATGGTTTTAAAGTCAAAACCACTGGCACAGAATCCCTCGTAAGAACTCTTCTGCAAACAGAGCATGTGAACTGTGATACGTAGACCTTCTAGATCCATCAAGCTGCTCAGCTGTCTTCTTCCTGAGCTGTCCTAATTCTTGGCTAGGTTTTAGATTATTTAAATCCTAGTGAAAATGATCTGAGAGGAGTGACACATTGCTATATTATTTTCCCATTGGTCTTATTTTAAAGTTCCAGATCAATGACATCTGAGGGCTGTGGTCCAGTTTGTTGTCACGGACACCATGGACCACAGAGCACCTGCTCTTACTGGTCAGGGCCCTTGCCAAGCTGGTCGTAAATAAATTCCAAATGTCACCCTGGGACAAACCACTCTAAGATGTAAGGAAGGTAACATATAATGAAAATCTTAAATCAAAATATTTCCTACGAAGGCAAAAATAACCACTCCACAAATGGGAATCAATAAGACCACACAATTTTAGGTGATCAAATGATATTCTCATCACCATGATGTCATAGATGAATCTAAAAAAAAAGTTTTTCTTTCTCCATCCCCTCCCTCCTACCTATCCTTCTTTCTTCTCTCCTTTTTTCCCCTTTCTTGATATACAAATTAGTGATTCTCTTTTTTACTGATGGCAGGAAAAAAAGGTACCAAAATGCTTTGTATTGAGGTTGAGATAATCAAACTATGAATAAAGGCCAGTAGCAAGGATTTTTTTCCTTTCTAACTTTGAGAGTAACCATGCTAATTAAAAAAACAGTATCTTACAGGATTTTCACAGTATGAGCATGTTTCTCCTGAGTTTCACATTATTAACACTTGAAAATTAAGCCCTCCCTATAGCTCAAGGAAACATTTATGATTCTTCTCTTGCAGTGTGTGGGATTCCAGGGACAAGGATGACTGCAAAGGGATGTGTACATGACTGTCATCCAGGTAGTCTCTGGCTGACGAGTGCGGTGTTGGGACAGTGGCCAGATGAGGCACACTGAGTCCAGGCTGGGTGTATCATTCCTAAAAAGATCCTTCCTTGCAAGTCATACATGCATACTCTGTATGCTTTTCTTTTTAGGCATGGTGCCATAGCAACATAGGTAAGAGCTGACCACCTGAGTTAAAATTCTGACCTTGGGCAACTTAACTTCTCTGTGCCTCAGTTTGTTTATCTCCAGTAACAATAGTGTTGACCTCAACACTATGGGGTTGTTTTGAAGTTAATGGAATTGATATATGTAAAGTCCTTAGATCAAAGCCTGAAACACAGTATCACTATGTGTTTATTATCGTCTTCAGAATCCACCAAGCCCTCTAGAATGAGACAGTGTAGCTGGCTTGTGGATTTTTAAGAGCTTGGGTTCTGGGTTCTGGGTTCTGAAGCCAACCCCACGTGGATCCCACCATTTGCCCTCTCACATCCTGGCCCAGTGACCTTGGACATGTTACTTACATGCTCTAACCTTCTGTTTTTTATCTGTAGAAAGGGGTTAACTGTATCTTCCTCATAGGACTGCTATGAGGATGAAATGCATGTGAAGAACCCACAAGATGCCTGGCACAGAGAAAATGCTCCGTAGATGTTCGTCTTGGAGATATGGAGGAAGGGGTGGATGGTAATGACCTGATGACTGTCTACTGAGAATTTTTAAAGGCAATTTCCATATCTTCCTTTGGGAAGTGAGGGAAGCAGCCAGAACAGTGCTGGGGCAGGGAGGGATACAGTTTACACAGTTCTTTGTGCATGCTTAGTTGGGGGACAGAGAGGAGAGAGACTGAAAGCAAAAGAAGACTTAAGGGTTTCTGCCAAATCTTGGAGGTTCTTGAGTTCAGGCGCCTCCAGAAGGGAACACTGGGCTTTCTCTTACAGCCCCTGAGCAGCAGTGAAGCCCTAAACCCAGGGAGATAAATAAATAGCCCTGGAATAGGGTAGGAGAGGACACAGCAGACAAGACCCTAGAATAAACTAGGGTTCTATATTCCGGGTTTTCCTTCAGTTCTCAAATCCATTTCCCTGAAAGAGGACGGGGGAGGATGACTGGGATGGTTTAGCTTCCATTCTGCTACATCATTCACCTGGTACATCTTCCTCCTTTTCCCTCTTGGAAGACTCCTATTTTTCTTTCCTGTTCAAATGTCACTACAGAAGGCCAGTCCTCTTTTCAGCTGTACATGTGTGTTATGGAGGTACGACAAGTTTGTTAGGGAGGGACCATGAAATTTTGAAAATAGCTACTCACCTTGGAGAGCTGTGATTTCTATTTTCCACCATAAGCCTTGTGCAGTTTGTGTATGTTGTGATTTTAGTCCTCCGAAGTGCCTGGATGGAATGGAAAGACATTGCATAGACAATCATAAGTTTTATAAGACTGTGTAGGTCTGTGTCAAGCAATGAAACTTTTCTTTTGCCTGGTATTGACTGTGCTACCCCAAGTAGAGGCCCCGCCTTGCTTATTATCCTTGTGTCTAGCCAGCACGTGTGCCTGACACAGAGCCTGGTGCAGAGCTGTCCAACCGTGCAGCAAGAATGAAGCTCCCCCTACACCCTGAACCCAATCTATCTCCGTTAACTGTCTCCCGTCTTCCAAGGGTAGCCCTCTTAAATCATATAAAGCAAGTCTACAACTTTTCCTGGATTTTCGTATCTGCAGACAACTGTCAGACTTACCACTCACCCTCATTTCCTCCCAAATATCTCCCTGTCCTTGGTCCATACTGTTTCTCCTATACCACTGTCTTAATTCCCCTTACTTCTGGTGGCTCTGCCCCAGACTCGTTCAAGTTCATCAACACACCTTTTAAAATGCTGCCCACGGAATCGAACTCATCTCGCCTCCTCTGGCCTGCTGCCCTCCGCCTATTGTCTCCTTGTTAATTGAACTACCCATCATTTACGGGGCTCACTTCGGGCTCCTTCACGGTGCCCCCTCCTCCACCTCCCCCACCCACCCCCCGTCAGGCACTAAGTCCTATTGACTGTTCCGACTAAATATTGAGCAGCTACAGTAGGTATTCAGACAGTATGTGGTGAAGGAATATAAATGAATAAAATTCATCATTTTAGATTCATTCCTTCTGCCTCTGTCTTGAGCGAGGATTTTATTTTGCTTTGCTTTTTAAAAATTTCAAATGTATAGAAAAGCTGAAAGAAATTGTGATGAATACCAATATACACTTCCCCTAGATTCATCAATTGTTAACTTTTTGCCTCAATTGCTTCCTCTCCCCCGACTCTATCTTCCTCCCATTCTCTCTCCCCACAGAACACACACATGCTTTTGAAAATTTGTTGTCAAACCATCTGAAAGTAAGTTGCAGGCACTGTGACATATAACTGTTAAATACTGCAGCACCCATCCCCCAAGAACTATGAAATATTCCATAGAGAACAAATTATTTCCCACAAATACCTTCAGAGTGAGGGCTTATAAGCTAGGGTTTATGGGTGGGTTTTAGGGGGTCCATGAACATCATGAAATCATATGCACAATTGTGAACATATAAGCAGTTTTCTGGGGAGGAAGTTCACAGCTTTCATCACAGCCTCCAAACTGATGTGGGCTCCCCTCTGGTCTCTCCCTCTTAATATTATAGGTAGGGTAGCAATATGGTCAGTTGTGGGTTTTCAGCTACCTCAAACTAGTAAAAATTCAGAGGCTACCTAAAACGTATTCAGCTGCTTCCTATTGGCTGCATGAGATAGTTAATATTTCTTAGAATGACACAGAGAACCCTTGCAATCATGCTTCTGAGGACATTTCCAGTCTCTTCTTTTACAGTTACCTCCTCCCCAGAGGCAACTGGCCACTTGCCTCCAGCCAGGCCATGCTCTGAGCTTCACCTCATCCCACGCCCACTTCCTACTTATTTGCCCTCTTAGAAAACACCTCTTTCCCTTTCAAGACCCAACTCAGTTGCCACCACCTCTGGGAAGGCCTCCCCAACCATAACCCCAGTTGCTTCTGACTATAATTTGTACCTTCCTCTATTATATGATTTATCATATTTACTATGCTGGTTTACATAGCTTCATCCTCACTGACACTGTGAAGCACTCGACATATAGATAAATGGACACATGTTGAAAGGATCACACAGCCCTTGCTAATCGCCTGGACACCTGACCCACCTCTCCACCCTGTCACTGAGCCCCATTTGCACCCTGACTCCAGTGGGCTTTCCTGGTCTCAGACCCCAGTTTTGCCTTCACCAGAGGCTTTTGTGTCTCTCCCTGTGTGATGCTCTCAGCTCCTCTAATTTTGGCAGATGACTTCGTATCCACATCCCTAGAGTCCCTTGGCTGTTCAAATCCAATCACTTGAAAAGACAAGCCTATATCCATACATGGTTAAGGATTCCACAAGATTTAGAGGGCCATAGACACCAGGAAATGGATGTCTGTCCAGGCACTGGGACACCAGGAAAAGCTTGAAATGCAATCAGTTCCAGGCCCTTGTTGAAAAAGCACCAAGCTGCACTGCAGTGGGGCTGCTCCTCAGAATTGAATGTGATGCTATGGCAGGCTGAGCTCTAAAAGCTGGCGTCGGGAGAGGTGGCAAGTTCTCTGGCAACACCCCTGCACTGGGGGGGAGGAAAGGGCACAAGCTGGAGGCTGTTTTCTTTGATTTTCTCTGGGGGACTCTACTGTGCATTTCCAACACTGGTACTAACACCGCTAATCTAGACATCAGACCCGAACTAGCAAGAAGGCCAGCAAACGGTCTTTTGGCTGGAGTCCAGGTCTGCAGCACAGGTAAGAGACCTGCACCGTATTACTCCAAAGCAGAGTATGGACAAGCGGAGGAGAGCAGCAGGTTGGAGTAAGAGGGCTGACCATTCTGCTCTGGGTCTATTTCCTTGCGGGAGGGGTGGCCAGAGAGGATCCACAGGAGGGGTTAAGGACTCAGAGGAGAGGGGTTGGGACATCCTGCTGAGCTTCCAGCCTCCTCAGGGAGGGGCCCTCCAGCAGCCATGGGAAGCTCAGAGGCTGCTAAGCTGCCTGCTACTGTCAAGGCTGACCTCAGCTGGCAGTGCCCTCCTCCTCCTGCTTCCCTGGTGGGTTGGCCCCTGTGGGATGTTAGCCCACCTGCCTTCAGAAGTGTGGCTGCCCAGCCCACTTCTCCCATGGCTGTCTTCCTCTCCCGCAGCAGCAGCGCCTGGGCCCCGGTGAGTGATGTTTCTGAACAGATTCAATCCCCTGTGCTCCAATCAGAACGCACTACCAGTCAGGGTGCGTCGGCTCGACGATTTGGCTTCAACAATAAATCTTGCTTTCATGAGTTTAAATCAGACTTTAAAACATCGCCCTTAATGTTCTTTTAATGCAGTTTTCTTCTGAATGACTTCCCTTTAGGTCCAGTCCTTGTCATTAATACATTCCCTTGGCAAACGAAGGAGGGCTTCTTCGAGGAAAACTCTGCCAGTTTAGGAAACCAGCTGAATTGCCTTGGTGATGCCAGGAGGCTTTTTTTTGCATTTTACAAGGACACTTGAGAAAACAAAACTCTCTGACTGTAAATTTAATTTTCTCTTGACAGCCTTGGTGTCTCTGCAGCCCCAGAAGTTATCCATTACTTCTTTCTTCTGTAATTAAAAATCACGGGGGGGGGGGGGGCGGGGAAATGTACAGGATTAACAAGTTCTAATTTTCATTGATGAGCTCTAAGAGCTTATCAATAATGGGATCAGAAAAGCCGCTTCGCCTAAGCTCTATTTTTCTAGGGTGTCTGCTTTTGATGAAGAGTCTTGTTCAGGGTGGAAAATGCTCGCTTTCCAAGGAGTCCCATCGCCAAAGTCAAGAAGAAGGGGTGGGGCATGCCGCGCCAGCCTCTAGCAGGAGAGCAGCCGGGGCTTTGCTACTCTTACAGACTCAGCACGCAGGCTCCGGGGAGCTGATTACAGGGAAAGATTAAACAGCCTGTCTCTCACACACATTCCTTTTCTATGGATGGCTTCTGCAGAAAAGGAGCTTGCACGTATCTGCTTAGGAAGAAGAAACATAATTCCCATTAAAAGAATATTGGTGGTAATTCCTTTTGAGTTATACATTTGTAGATATAAATACTTTATCAGGGGATAGGGGCATCCATCCTGTTTTATCACCCACAGGGATGCAGCTGAGCATGGGTTTCTTCAAGAGATACTGAGCTGATCGATAGCATCTGGGTTGCGTCATTTCAAAAGCTGTGACATGCGGGCTCCCAGTGAATGTGACAGGCATGTGACAGGAATGAGCTGTTTAACTGACACGCACAGCTTCCACAAAATCCCAAACAATCGGGTGCAAAAATGACTCAGGAGAGGATTTTTTTTTAAAGATAGGTCAAGTAAAGCGTAGATACTGTGAAGCAGAAGCCCTAGCACCTGGCCTTGAGGTTCTTCTCTAGAAAAACAGAGGCCTCTGCTATGTTCAACAGGGGTTGTACTTATGAGTGTCAGGCAGAAATTGGATGGTTTGGTTCCAAAGCTTTCTTGCGTAGAGCTGGAAAGTTCAGGCTATCTCTGGAGACCAAAAAATGCACAGGACAGCAGAAAAGGCCAGCAGCTGAGGATTCTGTCAAAATGATACCAACTTGGCTCCTGACACAAGGAACTTCTTAAACCAAGACCAGAGAATCACAGAGTACTGAGTTGTCCATTTCCAAGAGGTCCCCTTTTCAAGGTCTCTTGCCAGCCTCTGGCCAAGCATCCCTCCCTCCCACAGGGAGAACAGGCAGCACTGCAGCAAAGTCTAGGTGCTGAGGATAGTCACACTTATAGAATACTGGAGGCATTAAATTCGACTAGAGGTGATATTATATGGACAGGGTAAGAGCATGGATTCTAGCCATATGGTTGAGTTTGAATAGAGGGGTCCACTCTCATTAGCTGTGTGATCTTGGGCAAGTTACTTAACCACTCTGAGCCTCCATTTTCTTTTCTGTAAGATAGAGATGATTTCATTGGCATCTCATAGGGTTATTAAAAGGATTAAATGAGTGAATACATGTAAGTCACGTAGAACAGTGTTCAGCATGTAGGAGACACTCAATAAATGTTAACAACTTAAATATTATGCCGTTAAAGCAATGAACTTGCCAAAGACAGAATGATTTGCTTCTCAGAGCCCTCTCCAACTCTACGATTTTAAGCATCCAGATGGCCTTCCTCACTGTTTTGAAAATGTGGGAGAAGTCATACGGAACACAAGGTGATCTTTGGGGGTATGTGGATGGACACTTTTAATTTTAATAACTATGCATTTACTATGTATCAGGAAAAAAATCAAGTCCATTATTACTTGAATATTATCAATCATATTGAAGACAAGCCTTTTAAAAAGTGAAATGTTTTATCACAGAACATATGCTATGTAATATGGGCAAAATCATAATGACATATAAGCTGAATCTTAAAGGATGAGTAATAGTAATAGAGGGGACTCCACTAGGGGGACTGTCTATGCAAAGGCCCAGGGGATAATCCACCATAATACCAGGGAAGAGAGATAAGGCTGGAGAGGAAGCAGTCAGATTCTGGAAAGCCTTATATGCCAGGTCAGCAAGTTTGGACGTTGTCCCAGCAGCGATGGGAAACACCTCTGGTGGATGAGACTGAAGGGGACTCGGAGAAGGGAGCTGGTTAGGACACTTTTGCCAACTGAGAGATGATGAGGAGAGAAGCAGGTGAAGTCAAGAAATCTTTGGAAGATAAAAGAAGATGCCCAGACTCTGGAACTAGCCTTGTCCTGAGGCAGGGAATTGAAGGATCTCAAGTCTTGGCTGGGGCTGGCCTTAACTGTGAGATTAAGTGGCTCCAGCTTTGAAACATTGGGGTTGCCACACCAAGAATTCAGCCAACTCTTAGAAACTTATGAACAACTGGTTGGCTCCAATTATTGGCCAGTCCCTGTCAGTACAGTCTTGTAGTGGCCAGCTCACAGAAGAGAAAACTTCCCCGCCTCTTGACCTTGGACTTAGTCTTGTGACTTGCTTTGGCCAACAATAAATGGGTAAAAGTAATTGTGTGTCAGTGGTAAGCCTAAGCCTTAAGAGGCCTTGCTCATTTCCACCTGCCTGCTTGAGCTTCTGCCATTAGCATGGGAAGAGCAGACATTGGCTAGTCTGCTGATCCCAGAAGGAAAAATGGAGACATGAAGAAGAGAGCTGCCTCAGACACTGCAGCCTGAAGCAGAACTACTAGTCAAGCTCAGTCAAGACCAGGCAAGACCAGGCAGATGCCACATGTCCTGCAGACACAGGAGCAACAGTGAATCCTTGTCGTTTGTGAAGACAAAGACCGAACAAACTTCTGCCCTGCCTCAGGGTGCCTAGCACAGTGCTCTGCCCTACAAAACCTCAAAATCAACATGCTAGTTTCATTTGAGATGCTCACTGGAAATCAACTGGATATCTGAGCTCCCCATGGCAAGGGGAAATCCAGACCCTTCCACGCAGGTGACAGAAAGTAAAAAACCACCAGGCGGTTTCCTTAGCCATGAAGGGCAATGACTGAGCTTGCCGTCCTGTGCCTGCCCGTTGCATAGTCACAGTATCTGAAGGAGAACACTGAAGGTCTACAGTAGTTTGGGACTCACAAAAAATAATTCATTATGCATAATGGTGATGCTGGCAGTGCATGCCAAATGGTGAAATCTAATGTAGCATACAGTTTCATTAAGGCACAACAAAATTAATCTATCCCTTCCCACCAGGAGGTTTAAACAAAAGCAATGGGGAAGGAGCTGCATGTAAAAAGCAGCAATTCATTAATGAAATGAAGACATGTAAAATAATTAGGCTTATAACGCAAGATTAGAGAACTAAATTAACCCTTCTGCTTACTTTGCACAGAATGCAACGGAGAACTTTGGCAAGTGTTAAGTTACTATGGAAATATCACCTCAGAAGATTAACCTGGTAGCCTCCCATGAAAGGAGTGACGTGTCAGTCCGCAACCTAGTAACTGTGTTTTATGATAGTTAAAAATGTATCTTCAAGGTATTTCTGTTTTGGTCCTAGAAGCATGAAAGCAAGCAGGTAGAGCCATGCAGTTGCAAATGAAACAGTTAATTCAAAAACAATTAGGGGTTTGATGTTGACACGCTGTATGCTAACTTGGGTAATTAATAATATTGAAACGAAGGGGCTAATCTAAATCAATGGTGGGCTGAAGCTTTCCTTTGCCTGGTTAGTAATGATAAGCCAAGGGGGACAATTGAGCTTCTTTTCTTCATATCTCCCAAGCCCTCACCTACACAGGGGAATGGTGGAAACGAGGACCCGTTCACATCTGGGGAAAATGCAGCTCAGGATTTTAAACAGACTGGGAAATGGAATGCACACATCCTGACAGGTGCCCACCTGGCCAAGGAGCCTGAGGCTTTGGAACTTGACCCTGGCTTCTTGTACCTTGGCTCCCTGATTTAAGGACTGCAGTAGAGATTTGCTGGCTTGTGTTTCCCGCGCTGAGCCTTCCATGTGTTGTTGGAAGAAGTCTAGACTCAATAGATTCACACAGTAAATCTAGACTCTGTGCATCCTGTCACTGAGGTTGTGGACATGCTGAGAGTTGGGAAGTGAATGACCATGGTTAAGAGTCCACACCCACCCTCTGATGGGGAGAAGCACCTTCCCCAAGGGATAGTGACAGTGAGGAGTGAGAGGGTGGCAGCAAATGGACCACTTCATGGACTCAAGAGAGAGCTTCTCCATGGAGATGGGAAACAGCGCCCCCTTTAGGACTCTACTCACAGTCGCAGCCCCACAAAGAATAGCTGGTCCCAGGCCAGGATCTACAGTTCTCCCACATGCTGTGCGCAAGGCATAGATGCTCTGTGTCTCACACATTCATGACATCATCTCGTTCCAGCTTGCCTTATGCTGGTGAAAAACAGTGGCCATTAATTCATTCTACGGGATGAACTGAGGATCAGAAGGTTGTCTGAGATACTGAGAATCAACATTAACATTTCCTTAGCACCTAGTTTGTGGCTGGTGCTTTTTCTACATTATCTCGTTCCATCTGTTTCATCATCTAATGTCAAAGGAATTGTGTTCCATTTTACAGATCAGTAAACTGGAGCTAAGACACATTCAGCAATTAATCTGAAGTCACTTTAAAGATGACTGTGACTTTTGAAGTTTTTACAGATATACAACTCATCTTCCATGGCAACTCTCCAAACTATTTGGAGATCAGAGCATGTAAAGTCATGGTGAGGGAGGGAAGAGAGACGAGAGATCAAGTTCCTCAAAGACAGCTGCAGTTAATTCTCAAAGCTCTGTGTGCAGGGCTGAGTCCAGAGCACATGGCTTCGTGGCGCTCCCCCTCCCCACTCCCACCCCCAAGCTGCTACTGCAAGTGGGAAGGTGAGCAAGGCTCCGGGGAGAGTAAGGTGAGAACAGGACTGGACAAACCCGTAAGGCCCAAGTGAACAGCAAGCATAATCTTGAAACTAAACGTAGGGCAACTGCTTCAATATAAGTATCTTTCATGAAGAATATTTGAAATTCTGGAATTTCTGTAGACCTAGGACTATCCTATTTGATTGACCAATTTTGAAAAACACTGCATCCCCTTCCTCTCATGTGTCCCCAGTAATCCAGAAAAGCCAGCTTTTCAGCATTGGGTCTTTTCACACATGGCCCTCCTGGCCCACCTTAGCCCAACACAAAAAGAAAGAGAGCAAGGGTAAGAGGAAAAAGACACCCTGGTTTTCTCCTCTGTGGAGTTCTTGGTGCTCTGTCCTATTCTGTGGCTTCTACATGAGCTACTTTTCCATTCCTTCATTTGTTGGTTCCTTCAGTGCTCATCTGGGTACTTGCCACGGGCCAGATATTGTGTTGAGCACATCTCTCATGGTATCTTACTCGTCACAATAACCTTTGAGGAGGGCACTGTTGTCCCTGGTTTACAAATGAGCAAACTGAGGCACAGAAAGGCTGAATGATTTCTGCACGTATCCCGCTCACAAGGGACCCAGGACTCTCCAGCCTCCCTCCACTACACAGACTACCTTCCCTGCCTCATATTTGCAGCCATCAGTTTTGCTAGAAATGTGCCATTATTATACCCCGGAGAGAAGGCATTTCTCCCGCTATCCATATATTCAGATTAAGGTCCCAGGGTCATTCTGGAATAAATGAGAACTTGGAACCCCCTTAGCCTATAGTAATCTTTATTAATCTTTAGTGATCTACTTTGCCTGCTGAACCACACCACAATTTCCAATGCTAAGTAGAACAGTCCCCCCTGAGAGGTGCTGTGCCCTTGCTGGTACTTCTAACAAAGAAAACAAATTGTAAAACTTTACAGATCTGTGAATAGATGGTGTCCAGAGTCTAACATAGTGTCTTGTGCATATTAAGTGTCTGATGAAGATTTGGTCTGAATGAATGAGTGAGTGAATGAACAAATGAGTGACTCTAAAAGGTTTCTGAGGCTTCTCTGATCTTCTCAGGTTATTGCTGTCGCTACAGACTTGTGTGAAAGGTGGATAAACATCAAACAGGCATGTCGGCACTGTCCTGCTCTAACAGTAGCCTACAGCGCGGGTGTAAGGCACACAGTTCTTTGTGGAAACACTTCTTTATATTCATGTTCAGCATTTGGCTGAGAGTCCCCACAAAGGTTGGTGGAATTCATTTTTAGGATTACCTGACATGCATTAAAAGCAACTGACTTCAGAGCAAATACTAAGGAGCCACTTCGTTCATTGTCATTGATTTAATGGGGATCAAAAAGAAAACTGGGTATGAATCTATCATTTTTAGGAAAATTTTGTTTTATTTATTTGAAGGTGGAGAAATCTCCATTCCATGACCCACTTCTTGACTAATTAAATATAGGTGAAGGGAATGATGTAGCTGGTGATTTGCAAGTGCTCAGACTCTGAGGAAACATGACGTGTATGGATTTTTCCATTTCGAAAAATATGTATAGGTAAGATGTATGTATAGATCCTTTGTGCCTAAAGTTTGTGGAAGTGGTTAAGACTCAAGGTCAAATGTAAAGATTTCTCTTTGTGATTTTCTTCCCCGTAATCTGCCTCCTCTCCCCACCCCCCATATCTATTCTACCCTCCTGGGTCTTGGGCTACTTGAACAGAAAAGAACGTATGTATAGTCAACCACGTTTGGAAGGCAGTTTTCATTTACCTCCTGGTGGACTTGGCACTTTGAATCACAACACCTTTTGGATCATTTTGTTACTGTCTCTGCAGACATCTCTGCCTGTCCCTGTTCCGCTGTGCTACCTGATTTTGATTCTTGCAGTGGCTTTGAACTATGCTCCAGTAATGTCATGAACACTTGAGGAATCCCCAAACTTAATCAGCTTACTAACCACCACTGAAAACTCAGTGTTTAAGTCAAATTTGCATTTAATCTATAGATTAATTTGGAGAGGACTGACATCTTTTCTATCCTTCAATAAAGTTTTATAATTAATCTCTATAAAGATCTTGCATATCTTTTGTTAGATTTGTTCTAATGGCTTTGGTTGCATTTTCAGTTGGCATCTTTTTATTTCTCCTTGCTCTTTTTTTTTTTTTGCAGTACGTGGGCCTCTCACTGTTGTGGCCTCTCCCGTTGTGGAGCACAGGCTCCAGACGTGCAGGCTCAGCGGCCATGGCTCACGGGCCCAGCCTCTCCGTGGCATGTGGGATCTTCCTGGACCGGGGCACGAACCCGTGTCCCTTGCATTGGCAGGCGGACTCTCAACCACTGCGCCACCAGGGAAGCCCTAAGTTGGCATCTTTTTAAATTTACATTTTCTAATTGTTTGTTACAGATGTATAGGAATGCTATTGACTTGAGTATATTGATCTTGCTGAGCTCTTATTAATTTAATAGTTTACCTGGTAGAAATTACGGGTCTCCCTGAGCATACCAAAAAAAAAAAAAAAAAAAAAAAGCCTACACTTCCCAAGTACCCTGCAGTAAGAGGACATGTGACCAGTTGTGGCCAATGAAATGGGAGTGGAAGTGACGTGGGTCACTTCCAGGCTGAGGCAGTGAAAATCTCCTGCACGATTTTTTCATCTCTCTCTTCTCCTGCTGAAACAGGTGTGAACACCTGGAGTTGAGACAGCAGAGTCTGGGTTGATGAAGCACTACATGGTAGAGAGTCACTCAGAACTCCAACAGACTGCATGAGAAGGGAATAAACTGCTGTTGTGTTAAGTCACTGACATTTCAGGATTAATTGTTAACACAGCATAATCCAGCCTCTATTGACTAATACAGTTTATCTATAGATTCCTTTGGATTTTTTATGTGGACCATTATAGCAGCTGTGAATAATGAGTTTTGTTTCTTCCTTTCTTATTCTTAGGTAATTAAATTTTCATGAATACAAAACTTAACAATTAATGAAGTTGACATGATGTTACATTGTGTAGCTCTTTAATTAAACATTTATTAATTTTGATTTGCGATTTTCCTTTGTGTTCTTTCAGTTTTCAGACATTTGTTAGGCCATTGAAAAGCTGTTAGGCCCCAGGCCCTGTGATAAGAGGGCCTAAAGGTTAACAAGGCCCTGGTTAGGCTGGCTGTTACTTTAACTTAACAGTCTAGGAGCCTGGCCAGTCGATGCTGGAAAGTCTCCCTGTCGTCCAGTTCATCCTTTCCTTTAGGAGGAGAATCAAAGTTAGTTTTCACTCTGTCCTTCTTTTACTTCTAGAATTTGGTGAAGTCTCTGAATATCTTATTATTACCATTTTAACACAGTAGGCATGCTCTAGTTCAAAAAGGTGCAAAATAATAAAACCTGACCTTATCAAAGAATATATGAATCGAAGGATGGTAATTTGCTTTACAAAGGGTTCCCTGCTCCACAAAATGAATTCAACTTTGGTGTCCCTAAAATAGCCAGTTCCCTTGGTGCATGTTAAATATAATTCAATTTACAAAAATTCAATTTGCATATAACCTTTTCAGTAGCACATCCATTGTGCACAGCAATGTATACTTGTAATTGGCTGCAAATTGCCAGGAGACTACCTTTGCACATATCGTTCCTAGATGTGCAATTTTTTCTTAATCTCCAAGGGACAGAGGAGTGGAGTGGCTAAATTTCCAGTTGTTTATCTGATCCCACTGACTATGCTGAGAAAGGACATTTGCTAATTATTTGGGTGCAACGTGTGCTATGTACAGATTAATGTTGTGCATTTGGAAACAGGAGATACAGGAAGGTTAAGAGAACTGAACGTGGATTGCCTGGCTGGGTTTGGGATACCAGTCTCGCAGGGCTGGAGAAGCCCTCTCTATTTTGTTGGCTTGACAAGGCATCAGGAGAAAGTGAAATGAAGCAAGGGACAATTTATGGTCATGGGTTTGGATATCATTTTTTTCCCATGAGGCAGTGGAGCTGCAGGAGCATCTTCCCAGGAGACAGACCTAGTCTAGTGACCTGAGCTATGTGGTTGAAGCAGTGTCACAGCTGACCCACCAGCTACAGTGACCTGACCCCAGGGGTTCTGTGTGTACTGGGCTCTGGCCACATGAGTGGAGCCACGGTACTTACTGAGCAAGATAAGTGTGGCATTTTCTCATGTGTTATATAAAAAGTGGCATCTTTTTATGACAAATTGAATTAAAGTAGATTATTGCCCATGATGCCAGGTTGCATCTAAAACCCTTTTCAACCTGAATATTAAAAATCCTGCCTGGCACATCACACTCTCTTTTCAGATATGATACCTTCCTCATGCATTCCCACTGCCTCCTTCCACGTGTGTGATGCCAGGGCCCTTCTCTTCTGATTAGGAAGTTCCCTGCGGAATTTCATCCAGGGCGGCTAACAGCTCTCCTTCCCTAGGCTAGCCTGCAGGGTGTGTCAGACACGCGGCAAGAGTCAGATCCCTCCCTCCTGGAGACACTGGCTCCTCCACCAGCTTCGGGGAAGATGCACTGAAAGGAGCTGAAAAGGCCTATCTAGACCTGGGTTTTTTTGTTTTGTTTTTTTTCTACTGGAGGGAATGACTCCTTATCCCCAGTTCAGCTGAGCAGTCTCTCACACTGCAAGTTCAGCTCCCAGAAGGCAAGGCTTGGCCCCTTCTGGTTCTGAGGCAGGTTCTAAATTAATGCCATAAACTCCTGCGCACAGAATAGTCAGCAACTTGAAAACTGGAATTTCTGCTAAACCAAAGAGAAATACTGTGGTATTTCTTCGAATAAGTCCACATTTGGGATAGCTGATTAAACACTTTATCCCAGCCAACCTCCAACAAAGAATCTGTTATTTCACCAGAATTTACTTTTGCTGTAGTGGGAGGCAGGGCTGCCACCTCAGGTGTGCAGCTGTGCCACACACTACTCTAGGGGCACAATAAGCAGAGATGGATGAGGACACCGCCCCTCAGAGCTAGCAGTTCACAACTTGCACAGCTGTGCCCTGTAGTGGTGGCCCTGGGAAGAGTAGGTCTGATAGATTTCTATCTAGGCGGCCTGAATTTGGGAAAAGAGGACAGCCTAGGGTGCAGACTGACCTGGGTTCACGTACTAGCTTGGCCACTTATAATCTATGCAATCATGGACCACCTGCATAGCCTCTCCCCCATGAACCACACACAGCATCATTTGACTCACAGACTACCGAGAAGATGAAATAGGAGGATGAGGTGGAAGTACCTGGCACATTGTTCATCATAAATGTGACGTTCCCTTCCTGAGAGCGCTGCTGGGAGCTGGGTGAGTCTGACAGCCAGACTGGACAGGTCACCATTCATCCATTTTTCATCTGCTTTGATCCCAGAGGCTGAGGGGATAATGAGAAAGTAACAGACAATGGTGCTGTGGCTATGAGGCCTTCACACAGTCTGCTGGGGCAGTGCCCGGATGTGCTAAGCTTCAGGCACACCCCCTCGACCTGAACCTCTCAGAAAAGTTTCCCCATATTTTTTCTATTTGAGTTAAAGCCAAGTCACTTCCCTGGTGAGGAAAGAAGACGGGCAGCAGGTGGGCGGGTGGGGTGTGAGGTGGGGAGGGCACGTGTGCTCCTTCCGTTCCCAGGGAGAAGAATATTGGTTGGGAATGAGAGAGTACAGTATGAGAATCTGAAATCTCTTTCTCTATATTTCATTTTTTCTGTGCGGCTTTCCCTTTTGTTTGTGGCACTGTGTCCAACCGGGCCTACATGTACTGAGGGAAGGGCTGCCCTTGGAGGGGGCCCTGTGTGTGTGTGTCGTGGGTTCACTAGTTACCAGGTGACCGGCCCGCCCCAAACCCTTTAGAAACTGGGAGGTCACAGTCTGGCTCCTGGGTAGCATCCTTGATCCATTAGGAAACTAGAACCTAGAACCTTCTGGGTTAAGTCGAGCATTTTGTTTGAATGAAGAAGCCTATGCACCCAGACGTGGTGGTCATAACAGATGCGTGGATTCAGAGGCCTCCTCTAGCCTGTGCCCTGGGGAGAGGCAGGGGGATGGGAGCCATAAGGAATCGAAGCCATGGCCTCCTCCGCCTGAGGGAGGGACTGGATTCAGATGCTGCTTTCCCTTTTCTCTCCAAGTTCCAGGGGGAAACTTGAACCTGAGGTCATAGCTCTTCAGATTCAGTGATCACACACATCAGGGAGAGGCGTCTTCCAGGGCCCAGCCCTTAGCTGGGCAACACCAGCATTCATCTCGTTTTTCTGGGGAAAGTCAGGGCTGTCAGTCCTAACCATGGTGTACGACTCAGGGAACTTCAGAGGGGTCCCAAAGCAGCTGCTCATGTTGCTCAGCTCGCCTCCTCTCTGCCTCTCAGCTGCCCAGAATTGACTTTCTTATCCTAGGCTCAGCTGTTCCCTGCCTTTCCATCCAGAGAGAGCAGAAATAGTTTAAGTTGTGGACCGAACAGCAGGAGGCTGACCTCCACCAGGGCAGTGTTAACTCAGGCAAAGCACAAAACCTCCCTGGGCCTGTTTACCTTAAAAAAAAAAAAAATGTCCCTGGTTGAGAGGTTCAAGTCAGTTGTGGATGTGAAAGCATTCTGTAAACCATATACTGAAGACTATGATTATTCTCCTTGGGAAGGCATGGGTGCTGATAAGAGGCGGCCCTGGGTTTCATCCTACTATCTATGGTACAGACATCAAACTAGCAGCCCTTGGAGTCCCAAGTATATTGTGTTTACACAGTGCTTAAAAATATTAAAAATTCATTGCCGGTATTAAAAAAAAAACAGGAAATTTTTACCCTAAAGAAATGGATCTCTAACTTCACTTAAAAAATTAGAAGACCTGGCAACATTGGCCACAGTGACCACCTTGGGCTGCAGCATCTGCCCCGAACACAGTCATGTGCTCACTATTTCAACACAGTCTCCACCATTCCTAGTGTCTTACACCCTCGCCATTCCATCCCCTTGCCTGCCTAGCCCTTGTGGGCATCTGAATTTACAACCCTTGGCCCCCAGGAGTTTACCTGAGAAAGCTCCCTCTTATTTCGCACTTTTTCTTTTAATAGATCTTTATTGGAATATAATTGCTTCACAATATTGTGTTAGTTTCTGTTGTACAACAAAGTGAATCAGCCATATGCATACATATATCCCCATATCCCCTCCCTCTTGAGTGTCCCTCCCACCCTCCCCATCCCACCCCTCTAGGTCATCGCAAAGCACTGAGCGGATCTCCCTGTGCTATGTGGCTGCTTCCCACTAGCTATCTATTTTACATTTGGTAGTATATACACGTTGCTACTACTCTTAATTCGCCCCAGCTTCCCCCTCCCACACCATGTCCTCAAGTCCATTCTCTATGTCTACGTCTTTATTCCTGCCCTGACACTAGGTTCATCAGTACCGTTTTTTAGATTCCATATATATGTGTTAGCATACGGTATTTGTTTTACTCTTTCTGACTTACTTCACTCTGTATGACAGACTCTAGGTCCATCCACCTCACTACAAATAACTCAGTTTTGTTTCCTTTTATGGGGAATATTCCACTGTGTATATGTGCCACATCTTCTTTATCCATTCAGCTGCTGATGAACATTTAGGTAGCTTCCATGTCCTGGCTATTGTAAATAGAGCTGCAATGAACATTGTGGTACATGACTCTTTCTAAATTATGGTTTTCTCAGGGTATATGCCCAGTAGTGGGATTGCTGGGTCATATGGTAGTTCTATTTTTAGTTTTTTAAGGAACCTCCATACTGTTCTCCATAGTGGCTGTATCAATTAACATTCCAACCACAGTGCAGGAGGGTTCCCTTTTCACAATACCCTTTCCACCATACCCTTTCCAGCATTTATTTTTTCTAGATTTTTTGATAATGGCCATTCTGACCAGTGTGAGGTGATACCTCACTGTAGTTTTGATTTGCATTTCTCTAATAATTAGTGATGTTGAGCATCCTTTCATGTGTTTGTTAGCAATCTGTATAACTTCTTTGGAGAAATGTCTATTTAGGTCTTCCACCCATTTCTGGATTGGGTTTTTTTTTGATATTGAGCTGCATGAGTTGCTTGTATATTTTGGAGATTAATCCTTTGTTGTTTCACTTGCAAATATTTTCTCCCATTCTAAGGGTTGTCTTTTTGTCTTGTTTATGGTTTCCTTTGCTGTGCAAAAGCTTTGAAGTTTCATTAGGTCCCATTTGTTTATTTTTGTTTTTATTTCCATTACTCTAGGAGGTGGGTCAAAAGAGATCTTGCTGGGGTTTATGTCAAAGAGTGTTTTTCCTATGTTTTCCTCTAAGAGTTTTATAGTGTCTGGTCTTACATTTAGGTCTTTAATCCATTTGGAGCTTATTTTTGTGTATGGTGTTATGTAGTGTTCTAATTTCATTCTTTTACATGTAGCTGTCCAGTTTTCCCAGCACCACTTGCTGAAGAGGCTGTCTTTTCTCCATTGTATGTTCTTGCCTCCTTTGTCATAAATTAGGTGCCCATATGTGCGTGGGTTTATCTCTGGGCTTTCTATCATTCGTCTATATTTCTGTTTTTGTGCCAGTACCATATTGTCTTGATTACTGTAGCTTTGTAGTATAGTTTGAACTCAGGGAGACTGTTTCCTCCAGCTCTGTTTTTCTTTCTCAAGATTGCTTTGGCTATTCAGGGTCTTCTGTGTTTCCATACGAATTGTAAAATTTTTTGTTCTAATTCTGTGAGAAATGCCATTGGTAGTTTGATAGGGATTGCATTGAATCTGTAGATTGCTTTGGGTAGTATAGTCATTTTCACAATATTGATTTTTCCAATCCAAGAACATGGTATATTTCTGCATCTGTTTTTGTCATCTTTGATTTTCTTTCATCAGTGTTTTATAGTTTTCTCAGTACAAGTCTTTTGCCTCCTTAGGTAGTTTTATTCCTAGATATTTTATTCTTTTTGTTGCAATGGTAAATGGGATTGATTCCTTAATTTCTCTTTCTGATTTTTCATTGTTAGTGTATAGGAATGCCAGAGATTTCTGTGCACTAATTTTGTAGCCTGCAACCTTACCAAATTCATTGATTAGTTCTAGTAGATTTCTGGTGGCATCTTTAGGACTTTCTATGTATAGTTTCATGTCATCTGCAAACGGTGACAGTTTTACTTCTTTTCCAATTTGGATTCCTTTTATTTCTCTGACTGTCGTGGCTAGGACGTCCAAAACTACGTTGAATAAGAGTGGCGAGCATGGACATCCTTGTCTTGTTCCTTATCTTAGTGGAAATGCTTTCAGTTTTTCACCGTTGAGTATGATCTTTGCTGTGGGTTTGTCATGTACGGCCTTTATTATTCCTCTATACCCATTTTCTGGAGAGTTTTTATCATAAATGGGTGTTGAATTTTGTTGAAAGCTTTTTCTGCATCTATTGAGATGATCATATGGTTTTTATTCCTTAATTTGTTTTAATATGGTGTATCACATTGATTGATTTGCATATACTGAAGAATCCTTGCATCCCTGGGATAAATCCCACTTGATCATGGTGTATGATCCTTTTAATGTGCTGTTGGATTCTGTTTGCTAGTATCTTGTTGAGGACTTTTTCATCTATGTTCATCAGTGATATCGGCCTGTAGTTTTCTTTGTGATATCTTTTTCTGATTTTGGTATCAGGGTGATGGTGGCTTCATAGAATGAATTTGGGAGTGTTCCTCCCTCTGTAATTTTTGGAAGAGTTTGAGAAGGATTGGTGTTAGCTCTTCTCTAAATGTTTGATAGAATTTGCCTGTGAAGCCATCTTCATCTTCTGGACTTTTGTTTGTTAGAAGATAATTTTAACTTTAGTTTCAATTTCATTACTTGTGATAGGTCTGTTTATATTTTCTAATTCTTCCTGGTTCAGCCTTGGAAAATTGTACCTTTCCAAGAATTTGTCCATTTCTTCGTGGTTGTCCATTTTATTGGCATATAGTTTTTTGCAGTAGTCTCTTATAATCCTTTATATTTCTGCAGTGTCAGTTGTGATTTCTTTTTCATTTCTAAGTTGTTGTTTTTTTTTGCGGTACGCAGACCTCTCACTGTTGTGGCTTCTCCCGTTGTGGAGCACAGGCTCCGGACACGCAGGCTCAGCGGCCATGGCTCACAGGCCTAGCCGCTCCACGGCATGTGGGATCTTCCCAGACCGGGGCACGAACCCGTGTCCCCTGCATTGGCAGGCAGACTCTCGACCACTGCACCACCAGGGAAGCCCTTCATTTCTAATTTTATTGATTTGTGTCTTCTCCATTTTTTTCTTGATGAGTCTGGCTAAGGGTTTATCAATTTTGTTTATCTTCTCAAAGAACAAGCTTTTAGTTTTATCGATCTTTACTACTGTTTTGTTTCTATTTCATTTATTTCTGCTCTGATCTTTATGGTTTCTTTCCATCTACTGACTATGGGTTTTCTTTATTCTTCTTTCTCTAGTTGCTTTAGGTGTAGGGTTAGATTGTTTATTTGAGATTTTTCTTGTTTCCTGAGGTGAGATTGAATTGCTATAAACTTCCCTCTTAGAACTGCTTTTGCTGCGTCCCATAGGTTTTGGGTCATTGTGTTTTCGTTGTCAGTTGTTTCTATGTATTTTTTCTATTTCTTCAGTGATCTCTTGGTTATTTAGTAGTGCACTGTTTAGCCTCCATATATTTGTGGTTTTTACAGTTTTTTTTTTCCTGTAATTGATATCCAATCTCATAGCTTCATGGTCAGAAAAGATGCCTGATATGATTTCAATTTTCTTAAATTTTCCGAGGCTTGATTTGTGACCCAAGATGTGATCTATCCTGGAGACTATTCCGTGTGCACTTGAGAAGAAAGTGTATTCTGCCACTTTCAGGTGGAATGTTCTATAAATATCAACTAAGTATATATCGTCTATTGTGTCATGTAAAGCTTCTGTTTCCTTATTTATTTTTTGTTTGGATGATCTGTCCATTGGTGTAAGTGGAGTGTTAAAAGTCCCCTACTATTATTGCGTTACTGTTGATTTCCCCTTTCATGGTTGTTAGCATTTGCCTTATGTATTGAGGTGCTCCTACATTGGGTACATAAACATTGATAATTGTTATATCTTCTTCTTGGGTTGATCCCTTGATCATTATGTAGTGTCTTTCTTTATCTCTTGTAACAGTCTTTATTTTAAAGTCTATTTTATCTGATATGAGTATTGCTACTCCAGCTTTCTTTTGATTTCCATTAGTATGGAATATCTTTTTCCATCCCTTCACTTTCAGTCTGTACGTGCCCCAGGTCTGAAGTGGGTCTCTTGTAGACAGCACACATATGGGTCTTGTTTTTGTATCCATTCAGCCAGTCTTTTCTTTTTGTTGGGGCATTTAATCCATTTACATTCAAGGTTATTATTGATATGTATGTTCCTATTGCCATTTTCTTAACTGTTTTGAGTTTGTTTTTTGTGGGTCTTTTTCTTCTCTTGTGTTTCCCTCCTAGAGAAGTTTCTTTAGCATTTCTTGTAAAGCTGGTTTGGTGGTGCTGAATTCCCTTAGCTTTTGCTTGGCTGAAATGCTTTTGATTTCTTCATCGAATCTGAATGAGATCCTTGCTGGGTAGAGTAATCTTGGTTGTAGGTCTTTCTCTTTCATCACTTTAAGTATATCCTGCCACGCCCTTCTGGCCTGCAGAGTTTCTGCTGAAATATCAGCTGATAACCTTATGGGGATTCCTTTGTATGGTATTTTTTGGTTTTCCCTTGCTGCTTTTAATATTTTTTCTTTGAATTTAATTTTTGTTAGTTTGATTAATATGTGTCTTGGTGTGTTTCTTCTAGGGTTTATCCTGTATGAGACTCTCTGTGCTTCCTGGACTTAGGTGACTATTTTCTTTCCCATGTTTGGGAAGTTTTTCACTATAATCTCTTCAAATATTTTCTCAGACCCTTTCTTTTTCTCTTCTTCTTCTAGGACCCCTAGAATTCGAATGTTGGTACATTTAGTGTTGTCCCAGAGGTCTCTGAGATTGTCTTCAATTCTTTTGTTTTTTCTTTATCCTGCTCCTCGGCAGTTATTTCCACCATTTTGTCTTCCAGCTCACTTATTCTTTCTTCTGCCTCAGTTATTCTGTTATTTATTCTTTCTAGTGTATTTTTCATTTCAGTTATTGTGTTGTTCATCTCTGTTTGTTCTTTAGTTTTTCTAAATCTTTGTTAAACATTTCCTGTATTTGTTCAATCCATGTCTCCATTTTATTTCCGAGATTATGGATCGTCTTTACTATCATTACTCTGAATTCTTTTTCACGTAGATTGCCTATTTCCTCTTCATTTATTTGGCCTTGTATGTTTTTACCTTGTTCCTTCATCTGTGACATTTTTTTGCCATCTCATTTTTTTTTCTTTTTTTTATGAGTGGGATTGTGTTCCTGTCTTACTGGTTATCTGGCCTGAGGCTTCCAACACTGGACTTTGTAGGCTGTTGGGTAGAGCTGGGTCTTGGTGCTGAGATGAGGACCTCTGGGAGACTCATTCCAATGAATATTCCCTGGGGTCTGAGGTTCTCTGTTAGTCCAGTGGTTTGGATTTGGAACTCACACTGCAGGAGCTCCATCCTGACCCCCCCGCCTGTGAATCAAGATCCCACAGGCTGAGCAGGGCAGCAAAAAAAAAAAAAAAGAAAAGAAAATAGGAGAACAATAACAAAGTAAAAAATAAAATTAGGCTAGGAAACTAATAGCTATGTTAGAAAAAAAAATAAAAATAAAAATATAGATGAAACAACAACTGGAAGGTAAAACAGAACCACAATAGTAAAGAAGAGGAGGGGAGAAAAAAAAGGTGGAAAGGGCCTTGGCTGTAGAGGGTGGGGCCTAAGCAGGGGTGAGCTTTGGGTGGTGGGCAGGGCCTATGCTTAGGACCCATGGGGCTGGAAAAGGCCTGGCGGGTTGGGGGGGGGGTGTCTGGCAGGTGGAGCTTAAGCTGAACGGAACAGAAGGGACCCAGGCGTGCTTCCCACCGGGCGGGGTACCCCACCTGGGAGCCCAGCAGGCTTCCTGGGCTCGAGTGGGTGGGGCAAATGCCCTCCGCTCTTCTCCTGCTCCTCTCGCCTGCCTCTACTGATCTCCCCGGCCTCCCTCCTATGTCCTCAGGACCCACGTGGCCTGGAATGGGCTTTGGAGGGCAGGAGATCAGCCTGAGACCTTAGCAGGTTCCCTGAGCCCGAGTGGGCAGGGCAAATGCCCTCTGCTCCTCTGGTCCTGAGGGCCCCTCCCACCTGGCTCCCCTGTTCTCTCCTGGCCTCCCTCCTTCGCCCCCAGGACAAACCTGGCCTGGAGGGGACCTCTGAGGGCATAGGACCTGGCCAGAAAGCCAGGCAGACTTCCCCAGCTGATTGGGCAGGGGACACGCTGGGCCCTCTCCCCCCTGATCTGAGCCCCTGAGGGTCCCTCCATGCATGGGAACTCCTCCCCCACTCTCAGCCACCCCTCAGGGGCACCAGTTCTGTCAAGCCTCCACTTCTCCTCCCTCAGTCCCCCCACGTCCTACAAGTTCACTTGGGGGCTCTTCCCATCTCCTTGGGCATCAGGGTCCCGCACCAGAGTCCGGCAGACACCTTAGTTGTGGGGAAACGTGAACTGTGCATCTTCCCACACTGCCATCTTGACTCCAAGAGCCCCCACTACCACAGTGCTCCCTTCCCATGGACAGTAGACTTGCCTTTTCTGAAGCAGGTAAGGAGGGAAATCCAGGGCTAAGAGGAACGGCATAGAGGACTTCTCCATGAGGCACAGCAAAACCTTGTTTAGGGATGCCCAGTCTTCAACAGCTGTTCCAAGTGGAGTAGATTAAGTTTCCACTGAGCAGCATCTACTCAAACATTGAAAGCAGTGTTCTGATTAGCTATGGTTATGTAATCAGCCACCCCAAAGCTTAGTGGCTTAAAATAATTTATTAATATATTTGACAGTTCTGTAGGTTAACAAGGCTCAGTGGGTGGTAATCACTTACACTATCTCATCCTGCAGTCAGATGGTAGCTGGGTTTGGAGTTGTCTGCAGCCTTAATTGGGCTGAAAGTCCAACATGGCTCATTCACAAGGCTGGCGGTTGATGCTGGCTGGGAGCTCAGTTGGGGCTGTCCACTGGAGCCCCTGTGTGTGTCCTCTCCATGTGGCTAGGGCTTCTCACTATGTGGCAGCTGGGTCCTAAGGGGAAGTGCCCAAAGAGTGAGTGTTTCAAGAGCCCTGGGAAGGAGATGCAAAGCGTCTTATCACCAGCTTCAGAAGTCACACAGTGTCACTTCTGCCATATTTCATCAGTCAAATGCAAGTTGCAGAACCTGCCAGATGCAAGAAATCAGGAGTATACAGAGCATAAATAATGTAAGGCGTGATTCATTGAGGGAGCCATCTTTGGAAACTTAACACCACAGGTAGCATTGGTGAGGCTGGTCCTTATTTCACAGCTCCTTTCACATGTGTGTTTGTTTTTTTTTTTTGTTTGTTTGTTTTAAGAATTTAGCTTTCCCTTTAGCTTTCCCCAAGGTAAGATATTAATGAGATCATATTTGAACTCCCTGACAAAGTAATGCTTCCTTATAAAGCATACTATTATTATCAGCCTTCCTGATTGCTCCCACCTGGATTCCCCAGAAGACAGGATGAGGGACGATATTGCACATAACTCAACAACAAACAAAACTTCATTAAATCCATTGAAATAGCATAGACATTCAGATTTAGTACAGATTAAATCCTATAACCAACAAATTACATTGAATTGCCTCCCAAAATCTGTAGAACCAGATGTTTTCCAAGCCCTACTTCCTTTAGGCAAGCACCCAAAGTAAGCAACGTGAAGGACTATCAAAGAATTAGAACATCCCCTGAGATTTGTTAGGATGGGATTTGACCCATTTTCTTTTAGTCACAGGTTCAGGCATCTTAAAATGAGAAAGAATAAACTTGCAGGATTTGTGAGTGTGAGTTGGCTGAGAAATGGGTCTCATTTAAATTGTATAAAGTGCATCCTTATGCTGCTAGCAGGCACCCCTTTCCAGCCCTGGGGGATTCCCACCAGATCCTCTGGTCAGCATCTGGGGAGCTCGCTGTGCAACAGCATGTCTGACACCCCACTCCAAGTCCAGAATCTTTATCAGGAAAGAGGGTAAACTCAAAATAAAGGTAAGGGTTTCAGGCCATGTAAACTTCTGGGGTAGCAGCAGAGATGCTGGCATTGCACAGCATTTAGATATTTCTCTATGTTAAGCCACTGCTTTTGTTTTTTCTGAACATACACATTTCTTAATATTTTCCTGCTTATTTCTGCTTAACGGCCCTAAAAGGAGGCATTAGGGTTAGGCCAGGTGTTCAGCCACCCAGGAATGCTCCTGCTGCTGCAGACAGCAGTCCCTCTCCCAATGCAAGCTCCGTGGGCCTGCCTTCCACACGCCGCAACCCCCCCACCCCCAGCCTTCTCCTAATGACTCTCAGTTCTCATTCCAGGAGACATCTTTCCTTCCGCATTAGAGGTCGCAACATCCCAGGCATTCAGTTCCAGCCCACAAAGATCTCTACCTTCCTTCCTCCCCTTTGGCCAGTGTACAGTCAGGCCAAGGGAGGAGCAGTGAGCACATGGGAACTGGCTGGAGGCCGATCTCATGGTTTCTAGAAATGTGACATACCTAAAATTGGAGATCCCTTGTGCTCTTAGGCAGGGTACCATTTGTTCAGGCATTCTTCATGTTTCCCTCCCCACCAAATGCATCCATTTCTGCCCCTTTGCCTTTTTTCGCTAAAGAATGCTGTCCCCTACCCAACCCCCACCCCCCCGTCCACTGCCAAAGTAACCTCACTCAAGCTGTAGGCAGCCGCTAACCGAGTCCTGCGTCTTTGCTCACAGTTATTAGAGCCCAGGTGCTGTGCACTGTTGATGTCTGGTTTTCTTCTGATTTTGCCTCTCTTGCAATAAGCATAGGCTGGGAACCTGCTGAAGTGCTGGAGATTCTGCTGAGTTCTGGGATCCAGAGTGAACAGTACCATACAAGAGGAGGCAGCGCTGGGGACAGTCCTTACCCAAACTGGGCATGGGCTTTTGTGTGGGTTCATCTTGCCCATTCCAATAGATTAACCAGTAAAAATCAGGCCTTCTCCACACCAGCCAGCACAAGGCTCTGCCCACAGTGGACACTCAGTATTAACGGCCAGGGTGCTGATGGTCCCAGGAAGCACCCTTAGGCCAGAGGCTCCCTCTACTTCTAAGAGGACCCCAAGTGCCGGGATTGGGTTAAGAAGCCCCTAAAGGGCTACCTGGGAAGAGTGTCCTTAACTCCCGTGATATGTCACACAGGGAAGGTTCAACCAATTTTAAAGTCCATGGCCAGAATTTGTTTCTAGTAGCTTAAGTCTGCTTTCTTAAAGGATAAACTTTATTTTTACAAGTTGGACAGATTCAAGATTGTCCATGTGTAACGACCCTCTTTCTTGCTTGCACTGGAATACTCTTTCTTGAATGGCGTAGTGTCAGCAATCCTGAGTGTGGTGGGCAGCCTTCAGCCTCTCCTGTGAGGCCTGAGCCCATAGGAGAGTAGACATCAGTGCTGTACTATTCATCTTTGACAACAATTAATCATTGCAGAGATTAACTTTTCTCAAATTCTTTATCTTTTTAAACATAAATCTGCATATTTTCTTGGGAACCTGAGCTGGTGAACATTGTGTTTATACACATTTGGGAAGGAAAGGCTTGGGAATCATGCCTTAAAGATGACCTTATGCTCAAGGTACCCACACAACCATTGAGAACCACCACTGTGCCTCACTGAAAGTGCTCACATTCCCTCTCTGAGGAGGTGGAAGCCTGACAGGTCTTCACGTCACTTGCCTAAGGAATTTTCTGCCTCTCTCCAATTTTTTGCCTCTCTCCAGTGTGACAGAGACTTGGCGTGCTAGCCTCAGGGTGCAGTGGGAAGCTTGCCTTTTTAAATTGTCGTTTTATTGATCATGATGTATGCCAGTAATTGCATCTTCTGCTTTATGTATTTTAATTACTTGCCTTTTCTTCCCTCTGTCTTCAAGTCTCTGGGTGATTGGATCACCAAGGGTGTAACTTTAAATAATTCTAATAAAGAAATAAATCTGTTATGATGTTGGCAAGTTGACCCTCTTTATTAGAGCAGCTCCAAAATGAAAATCAGTCTGAAGAGATGCTGCTTGTGGAAGCAGAGTTCTTGTCTTCGCCGGGCTTCAGGACTGAGTGGGAATCGCTCCAAGATGCACACATTGAGCAAAGTAAGGCAGGCTGCAGGCCTGTGGGCTGTGGTGTGTGTAGATGTGTGTGTGCACGTGTGTGCTTTCATGTGTGCACAATCTGGGGACGCCTTTCCCAGAGACAGGAACAACAAGGCTGCTTGCCTTTATCCGGACAACAGGACACATTCCAGGATGGGAAGCATAATTCAAAACAAAGATCATCTGCGCTCCATGTTCAAAAGGAGCTGCTGTATTTTCAGAAAACGTTCTTCTCTCCTCTCTAACTTTCCTTGTCTATTCCCTGCATGCTGTAGGGGTGCTGCATCCTTACTGTGACTTAGGGCAGGAACCAATGGGGGAAAGCAGGGATGTGGCCCCCATCAAAGCTCCAAGGGTTGCTCCTTGAATTGACCTTCCCTCCCCTTGCTGCCCACTGGCCACCTCTCCAGGGCTGAGTCTCACATTTGAGGCAACTACAAGTCAGGTGGTTTGCATAGAACAGCATGTCTCTCAAAGGCAGGATCAGGTAAGAGAAAACTAAGCTCACATCAGACCTCCGAACCAGAAGACACATTTCCTTTTAATTCCTACTTCATTCTGTGAGAAATTAAAAAAAAAAAAAGCCAATTCTGAAACCTGACCAATTCTGAAACACTCTTTATATAATATCTTTGTTACAGAATTACAATGAACAAACATATATAGTTTAATTTCTTTCAAATGATTTCTTATACATTATGTCTGTCACCTTATAAGGCATATAATTTTATTTTCACTTAACAGTTGAAGAAACGAGACTCAGAGGAGCTAAGTGACTTTCCTGAAGTCACACAGCAGTTAGGGCAAAGCCAGGGTTTGAATTTCCCTCTTCTGACTTCAAGATCAGTTCTTTCCAACACATTTCTTTCCTCTTAATTCTTTTGACATTCCTAGCCTATTTCTCGCTTTTTATTTCATCAGGAATCCATATATTACTCTAATGTTATAAAACCACATTTTCCTCCTTTAGTTGCCACTTCAGAGACTGATTTTCCTGGGTGGTTTTGGGGAAATCATCTCCTTACAAACTGGCTGCAATACATGTGTCCATACACAAGAGTCCTTAGTCTGAGTATTCTAATTGCTTGGGTAACAGCAGTTGAAGGGACCTTGCCATGACAGGACTCTGTCCTATGCTGTGAATGCTCCAGGCTTCTGTCCCACTGACCCAGCTTCTCAGGCTCAGGGCTTCCTCTGGGATTTTAGAGGACATTTATAGCTATCATTAGGTATTCACTATGAGCCAGTCTCTCTTCTTGATGCTCAGCACATATTATCTTTTATCTTCAGAAGATCTTTATATAAGATATGGATGATAATGATGACGATCATCCCCAGTTCACAGGTTAGGAAACAGAGGTTCAAAGAGTTTAAGCCATTGTTTATGCAGAGCTGCAATTTATTTTGTCTCTAAATCCCACATTTTTTTCTTTATACTCATTTTTCCTTTGTATTTTGATATTAATTGCTTGGTCTGAGAGAGCAAAAAGATTCTTGATACCTTAATGGCTAAACATATGGAAAGCATCAGTATCAGCACCCTTCAGGTCACCCTTAAAGCCGCAGGATGAAGCCTGGAGCCTGAGGCTCAATGAATGGTGAGTTGGCCTAATGGATATGAGAATCAGGAGTCCCAGACTCTAACTCCAATGCTCTAGCTAAGCACTAACCACCTGTGTGACCTTGGGCGAGTTTCTTTGCCTCTCTGGACCTCCATGTCCTCACCTGTATAAGTAAGCCTTTAAAGGAGGGCCCCTCTGAAGTCCCATCCTGTTCTAAGATTCCCAACACACACCTACTGGGACATGTTCTTTTCCAGGACAATCCTGCTACCCAGAATCTTATGAAGCAATAATACTCAATTCCCCATAAACACAATATTCAGCATTCCCACTTCCCCAAAGCATATGCCACCATGGATACCTGCCAACAGCACTGTGAATGCAAGTGAGGAATGAATGAACATCAGCAGCCAACACGTTGAGTTGTCCTTCTTGTTGTCCTTACCACTGAGCATCTACAGTGGGTATGGGAGATGGTCCTTTATACCAATTATTTCAAGGACATGGTTTCTGCCTTGGTGGAGTTAATTACTTCAGATCCTCTCCTTTACTTTACGGTCCCATCAGCAGCACTATTGTGCCCCAGTCTTCTTTTTGGCATTTTCTATTTCTCAGTATCTCTTTATATTTGGCATACTAATAACATTTTTTTAAAAAAAAAAAAACTAGACTTCAAATAGAGAAAAAAAAAAATAAGACCCAGTGTCTCATGTTGGCTCATGTGGGGAGGGCTGAATGAAGGCCTACTTCATACGTGCAGGAGAAGTGTCAAGTGAAGTGAAGAGGAAAGGATGGGAAGATGTTTTGATTTTGATTTTGGTATTAATCAGCTTCTCTGTTCTCAGTCCTTCCAACTCCATCCTAATTTTACCTTTTATCGTAAAGGCTCAGGACCCTGATGGAGAAGGGGGAGGGGGAGAATATGGGGGGATAGAGAGTGAGATGAACAGAGCCAGTGAAAGATATTTCATGAGCTATCATTTGGCACAGAATCCATAAGAATCCTGATCGTCAAAAGTCAGACCTGCATTTTTAAACACCCAGGTTTTTGTTTTGTTATTGTTTGGTTTTTGTCATTGGCAAGATTGTGATTTTTTTTTTTTTTTTTTTTTTTCCGTACGCGGGCCTCTCACTGTTGCGGCCCCTCCTGTTGCGGAGCACAGGCTCCGGACGCGCAGGCTCAGCGGCCATGGCTCACGGGCCCAGCCGCTCCGCGGCATGTGGGATCCTCCCAGACCGGGGCACGAACCCGTGTCCCCTGCTTCGGCAGGCAGGCTCTCAACCACTGCGCCACCAGGGAAGCCCAGATTGTGATTTTTTTGAATGGTATTGATTTCCTCTGTTGTTCACAAAAGCCCTGTGCACCTCCAAAGGCTGCTTACAGAAGAGCTCTGTGGCCAGGCTGGTACCTGGGCCTGAGGGAAGCCTGCACAGCTCTTACCCACCAGGGGCAAGAGTGCAGGAATTCAGCATTCTCCATCAGTCCCATGCCCCAGGGAGGGAAGGGGCTGGGGAGAGGAGGGTGGGGCCTCTGCTGTGTTTGCCCATGTCTCACAAGCACTTAGAGTAGGAGCGTGTCCAACAGAAATTCCCTTCCCAGGGCTACACTGGGCAGCAGGATGATGAAGGCAGGGAGTAACGTGGTGAACAAAAAGTTGATCTGTGATGACAACCTGGAGAGGCGTGAAAAGGTTTTTATTAATGACGTAGGTTGCAGACAGTCCTGCCCACTACAAATCATGGTCGTCAAATCATGGTCATCGTGTTTTAGAACCGCTGTCGGGGGCTGGCCTTGTGGGGAAGGAGCATACAACTGGCTCAGTCACAGAGGACTCCTGGGCTAGCAGTTGCTATTTTGGAGGCTGGTGGAGAACTGATCTGATCCCACAATAACAACAAGCTGTTTAAAATGGTGGGGGAAGGGCACAAGTGCCTTATTTTCATCTCTATAATAGTGAATGGCCATGAAAGTATGAACTGGCTTATAGGCCAACAAAATGAGCAGTGTGAGATGCAAGGAGAGACCCTCAGAGCATTTTAGCTGCATGGCCATGATCCCTGAAAACACTGACGTGAAAAAAAATCAAATCAATGGATTACTTTGTCTTGATGGGTTAAAAATTGGTCTGCTTTCTTTTTATTTTCCTCACTGATGTTGGATCACTGAATTAATGAATCTGGTCTCTGTTCCCTTCGGTTTAACTTGGATGTAAATGTTGGGAGGAGAAGCCTAGGGTGTGTATCTATTCTAGACAATTGTTTGTATTGGGACAGCTGAGGACTATGGGGACAGAAAAATGAAAAAGAAACAGAGGTGACAAGCAGTGGGTCAAAGTAAGAGTTGTTGAGGTGTAGTGACATAAGGGACCAGGACAAATTGAGATTATAGCAAAGAGAACTTTTGAGATGAATGACTTCTGAAAAACTCTTTATACCACAGACCCAGATAGCTTACAAAAATATTTTGAAGTTCTTGTGACTTACATAAATGCGCGCTTTTATTGTTACGAGACACCATTTTAAGTTGAAATGGGTTTATGGAGTTTCAATAGGATATTCGCTTTGAGTGGGTGGGATAGAGGGACATGATTGCGAATTACCTGAGATCTGAGAAAGAGCCCTGGGAAAGGCACTTAACTCTGTGTAGGATTAATCACCCTCTAAAATCTCAAGTTCATTTACATATATTTCTGAGAGACACTGAACCATATTCTTTTCCTCAGAAGTTCAGCTTGTTCTGTTTACTGACACCAGACTCTCTAAGGCTATTGTCGTGATGGTACTTAAAGCATATTCTGGTTGGCTAAAACATCCTTTGAAATTTTCTCATACCTACTTTTCTCAGAATGTGTACAATGAGGCAAATTCATTTCCTTCCTGTCAAGAAAAGTTAATGATCATTTTCCATTATATTAAAATATTACCCATTGTTATGACTTCAGGTTCATGTTCCTGTAGAAATCTCCATGTGCTGCAGAGTTTAGCTATGCCAAGGCCAAGGCACCTGTGTGTTATTTCAGTTTCTCTTAAAAAAAAACGGGTTGCTGCAGATGAGTTATGTAAAAAAAGAAAGGAAAATCATACCATTTCAGGAGAATTAATAAGTAATTATATTTTTAAACTCACTTTTAGCATAAAAACCCCAATTTTTAACAATGTTGTCTCCAGAATATAATTATAAATGCTACATTGAGTCTCTGAACCAGAAATAAGAGCTTTCCTTTAAGATATAATAAGTGCTTTAAGTATTGGGACAACGTTTCTCTTTTGGGAGAGATGAAAAGTAGAATTACAGGCTACTGCTGTATTGTATTTCCTCAAGTAGTTTAGTTATTGTTGTTATTTTTTTAATTTCCTGCCCTCCTTGGGGGTTCATCATTTGTGCCCACAGAGGACAAAGACGGGTTGGGAAGTGGACAGATGGAAAAACCAGAGTGACCTCAGAGGATTTCCAAATTCCATGAGTTAGGAGGTGTTTCTCCCCGTATTTTGGCAAATGTCCAGTCACTAGGACCAGAATTCTAGCAATGTGAAGGAGACTGTAGTGGGAGCAATGAAAGGAAGGGGAGAAAGAAGATGGGATCTTAAAGTGGAGTGAGATGCTTTTTGGGAGAAGGGGAACATTCACTCCAGCAGGCCAATCCAGTACTGGCTCCTTCCCTTCTCTATTGCATTGTATTAGTTCAACAGGGCTGCCATAACAAATTACCACAGACTGGGTGGCTTAAACAACAGAACTTTTTCTTCTCACAGTTCTGGAGGCTGGAAGTCCAAGATCAAGGTGTAAGCAGAGTTGTTTTCCTCTGAGGCCTCTCTCCTTGCCATGCAGACAGCCAACCTCTTGTTGCCTCTTCACATGGTTTTTCCTCTGTGCACACCCACCCCTGGTGTGTCTCCTTCTTCGTATAAGGACACCAGTGATACAGGATTAGGGCCCCACTCTATCGGCCTCAGGTTAACTGAAACACCCCTTTGAAAGGCTTACCTCCAAGTAACTCACTAGGGGTCACCCATATGACTTAATTTTATCTTAATTGCCTCTTTAAAGGCCCTATCTCCAAATACATTAGATCTCACAATATTTTCTTTTATTTTAGATAACATGTCTCGCACAAAATACAGTAATAACAGGCATCTTTAGATATTCCCATTGCTTTATGGGTTATCCATATATAACCTGGATTTCAGCTACCCACCTCCCCCTCCTTTCGGAGAATAAGATAAACTCGATCAAAACCAATTTCACCATCCATAAAGTCCGAAGTGTGTGCTGTGATTCCTGGGACCATCCAGGCCCTAAGTTTTATGGGGTCCTCCCAAAGAAGTTCACAATCATGGGTGCTGCCTCAACTTCACCCATCACAACCAGACCTAAAACTCAGCTCCTTCAGGGTTTTTCCAAAACCTCCCCTCACACCCAGCATTTTGAGAGTTCCATTACTTTAAGAATTGAGGGCTGGAACCAGGGCCATGGGGAGGGCCTCTCCTCACACAGGGCACAACATTACCTCCTGCCCGTCTCTCTCACTCCCACCCACCCACTTCCCCTCACTTTCTTTTCTTTTCTCTCCTCTTCCACTTATGATTATGACCAAGTCCTCTCCTTATCTCATGCAGACGTTTAATAATAACTTTCTAGCTTGACTATACTCTTGGGTCTCACCCTCCACCCAAGTGGCTTGCTATGGTACTTCTTCATCCAAATATATTCAGGGCTCTCTTTGAGAAGAATTCTGGTGAATACAGTTTTCTCTACCTTGCTGTAAGTACATAAGTCAGCCCCTGGTTTTGGTGCAGCCCCCATGCTCATCCTACACATCCACAGCAGTACGCTGTGGGCACCTCCCTGAATTCCTGCCTCTAAGGGAGCAGGACACTAGCAATACTGCTTGCTTGGTGCAGCCACAGCTGTTCAGAAAACAGCAACAGGGCTGTGCAAAGTGATGCCACCCACACTAGAAGTCTTTTTCATTTCACTGAAATGCAATACTCCCCGGTGCAAAAGCTTAGCAGGTTTCCTGTTTGCAACTCTCAGGTGAACCTATGGCTGCAGGCAGACTGTTTAAACCTGCCTCTTCCAGACTTTTCTCAACTCACAGTCAGTATTTCTGCAGCCAAGGAATTCTCACTTGCCACAGAAAAAAATTCTCTGAATATTTGTGTCTCACCTAATTCAGGTCACAAAGGATAAATGGGCACACTCTCTTTGAACTTGACTTCAGGAGTATGTCTATCAATCCAAATGATCCTGGTTGCCAGAGACTGCAGAATTCATCAGCCTAGGGCCCAATGCCTCCCTGGTGTCTTGAATCTGCTGACAATTCCTTTCTTCCCCAACTTGAGAAGGGATAGTCAAAGTTCTTAACGTTTTCTTTCCTTCCTGTCCCTTCCGTCACTTTCCTTAGTCCCCAGTCGTCGCCAACTTGCACACTCTCCCTAGGACTCAAATACCAGATGGTATCCCATTATTTGATGAAAACTCTCCAAATGAGAGTAAGGATATTGACTCTGAGTATGAGGGCACTCTAGCTATGCAATACTGTCAACTCGCCCGAGCTGCCTACAGTGCAGAAATATACCTCGTGGAACGGAAGCATGCATGCAGTGATTCCTGCAAGATGTCACTGCCCTCATCAGAAGCCACAAAGTCATGAGTTTCTGATACTCCAGTCCTTGAAATAAAAAATCATAACATCTTAGTTTTTTTCTTTTCTGAGCCACTGAGCCAGCCATTTTTGTTAGTTCTCAGAACTTCTTGTCAAGAATATACATTTCCTTTCCTCCACAACCAAGCATTCCCCTGGGTCTATTTGCAAAAGGATATTCTAATGGGTACAATATTTGAATACTGCTGCATTTCCATTATACCTGCCTCCTTATCTTACAGAAATCTATCTGTCCTTCGTCTGGAAATGTGCTGATTGTGGAGCTTGGTAAATCTCAGGCTGAAAGCAGGAGATTTATGAGCTGTCCTCCAGTTCCTGTCTGTTCTCTCCTAAGGCCACAACCCCAAAAGATCAGTCACTGAACCGTGTTTTGGTGTCAACTCTGAAATTCTGCATTTTAAGAACATATCCTAATGAAACCTGGGAAATAGCATGCGAAGGTTTCACTCCTGCCGTACCCCAGAAGGTCACATGCTCTAATTCAGCTTAAAGGGAGACTAATCATATTCAGCATGTGAGTAGAGAGGCTTACGGTTGGAGATGACACCGTCATTTGCATAGGATGTAAAAATGAAGGACCATTAATTTTATAGCATTAATTGAAGAGCAGAAGTGTTAGACCTCTATAATTATCTTCAGTGAATACATTTCAAAGACGTCTTCACAAATGAGGCTTGTGTGTGTGACTGTGGAGGGTATAGATACCAGCAGCAAAGGCAAAGCTCCACACTGTCTTCTTCAAGATGCACAGATTAGCAAATCATTAACTTAAAAAGCTTAACTTGAATCTGAATTGCTTCCTCCGTGTGGAAACAAGACATTGTGGATTCTAGGCTCCTGAGAGGAGATTCTGTCCAGACCTACATGCCACATTTTAGAACCACTGAGAGAGAGAACAGGGGAGGAAGCCCTGCAGCCCTAGGACGTAGGCAATGTCCCTATCTGGTCTCCCAACACCCTGTGCTCCCATCTACGGCAGCCTCACCAGGACCTGGCACTCCCTCCTGCTCCCGATTTTATCTTCATGTCCTCCCTATATTCTAAATTTACAAGTCCTGTATATTATTCCCACAGGTCAAACTCTCAGCAAAATGGCTGTGGACCCACATGGATAAATCATACTCAACAATCACTCTGCAATGTTAGCCGCCTTACTGTTTGCAACCCAGGTCAGCATGGAAAGCAGCTGGATTTAAACAGAAGATCATACAGAACCATGTGAGTTATTAGTCTTAATAGCCAAAAAACAAAGCAGAATAAGGGGAATGGATTTGGGAGTGTGGGGATGGGCATGAAACAACTGGAGGGAAAGTTCAGCTCCATGTTCACAAGCAACATGATGCCAAGGTCAAAAGCAGTAGCCGCAGTTATGATGGTCAACCTTTGTTTCTGTCTGAGTGGGTGAGGGGACGGAGGAAGGCACTGGAAATAGGAGGACTGGGCGAAGAGTAGATGCAGACCAAGGTTTAAGAGCTTTGAGAGTTCTGGTAATTATCCTGACGTGCAAGACTCATCACTTGAAAAAATACGAGCTGCTTTTGAACCTTAGAGCCACAGAATCTCCCTAGCATGTAATTTAGGGTTTCTGGGGGGAAAGGTTGGGAGCCACTGGTGTAAATTAAGTAAGGCATTAGCTAATGAGGTAACATGATGCATACACTCAGTCTAAATGCTCCTGTCTCCAGGGGCTCTGTGGGAATGACAATGCTGGTGGGAATTTCAGGTACCATTGTGCACAGTTTGAGGAGAAACCTGGGGCCTATAGGACTTTAAGGGGGAAGGGT
Organism: Hyperoodon ampullatus; assembly: GCF_949752795.1. Classification (NCBI taxonomy): domain Eukaryota; kingdom Metazoa; phylum Chordata; class Mammalia; order Artiodactyla; family Ziphiidae; genus Hyperoodon; species Hyperoodon ampullatus. The sequence continues at coordinate 127,222,040 of NC_136917.1, forward strand.
AAGCTGTGACAAAGCGAGAGAGAGGCATGGACATATATACACTACCAAATGTAAGGTAGATAGCCAGTGGGAAGCAGCCGCATAGCACAGGGAGATCAGCTCGGTGGTTTGTGACCACCTAGAGGGGTGGGATAGGGAGGGTGGGAGGGAGGGAGACACAAGAGGGAAGAGACATGGGAGCATATGTATATGTATAACTGATTCACTTTGTTATACAGCAGAAACGAACACACCATTGTAAAGCAATTATACTCCAAGAAAGATGTAAACAAAAAAAAAGATATCTTATGCTTGGGAACACTGTCTAACTTTGTGATAAGCTTCTCTAGGTATAAGGGGCTTACTCAGGATGGTGAAGGCTTCCACTAAATTCCTATATAACTCACAGCTCAATTTGCTCTTCGTTTCATGCTTCTTTTACTTGGTTTGGTACTACAGTCATCCCTTGGTATCCAAAGGAGACTGGTTCCAGGACCCTCCACAGATCCTAAAGTCTGCAGATGCACAAGTCTTTTATATAAAGTGGGGTAATACAATCTGCCCTCCATATCTACTGATACGGAACCCACGGATACAGAGGGCTGACTGTATACCCTTTTCTTTTTACTAGCTTGAGGTAAATTTTACATACAATAAACTTTACATATTTAAAGTGTACACTTTGATGTGTTTGGAGATATATATATATTCATGAAATCAAGATATAGGACATTTCTCTCACTTCCAAAAGTTTCCTTGTGTCCCTTGGCAGTCTCCCCTCCTTCTACTTCTGTCCCCAGCAACCACTGACTGTTTTCTGTCACTGTAGGTGAGTGTGCATTTTCTAGATTTTTATACAAATGGAATCATTCAGTATGCACTCTCTTTTGTCAGGCTTCTTCCATTTAGCTGTACTGTATTCCTCAGCACTCCACTAGAGATATTTTCCCTCCCACATCAGAAATAGCCTCATGCACTAAGATGACCATCGTATGACAAGACACATATGTTGCAGACAAAGCAAGCACTGGGTTTTGAATATAACCTTTTTTGAGATGCTCAAGGAACTATATAGCCATCCACCTTACCAGTAAATTAGGAGTATTATTTTGTTTTTGGAAGATGCACAAATTCTTACAGTTTGTTCTTGTTCTGTAATTGAAATTCCAAGGACTTAAGGGAGCTTCAAAACAGTCTATGCACCTGGGTGTGGGATATCCTTACTTCATTTTGTTACTTCCACAAAGTGGTACATCGACTTTCTGTGCGGAATGTAAACCAAGTTGATGCACTTGTGAGTGAGAATGATTTACCTCATGCTTGTTTTTCTAACAGCCCATTGGAGGAACTGGAAATGCCAAGTAGAGGGGATTGGATTAAGTAGCCTCAAAGGCCCTCCATCTTCCTCAACTCCAGGAGGCTCCATGACTCACCCAAAGGTCAATTTGGAAGCCATGTAAATGCAGAAACTGCTTAGGTGTTTCAGGTAAGACTCCGTCAACTGTCAGAAACTTAACAAAAAGTAAGTCAAAAATCAAATCAAATCAAAGAAAGGTAGTGGCTCAAACAGTTGAAATTCTTGGGGGTGCTACACTGGACCCAGAGATTTAATCATGTCATTAGTGCCCAGACTCTGTCTCTCAGCTCTAGCTTTCTCTGTCTTGATTTTATTCTCAGGCAGCTCTCTGCATGGTGACCCCAACATCTCCAGGCATACATCCTGTCACTTCAAGCCTAGGGGTAAGGGAGTTTCTCACCCAGTATCCCCACCAAAGACTGAGTTTTAGTGTGTTGAGTTTGGTTGCATGGTCATCCCCAAAGCAGGGAGATGGAATATGCTCATTGATCAGTGTTGTGTATTCACCCAAGGCTGGGGGATAGAAGGACAGATAGTCAGCCAACTGCAAGGACTAATATTTGGGGGAGAGGAATTCCCCAGTAAGTACCATTACCCAAAGAAAGGGGAATAGATGTTGAACATATAACAAAAGATGCCCACTACAAGTGCTGCTTTCTTACTACCTTGTATATAATTCCCATGACTCCCTTCAAAAAAAAAAAGGTGTTTTTTGTTTTTTTTTTTTTTTAGCATTCCTGTGTGTCTATCTACTTTTTCAGCCTTGTCCTATCTTTGGACATATCTCCAGCATTAAAAAAATTATAACCGAGATTATTCTACACTTCCAAGATTGGAAACCATGATTTCTCACTTAAGGATATCAAACATTCTGTAAAAGTGAGATAACATCTCAATGGAACTTGGTTGGCAGTGTACAGGGCATGGGGCTTCCTTAGGACTCACTAGCCTCACATACGCAATGGAAATAAATAATTCTATACTTCCATATGTGGGAGGTAGAGGTTTGGGGCTCAATCATATCATCTCTGGAAGACCCTTCTCTGATTCTGTTCATGATTTCACAGGTACTGGCAGGTTGATGTAATATATTACTCAAAATCAAAATTCTCACTCTAATTAAAAATGGGAACAAGCTGCAGGTGGTAAAGGACATAATTCATGCTTTGAATAGCTTTCACATATTAGGGAAATTTCCCCACCTTGTGAATCCTGCCATCCCCTCTGTGTCCCGATTTCTTCTGCAAGCTAGGGCACAGCTGTATGACTAGGACATAGGATCAAACATTCCCTTGTGAGATTTAAGTTTAAAAGAGAGTCACATGAAGAAAGAAATGTTGACTAGACTCTGTGTTGAGGAGGGTGGTGGAGAGATGGTCATCTTTCAGAAGAAGCCGCTAAAGCCTGAGTTTGAGCCTGATGGGGTTGCCAAATTACAAGGTCAGTTGAAATCATAGCCTTTTCAAGTCTCTTATATCAGAGTTAGGACCTTAATAGGGAAGAATGGGATCCTGAGAATCTAAATTAAGGACAGATAGGCAGTTCCAATGATTCAGGGAATCCTGAGTTCTTTTATCACCATCAACTTACAGAATGGTGGAAAAGGTCTACTGAAGTCTTAGTTACAGTGCCAGCAGATGCCAGCTGAGGGACACCACCTTATGAGTTTGGAGTGATATGTATAGGATGTGGTACATCTTCAGAACCATGATAAACTTATGGCACTATTTTCCCTTCCATAACCAAAGTGCATGGGATTTGAATCCAAAGGGTAGAAGCAAAAGGACAGTTCTAATGACGTCTAATGACCCCACTGAAAAAGTTTTGCTTTCAATCCCCGCAATTCTGGGCTCTGCCAATATAAAAGTCTTAGTGCTGGGGCTTCCCTGATGGCGCAGTGGTTGGGAGTCCGCCTGCCGATGCAGGGGACACGGGTTCGTGCCCCAGTCTGGGAAGATCCCACATGCCGCGGAATGGCTGGGCCCGTGAGCCATGGCCGCTGAGCCTGTGCGTCCGGAGCCCGTGCTCTGCAATGGGAGAGGCCACAACAGTGAGAGGCCCGCGCACCGCAAAAAAAAAAAAAAAAAAAAAAAGTCTTAGTGCTCGAGGAAACAATTGGTTCCACCAGGAATGTGTGGAATTAGAAAATAAAACCTCTGTTTTAACGAATTAGAAAATAAAACTTCTTGTCAAGAAGAGTATATTTTGGAATTTTCATGCCACTGGAAAAACAGGCAATAAGGGGGTTTTCCATGTCGACTGGGGTGATTGATTCTGATTAACAAGACAAAATAGGGTAGTTTATATCCTTTTGTGCAAGGAGTATTTCTGGAACCCAGGAGATCCTTTTGGGTACTTCTGTGTATTGCCATGTCCAGTGGTAAAATTCAATGGCAACCACATATAAGAAGGATAACTAAGAAGAGGTATGACAGTCTAGAAATGAAGGTCAGGGTCACCCTGTCAGGTAAAGAACTCTAACCTGCTGACATGCTGGTTCTGAACGCAAAAAGAACATGGCATGGTCGTGGAGGAAGGATGTCATTAACATCATCCACATGCGCACGACCACTTGCAGAAACAATGACAACAGCATCCATTCATTTCTCCTCCTTTCTGCATATATACACTGACTAGTCTTCCCTTTTCCTTTTCTTCTGTTTCCCTTCCATTTTTTTAGGGTGTGTGCATAACATAGGGTGGTGATTAGCTTTGTATTTTAGTCTCTGGGGCACAGAATATCAAGATGGGATTGTGACTGAATTGGAGAAGGTGAATATCGCTGAGCTTAGAACTCAATCTGGAAACTGACAAGACTTTTCCTTGCCCCCCTTTTGAGGAGAGAGTAAGCACATTTTTCAGTTGTACAAGGAATAATTGTATGATATTAAGCAAAAGCATTTTGTTCTTGTGATTACAGTTGTTTAGACTATTCGTATGGAAGAAAAGTTTATAGGCTGTTGGACAGCCAAATGGTAGACACAGAAGACATGCTTTATGTTGTGGGTCCCCATTTACATTTTGAGCATCCTTTCAGTGTTTGTGAAATCTTGCATGTTCCCCAGGTAGACGTCAGACACTTGCTTTCTCCATGTCCTTTACAGATAGAGATGAGTTTCCAAGAATGGGACCTAGTTTCCACTAATCAGGTATGGCACATGAGATTTCAGTTTGAAAGAGAATGTCATGAAGAAGACAGTGCCATGAAGAGTGCACTCTGGTGAGGGGGACAGAGACCAATCCACTTTTGGAGGCAGCAGGGCCAGAGGTCCTGGTCATAGCATCCCAGGCCGTGTTGGCAGGGGGAGCCATAGTGCCCTCCCGTGGAGCAGTCTGGCAGTGCAGCCTGGCCACTGTTCCTGTAAACCCTCTTAGCTTGATTCTGAGTCCTCCTAGAGATTCCTAGAGACACCACAAATTCTTTACTAAGCTTCCTTTCCTGCTTCTACTAGCTACAGTTGTTTGCAACTAAAGACCTTCACTGATATCCAGAGAAGCTTTTTCTGCCTGTCACTGTCAATCCTAAAGAGCACAAAGAAGGGAATCTTCCTTTTCTACAGATGTTGGCGTATCCCTGTTGTGCTTGGCTCAAAACTCTGAATACCCATCAGGTAAAGGGAAGTGGTTCAACTTAAACATTCCTTTACACAAAGGGACATCAGTGCAGCTTCAGTTTGCCTAGAAAACTTAAGAGTGGCCCATAAAGGGAAAGCCCATCTGTTTGGGGACATGAAATCTGTTTGTAGTCCACAGGATATCACACACCCAAAGCAGGAACTCCAACTGCAAAGCCTAATTCTATAGACAAACTGTATTTACCCTTATGGCAGCCTAGTGAGATGCATCACTGTGTCCAGGGGGTCATGCATTGGATTAGTTGGTTGCTGTTATAGGTTAACAGGTTTGCAACGTAGTTTTACTAAATCTACATTCCCTCCTGGTGTTGAAGAAAGTTCTGAAACAGATTATTCCAAAAGCACACCAAATGGATTTTCATTTCAAAATTCAAGGCAAGCCATTTCAAGGGCCATCAAGATTTCTAGCCAAGAAGAATATTTAATAAGCCAGAATTCTAAGCATGCTTAAGTTGGTACCTATTGAACATTCATAACAATTATGATTTATTATAAACAGTGTTATAAATAAGGACTGGATAGGTATTAGTGAAGTTGTCCAGTCTATCAACACTCATGTCACCCTGGGTTACAGAACTAAAAATGATGAGAATTATCAAAAGGATGGTTTGCTCCTTGACTACTCACATGTACAAACTATCTTTCCTTTAAAGCCCATTTTAATACGAGTACCCAACATCCCCCAGCTTTGCTGATACCATATGGTGTTGATGTAGGTTTATTTAGGTTCTGTGTTATCTGGGGAACTGAAAATTGACTGGGGAGTTAGACAAGCTCTTATCTCCCGCTGGCTTCTCTGCTTGCTTATACTGCACTTTAAATAAATCACTCAACCTCTGAGCCTCCATTTTCCCATTTAGAGAATGGGATCAGTGACGTCTGCTTTGCAGACTCTTGGGAAGCTGGGGGAATGGCAAGGCTCTGTTGTTTCCTGGGAGGGTAGGAGATATTGGATGCAAATGCACTAGTGGTATTCATGAGAAGGTAGCAACAGCCTGCAAAAGAAAGATATTGGCTTTCCTTAGACTCAATATTCAGAAAGCTCAAAAGCAGGTGCCTCCTTTTTTCACATTTCCCTCTGGAGAATTTCCTGTTATTTCCCTGGTATTTATTGATGGTGGGCACCCACACTCTGAATTCTCAAAAGGAGGAACTGCTTCCTACTCTTGACGTTGCTTACTTTCCTTTTTATATGTGTTTACTTATTTCTGCAGGGGAGTAAGAAAGAGGGAACCTACCTTTTGTGTTAATTATGTGGGTAACTATGTGCATTCATGGAATGATCAGGCTAAGCTCTACCTGCTTGCTTTCTCCACAGAGCTTTCCTTGTAGAAAACGTTTTGGGGCAAGAAATGAGGGGTTCATTCCCAAATGAGGTTCTTCATCCTGACCAAGTTGCCTAGGAGTCATGATACCATCCGTATTAGATTAGGTAAAAGCTAAATTTGTGTACCAAAGAGACCCAGCCATACAGTGACCTACTGAGAATATTCTTTCACAGGTAACAGTCTTGATGGGAGCAGGTCAAGATGGCAGGTGGCTCCTCTCCAGTCAGAGATGCTAAGTGCAATTCTACTTAACTCATATAATGAGACATAACTTAGATTCCACGTGGGATGTGGAGCATTTTCATATGTTGCTGTGTTTGGCTAGGGCCTCCCAATTAAGAGCACCTGCATCATGACACAGTCTTGTAATGTCCAGTGCTCCTAGAAATAGCACTAAGCCACTTCTTGTTCCATTTTCTAACTCGTATTAACTGCAACCATGAGATAATGTTGCAAAAATGCTCAACAGTGATGGGTCTACACCAGCAGGAAGGTTTTAATACTTCTCCTTGAGACTTCTGTTTTGCTGGGAGCAGAAACCATTCGCATGTTATTCCAGTGATGTTTGGCTATCCTTATAGAATGAGAACTTCAGGCCCACCTTTGCCCACCGTTGTCTCCTGTCCTCTGGCCAAACTCTCTGGGGACCTGTAGGGGACCCAGACAAGTGAAGGGTGAACAAAGCACACAGTGATAAGTACCAGGGCAGGCAGAGAGATGTCAGCACATAGAGGTGGGCATTTTCTTAGTCAGGAAAGAACGGTTTCCCAAGGGGTGGGGGGGGTTCGTCTAACTACAGGTTAAACAGGTTAAGATCAGAGGAAGGGAAAGAGTGGTCCAGGCAGAGAGTGACATTCACAAAGCAGTGAAAGAAAGAACAGCAAATACTAACTCAGAATGACTGAAATTGTTCACAAGACCTGGAGGACAGCTGGTGAGAACTGAAGCTAGAGAAATGAATAAGGGTCAGTTCCTAAGGAGCACTGGTTTGCCACCTAAAGAGTCTGGACCCGATCCTGACAGCAGTGGGAAACCATCAAATAATTTTTAAAGGGTTATCATGAACCTGTTTGTGTTTTCAAAAGATGACTTAACCACTCAGAGGAAGGGGTGTTCCTAAATGTGTGGTCTCAGACGCTCTAGCATCAGATTCACCTGGGGTGCCAATTAAAACTGCAGAATCTGCGCCCCACCTCACACGTACTGAATCAGAATCCCAGGGGGTAAACCCTACAAGCTTACACTCATTCCGAAGACATTCTCCACGTGATTCTTAGGCCTACTAGATACTTAAATGTCAGTTGTGGCATTCTGTAGGGCCAAGGGCCAGATAAAGGGGCTTCCAGTCCTAGAGACACAAAAGGAGTCTAATATGGTGGCAGATTTGATGAGGAGGGTGCAGAAACTCTAAACCCCAGCATGGGGGATTAGGGATCTCTGACTTCTTGAGAGAACTTTGGTCCTGAGAAACAAACTGCTGTGATTCCTTCCCCACAGAAACAAACACAGAGAAGTCTGGTAGAAGAAGATAAGAAATAGCTATCCCTCCTCTGGGTGGACAACAGATACTCAAGGAGCCTGTCTGCAGGATGTAGATGTGTTGGGGACAGACTCTGTAAAAACAGATTATACTCCAGGCCAAGAAAGTTTGCAACTTGGAAACACTGATTGGTGGGTTCCAGCAATAGTGCTGTACTTCTAGAATCTTTTATTTGTTTGTCTTTTAACTAACTAAACTCAGTATTCTTCCTATGGCTTAGAAAGTTGACACTGACAGGGACAGAGACATTTTGATTGGTGCATCTGCAGTCCGCCTGCACCAAAGAAAGGTCAAAATGCTCCTCTGTGCTGGCCAGGCTTGGAATCAGTAAGCAGCGTCTGCAGGATTGGAAGGCATCACGCATTAAGACTAGTGAAGCCTGGAAGAGACATGAGCGTTATTCGCTCCTGCTGCAGAAATCACCATCACCTGCATTTTTGCTGCGGTGATTGTTTTGGCTTTTATGTGTTTTCCCCTTGGGTGTGTTGTTTGAGCATCCATGCTGTCATTTTCCTTGGCTGGGAACCCAAAGCCAGTGGGGGACAGACCCAGGAATAGAACCTAACCTTCTCACCCTCAGCCTACTGCTCCAAAACCTCCAAAACTGCCCAGCTGCCTCATACCATGAGTGACCTTTTTCTAAAAAAGAGGCCAGAGACAACAGGGAGGCTTTCCATAATATAGTTCTGCCATGTATATAATATTCACCACATTCAGAATCTGGTTTGAACTGAGAAATTCTGTTGGGTCCTATATTAGGGCAACATTAGCTGTGGAAACAAACAGACCCCAAAAGTGCAGGGGTTTGACACAAAGGAAGCTTCTCTCTCTCTCATGTAACAGTTCAGTGCAGGTGTTCTGGGGTGGCAGTGGTGGATGGGGGTGGGGGAAGGACTCTGTTTCATGCAGTCATTTAACGTTTCAGGTTGACAGAGCCCTGGCTGCCTTCAACTTTTGGCTTCCAAGGTCACTCTGGGCATTGCCCAGCCAGCAGAAAGGGAAACATGGAGGATGGAATATGGAAGTTTTGAAGTTCAGGCCTGGAAGTCGTTCACATCCCTTCTGCTACACTCCACTGGAATGAAATCAGTTCCACGGCCACACCCAACTAAAGGGAGGTTGGAAAACACAAGAGAAACAAGTTATGATGAGCAAATAAGAAGTGCCGAGTAATCTGTGGGTCAAGATGGGAGAGCTTCCAGGAATAGTGGTGAAAAAAGCCAGGAAACTCTAGCAAGGTCCCTCTTCATTCATTACCTGCCATTTCTAATTCATTCATTCACTATCTATTCCACAAGCATCTCTTAAGCTCTTGCTGTGTATGGGATACTGTACTAAATGCTTTGAAGGGATTTTAGGTATACAGGATTTTGTTCTCTCAAGGAGTTCACAGAATGATGGAAAAGCCAGACAAAAACAATGAAGTAAGAGCTATAATAGAGAAGTATGCAAAGAATTACACAAGCATGTAGGGGGAAAGTTCACCTAGGTGGGCCTTCAGGGATGATTAGAGAGCTTTTCAGAACAAAAAGACAGGAAAGGGCAATATCAGATAGGGAACAGGATTGGCAAAGGCATAGAGTTATGAAACAGCAAGGAATATTCAGAGAATGGGGTTTGGTATACAGAATAGGTAAAGTTTAGGATGAGGAGAGAGAGATGTAGGGTAGGCAAAGATGGAGCAAGGTCAGCACTGCATCACAAAATGCCTTGGAAGCCTGAAAAATATTTTCAGTTTTTACCCCTAAGCCAATGATGCTCCTTTTCTCTAATTATACACTGTTTCCCCCTCACTCTTCTCAGACACCTCGTTCAAATTTTTGTTTCATGTATACGTAGTATCTTGTCTCTGAGCATTCTGAATTCCACTATAGGTATGACTTGACTCAGGACTCAAATTACGTCATCGGGACTCACTTTCTCTCCATCTCTAGGCTGTGCCTCCTGCTGTATTTGCAGAAATACGAAGTCTGTATGTCAGGCTTTGCATGGTAGCAAGATGGCAATAGCAGACCTGCCTCCTGTATTCTTTCAAGTTCACATTCAACAGAAAGTTCTGGCAAGTCTTCTCTTGGTGTGTCATTGGCATAGAGGGGCTCATATGCCCATTCCTGAACTATTTTCTTTGGTTTGTAGTTTTTTACTTTTGTGTGTGCGTGTGTGTTTGGTTTTATTGTTCTTGTTGGGGAGGTGAGCATTGTAACCCCTTGGCCCTCCGTCTTGCTGATGCCTTGAATCAATATTTTAGCCCAGGGAATCCTCTGTTTAGCCCAGGTTTTGAACTCATGCTTCCCTACTGGGCTTGGAGTAGTGAACCTAGGTTTCCTTTTGGTTACCCAAAAGGAAACCTAGGTTCAGTTACCAAATGATGGGTGAATGGACACTCAGGCAAGGAAAAAATCCTTACCCAGAATTGCAATGGACAGACTCTGCAGACAAACTGGCTGACTGCCAGGCTCCAAAATATGCCTTGGGGTTTTCTAACATGTCTACCTTTTCATAAACCACTTTTTTTTTTATCCTTCCAGTTCTCTCAGCTGGTCCAAATACTCTCTGTCTTTAAAAATTAAGGGAAACATCTCCAATTCCCTTCCTTTATGGAGCCCAAAGTATTCTCTACTTCCTACAAAAAATATGGCACTTCTTACTTACACAACTCTTTAGAAAGCAAATGCTCTCCACTTCCTACTGCTTGCTAACTTCTAATGACTACAGTTTTTTGTTTTTTGTTTTTTGTGTTTTTTTGCGGTACGCGGGCCTCTCACTGTTGTGGTCTCTCCCGCTCCTGTGCCTTGCGGAGCACAGGCTCCAGATGCACAGGCTCAGCGGCCATGGCTCATGGGCCCAGCCACTCCATGGCATGTGGGATCTTCCCAGACCAGGGCACGAACCCGTGTCCCCTGCATCAGCAGGTGGACTCTCAACCACTGCACCACCAAGGAAGCCCTAATGACTACAGTTTTTGTCCAGCTTGATTCTAAACTCCTTTAGTGAAATAACTTTATACATCTTTATCTTCCCTGATACCTAATTGATATTTCACTTGGTTTACATATTTATATCTCACCTTGTTCTAAAATGAATTTAAGGTAGGTTACAAAAATGCAATGTACAACAGGTGGAATAAAATTTAAAATAAGTTGGTGAGCTCCTTTGGTGAATCCAGTTACTATATAAATTTGACTTCTCTGAGGCAGCCATGATGTGAGGAAGCCCAAAACTAATCATATGGAAAGTGAGCTGCCAACCATCCCCTAGCTGTTCTACCCATCCTAGTTAGGCACCAGACACATGAGTAAAGAGCCATTTCAGATACTGCAGCCCAGGCAGAAGCCACATGGAGCAGGAATCTAGCCAATGGCTAGAACTTAGGACCCAGATATATGACCACAGCCAAGCTGTCCCAGACATATCCAGCCATTTGAGCCACTCCTGGTGAGGCCCCAAACACTGTGGAGCAGACACAAGTCCCCCAGTATGCCCTGATCAAATATTTGACCCACAAAGTCTCATTCAAGGCACTATGCTAGGCTCGGAGGGGGATGCAAATATGATAAACCTTTCTTGTAGCCCTCATGGAGTACAGAAATCAGAAATCTGAAGGAATAGGAAGAGTAAGATTTACATCTAATGGTTCCAGTTCTAGATAAGATGGAGTAATCACACTCCACTCTGTCTCTCTCAGTTATAAAAGCTGGGCAAAATGCACTGAGGACTCTGGAAAGTAAATATTAGCAAGCACGCTGGGAAAGAATGCTAGAATTTGAAGCACCATTTTTCCCTCTTATATTTCATGAATTTATGCATGTATAATGCAGAACCTGTATGCTGAAAACTATAAAATTCTGATGCAAGAAAGCAAAGAAACCTAAATAATTAGAAAGATATACCATTTTCATGGTTTTGAAGACTCACAATAGCAAAGGTGTCAATTGTCCCCAAATGGACCAACAGATTTTATGCAATTCCAACGGAAGTCCCAACAGTAGTTTTGTAGATAAAGACAAGCTAATTCTAAAATTTTTATAAAAGGTCAGTGGAGCTAGAGGGACTTCCCTGGTGGCACAGTGGTTAAGAATCTACCTGCCAATGCAGGGGACATGGGTTCGATCCCTGGTCCAGGAAGATCCCACATGCCACAGAGCAACTAAGCCCATGCACCACAACTACTGAGCCCACATGCCACAACTACTGAAGGCTGCGTGCCTAGAGCCTGTGCTCTGCAATAAGAGAAGCCACTGCAATGAGAAGCCTGTGCACTGCAACAAAGAGTAGCTCCCCTCGCCACAGCTAGAGAAAGCCTGCACGCAGAAACGAAGACCCAACACAGCCAAAAATAAAATAAATAAATTAAAAAAAAAAGTGAGTGGGGTTAGAAAAACCAAAATCATTTTGAAAAAGAAGAATTAAGAGAGATTTAATGAATTAAAATCAATCATAATGTTTGACTTTTAAAACCTCCCATATAAAGTTACCGTAATTGAGACTATGAAATTCATTAACGAATAGACACATAAGTCAATGAAACAGAATAGAGAAGCCAGTAGTAAATCCACATAAATATGATCAGTTGACGTTTGACAAGTACAAAGACAATTCAGTGGAGGATAATCATTTCAACAAATGGTATTGGAATTATTAGGCAACCACATTAAAAAAATTAAAACAACCTCTAACTAAACACTATATCCTCATACCTTAATTCAAGAATTAACTCAAAATGGATCATAGATCTAAATATAAAATATTTTTTAAATATGAATTTTAGAAGACAATATTAGAAGAAATTTACCATGACCTGTAGTTAAGCAAAATGTTTTTCAACATCTCACCAAAAGCATAATCCATAACATTAAACATTAATAAATTGAGATTCATCAAAATTAAAAACTTCTCTGCAAAAGACACTGTTAAGAAAATGAAAAGACAAGGTGCAGACTGGATGAAAATATTTGCAAATGACATATCTGACACAGAACTTGTATCCAGAATACATAAAAAAGTCCCCAGATTCAGCAATAAGAAAACAAACAGGGGACTTCCCTGGTGGCGCAGTGGTTAAGAATCCACCTGCCAATGCAGGGGACACTAGTTTGAGCCCTGGTCCCAGAAGATCCCACATGCCACAGAGCAACTAAGTCCGTGTGCCACAACAACTGAGTCTGCACTCTAGAGCCCACGAGCCATAACTACTGAGCCCGTGTGCCACAACTACTGAAGATCATGTGCCTACAGCCCATGCTCTGCAACAAGAGAAGCCACCACAATGAGAAGCTTTGAGTACCCCCGGTGAGCGGGGGTACTCTGCAAAGAAGAGTACCCCCGCTCACTGCAACTAGAGAAAGCACACACACAGCAACAAAGACCCAACACAGCCAAAAATAAATAAATAAAATAAATTAAAAAAAAAAAAAAGGAAACAAACACCACAATTAAAAAGTGGGCAAAGACTTGAGCAGAGACTTCACTTTTGAGGGAAATGCAAACTAAAGTCATGCAATACCACTACATGTCTATGAAAATGGCTAAATAAAAATACAATACCAAGTGCTGATGAGGATAAGAAACAAATGGATCTCTCATATATTCCTGGCAGGAATCTAAAATCGTACAGCCACTCTGGAAAAGTTTGGCAGGTTCTTATAAAACTAAGCATACATTTATCAGATGGGCCAGCAATCCCATTCCAAATGTACTTCAACAGTTGAGTGAATAAACAAACAAGATACATATTTACATAGGAATATTACTCAGTAATAAAAAGGAACAAACGTAAATGAATCTCAAAAACATGTCAAGTGAGAAGAACCAATCTCTAAGGGTTATATACTGTGTGATTCCATTTATATGATATTCTCAAGAAGACAAAACCGTAGTGATGAAGAACAGATCAGCTGTTGCCATCAATTCAGGTGGGGAAGGGTTGTGACTACAAAAAGAAGGCACAGGGAATTTGTTGGGATGATAGAACTGCTATGTATCCTGATTGTGATGGTGGTGGTTACAAAAAGCTACACATACATTAAAATTCATGGAACTATACACCAAAAAAATAGACAAATTTATGTTAATTTTTAAAATAATATTTCTAAAGAGTGGGATGGAAAAAAGTATACCTGGACAATTGTCTATAAAAGAAAAATGGAAAAAAACCAGAGTACATGAAGAAAGAGGACATCTGAGAATTCCACTAGAGAAACAAACCTTGCCTTTGAGTTTTGACATTTCCAGATTGTGACTGTGATGGGGCCCAGCCCCCTGGTTCAAGCAGTTCTGTTTGCTGAGGTCCTCCTCCAGCCATGAACCATTATATGCTGGCAGCAGCTGTAGGAATGAAGGGTATTTGTATGCTGACAACTTGATGTAGTTAACTATTCCAACTTGCCATCCATGTGAGTGAGCCACCTTGGGAGTGGCTCCTCAAGCCCCAGTCGAGTTCTCAGATGACTGCAAACTTCAGCAGATATCTCAGTACAACCTCATGAGAAACCCCAAGCCAAAACCACCCAGCTAATCTTCTCCCCAATTTCTGGCCCATAGAAACCATGAGAGATATAAGTAATTATTGCTCTTTTAAACCGCTGAGTCTTAGGGTGATCTTCTATATGGCATTAGGTAACAATAAAATATGTGAGCCAACCTGCAGAAAAAAACGCACAAGACCTGTTCAGAAGATAGTTCTCTCCAGAGGCCAAGAAGGTAGGGGTTCTAGGAGGCTGGGCATAAGTAGAAAAGACCTGAACAAAGGAAATGGAAGAAAGAGTTGAGAGGAAGGGACAAAGAGAGAATTCCCCAGTCACCCAGGGTTCTAGGCCTGAACAATCCAGTTATTCCTGCTAACGTTAACGTTAACAATTTCTGCTAATAGCATTAGCAGAAATATCTTAGGGGAAACAGAGCGAGCTGTTTCCTTCATACCCCAGTTTTCATGTTTTGTGACAAATATTGGCCAGTCATTCACCATACCCATTTTCCTTTCTTCCCAGACACAATGCTAGACCACATTTCTCAGCTTCCTGTACTATCCGGGGTGGCTATGTGATGGCATACGGAACATAAACAGCAGTGATGCACAGCACTGCCAGGCCTAGACCACGAAACCTCCTGCCTGAGCCTTCATGCTTTCTCTTACCATAGGCTGACTCCATGGAGAGGATGGGAGGCCCTAGAGGATGGAAGATCAATTAGGTGAAAGGATTGTGGGTCCTCAAGTTACCTCATAGAAGGCCACCTGCCAAATATCTGCATTCAACAATTATGTGAGCAAGAAATAAATTTCCATTGTGTGAAAAAATAAATAAGTCATCAGGATAATGTAAAGTGAGTGTAGGGAAAAACAGGATGGAGTAAAGAATGAGCCCACTACACACACACACACGCACACACATGCATGCACACACACACACGCACACGCACACATGTCTCAAGGTCCTGGGTGGATGCTTGTTAGAAATGCATCACAACCTTATGATCTAGTCTGTCTAGTAGCCAAATCAAAAAGA
Source organism: Hyperoodon ampullatus (assembly GCF_949752795.1). NCBI lineage: Eukaryota > Metazoa > Chordata > Mammalia > Artiodactyla > Ziphiidae > Hyperoodon > Hyperoodon ampullatus. Next base: position 127,237,381 of record NC_136917.1, read on the forward strand.
GAAACAGGATCAGTGACATGATTCACAGAGACCACGAGAATTTAAAAAAAAAAAGTGAAGAAAAAAGAATCACTCAGAAGTGTGACTACTTCCAATAATGAAATTAAATAGAATTTGTCCCAGTGAGTCCTCATAAAAGGACACTGCATGATGTAATCAACAACGTCCTCAATAACATCCAAGCAGCCAGTAGAACCACAAGTTTTATAACTCTGTTTCTTTTTTTTTTTTTTTTTTTTGCGGTACGCGGGCTTCTCACTGTTGTGGCCTCTCCCGTTGCGGAGCACAGGCTCCGGACGCGCAGGCCCAGCGGCCACGGCTCACGGGCCCAGCCGCTCCGCAGCATGTGGGATCCTCCCAGACTGGGGCACGAACCCGCGTCCCCTGCATCGGCAGGCGGACTCTCAACCACTGCGCCACCAGGGAAGTCCCAACTCTGTTTCTTATAATGTCCTTCAATGAAGGATAATAGAAGGGATAAAATGCCATGGTCAAATCCAGTAAAATCTATTCCATGGGGAAAGCACAAAATTTAGTGGTTGAGTTAGTTCTCTGCTAGGTCTGGTTGTACCTAATAGTAAATGTGAGAGCATCTAGAGGTATTAATAAATGTGCAGCTCTTAGTCCCTCCTCAGCCAGGAGTAGATATTTAATAAATATATTTTTTACTAACTGATTCTCTGGCAGTTATGTATATAGCTTTGAGGATGGAAAAGAGAAAGTAGGAGAAGGAGGCCCAAATATCCTGGTGCTACTGCCCTATGGTCCCCGCATTACCTACCAAATCTTATCTGGCTGCTTGTGGTGGCCAGGAATGTTTCACCGTCTCATGTATTTTGCTGTATTTTCTCCCGGTGTATTTTTCTGGAGTGGTATAATTAAGAACACTGACTAGAGAATAAGAAAGGAAGGATAATAAAGTATAAGAACAACTGTAAAAAGTCATTATGATAAGCTTTCAAAGCCAATAATTACCACTCTTGCTTAAAGTGTAAATCACTATTAGTATTCAATTTGAACTACAACTGGGTGCTTGTTATTTAACACAGAATGCTTTTGAGAAAGACCTAACATCTGCCCACAACTGGATTCCTTTCCAAGCATTCCTGGGAGGAGGAGGAAAGGGATGTCAGGAGGGTAATTTAATGCTTATAGTTAAAACCTTGAAAAGGACCCATTGTAAGGGAAGCTGAAGGGGATGAATTAATAAACACGGAAAATAACTTCTGGTTGGCCTTGTAAAGCAAACCCGGAGAGTTGTCTTTAAAGTGAGAAGCTTCAAGATTGGCCTTCTGTAAAATAAAAAGGTCAGATACCACAGCGGGAAATCAAGACTCTTGAAGAACAGGCATACTTTGAGAGTAGCTGGCTTGAAGAAGTGAGGATGGAAGGAACATGGAAACAGGAGAGCTCTGGGCCCAGAGACCTAGGAGACTGATTTAGTAACTGTGGCCAGTGCATATTGCTGGTTATTTTAGTGAACATTAAAGGAAACTAGAGGAAAACTGATCTTTGGTGGGTGGTGGAGGTTTCTACAACAGGGGAAAATGGCATTGTGACAGTAGTTTACTAAGTCTTTGGATAAGGGGTGTGGCAGAGGGAAGATATCTGGAATTAAATGCATTTAAAATATGAGTTGCACACCATGTGTAGTGATAGTCATTTAGATTCCCCTAGAGTGAGGCAAACTAGCTGTGAATCTGACAACAAGATGGATAAATTATTATCCTGACAACTCAAAATCTGGCAAGAGCTGGAGAACTATTCCAGCGGTAATGACAGAAACAGGTCAGGCTCGGAATGAGCCAGAGCTAAGTAACAAATATTTCTAGTATTTTATGCAAAACACCGTTCAACCATTTTTCTTGCAGTTCAGTGAAGCTTAGAAACAATAAAAACAGTATTTACATGACTTTGGAGGAATTCAGGAAAGCCCTGAGGATGCCTGAAATCTGGAGGATCAATGGGTGAAGATGGATTTATGTTAGTATTATTTTAAGTGCTGCGGTAACCTCAGACCTCAGGTTCTGCCTTCAGAGTGACATAAACCTAATAACCTTTCCCAGCCTTGGAAACATTTCTTCTCCTCCAATCTCCAAGGTGATTTCTTCTGCTTCAATCTCCTAAACTACTCTGAACCACTCCTAAGACAATACTATAGATACAGCAGACACACTTGGTTGCCTACTCAACAGTCATTTCACCTTTTTTTCTTGTAAACAAAACCACAAATTTCTTAAGCAAGTCATCCTGTTCTACCCGACCATGTGTTCACTGGACAAGTCGTGGCACTCCCTTTCCTCTTTTCAGGCCTTGCTTGGGAATAAACATGTGACATCATTCTATGCACCAAGATGTGAGGAGGAATCTATTGGAGGGGGGTGGATTTTAGGAAAGGTTTCCTAGCTTTGCAAAGGAGATTCATGGGGGAAGATAGTCATTCTTCTGCTCAATGTTGTCCTGGGTGTGTGTGCTTGGAACTGGGACAGCAATCAAGCAACCGTAAAGGGTACTAGTCAAGGAAAAGTCAACTGAGTAATGACAGCAGCATAGAAAGATGAAAAGAATTAACATCCTTGGACGTCATTAGGACCACCGAATAAGCCAAGCTGGAGCTCCCCATCTTCGGTCTTATAAACATTCTCATTGTTTAAGAAATTTTGACTTGAGTATTCTAGTTTTATATTACTTGCAGCTGAAAGTATGATAACTGGTAAATGAATATGTGTGTATTTATACTCCTTATTAGATATCATAGTAAACATCTTTGCTATTATTACCCACAATGCCTGCTATATACCAGATGTCAATGAATGCTGGTTCCCTAAAGAGGTAAATGTGTGGATAGATAAATATGCCACATCCTAAAACTAGCTGCATTCCCCAGCGTGCTGATTTGCATAACTATCCATCCAGGTGCATAAGCCAAAAACCTATTCTAGGTACTTCCCTATTCCCCTCTCTCTATAGCAGCCAATCCATTGCCAAGGTCGTTCACTTTGCCTTCTAGATTCTTCTCAAACTACTATTTCAAACTACTATCATGTCTTAATTGGCCCAGTGCAGTAGACTCCTAATAACTAGCTTCCTGAAATTTCTCAAATCTGTTCTCCACACTGCAGCTAAAGGGAATCTTTTCAAAATGCTAAATCCGCCACCTCTCCCACCTCCATCCTTAATTAAAGGATAAAGAACAAAATTCTAAAATTCATATCATGCCCACAAGGCCTGTGTGGCCTTGTGCCATCTACTCTTTTTTTTTCAGAGCATGAATTTTTCTTTTCTTTTTTTTTTTTTTAAAGTTATTGATTTATTTTTGGCTGCGTTGGGTCTTCACTGCTGCGCACACGGGCTTTTCTCTAGTTGCAGCAAGCAGGGCTACTCTTCACTGCGGTGCGTGGGCTTCTCATTGTGGTGGCTTTTTTGCTGCGGAGCACGGGCTCTAGGAGCATGGGCTTCAGTAGTTGTGGCACGTGGGCTCAGTAGTTGTGGTGCATGGGCTTAGTTGCTCCACAACATGTGGGATCTTCCGGGATCAGGGCTCGAATCTGTGTCCCCTGCATTGGCAGGCGGATTCTTAACCATGGCGCCACCAGGGAAGCCCGTGTGCCATCTACTCTTTTAGGCTACCTCTTGCCCTTGACACTCTAGCCAGACAGGCCTTCCATTGACTCCTTGGCATGCCTTGCTTTGAACAGACTGTTCTATCTTGTCTGGCGGCTCTCCCCACTGGCACCCCTAACAATCATATGCCCTGTGTGTTCCATCCACCATTTTTCAGTCAGTCTTGCTTTTCCCAGGGAAGCCTTCTCTCTAGTCCCTGAATAGGTGTCTCTCATTATTGTACACTTGGCCAACAACATAGAACTCTCATTCATAGCCAAGATGACCATCTGAACTGGGACACTTCTGAGAGTGAATGGGGGCACTACTAATAATTACACTGGGACAATAGGTATGAATAGAGATTCTTCTGGGCTAGCAGAACATCTGGTCACCCTGTTCTTTGTACTTACTCTTTGCTTATTAGTATTTTTATTTAAAGTCTGCCTCCCCCAGGTGTCTACATGGGGAGGAACCATGTCCTTCTTTTTTGCTCATTATCACATTCTCCATACCTAGCACAGTGCCAGATTCAATAACAGACACTCAATAAATATTTGTTAGAGGAACGTTGGAAAGAATGAATATGATAACTCAGTTTTCATTGTCCTTTTCTACTATTTTTTATTATTCTCCCTAGACCAGTGTTGAGATAATGTTATGCTATATTCTTGCTTCTTATTTTTAAATATCTGATCATTTTGCACAGCACTGCTTTATTGCTGACCTATTCATTTAGTCAACAAGTATCTACTGAACATCTAATATGTGCTGAGCATGAACTAGACATTAGGGATACAACAGCAAACAAGACACAGTTTCTGCCTTCAAGGACTTCACAGTCCCACGAGGGTGATACTTGAAATCCACTAGGACTCTAGGTCAGTTTTTACCAAATTAATGTCTAGCCAATCTGGACCTTGTTATGAAAGAGGTAGTTTGAATTTTTTCATTTCCTTCTCAGTTACATCATTTTTTCCACTTTAGTTCCAAGGCCAGTGCCCTCATAATTTCCATTACTTACTAAAACTTAGCTCCAGGACACATTAAGCTACCTAGGGATAATTTCAGATTCTGGCAATATGTTAAAAATCATATTCATACATATCAACTGGCAAGAAATAAGTGGAAATCTCAAGGTACCTGAAATTAGGAGCTATAAGCTTAGGATATGATTCTGAAGTTTCCCCATGGGTGGTTATCAAATTCAGTAATAGCTAGTAGTTTGGGTTTTAACACACAATCAGGCCAGGATATGAGGCTGTGGGTCCTGTGAGACACTGAATGAAAACTAACCCTTTTCATGAAGCTGGGATGCCCCCCCATAATGAGGGGCCTAGGAAAAAAGATCCATTCACCTTAACAGGGAGTTGATGAAGTTTGCTGTTCTGGGTTAAGGAAAAGGAAAAAAATTATTCCCAGAAAAATAAAAATCCTAGGCCTCTGCCTTATGCTGTATTGAAGTTAGAATGTACACTTCTGTCATGATTTGGAAACTGTCAGGATTAGAAATTTACATAAAAATTAGTCCTGGGACAGCGATATCCCTGGAGTACTCGGCAGAAGTGAACAGGAAATCTCTGGAGTGACACTTCCACAGCTTAGGCCACACAGGATTTTCACAGGAAAGTTTCAATGAAGATGAGTTTATAATTCAAGATGTAGATATAAAAACAGAAGGATAGGTACCCAGTAACCTACGATAATATAATTATTACCTGAAAAAGATAATGTCTTGAATAGAATCTCCTGGAAACAGATTCTGAGGTGATTTTCACGCAGGAGGTTTTTCTGGAGAACACTCTGAGGAACACCTTTGAAAGAGTGAAGAAAGGATTATGCAGAAGGAGATACAATGATACAGTTGCAACAGAAGCCTCAGCTATCCCAAAGGATCTCTGGAGTTGGGATGGCCCTAGAGAATATCCCAAATTGAAAGAGTAAGACTGGGCCTTTATATCTCAATGGCAACCAATCATTGGCTGCAAGTTGCCCCTGAAAGTGGTTATGAACTTGGGAAAGATAGCTCCCTTTGACCAAAGGCAAATCCCAGAGAAACCCAAAAGTGAGCCATCAGCAACCAATGCACCCAGCAACAAAGAAATAAAGGTCTCGGTCTTGAAGTCAGGGATAGGAAGGGGGGACTCTGAGCAGCACAAATCAGCATCCACTACCGTCCACCCTTGGGATGTTCAGATCCATTTACATTTTGTATTAAGTTTGTCCCATCTGGGGAAAGCATCTTCAGGTTTCTGATTGGTGTCATTTCCTGAGAAATCTTCTCCCCCACCCTCTCTTTGGCCATGCCATGCAGCATGTGGGATCTTAGTTCCCCAACCAGGGATCGCACCTGCACCCCCTGCATTGGAAGCCCAGAGTCTTAACCACTGGACCATCAGGGAAGTTCCTTCTAAGGAATCTTATATAGGGAAAGTTAGTGGAAAAACTTAGCAATCCCTGCTGCTGCAACTAGTTTTAAGAGCACAATCAGTTTTCATCATCTCCTTTCCTCACTACCCATTCTAGATTCTCCTCACCCTTGGCTACTACCTTTCATTATCTTAGCAATTTAACCAGTAGAAACTCTGAGGGTCTAAGCTTCTGATCATCATGGCCTTCTGAGGTCATGTCTATTCATTGTGTACTTATCCACTGACCATCCACATTGGGCAGCAGAACATCAAGAGATGCACCAATTGTTCACTGAGTGTGAAACATATTCTTCCCTTTTTTCTTATGTAACAGCTGCTGTACCTCCTCCTGCTGATCAATGTAAATTAACCCTGTATGGAGGGTGTGTACTTCCTTTGCCTACTGTCCTCTTGACATGAGAAACCTAAGTGACTCAATGATCGCCATAGTATAAAATAAAATAGGACTCTTACTATATCCCCTGGTGAAAGCAGTCACCCTCTGGGAATCAGGACTTCTACCACACAGCCTAAAGTTTTAAGGACAGGAAAAACAAATCCAAAAGTGGGTAATTGTGAATTATAGTAACATAAAGAGACAGAAAGTAGGAAAGAGTAGTTAAGAAACACGGTAGGTAGAATTGTGAAGGTTCAATACATATATAACATGAATAAATATAACATGAACCCTTCATATAAGAATATAAGTTGGGAAACAAGCAAAGTAAAAGTATGGCTGGTTGAAAGCAGAAAATAACATGGTGAAAAATAAAAACGAATGTGTATGATTACAATAAATATAAATGGATTAAACTCAACAATTAAAAGGCAGAGGTGCTCAGACTGGATTTTAAAATCAGTTGCATTAAAGAGACACCTAAACATACTAGCACAGACAGACAGAAAGTTAAGTGATGAGAAAAGATTTATTAGACAAATTCTTATCAAGAGTAAGCCACTGTGGCTATATTGTATCAAAAAATTAGGCTTTAAGGCAAAACACATTTTTTATGGATAAAGAGTGTCATTATTTTAAAAATTACCAGGAAGATGTATGGTTCTCAATCTTTATGCACTTAAAAGCATAGACTCAAACTATATAAAGAAATTCAGGGTTTGGTGGTAGCCTACCTAAAATGCTACACCTCCTGGGAGTTTTGCATTTTCACAAGGCTTAGTATCTCAAGAAAAAAGAGATCAAATTTAAGAAAGTGTTACTGGATTAATTTAATCTTAACTATTGAGAAGCAAGGTTAATTTATAAATACACTCTGGAAAGTTTTTAAACAGATCCTTTTTATCTTAAGTTTATTTGCCAAGTACAGCTGTGTTTATAAAGTTGAATTTTTACTTACTGATTCTAGGAAGTAAATTGAGTAAATGAATTGTGGAATTGAGCTAAACTTTCAAAAAGAAATATAAAACCTGAGCCAATTGTCAAAGATTCATTCATCAAGGTAGACTTTCCAGGTGAGTTTCTTATGAAACAGATAGTTTTTGAGAAGTCTGGACTGGCTGACAGATCTGAAACAGAGACAAATTCTGGAAATAGATAGGAATTATTATTATTATTTTTAGAGTTAAGGTATCTTCTATTTTATTTTATTTATTTTTTAAATTGAAGTGTAGTTGATTTACAATGTCGTGTTAGTTTCAGGTGTACAGCAAAGTGATTCAGAGAGATATATAATATATATTATTAATATAACATATATATTATATATTAATATAATATATAATATATATAAATACATATATGTGTGTGTATATATATATATTCCTTTTCAGATTCTTTTCCATTATAGTTTATTATAAGATTGAATATAGTTCCCTGTGCTATACATAGGTCCTTGTTGGTTATCTACTTTATATACAGTAGTGTGTATGTGTTAATCCCAAACTCCTAATTTATCTCTCCCTCCCCTGCTTCCCCCTTTGGTAGCCATAAGTTTGTTTTCTGTGTCTGTGAGTCTACTTCCATTTTGTAAATAAGTTCATTTGTATCATTTTTTTAGATTCCACATATAAGTGATGTCATATGATGTCTTTGCCTGTCTGACTTACTTCACTTAGTATGATAATCTCTAGGTCAATCCATCTGTCCTTTCTCAGATGAAAGTAAAAAGGAATAAATTAGTCAGGGGTTAAATCAGGCACGATTTTGTAACTGGTTATACTGTGATAGGATGAGGAGGTGGAGAGAGGAGGGAAGGAAGAAGGAGGGGAGAGAGAGAACACAAGCACAAAGGCTTTTGCATGGGGAGTAGATCTTGGGAAGGGAGATGATAGATATGTCCTTGATGGCCTCACTAAAGGGGAGATCTGGCTGCTAAATTTGACCTTGCTCCCAAGTAACTGATGAAATGTAACATTAATGTCAGAAAAATGGTAATGAGCTATAGATGCCTGTGGAATCTCTGCCTGTAGAGATTGTAGACAAAATAGACTCTAAGGCAAAAAGCATTATTCAGGCTAAAAAGACTCATTACATAACTTTCTGTTAGGAAAGGTGGGGTTATTTGATTGTGGTGAGCTCAGTTCTTCCACATCTGAAGAGAAGAAAAATTCAGTGGTAAAAAAAGTGTCTGAAGCTAAATTTGGTGGTAATGTCTGAGCCTCAAGTCCCCCTGTTCTTGTCATCCTAAAGAGTCGAATCTCACTAGTAACTCAAAATCAGGTTCAATGTCCAGTTCATTATTAGGCTCTGTCTTAGTTATACTTTTTTTTTTTTTTTTTTTTTTTTGCAGTATGCGGGCCTCTCACTGCTGTGGCCTCTCCCGCCGCAGAGCACAGGCTCCGGACGCGCAGGCCCAGCGGCCATGGCTCACGGGCCCAGCCGCTCCGCGGCATATGGGATCCTCCCAGACCGGGGCACGAACCCGTATCCCCCGCATAGGCAGGCGGACCCTCAACCACTGCGCCACCAGGGAGGCCCTTAGTTATACTTTTGGTGCTCTTTCTCTGACACTTGAAAATGCCAAATATTGTCCTAGTTGTAGTGTTAGAATAAATTAACTTCTTCATTTCTGCTTTCTTTGTAGTCTTTCTTGAGAATGTTCCTTTGAAGAAATTGTGTTTTTATCTGCAGTGATCTGACTAGATATTTTGCAGTTAAGGCATCTCATTTCTGATCTATAGTTTGTTTTGTTCAATGGGATTTCAGTCATGCATCTTTGAAACGCTCTGCCTCTGGAATTTTGGTTTACCCTTGTGAATGTTCTCACTGACTTTGGAAGCAATTCCTTATTGTTGTTGGGCTATTTTTCTGTTTGGCAGTAACCTTTCTACTGGTGTTTACCTTTTATTGATGTATGGTAGTAGGTGACCAGCCCCTTTTTTTGTCACTTACAGGTTGACCTCCGTAGCTGAGGTTTTTCTAAAACTGGCACACAAGGTATAAGCACAGATAACCTTGTAAATTCAGAGGCTGCTTCCCTTGAGTAAAATATCTACAACTTCAGGGTGCTGGAACTTGACACTAATGAAAATTTAAACATACAGCTTAGTGCTTGATGCCTCACACTAAAAGGCTGCCACAAATCTGGGTTTTTGAAGCTGGATTTGTGACATCTCTCTTTTTAGACTAGTGGCCTTCAAATTCTGGTGTGCATCAGAATGATGCAACTGGTAATAAGAAATACAGACTTCCAGGCCCTACCCCATGACATTGATTCACCATTGATTCAGTAGATCCAGGGGCAGGGCCCTGGGATCTCCATTTTAACAAGCTCTGTGGGTGACTCTAATGCAGATCATACTTTAACCTCCATAAAATAGCCGAGAAAGAGAAAAGTACCGCCCCCCTCTGACTTCCAGCTGGACCTTGGTTGTGCTAGAGACTGTCCTGGCACTGACACTAGGCCCTGGTGTTCTCCTGGTGAACAAAAACAATTTCAGAGAACTTCAACATCAGACAAGGCCACTGTGTGACCATGAGAGATCAAGACAAAAGCAAGACCACTCTGCAATCATATTTGAACACAGACGAAAACAAGAACAATGTATGAACCACAAAATACCAAAGATTCCCCCCAAGAACAATGTCTAAACCACAAAATACCAAAGATCCCCGCCTCTCCCAGCTAATACGAGTGACTGATGCTACTTTTCCAGTTACAGCTTATCTTCAGTTCATTCTGGCCTCCTTATCAATATTTCTTGGTGATTGTGGTATCTCCCCTGCCAAGTTAGTATTAGTATTCTTATTGTTTATTTATTGAGATACACAATCATAGAATTACTCCTGCTTCCTCACAGCACCCAATTCAGAGCACAGCCCTGCTTCCTTAACCCCTCCCCAACACAAACCCACATCCTATAAGTCCTAACATTCTCTTGCTGAAACACACCCCCACCACAGTTCCCCACAGTGTGATTTTTCCTTTGCTACAACAACTACTAAACCCAACTTGTTCAACTACAAGTGTGTTCCTGGTGGGCTGTGGCTGGAGGATATTGACAAGGCTCACCAGCTGGACTGATGCTTTCCATTCTTTCTCTGTGGCCAAGGTGTGCTGGCCACTCATGGCTACTAAGCCACTGAGGCATTTATACTCCTGGGCATGTGTGCTCCCTGCTGAGGAGATGTATGGGTATATACTGTATCAGTCATGATCCACACAGGACAGTGCATGTGATGAGGGTAACTGAGGAGAGTTCAGTGAATTTACAGAGGCACTGTCAATAAAGAATAAGGACGCACCAGGGATAGCACCAGCTAGGAGCTGGTACTGTCCCTAAGCCTGAAGGAGCAAGAGCAAGGAGGGGTTACCAGAGACTGAGAGAGCCACAGAGGAGGCCCAGCAGGAGTGGCTGCCTTTGGAAGAGGAAGGCAGCCACTGCTGACCAACTGAAAAACAGGGCAGGAACTGGGGGCACAGATCCCCTGACTTCACTCCTCTCCCTCACTTTGGTCTGCCCAGTGCCTCTGTAGAAGACAAATAAAGCCAGAGGCAAGAAAGCTCAAGATACAGTCCATGTGGTCAGCCTCTAGAGACCAGAGCAGGGCAGAACTGGAGGGGCAAAGGCAAAAGAAGCAGCACATTTACAGAAGTCTATTCTGTTTATTTACAAACCTATTCCTATCACCCGTGCTATCGATATGTGATGCTATCAAATGTTATATAAACGAACAACAGCTAACTACAGAAGCAAAGATCCTATTCTTGATCCTATGAAACTAAGTTGAATGCTTTTTAATTGAAGAATAGTTGATTTACAATATTATATTAGTTTCAGGTATACAACGTAGTGATTCAATATTTTTATAGATTATACTCCATTTAAAGTTGCTACAAAATAATGGCTATATTTCCCTGTACTGTACAATATATTCTCGTTGCATACCTGTTTTATACACAGTAGTTTGTCTCTCTTAATCCCAGACCCCTGTCCTGCCCCTCCCCCTTCCCTCGCCCCATTGCTAACGAGTTTGTTGTCTATATCTATGAGCCTGTTTCTGTTTTGTTATCAATGTTCATTTGTTTTATTGTTTAGATTCCACATATAAGTGACAACATATAGTATTTTTCTTTCTCTGTGACTTATTTCACTAAGCATAATATCCTCTAGGCCCATCCATGTTGTTGCAAATGGCAGAATTTCATCCTTTTTAATGGATGAGTAATATTGTATGTATATACCACATCTTTATTCATTCATCTTTTGATGGACACGTAAGTTGCTTCCATACTGTCCATTGTAAGTAAAGCTGCTATGAACATTGGGGTGCTGTGTCTTTTTGAATTAGTGTTTTTGTTTTCTTTGGATATATATGTAGCAGTAGAATAGCTGGATCATATGATAGTTCTATTTTTAGTTTTTTGAGGAACCTCTATACTGTTTTCTACAGTGGCTGCACAAATTTTAATCCCACAAAGAGTGTACAAGGGTTCCCTTTTCTCCGCATCCTTGCCAACATTTGTTATTTGTTGACTTTTTGATGAGAACCATTTGACAGGTGTTGAGGTGATCTTGTTGTGGTTTTGATTTGCACTTCTTTGATGATTAGTGATGTCAAGCACTTTTTCATGTGCCTGTTGACCATCTGTATATCTTATTTGGAAAATGTCTATTCAGGTCTTCCGCCCACTTTTTAATCAGATTGTTTGCTTTTTTGATATTGAGTTCTATGAGCTGTTGATATAGTTTGGATATTAACCTGTTATTGGTCATATCATTTCCAATTATTTTCTCCCATTCAGTAGGTTGTCTTTTCATTTTGTCAACGGTTTCCTTTGCTCTGCAAAAGCTTTTAAGTTTAATTAGGTCCTATTTATTTACCTTTGCTTTTGTTTCTTTTGCCTTAGGAGACAGATCCAAAAAAATATTGTTACAATTTATGTCAGAGTGTTCTGCCTAATGTTGTCTTCTTGAAGTTTTATGGTTTTACATCTTACATTTAGGTCTTTAATTCATTTTGAGTTTATTTTTGTATATGGTGTGAGGGAATGTTCTAATCTCATTCTTTTACATGTAGCTGTCCAGTTTTCCTGGCACCACTTAATGAAGAGACTGTCTTTTCTCCGTTGTATATTCTTGCCTCCTTTATTGTAGATTAATTGACCATAAGTGCGTGAGTTTATATCTGGGCCTTCTATTCTGTTGCACTGATCTATGTGTCTGTTTTTGTGCCCATACCATACTGTTTTGATTACTGCAGCTAAGCTGAATGCTTTGAAAAGACTGAATAACAACAATAGCAAGAAGACACAAATGTCTGTGCTTACTGTGTACCAAGTACTATTCTAAGTGCTTCATTTGTATTAGTCCCCAATTGCTGTTATAACAAATTATCATAAATTTAGTGGCTTAAAAGAACATAAATGTATTCCCTTATTGTTCTGGACATCAAAATTCCAAGATGAGTCTTACAGGACTAAAATCAAGGTATCTGCAGGGCTGCATTCTTTCTGGAGGCTCTAGGAGAGAATCCATTGCTTGTCTCTTCCAGCTTCTAGAAGCTGCCCACATTCCTTGGCTGCATCCCCCTCCCAGAAATCACATCACTCCAACCTCTGCTTCCATCATCACATCTTCTCCTTTGACTCTGATTTTCCTGCTTCCCTCTTCCACTTTGAGGATCCCTCTTTTCCATATAAGGATCCACCTGAAAAATTCCTTAAAATCTCCCATCTCAAACTATTAACTTAATCATATCTGCCAAGTCTCTTTTGCCTGGTAAGGCAACATACTCACAAGTTCCAGGAAGTAGGATATGTATTTCCTACAAACAAGGACATTCTCCTATATAACCACAATATAACCATCAAAATCAGAAAACTCACATTGGTACATTACTACCATCTAATTCTCAAACCCCATTCAAGTTTTGGCAGTTGTCTGGATGACATCCTTTATAGTAAAAGAATCCACTTCTGAATCATAGATTGCAATTAACTGTCATGTGACTTCAGTTTCCTTCAGTCTGGAATAGGTCCTTGATCTCTTATTGACTTTCACAACCTTTTTGAAGATTACAGGTCAGTTATTTTGTAGAATATTCCCCCATATGAATTTATCCAATATTTCCTCATTTTTTATTCAGGAATATAATACAAGTGATGAAGTGATGCTTTCAATGCATTTTATCAGATATTGTACAGTTTTTATTTGAACGACTACTGATGATATTCACTTGGATTACCCAATTAAGGTGGAATCTAAAAGACTTTCCACTGTAAAGCTACTCTTTTTTTCCTTCATTGTTTATAAGTATTTTGTGAGGATGATGTGACTATGTGACTTTGAAACTATGTAAATACCCTGTTCACTTGTGGTTACCAAAGGGGAGGGGATGGGGGAGGGATGAATTGGGAGTTTGGGATTAGCAGATGCAAACTATTATATGTAGAATGGATAAACAACAAGGTCCTACTGTATAGCACAGGGAAGTATATTCAATATCCTGTGATAAACCATAATGGAAAAGAATATGAAATAGAATATATATGTAAAAACCTTGTTCCTCGGGCTTCCCTGGTGGCGCAGTGGTTGAGAATCTGCCTGCTAGTGCAGGGGACACGGGTTCGAGCCCTGGTCTGGGAGGATCCCACATGCCGCGGAGCAACTGGGCCCGTGAGCCACAACTGCTGAGCCTGCGCGTCTGGAGCCTGTGCTCCTCAACAAGAGAGGCCGCGATAGTGAGAGGCCCACGCACCGCGATGAGGAGTGGTCCCCGCTTGCCGCAACTAGAGAAAGCCCTCGCACAGAAACGAAGACCCAACACAGCAAAAATAAATTAATTAATTAATAAACTCCTATCCCAACATCTTCTTAAAAAAAAAACCTTGTTCCTCATCCAACTTTCAATTCATTCATTCTTTCTTTACATTCATAAGGACTCATAATATCCTATTTTATTCATGGATTATAATCTATTAATATAATTACTTTAACTTGCCATCAATTTTTCCAGTGGCATCACCCTCAAACTAGCTGGAAAGAGCCCCATCATTCATTGAGTGCTTCCTTGTTTTAGGCACAAAGTATTTGGGGCTTAGCTTGTACTTTCCTGCCCCAACACTGTAATCAGTCATTTTTCCAAGGAGTCCTGAATCCTTTCAGTGGAGAATGGTATTAGACCTGGGAACCAGGTATATTCATCACTACTGGTTCTTACAGTTGACAGAGCTAAGGAATATATATTACATTTATAGTTATTTCTGTATCTGTTTATATTGAAAACCATGAGCCACACTGAAGTCTCCAATTCCAAACCAACATCGCAAGGTTCCCTGCAGTTTTCTCCCTTTCCATGTTGAGTTGCAGGAGGGGTGGAGGTTATTATTTTGCCTTCCACATACAGTAACTCATTTAATTCTTAGGACAACCTCATGATTTAGGGAAAAAATTGCCAACCAGATGCCTCTTCATACCAAACATTATAGCGTGTATTTCAAATGGTTCAGGAAAAAAAGTTCTTTGCACTCACAACTTCACTGTAAGTTTGTGATTGTTTCAAAAAATTTTTTTTTAAGTTTACACTAAAAAAAAAAACCCTCTGTGGATCAATAGACTATGAGATACAATAGTGTGCATAGTATTCCTTGTAATCTGAGTGAGATAAAGGCATTAATACATTTTCCAAATTGGGGGAGAGGAGAAGAAAAAGAGAAAAAGAAAGATGGGATTTTAATCTCAGAAGGTGCCTTATATTTAATGACCTGGTCTGGTGGCTCAGAGTTGCAATCTTCAGCATGTCACTTCATTCATCCTTTCCATATGGCCATCTGACAGCCATCCAAGCCTGAGGTCCACTCAAGAGCTGGAGGATCCTGATTAGCTAATCAGCCATCTTGGCTGGGACACAGCCCATCAATGTGGCAGAATGCATTAGCCTAAAACTAACCATTGGGTGAATTTCTTAATGCTTATTCAGCTTCCTCAATGAGAGAAAAACAGAATAAAATGCCACAACTCACTGAGATCTCTGGTCCAAGTTCCTTACTTTATAGACAGAGAAACTTAAACACAAAGTAGTTACGGATTCAGGCAAGGTTTCACAGCTACTGAGTGTCAGGACTCAGTTACACGCAGGCTGCCACATACATGGTCCGTGGCATGAATCACTGACTTTGTTGCAAATAGCAATAGGCTTTATCAAGTGGCAGTAGAACACTTTATCCCAGGTGGTTAGGGCTAGGAGTTTTTGGTTAATTACTAAAGTCAATCAAAATGGGAAAAGTCACAAAAAGTGGTATGTAAATACCTTAAACATTTTGTCTGATGGAGAGTTTTCCTGTGTGACTCAATCTCCTGATTAAAGTTCCACAGTGTCTTTCTTGCGTAAATCTCTGTCATGATTCATCATCTCTGATTTCCACTTTGTGTTTTTTTAAAGCGGAGTTAGAACTTAAAGATATTTTTCAAATAATTTGAATGCAGATACATTTTAATTTTTAGATTTTAATATTTTTTTCCTCTCACTCTTTTAGAGTTGTCTCATCTACATATAATTCAATAGCAATTTTATTAGATGTGTGAGTTGGGCAAATTACTTAACCTCTTTGTGCCTCAGTTGTCTTACTTGCAAAGTAAGACTATCCAGGCTCATATTGTCTTTTCTCTTCTGTAGCCCTGGAATCATCCATTTTTCCAAGGAGTCCTGGCTCCGTTTAGTGAAGAATGGTAATAGAAACAAGATCTTGGCACTAGGTGTACTCCTCACTATTGGATAGTTGCTTTCCCTGGTCCTCACAGTGGACAGAGCCAAGGAACATATGTTACATATATATTTATTTCTGTATCTATTTATATATATTGAAAACCACCAGTCACACTGATATCTCCTATTCCAAACCAACACCACAAAATTTTTTTCTAGTTTTTTTCCTTTCCATAGTTATAACTCCCTTCTCCAACCATGAATAATCTGGCTCTCATTATCCTTAATGTATTTACTTATTTGATCAATAGCCCTGTATGTAACCAATATACTATTTCTACTAACATCCTCTCCTGTGTGGGGTCTGTCACTCCATGCTCAGTCACCTCTCTGGATAGATAACCTGTAACTCTAAGTGGACCCTGATACCCCCATGCCGGGCTACCTCACACAGGGATGCCCACTTTATTGTGCTTAGACTCTGACTCACTGTGCTACATTGTCCCGCCCTCCATGGATGCCCTCCTCATTCCATCTGGGCTCCAACTCCCCACACTGGGCCAATTCCCTGTATGGCCACACTTGTTAACTTGCTCAAGGTCTTATACCCTATGTTAAGCTACCTTTCTACTCTATACCAGCTGCGGTCCCCTCAGGCTCTGACACCCACTCTGGGCCGCTACGGCTTCCCCTTTTTTTGAGTGGATGCCAACCTTGCTCTGCACCACCTAAACACTTTAGAACTTAATTGTTCAGGAGGAAAAGGGGAAGAGGCGGAGCCTTATTTTATTTTTTATTTTTTTGGTTTTTTTTTTTGCGGTACGTGGGCCTCTCACTGTTGTGGCCTCTCCCATTGCGGAGCACAGGCTCCAGACGCGCAGGCTCAGCGGCCATGGCTCACAGGCCCAGCCGCTCCGTGGCATGTGGGATCTTCCCGGACCGGGGCACGAACCCGTGTCCCCTGCATCGGCAGGCGGACTCTCAACCACTGCGCCACCAGGGAAGCCCGGAGCCTTATTTTTAACGTCTCCGACACAATGAAGACTGTCAACAGGGTAAAGAAAGATGGGACTGTCTGCATTCAACAAGGCAGTTTGCTGCTTCACATCTTGACCTATAAAAAATTATTTCTAGATTTATTTATTCCAAAAAGTGTGTTATTATTTAAAAAAAAAACACACGCTGATTACTTCTTCACTGGGAACAACAGCAGCATTCACAACATTCAAATATTCAATTGTTATTACCAAGATCTCTTATTGATAATACTGTCTTTTATTTCTTTTAAACTTCATCCCCTACTTAGCACAGAGGCCTTACCTGCCCCATCTCATGGAATTTAGCTCTTTATGTATTTCTGACAGATCCTTGAAGGCCCAGCACGCATTGGTAGGATATAATCAGTGTGGGCTTAGAAGTCAGATAGACTGCATTCAAATCACTCTAATTTATCTATCCTTTAATTTTTTATAAGAATTGAAGGTTATATATATGCGTGTGTATATACACACACACACACACACATCTGCCACATAGTTAAGCATTTTTTAAATGTCCATTCTTATCACATCTACCTCCTTGGCAAAGCCTCACGTTTGTGTCTATCTCTTTGTTCATTCTTTGATACCTGAGACTATGAGAAGAACTTCAGGCATGTAGAAACTGATCAATAACAACAGTTTTGCAAACCAGAAAATTGGTCAAATTTCTCATTGTAAACATATCACCTGTTTTTCTCAGAAGTTTCTGATCCACTGAGCATTCCTGGGACTTCCCTGAAAGAATTTAGATCTTGACAGTTTCAGGACTCTCCTAAGGTCTTTAGCATTATCCCAATGGTATAATATTATCATTACAGCCAATACAATATCATAGGAAAGAGAAAGTGGAAGCATCATTTCTGTAAATCTACCTCTTTCTGTGCTCAGTTTCCCAAGAATACATCCTGCCACCTACTCGTGAGAAAGTCCTTCTGGGTCCTAGCTTGCTTACCTCACTCTCTTTCAACTACTCATTGTTGAGCTGTGAGGATTCCCTGTTCCTTCCATGTTTTGAGGACCATTTTAAGAGCAGAAGTGGAAAATCTGTAAAAAAATCTATTAGTCCAGTCTGGCCCAGTTGGTTGGAAAAAAATCTATATTTGTTGCCATATAAAAATATTCTGTGCCACCCTGCATTATGTCCTTGTCTCTGAACCACACTTCTGTTGAAACTACTTTTTCCTCAGTTATTTTATTGTAATTTTATAGTGTAAAATCCTTCCTCTGATTACACTGAAGCCTTGTGCAGAGTGAAGTATAGTGTCTCTCTCCTGTGATGAGATGGAAATTGTTATCTTTGCCCCCATGACACCAGAGTAAAATGGGAAACTGCACTTGTGTAACCATCAGAGTACAGACCATATAAGAGAGGTACAGAGTTGTTTCCTTTTTAGAGGGTTTAATTAAAATCATTACTTAAAAATAAGCACTGCAACAACATCATGATTGCGCTATTTTCAAACTGTGGAACACCTATGAGAATTCAGGGTTCCATCAGAAAAGTGCCCCTTCTTGGTTCATATACGTACATTTATTGGCTTCAAAAATTTAAAGAAATCTTTTAATCTTCTGGCAATGGCTGTGCTGATTATTTTATAGTTGTCTAAAAATGAGAGGCATATCAAAATAATTTAATATTTTGTAATATTTTAGAGGGCCATTATAAGACATTCTCTTTTACTCAGTAAGGATTAAATAACCAAGTCTATGTTTTTTATTGCTGATTTCTATGATTAAAGCAAGAACATAAAGCTAAGCTGATTGCAATATAAAGAATTATTCTCTTGGGTCCTACTTGTATTCATTCTCTTTCTACATTTTAAAAACCCATTCATCAATTACTCTGCAGTAGTACCAGGACTTAGCATGCACATATTATCTTCTCATATTCCTTTGCAGTCTTCCAAAATCACACGTGTGCATGTGGGTAAGTATATACCCACCCACACTCACAAACACATACACACACGTGCAAGCACTTATAATGGCATCCAAACATATTTACCCATAATTACGTTCTAGGCACTTTATCGAACACAGATATTTTTGCATTCATTTGTGGAACCTGAAAAGAATCCATGCTTATGTTTGGAGTCTTAAAGCAAATTGTAATCTTATAAACAGGGAGGTGAACCTCAGAGGCAGTAGTCTTTTGATATGCAGCATAAGTGAAATGCTGCATAATATAAAATGATGGCGCTATTAATCCTACGGCACTGGTGGTACCCAGGCCCACCCACCCACCCCCACCCCCCGCTACTGATACCAACGCCATTGTCTCTGGCTTTAAACTTCATCAGTATGCAAACGGAGTGTCACTATGATGGGTGGTAACTTGGTTGGATGCACTTTCTACATTTCTGGCAAATGAGTATAATTATTTTCAGAGCTGCGGGCAACTCATGCATGTTTTATCCTCCATCTGGACCGGCACGGTACACAATAGTGATAAAAGATGATTTTCCCCCTTGGATGTTCACAGGCCATCATCGACACAGTCCTGATGAAATGGCCATGTATCCCCTAGCAGTTCTATATCTGCCACAGCTTGACAACAAAATTATTTCCCCATAGTACTAAAACACTTCAAATATTCAAGCCCTCTGTGCATATATTTGTGTTTTGAAGCATTCAGCGTTAACATAATGTGGTAATTTATAAACTGACAAATTAACTATGCAGAAATCACAGAGAAGCCTTATGAGGTCTGCAAAGCAGCAGAAAAGAAAGCAGAAGTTTTTTGCACTCTGTAATAATAATAATCCTATCAACTGTCGCAGATTGCCCGGCCTCCCATTGTTACAGCCATGCACTCTAAAGCTTGCGTACTGTAGGTGATTCAGCCCAAGACGCCTGGCCCCAAACCATGCCGACCAGGAGGCTTGGCTCAGGCTTAATGTGCCATCCCTTTCTGGGTCTGAGGCTAATGGGGAAAAGGGCACCAATAAAAAAATGCAAGTTGCCCATATTGATCACTGGGAGGCAGAAATGGATGTGCGGGATGGAAGTTGGAGAGGATAAGATTTGCCTTCAAGACAGGAAGTGAATTTAGGACTGGCAAAATCAATAACAGCAAAAGTGAGATCATGCACGTGAAAGGACAATCAGCCTTCTTTGTTTCATGGTTATAAAATCATTTTAATGATTAAAATCCATCATCTTCCTAGCCCGCTTTAGCAAACGCTGGCAGTCCTTACAGGCACACTATTGATCCTCAGACAGACAAGCTGAACGGAGGCAGCATTCATCAAAGGACGCAAAAGAGCGCATTTTCACTTTTATTGTATTAGCTTAATTCTCTTTCAGATGAATTAGAGACTAATTTTGCTAGAGCAAGGGGAGAGTCTGTGTATCTTCTGCTGCCCCCATCTGTTTAATGTGTAGATTCTTAGAAGGCAGGATTAATTTTTTTTAGAGGCAAGAAAGTATTTACAAATTCTTTGTAAAAATACAGAACATTCCTTCATGGTATGCCACACCAGTCTCTCTTCCCTCCTTCCACACTGTACCCTAATCTCCACTCCACCTCCCCCAGTCACTCCTCCCACACACACAGGCACACTTGCTCTCTTACAGATTCACACATGCATGCTAAACAACACACATACACACACACACACACACACACACATCGTCCTTTAAATGGTATGTACCATGCTATGAGGCCTACCAAACATCAGACACTCTTTATCAGCAGTTGTGCCAGGGTCTCCATGGCAACAGTATAATAGATTTGCCCTTATTCAATCCCAGAGGCCACATTGAAGCGCAATGCAAAATTTGCTGGGGCCTGAATTCCTTTCAAGCCATGGCTCATGTGTCAGGAAACAAGTCAATGCACAGACAGCACTGCACATAAAGATGGAAAGGAACCTTTTCTCTCCACTGCTGTTTGCCCACAGTGACATTCAGAAGCCCAGGCTCTTCTAGATCTCATTTCTGTCTCGTTTTCTAGTTATTAATTCACTTCTTTGGGTGGAGAGGCGAGTGGGGGAGGGGGAAGCCATGCTTTGCAATAATGAACCGCCAATGAAAGTGCAAAGCAAGCTGCATAAAAACGAAGCATGCATCTCAGCCTCCAAGGTTATATAGGATTCAATATGGCTGAAGCCCACCACAGCTGCAGACTAAATTCCGGGGCTTGAAGCACCCCAGTGCTGAACACGAAGAGCAACCCAGCCAACTTCCTCAACCCATGCTGGAGTGGTATTTTGTGATACTCAAGCAACCTTCCCAGGGGTAGGAGAGGCAGAAAAATGGACACATGCCCTTGTCCTAAAGCCAATCTCAGAAGACAGGAGGAATTCCCGGGAGTTCACACCTGAAGTACACTGTGGCTAAAACAAGCACAGCTTAAAAGTTAAACAATCATTTGTTTCAGGTTTATTTTAATCATTAGCTTTGGGACTTACAAGATGATTACTTTGTGGGTTAATTATTTTCTGTGCTGTGGCTTTCCAAACCCAATTGCTCAACTTCGTTATTGTACATAGTGATCCATAGCTGTTTCCTAAAATTACCTGTCCAAGTATTTTCCCCTTTGATTATCACTGAGAATTTGCTATTTTTCTGCTGGAGTTGGAACTCTGCATAAATGACTTGGTTGGGAGATGCTTGTGTGATTTTGAAGATTGAACTAGAGATATTGCAGGCAAGTGATGGAATTCAATTGTCAATACTATTAGGATGTGAACGAAGCCTCTTAAGGAGCTTTGCCTGGGTGAAGC
The DNA here is from genome assembly GCF_949752795.1 of Hyperoodon ampullatus. Taxonomy (NCBI): domain Eukaryota; kingdom Metazoa; phylum Chordata; class Mammalia; order Artiodactyla; family Ziphiidae; genus Hyperoodon; species Hyperoodon ampullatus. The sequence goes on from NC_136917.1 coordinate 127,259,267, forward strand.
CTGATTAACTTCAGGGCAGTGATTCTCATACTTTAATTTAACATGCATAAAAAGCAGCAGGAGTATAGTTAAAACACAATTTCTTAAACCCCATCCCCAGAGACTCTGACTCAGTAGATTAGGGCCAGGGTCCAGGACTTTACAGCTCTAACATGTTCACAGGTGATGCCTACGCTGTGGGTCCAAGAACCACTGCTTTAGGCCAATTTCCATAAACAAAAGTTCCTCAACCTCTGATTTAAAGTTTATTTTGACTGTTTACCATCAATTTCAGTGTTATTCTTGAAGGGCATTACTTGTCATCCTAATATAATTACCCCCTTCTCCAGTGGATCAGATCCACGATTTCACCTAGCACCTGGGGGACAGAGTGGATGGAAGCCATGGAGAAAAGTGTCAGAAGATCTGGATATATCCCCAGAACTAGTGCTATGCCTGCCATATATTAGGACTTGATCTATATTTTTTTGAATGATAACCTGAGTGAGTAAATACGATAGAATTTCAAAGCTTCTATATACTTCAGGAAAGCAATCTTAAATCAAGAATATAGGCGTTCGGGCTTCCCTGGTGGCGCAGTGGTTGAGAGTCCGCCTGCCGATGCAGGGGACACGGGTTCGTGCCCTGGTCCAGGAAGATCCCACATGCCGCGGAGTGGCTGGGCCCGTGAGCCATGGCCGCTGGGCCTGCGCGTCCGGAGCCTGTGCTCCGCAACGGGAGAGGCCACAACAGTGAGAGGCCCGCGTACCGCAAAAAAAAAAAAAAAAAAGAATATAGGCGTTCTGTGTTTTATTTATATTGAAATGTATTCAAATGTCATACATTTGGTTTTTTAAAGTGGCATATAAATTTTCGTGGGGGGAGAGAGATTAAATAGCACTTTAAGTTCTTCTAGGAAGTTGGAACCATAGGATGAATTACTGTAGAAAGCAAAATCCTTTTATGACTAAAAACATTACTCTCTAATTTAACTATTTTTACAAGTTTGGGATTTCTTCAAGTGAAAAACACTGCATTTTCATTTTAACAATCGCCAGCTTTGCTTTTTACTAAACAAAATAAAAGTGTGCGTTTCTGCCTTATGTTTTGAACTTGAAATCATCATTTACTTCTTTTCATTTTCTGCTCCTTCTGGTTTGACCCTAAAATCTGAGTCATTTTTACAAATAATCGGTTTTAACAAAAAGTTGAGCCGGGCTTCCCTGGTGGCGCAGTGGTTAAGAGTCCGCCTGCCGATGCAGGGGACACGGGTTCGTGCCCCGGTACGGGAAGATCCCACGTGCCGCGGAGCGGCTGGGCCCGTGAGCCATGGCCGCTGAGCCTGCGCGTCCGGAGCCTGTGCTCCGCAACGGGAGAGGCCACAACAGTGAGAGGCCCGCGTACCGCAAAAAAAAAAAAAAAAAAAAAAAGTTGAGCCAATATCACATAACACTGACTTAAGATGATTCTGCTCGCTCTGACCCAAGTTTGATTACCTGTGCTAAGTGAGCTACGCACTAGAAAGTGGCCACTGCAGGTGGTGGGATAGGGGAGGGAGAGGGGAAGTGAACTGTGAGTTACAGCGACCTGCTTGGTGAATTACTTAATATACAGTGAAGTCACGATAAGGTAAGAGCCGTGTGTTTCATCATCGCACTTTGGAGTATGTCTTCGGTTCTAAGGTTTTTCTTTCTACAACAAGGCCAAAGGCACCAAAGTGAGCAGCCCCTTAGGCAGGGACCCCACTGGGCCTTCTCCGCCCTTCCAACAGGGAAGGCACAGCAGAGATAGGAGAAGAACTGACTTCTCTTTCCCACCTTGCCTTTACCACGTGCTACTGTCAACTGCTTTGCCCTCCCAGGAATGGCAGCCTGTCACACTGCCTGAGTGAATGTCCCCTCCCACACTCAACACCCTGTCACAGGCTACCCAAAGGGGAGAATGAATTTGGAGTGCTATCAACAACTTTCAATTCACTAAATATTTATTGAGCACCTGCTGTGTGCCTGGGTCTGCACTGCACCCTGACAGCACCAGTGTGAATGAGACACTCACTTTTATTACAAGGTGGTTACAACCAGGGAAGTCTGTTTTTCATCACTTTATAATAACTTTCTCCTCCATAATGCTCTGCAAACTGGAGTTTGCCCCAGTGTGTCTGGAACCACAGATTAGACTTGTTACTTCCTAACGTTTCCATTTTTCTTGATTTTATGACACAGATTTTTCTAATTCATGCTTTAAGCTTTGGAGATACGCATGGATGCCTCTCACACTCAAAGTATGCATTAGATGGGTGGGTGGCCTTTTTTTCTGAGATAGACTGAGCTACATCTTAGAACTGAGGAAACAGAGGAATTTAAAATGTTATTTTTAACTTTAAATATTTCTACTACTGCACAATATATCGATTTAAGCTACTTTTAAAAAGAATAAACAAAGACAAGACTTCAAATAATCTCTCCTTTGTGGAGGAGTTTCAGGCTCTACCTACAGAGTCTCTGAACTTGGCCTTTCTGCCATTAGGGGATTCCAGGGGAAACTGAGAAACCCTGGTTTAGATGATACAGCATTTGTAAATGCCAGAGTGAAAACAGGAAAACGTCTGAAGGATGAACATGATGCTGAGCTTTCCAATCAGGCTCCGGACCTGAAAACAATGAGACACACACGCTTTTCAAGGAACTCGTTCATTTTCACTTTATAAACAACTCCCCACCCACCGGCCCCGCCCAAGGAAAGCTGCTCTATCCTTTCCTGCCACATTGTTGTGTTTTTCCTCCTTGTCCTTGCCTCAGTTCTTTGTGACCAGCACAAACTTTGGACCCTGCTTCTTCTCACTGTCCTGCCTGGCCACCTGGCCAGCCCTGTTCTCAGTGGTAATGACCAGCAGTCCATGCCTTTCTTGCCAAGTGGAGCCGAAGTTCTGTGGACCATTGTTTTATGGGGCCACACTGCTGTCCCCATTGCTGCCCCTACAGGACACTCATCAACAGCTGTGGGAGGCTTCCCATCCTGGCCCATTTAAAAGGAAGGCCTGGGGCTTCCCTGGTGGCGCAGTGCTTGAGAGTCCGCCTGCCGATGCAGGGGACACGGGTTCGTGCCCCGGTCTGGGAGGATCCCACGTGCCGCGGAGCGGCTGGGCCCGTGAGCCATGGCCGCTGAGCCTGCGCGTCCAGAGCCTGTGCTCCGCAATGGGAGAGGCCACAGCAGTGAGAGGCCCGCGTACCGCAAAAAAAAAAATTAAAAAAATAAAAAAAATAAAAAATAAAAAAAAATAAAAGGAAGGCCTGGAAAGACTTCTTGGAGCATCAGTTCACAGCTCCCACAACCAGCCGAACAACACGCAGTTATTCAAAATCTCCAATTCATTTTCCTCTGCTCCTCCCACACCGTTACCCTTGAGAGAAAACTAATTTGCAGAAAAATAGCCCCTGCCAGCTAACTTCTCCTCCTAAATGTATGATGACCCTGAACTCTTGTTTCTGTGGGTTCTTACTCTCACAGTAAATGCACAAGAGTTCTGAAAAGCAGTCTTTAAAAATCTCCCCCTTGATACGGGGATATATGTATATGTATAGCTGATTCACTTTGTTTGCTATACAGCAGGAACTAAAGCAATTACACTCCAATAAAGATGTTTAAAAAAAAAACCTCCCCTTGACGCCACCCCTCCCCCACCCAGCCCGAGAGATGCTTTCTTTTCCTTTCATTCTTTGCTTCTCTTTTTAACGTGTGTGCTGAAATTGGCACTTTCTGTTTTCAGTTCATTCCCTTCTTAGTCTCAATGCAGGCAGCAATGGAGAGACGTGCCCAATTTTTCCAGTCCCTGCACTCGGTGAACCCATGGGTGACGGATTTAATGTAACAGGCTCTACCTTACGTATCACTGTTTAAGTGAAGCGGCTGTGCCGGCTGGTGACGCATGGTGTCATCCAACGCGCCCCATGCAAGCCGGGGAACACGGCTGCCTCCTCTCTTGTCTAAGTAAATAACAGGGCTAATGGCATTTGGGGCAAATGAGAATCCTATAGACCACATGGGCTTGTGGGTCTCTTTTTTACTTTTCTTTGTCAAGAAGCCTTCTCCCTCTCTCCTCTCTGGAGCTTCACCAGTGTGGCCTGCCTTGGTTATCTGGGGGAGGAGGGAAGGTCTCCTGAAGTTCAGGATTTTGTAACTAAGATTGAACGCCAGGGAGAATGGATGCCAAGGTCAGGTTAAGAATAAAGAAAATTGATTTGGAGGTCAGGGTCACCACGTGAAAAGCCCTGAATGCTGCCAAAATATTTTCATTATCGCTGTTTTTGTTATGGAAAAGACCAGGCCCTGTGTAAGGATGCTAAGAGGTGGAAGCCCAAGCTGGAGAAAGGGAGTTTGAGAGAAAAAAGGGGGGCATTAGAACTCTAGGATTTACTGGCTTTGCATCCTTGAGTTCTTTGCCTGGAGTGTGCCTCCCCTGTACAGTATGTGGCTGGACAAACATTGAGAATGAGGCTTTTTCCCACAGAACCGGACAATTCTGAACTCTCTCTCTCCTGGTGCAGAGAAGCTGGATACAAATTCCTCCAGTTCTATTTGCAGGAGTAAGCTATTTCATGCACCACTGTGATTCTACTTTTCGCCCATGTCTACAACATATCTGCAACACAGGGCTGTATATTTTAGCAAAATCCTGTTATTATTGGAGCTCTGACCCGATTTTGTTTCTATATTCTGAAGTAGAAAAGACTTCAGTGGCATGAAATTAGCAACACATTCTGCTAGTGTGTTAATTGTGTGAGAGTTTTTGGCAGGAGAATCTCCTAGCACAACACGGAATTTATTTTTTATTTAAATTTGGTAGTGATTTCATATTTGTTTAAAGAAGAGGCACCATGGCGGCTTAAACCACTTGGGACTTACTGTATGTTCAGGAAAAGAAAAAAAAATCTGCCTAATGCAGTGGTGCAGAAGGAATTATGTAATTGTTTTTTACTTAGCAGGGAAGCTGCTATCATTGATTTCTAATTTGTTATGAGAAATTGGCATGCCCAGGCAGTGGTTTGGGATGTCCTTGGGCCCCAGTGCAGTATCCAAATGCAGTTGTATCTGGTCAGTAGCAGATTAGCTGCTTTGATAAAAACAAACACACATGAAAAACAAAGTCAAAAATCTCCCAGGCCAGAGTGGCTGTTTTTCTCCAATAGATACCCTTTCTGAATCCCCCCAAGACCCATGGGGACATTGTAGGAAATGGCTGTTGTCATAACCATGTGGTTGGGGGGAGCAATGCCCAGAAAGAGGAAGGAGAGACAGACAAGCCAAGAGATGTGTCCCACCAAAGAAGACAGACCCCCGCCCTGATCTCAGGGGCAGGAGGCAGCTCTGAAAAAGGAAAACGATAAAATAACATTTACTGAACACTTAGCAATACAATCTACCAGCTACTGCACTGGCTGGCATATGCCATCTCATTTCCCTGGCCATACACTAGACAAGTGATTCTCTGCTCACCCTGAAATCAGCAGCACTCGGCTCCCTTTCCCCCTTTACTCCCGGCCTCTTGCCCATCTCCTTTCCCTGCACTTCTCTCCTTGCCCACTGCCCACCACCAGGTTCTCTGAGAGGCTCTGAGCTGACCTGGCTGGTTGTCAGATCTTCACTGTGTGGCTCAGGCCAGCAGTCCAAAGCAGGACAAACAAGGGCTCTTTTCCCTGGTACCATTGCTTCTGTGACATGTATTTCTCCATAATAATAAGCAATGAATTTGACTCAGGGTGTATAGCAGAAAGACACAGAACAGAACTCCAATCCCAGCTCTCCCTCTTGGTGCCCTTAGGAAGGTGATTTACTCCCTAGGCCTGGGTTTCTGCATCCATGAGAGATGGCCACACTTTGGGCCAGGATTACACAAAGTGATGGATGTAGAGTACTGAGCCCCAGGGCTGGCTCACGTCCCCATTAGGTCCCTTTGCTTTGTGACCCCATTGTCATGACCATGACATCTATTGAACCCACATTAGGGGCCAGGCACCATGCCAAACTAGGCATGAACAGAGATGTCCCTGGAGGTGCCACGGAGTTTGTATAAAACCTCATTTAACCCTCACATAACCTGGAACGGACTACGTGACAATCCTCCTTATACAAATAGGAAACCTGAGGCTTAGATGACGAAACCACACCGGGAAGAAGAGAGCCAGGATTTCACCTTGATTTGTCTGATTCCAAAAACTCTTCCTTTAATTCAGTGGTTCTCAACCCTGGCTATCTGGGGAGCTTCTAAAACACTGATACCAAGACCCCTACTCCAAGTCAATGGAATGGGGTGGAAGTGAGGTTGAACATCTGTTGCCTTTAAAAGTTACAGGAAGGATCTAATCTGATACTCAGTGAGTGATGAAATCACTGTCTTAATTATGCTCCCCGGCCTAGCCCACCTACCACTGCCCATGCCCACAAACTAGGGCTTCTTAACATAGGAGCTTCAAATACTAACTGTTCAAAAATAATAGACTAGTATTCACCACTTAAGAAAGACTTACTTTGGACTGGGCACTTCATGTTATCTTTGATTCTTCAGGCAACCATGTAGAAATGAAATGTAGTCAGTTTTCCTGGTTTAAAGAACTGTTATAAATAACTTACTGCCTGGTACAAATAAGCTCTCCGTAAACAGCATTACTCAGTTAACATCATCATCTTTATCGTCACCTGAATCCCCACAGCAGCCTCCAGACCAGTCGACTCTGTCGCCTAAACATCTAGGGAATCTGTTCCCTTCTCACCATCCCACCTCCACTCCTGAATAACCATCTCACCTGGACAGCTGTGACAGGCTGCTATGGACAGCCTATGTCCAACCTCATCCTCCTCCAATCCCTTTTCTACAAAATAGCCAGGGTGATCTTTTTAAAACACAAATATTTAAACTTCCTTGAAAATAGTGAGAACTATCAGGCACTGTGTGAGGTTTGGTAAGGTTGAGCCCTTCATAAAAGCACCCAGTTGAGGGGCAGATGAGTGCTAGATCTTCTCCCTGCTCTGCTTGCCAAGACTGCTAGACTGGGAGACTGCCTGGCCCTGAGGACAGGATGCTTTTTGGTGACTCATGGGCCTGAGTGAGTGAGTGAGTGAGAGTGTGTGTGTGTGTGTGTGTGTGTCTGTGTGTCTGTGTGCAGGGACGGGGGGCGGGGCTTGGTTTAGGGAAAGGGATATGTGCTTTTCTAATCCACACAGAAGTTTTGTAGTAATAGCAACTGCCCTGAAATTGAACCTACCTCACTAAGTTATTATGCTAGATAAATGTAGAAATTTAAATAAACGGAGGCTCCCTAGGGGAGTTGAGTTTGAACCCAGACTGGCAGTCTCTAAAGCACCTATCCTAACCCCTGCTGTTTTCCCTGGGATTCAGAGAAGTGATTCTCTCAGGGGGATTCTATAGATAGAAAATTCTATGGGCAAGCCAACTGGTAGAAGCTTCACCGAAGTGGGAGGTGCAGTTTCTCCCTTTAGGGCCAAAAGGAGGCCAACAAAAGCCAACCAGCTTATTCCCCCTGCCCATCTAGTGAAGTCCCCAATTCCTTTGACCTTCAAAAAAATGCAAAACGTTTGATGATGTAGGTAACGAGGGAAATGGTTATGCTGGGTACCTGACCTCTGTTTCAAGTGGATTCATGCCAGGCTACCTACTTGACAGGTGGGGTAGAGGAAAAGAACATGCGATTTTAATGTGATAATCTATCACTCTTCTTCCTTATCAGCTCACTGCCTTTGCCAACCCTCGGCTTGAATGCTTGGCACACCACTCTAGAAGGAGATCCCTTAGAAATAATCTACGCCAGTGGCTGGCATTCCAAAACCCCTTTAAGGATGGGGGTCTTCACATGACCTATCATTATTTCTAACCATACATGTGTGTTAAGGTGGCACAGATTCACTAAAACATCTTATTTCTTTGCCTTTGACTAGAACTTTAATAACTAAATATGTTAAAATTTTGGTCATCTCCTGCTAGGTTCTGGCTAGCAGCTATGTCTTTAATTGGTAAAAACGCAAATAAAATCACTGTGACCCCAAATCACACTCAGAGTCCATGACAGAATTCTGATTTCCAGACCAGGGTTTAGTTCCATCATACCATCCCGTCATTTTCTTGACATTTAGGTCAATGACAAATCTTGTTTCAAATAAACACATCTGGTGATAAACAGCTTCAAATCACACAGCTTGAATTTCAGTACAATAATTTTTTCCCCAAATTTTACTGTAAAGAAAACTTAAGCTACTATAAATGTAAAACCGTATCACTTGCCACCAATAGAAATACTATAAACACCAAGCATTGTGATGGAATTCCAGCTCACTATGGTTGCCTACCAGGGCTCTGAAACAGGCCTATTTGCTCTCTGTTACGGAAGGGAAGCAGGAACTGGGGGCGGGGGGTGGGGGGCGGGCGTGGATTAGGTAGTGTTAGAGAGGTGTTAAAGGAAAGCTGACTCCAAACGGTGGCTTTCTCTAGACTTAGTCAGAATATGGAAAGGCAGGTTAAAAAAAAGAAATAACTTTCTCACAAAAATTATCTCGTGTTCCTGCTGCCTTCAACCCATGGGAGAAATACAACATTACAGAGGTTGTGAAGGAAGTCAGAAATGGAGGCTCCGCCCCAACCACTGTCCTCGCCTCTCCAGTCTGACCAAGGAGCCACCCCATTTTCCTCATGGATGAACCATCTCTACTTCTCCTCCTTCTCCATGGTTTATTGATCCTTTTATCCCCTTTGCTCCCTGATTCCAGGCCCTGCCTCTACATTACTGGTTCTCGAGTCATAGCGTTCCCTGTTGGATGGTGAGGGGAGGCTTTGGATCTCAGAGATGGAGGAGGAGAGTTGATAGCGGTGGTGGTGATGGGTAAAGCCCACTGTTCTTAACCAGGTCTGCTATTCCTGCTCAATTATCCAGGCATGTTTAGTCCTTTAGTCCTTCCTAGTTTGCATTGTGCGGTGGGAACGCAGCTAAGCCTAAATGTTAATCCTGACCCCCTGACAAAGCCCTTTGTCCCTTCCTCCCTTCACCCTCCTTCCTGTCTCCCTGCTCCTCCATAACAAGCAGGGTGTTCCAGTCTTACCCTTGATAGCCTTTACTCTGTCCTGCCTTCCTAAGGCATTCATAAATTGCAGTACTATTTTGGCATTCAATACGTAGGCTAGAGAGGTTATTTAATTGCCCAACATTTTTATCCTGTTCACCTTGGTGAATTCTGGAAATTTAATCATCCAAAGCCAAACAGAATGTGGCTATGGATACCAGCTTCCTTGTTACCTGAATCTTCTCAATTAGTTCCTCCTGGTCCATGTCCCTTGTGTTTGTTTATGCTGCAAAGCCCTGATTATCTAAAATTCCTTTATCCAGAAACTCTGTTATTTGAAGTGAGGTTGTGTTACTGGGTATGTTTTATTTACTTTGAAAACTGTGTAGCTCACCTGAACCCCTGCTTGCCCGATTTAATTCAATGCTTGCCTAGGTTCTTCAGATCATCAGGGCCTTGGGGATCCCCACTCCATTTTCTTACTGTTTAACTTCTGAAGCAGAACTCCAATTTGTCTTATTTTCTATGGTGGAAACACATGCCATGTTATGTGAATCCTACAGTTTTTCCACTATCTTTATTCCTGCCTACTTTTAAAAACCCACGTTAAAAAAATAAAGAAGTGGACTTTTTAAGCTCCTTTGGTACTCTGAAGCAACATTGCCAAAGGGAAATGATGCTGCCTTGCATTTAGGGACCTGTTTCTTGGCTTGGTTCTATAGTTGACTGTGTAACTTAAAACAAACCCCCTAAGACCTCACATATTTTCATTTCTCAATCAGCCTATTGGGGATAATGGTGTCCAGGCTTCCTTGTTATCTGATGTTCTGTAGATAATAGAGAGTATAGCTGTAGAAAAATTTAGAAGGGGAATATCTTTTTTATAATTAATCTAGAGAGAGAGTTATTCAGAATTAATTAAAAATTAATCTAGAGAGAGAGTCCTTAATAATTATTTTTGTAAGAGCTCACATTTGGCAAAGATTAAGATTAAGAAAGCATTGGACTGAGGTTTTCTGTGGACAATACAGAAATGCTGATTCCCATAAAATGAGCACCCTCACTGTCTGGGAACACTTCCCATGATAGAAAGAAAGATCACTACTTTTTTTAGAAGTTTTCATTATTGAACATTTAGTTAGATATTTCTTTCTTGAATAAGGCAAAAAAATATCCCATTGGGGAATATTACTCAGCCATAAAAAAGAACGAAATAATGCCATTTGCAGTATCATGGATGGACCTAGAGCTTGTCATACTGAGTGAAGACAGACAGAGAAAGGCAAATATCATATGATAACACTTATACGTGGAATCTAAAAAAAATGATACAAATGAACACATTGACAAAACAGAAATAGAGTCACAGATGTAGAAAACAATCTTATGGTTACCAGGGGGGAAGGGAGGGGGAGGGATAAATTAGGAGATTGGGATTGATATATGCACACTACTATATATACAATAGACAACTAATAAGGACCTACTGTATAATACAGGGAACTTTACTCAATACTCTGTAATGACCTATATGGGAACAGAATCTAAAAAGAGAGTGGATATATGTATATGTATAACTGATTCACTTTGCTATACAGCAGAAACTAACACAAGATTGTAAATCAACTATAGTCCAATAGAAAATTTTAAAAAATAACCCACTGAGAAATTATCACCTGCTTGTCCTTCTGCAATTTAATATACCAACCATTTACCAAGCACCTACTATATGCAAAATCCTGTGTCAATCATCTAGGATTACAGAGATAAATTCAGCTTGGTTACTACACTCAAGATCTTTGCAAATGCTCTACAAATGAAGGGTCAAATGCAGTGTTGGATATTTTAAAGACAGAGATACTCTGCTACTGGCTAAGATGGAGTTATAGAGACCAGACTTACCCTCCTGCTTGGAACAACCAAAATTATGAACAAAATCCGTGCAACAACAACTTTTAAGACACTGGATATCAGGCAGCAAAAGAAAGTGATTCCAAAGAAATGGGAAACAATTATCCCTATAAAATAAGCTCTACAAAAGCTTACTGCCTGGAGAGAGCTTTCAGGCCCCTGAGCAGGGAAAGGGAATCCAGGCATAGGAGTCCAGTGGACTCCCTGAGAGAAGTAGACTTGCTGGAGACCAAGACAACCAGAGTTTGCAAGACAGACTATTCAAGAGGAGAGAGGTGCAGAGTAAGAACATGAGACATCTACAGAGCATCCTCCTTGAATATTCCACAGGGTACTGATCAAGGAATGCATGTGAGGAAGCTGCCCACTGAGGAACGTACCATCCCCCTAAAATTAAAGGGAACAGGACCATGAATAGTGCCTGTTTCCACCAGCCAGACTGAAAAGCCTTATAATTCATGGGGGCACTGGGTAGAATACTCAGAAGGCTCTTTTCTCAGTAATGAAAAATAATTCACCCTAGACTAAACACAGTTCTGGTTCCACCTAACAGATCTTAAAAACAAGACCCAAAAGGAGCAACTGTTCAAAAGTAATTTAACTGCATCCCAGAACAAAGCTCAAGAATATTTATAGGAATACAAAAATAGCCAGTACCTAACAAAGGAAAATTCACAATGTATGGCAGCCAGTAAAAAATGACCAGTTATACACGGAGGCAGGAAAATATGACCAATGATGAGGAGAAATAACAACCAGTCAAAACCAATCCAGAACTGACACAGATGTTAGAATTAACAGACCAGGACATTCAAACAAGTATTAAAACTGTATTACAAGGGGTCAACTAGTGAAGTACAAACATGGAAGATATTTAAAAGACCCAAATTGAACTCTAGTGATGAAAACTACAATTTCTGAGATAAAAATTACACTGAATGGATTTAACCACAAATTAGATACTGCAGAGAAAAAAACCTTTAGGGAATTTCAAGAAACAGCAGTAGACACTATGGCCAGTTAAACACACAGAGGAAAAAAAAATTTTTTAATTGGAGACTCAATGATCTTTGGAACAACTTAAAGCAGTCCAATATTCATGTAATTCAGGTCTACAAAGAAAGTAAATAGGATAGGAAAAAAACCAAAAAAGAAAAAACTGAAGCCCAAGTATGGGAAACATAAAGAAAACTAAAATAAGGAACATCGTAAACAAATTGTTCAAACTAATGATAAAGAGAAAAGCTAAAAAGCAGTCAGAGGAAAAAGACATTGTGTACAGAGGAAGGCCAACAAAAAAAGGATGACAGCAGTTTCTCATCAAAAACAATGCAACTGAGATGAGAGTGAGCAATATCTTTAACGATGAAAACCTGTCAACCTAGAATTCTATACCTAGTGAAAATACCTTTCAGAAATGAAAACAAAATAAAGACTTTTTAGACATACAAAAGGGAAAGAATTTGTCACTGGCAGATTCATGTTACCATAAATGCTAAAGGAAGTTCTTCAGGCAGAAGGAAAAATGATACCAGATGGAAATCTAGATCTCCACAAAGGAATGAAGAACGCTGGAAATGGTTCTAACATAGGTAAGTATAAGATTTTTAAAACTTGGTTAAATCTCTCTAAAAGATAATTGACAATTTAAACAACAAAAATAAAGTAAGGTTATAATATATATAAAGGAAATGTATGACAAAAATAGCACCAAGCCTTCAGGGGAGAAATGGATGTGTTTCATTATTAGGTTCCTAAGCTGTGTGTGAAGTATGGTGTAATAGAACAGTGAGTTTTAGCGAAGAAGACAATAAAAGAGGTCAAAGGGAATCATAAAAAGTACTCAGCCTAGGGACTTCCCTGGTGGTGCAGTGGTTAAGAATCCTCCTGCCAATGAAAGGGACATGGGCTCGATCCCTGGTCTGGGTAGATCCCTCATGCTGCGGAGCAACTAAGCCCGTGTGCCACAAGTACTGAGCCTGTGCTCTAGAGCCCATGAGCCACAGCTACTGAGCCCACGTGCCACAACTACCGAAGCCCATGAGCTCTAGGGCCCACGTGCTGCAACTACTGAGCCCGCATGCCACAACTACTAAAGCCCGAGCGCCTAGAGCCTGTGCTCCACAAGGGAAGCCACCGCAATGAGAAGCCCACGCGCAACAACAAAAACCCAGCGCAGCCAAAAATAAATAAATTAATTAATTAAAAAAAAATTCAGCCTAAAAGAAGGCAAAAATAGAGGAAATAGGGAACAAGTAACTGATGGGGAAAAATAGATTTTATCATCCACTCTGGACACAAAGAAAAAACTACATTGCCCTTTCCAAAGTAAACAGCCTTCCCTTATGTAGAAACGCTGCCAAGGCCTCATCTGAGGCAGGTACTTCACGAGATGTTTGTCCTCCTCAGGATCTGACCTTGCCCTCCTGTCATTATCAATAACTGGAGTCAGGTCTCAGCATAGCCTGATTCAGGAAGTACAATGCCTGCTCCTTGTACACCAAAAGACTTGCAAGACCTGGCAAATAGGTGCTTGCAGAAACCAGCAAAACACACATGGAAGTGCATCTTGAGAGGGTTGGACAAGGGAGACCTGCATATAAAGATGGATGGGAAGAATTTATTGATATGGGAGCATTTTTCCTTGACTTAGGATTTAACATCCTGGCAAAAACACCAGGATCTAGTCATAACACATTGCTGTCCTCACTCTTTGAAGCCTGGGTACAATAGATCCAGTAATAGATCACGGTAAATAAGGTATAGTTGTTAGAATGACTTTGGTAGACTATCCAGGAAGGGTCAAGGGGGGATAGAAATATTAAAATGGATTTATTAGCGAGATCAGAGAATTCTCCACTTGTCTATATTCCCCAGGAGGTCCTAGAAGACATTCCATTGACTAAAGCAATAAGAAACACACTGATGAAGAAAACACTGGCATCTTTTGAGAAACTCCAATGCTAACTGTTTCCTATAAACTGGGGTTGATAGGAGGAGATGCTGCCGTGGGTCTAGGCTCCTTAGCGTTGATCAGGATGATAGGTTTCTGGAGTGTCAGAGGCCAGGTGGCAATCCTTAAGTAAAAGTAGAAGGATCTGTGATTATTACATGGGCAAGAAGACTGGAAGATGCTTTGGCCATCAGCCATTTACGGCAGTGGCTAAAAGGCCAGAGTGTTCCCAGTGATGAGACAAATGAACAGGCAACTAGAGTGGTGTTTAACCTGTACAAGTGGATTTTAAAAATTGAGAGTTAGCACAAACACACCTCAAAGTAGATCAAATAGGTCCACAGACCCATCTTGTAGTTATCTCCCCATTCCCCAAGTGCATAATTTGGACTGAGAGTCAAAGTAGCTGGCAGAATCCTCACCTTGGTCCCTGACCTATGCAGTAAGAGCCATTAGGATAGGAAGGGACAAGTGGGCACTATCCATCTATCTGAAAACTATCCAGCCCCAGCTCCACCAGCCAAGAGAGTAAACCCAAGTCAACATTGCATCCTAAAGAGAACTGGTGTCACCATCAAAGACAAAGTATATGGGGATGAAGTTCTCTATCATATCCCTGTATAATTCATCTATATGGCCCTTGAAAACGTTAACTGACAGATCATGGTGGATGATAGTGGACTACCACAAAACCAATGGAGTGGTAACCCCAATCATCTCAGTTGCTGAGTTAGATATGATATCTCTACTAAAACAGATCAACACAGCCTCTGGCACTCCATATGTTGCTATTGATCTGGTGAGTATGTACTTTTCAACCCCTTGTCAATGAACAGGATCAAAAGCAGGTATCATTTAAGTGGGAAGGACATCAGTACACATTCACAGTCTTGCTTAAGGCTATATGAAGTCTCTTGTGCAATGTCACACAATAGACTGCAGGGATCTTAATTGCCTTTGCTATTCCATAGGCATGCTGGAACACTGTATTGATGACATTACGCAAATTTAACCTGGTAAACAGAAACAGCAAGTTGTGTGTCAGAAATGAAACTCTATGGAGATTCCACAACCTGCCCCATCAGTGATATTTTTAGGAGTCCAACGATCTGGGGATGCTACAGCTCTTTGAGGTAAAGCACCAGATGTTAGATCTTGTATCTTCTTCCAGTTTTCTATTGCTACATAAAAAACCACCCCAAAACTTAGAGATATAAAACCACCACCATGTTATTGTGCTCACAGATTCTTTGGTTCAGGAATTTGAGCAGGACACACCAAGAAAGTCTTGTCTCTACTTCTTGATTTCTGCCAGCTTTTCTAAATTGGGGCTCCATGATAGAATTAAGCCCCAGTGCCCAAAGGTATCCATTTCTATGTAATGAATTAATTTCTCTCCTGTGTATCTAGAATGGTGCCACACTTGGGAGAACTGAGAAAACAGTCACTCAAACCATTTTCTCTCTTCTGTGGCTCAGACAAGGAAACTCAGTTGGATGAGCAGGCTGAAGCCTTAGGTGGAGAAACTCAAATGGCAGGAAGTGACTCACACTGGACTGGAATCTTAGAGAGTCACCTTCACCTATTTCTGGTGCATGGACTGGGTGACTTGAAGGCTAGGCTCATTGAGGACTGCCAACTGGAACACCAACAGATGGCCTCATTATTTAGCTTGGACTTCTTCATAATGTGGCAGCTTCAGGGTAATTAAGAGTAAGTGTCTCAATACAAGAGAGAAGTTACATGGCCTGTTAAGACTCAGCCTCAGAAGTTAAGGAGATAAGAAAGTGTGGAGAAAGCCATGTAGAGAGACCAACTGTACTGGGCACATAACACCCAGATCTCTGTGTCACACACAGGCACATCAGAGCACCTCCCCTGCAAGGGCAGCACTAAACCACTGGGTGGACAGGACATCCTGAGGATGCCATCCAGCCTCTTTCCCTAGCTACTCCAGGACTTGCATGACAGAGGAGACATGGGGCAGGGACAGGGGGTCAGCATGGCCCCAAGAGCATGAGGGCCATCTCGCCAAGACCAGTCTAGCCACTGCTGTATTGAATGTCTTCCTGTCACAGAGAGACTGACGTGGAAACCTCTATGTGCACAGGCATCCCTGAAGGAGACCCGCCAGTCACTTGCTGGCAGGTTTCTTTCCACCAGACATCCTTCTATCCTCTAAACAGTGACTTAGTAACAGAAAGAGATATGGGTTTGCCTTCCTTGACGCAGTGCCTCAGCCAGTACCATCATGGACTTAACCATCCCTACCTATGTGACACCTGGATGTCTGAGGAGTTAACACCCCAGAGACAATCCTTGACTGACTGATGCTGGGGGCCAGGAAATGATTTTTCTCTTTCATTCCTTGAGAGGATGGTCCTCAAAGGTCCAAGCAGGATGGAGCCCCATCTGACCACACTAGGGAACAGCTTGATAAAGCACCTTATACTGGCTTTCCTTCCATCTTGTTTGACATCTCTTAATCTCCTGTTCCTGGTGCCTGTGTTTCCCAAATAAAACACATTCCTCACCCTCCTTCCTCAAGTTCTGCTTTCTAAGAGAATCCAGGCTAAGACAGTCTCTGAGACCTATTCACAGAACATGCTTTTTCTGTGAAGTGAGAGGTCCATGTATTGTAATTCAAGCAGTCTCTACTCACATGAGCACCAGGGTGTTTTTTGGTTTGTTTGTTAGCTTACTTGCTTGCTTATTTTTAGGTTAAAAAAAAGGAGTTTGGAGAACACTAAAAAAAATCAGGTTCCTGCTTAGCTATTGTAGATTCTGTTCACAAATGTGATGCCCATCACGCTGGTCTTCAGGTAGGCTGTGCAGGTGGTGCCCTGCACAGGGGCGTGGCTGAGGAGTGGGTGGGGCTTCATTCACAGAAGCAGAGTCCTGGCACAAGTTGCATCTGCTCAGAGGGAAGGGTGCCTGTTCCTAATTCCAAAAAGGGTCTGTCAACTCACTAAGCCATGTGTCTGAGAAGTCCTTCCACACAAGGAGGGCACATTTTCTAATCACCAGAAAATCATCCTATGGACCAGCAAAAAGCAGCATCCACCCTACTCCCACCTCTGCTACTCAGCTCTTGATGACCCCACATTTGGTTCAAAGCTAAGCACATTTTCTTAATTAATTAAAAAACTCAGAACACAGTTCAGCACATATTTTAAAGTTCTCAGGTCCAGAACTCTTGAGAAAAAATATTTTTGTAGTTGGAATGAAATTTAGAAATTATCTAAGGCTAGGCCAACCCCTCCATTTCACAGATGAGGAAATTGAGTCCAGAACTATTTCTACATCGCCTCCTTCTCTCACCAGGCTGGATGCCAGGCTCCAGCCAGGGTGCTGCCAGTCACTATCAGTGACCTAGCTCAGTCTCAAGTAAAGAACTGCTGTCACTGACAAAGTAACCCCTTTCCTGAAAGCAATGTTATGAAGATAAGTGAGAAAATGAAGCACCAATCAACGCTGTGCAAACTTAAATATACACTTTTCTCTTGTGCATGATGTTTTTTGGAGGAATTGCTGTCTTTTATGAATACTAGGTAATCTCCTTTGACTTTGGCTCTAGACATCTGTAGAATTGAGGACATGTTATTGTATTCATATTATTTCAATATACCTTGAATAACAGGCTAAAAAAAAAAGAAAGAAGAAAAAGAGATTTGCTGAACGACCATTTGATTGTTGTGTTTTTAACAAGCCATGGACATTACATTGGGGCCTTTTAACGCACTGGTGGCACAGCTTTGAGCATGTTCTGTTGTAGGTTGTAATTGATCATATTTCACTGTAAAATGAAAGATAAGACTGACAAAAAAATTGTGGTTATAAAGCCACTAAGAGGAAGCTAAGAGAGAGATGCAGGTAAGCTAGTTTCCAAGACATGAAATAGAGAGCAGGAGAGACTGTGCTGTGGCCCAGCCTTAAAGAATTCATGAATTCCAGTGTGAGCTCTGTCAGTTACCTCAACATTTTGTGCTGGCTTTTCCTCATTACCTCGGCCAGGTGACTGCCCCTGACCTGTCTCAGGTTAATCGATAAACTAATGATGGCAATGTGCCTGACATCCTCCATGTTCTCCTTTGGCCCAGAGCAGGCAGCTGAGCTGGAGCACACATTTGCCACGGCTCTCCACGTTGCAGGTATTGGAAACTGAGGACTCACCTGGCTGACCTGAGCCCCGAAATTCCCACAGTTCTGCTCTCCATTCTGTGTGATCTCAAGGAATATGAGTCTGAGAAGCATCTATTCACCTGCCCCGATCTGCCAGCTGCCTACTGCTGGGGGGTTACACACTTGTAGGAAGTGACCCTGGAGGAAGTGAGATTTGAAGGATGGACAGGATTTCTGCAGATCCTCACCTGCACAATGCGGAGAATCTTCCATAATGTGAGGGACTTGTTTTGCATCTTAGTCAAGAAGAGAGTGGATCAACTGCAAATCCAAGAAGGTGATCTCACTTCCTTTTCTTCAGAGTAGGAGGGAGGGAAAGATTGGGCCCTTTTGTATAATACTGAACCCTACATCCTGGTTAGAGTCCCAACTCTGTTGCTTATCAGCTCTGTGACTTGAGGCAGCTACCTTAACATCTCTGTGCCTCAGTTTCCTTATGTGGGAATTGGGGAAAATAACCATTAACAGTTATTGGCTGCTTACTAAGCACCAAACCCAGTTCAGAACGCTTTACTCATATTTATTCATTGACTCCTCATAATGACCCCATGAGGTAGACACTGTTATTGTCCCAATTTTACAGGTGGGAAAACCGAGTCACACAGCTGGGAAGTGGGAGAGGCAGCATTCAAACCCCAGTGGACTGGCCCCATTATATCCATGCTCTTAGCCACTCAGTAGAGTGGTAAACAGTGTTACCTCCTTCACAGGGTTGTTGAGACACTTAATGAGTTAGTCACGTGAAGCGCTTAGAGCATGCAGTGCCAGCCACCTGGTGAGTGCTCAGGAGATGTGACCTGTCACCCTTACTCTTGTTCTGCTCTCATCGGGGGCTGGTGAAGAGGACACTGAAGTGGAAGAGGGCATGGGAGCAGAGATGGGCCAGCAGGAAACAGCAAGGTTGGGATGACTTGGGTCTTCCTTTCCCTGGAAGTTCCCCTTTCCCCCAGGCAGCAGGGATGAAACAACTGGGATCCAAGAATGCACAATTTTATCTCTGTACAACGTGCCCCAAAGAATTTCTGTGCTCACATGGGCCAGGTGATCTGTGATCCTGCCTCCATGCTTTTGAGGCTCTGAGCACAGGCAGAAAAATCAAATCACTCACCTCACATTGCTTCAACAGGCACTTCCTTTCTGTTTCAGTTTCCTAAGAGACACCCCTTTTCTCCAGGGGTCTGACACCTGGGGCTCTGCTCTGTGTTTGCTGCATATGCCGCATCGTCAGACCCATTTCCTGCCCTCTCTGCCCTCTCCTGTGCCCCAGCAGGCTAACCTCTATGGACTGTTTAGCCAGACTCCCTTGCCAGCGGGCTTCCGGTTGGGCTTGGTCAATGAGAGGCACCAGTGGAAAAGAAAAAGGAAGGAGAACGGGATCAGAATAGTTCTTCCCTGCTTCACCAGTGTCTGACAAGGGCTATGACCTTCACTGCTACAGCTTCCATCAAGGGTCCCCTCCTCCACGGTCCCCACCCTGGGCTCTGGTAACTATTTTCTCCTCTTGTCCCTTTGCCCTTTGCTCATGGCCTCCCACTGTTCCTAGTGTCTGGATGCCTTGTCACCCTTACTTGCTTCCCTTACCCATGTCACACCACTGTGGCTTAATTCATGCTCTGCACTTCCACCAACTGGTTGAACCCAGGTCCCTGCCAGGACCTTGGCTGATATACCTATGTGCATGGGGACCATTTTACCCAAGAAGCCCAGAGGTAGAGCTGTACCTATTCCATTCATTATTATGATATAAGTTAATCTGGTTGTAAATGCTGACTAGTACCTTGTTAATGTTGATTAACATTAAAATTGGAAGTGACAGATGAGCATGAGAAAGAAAACAAGTATTACTCATATTCTCAGCACCAAAGATAAGCACGATTTTACCACGGACAATTTTTCTTATCACAAAGGGATCATCTTGCATTGTTTATTGGCTTAAATGTATTCTGAATAATTTTCGTCCTCAGTAAGTATACTTCAACACTAATGAATTTGCTTCTAATACCTCTAAGTCAAAATTCCTAATGGCTGCATAGTATTCCACCTATGCCACTTCCATAGTTTAATCAGTTTTCTACTAACAAACATTCAGGTCGGTTCCAATTTTCCTTGTTATAAACACTGCTGCAATAAACATCTTCGTACAATACAAAATATTACTTGAAAATACAACACAACAAACTCAGGCTTCCTAAAGCCAAAGCCGCCCCTATGCTGCAGCAGCATGGTCACTCCCTCTCAAGAGACAATAGTATCTGCCTTCCGTGCCTTCCACTGACGTTGTGAGGTTCAACTGAGAAAATGTATAGGCAAGTTCTTTATAAACTGTAAAGTGTATGGAGTGGTTTTAATAGTACAATCTTCTTCTTTCACAACAACCCTGCAAGGGAAGCATGGTGGATATATCCTCAAGGTACACTGTACTGACAAGTCTGGCAGACATAAAGAACTGAAGGCTTTCTTTTAGGCTTTTGTATGTTTATTTCTCTTTAGCACAACACAACAAAGCATTGTGTGTAAGGAAAGCAGCCTTCCTGTACTAGAGTAAACTACCAGCTGGCAGTATATTCAATCAGCACATTAACTCATTGTATCCCTTCCAGAGCACCATTTCCAACAATTGAAGGAATCTGAGTCGTCTGAAAGCTCCCCAGGGCCCTGAAGTCCCTCACTGCCAATACTGGTAAGTCCAACTCCTACAGCTGATTAGTCATAATGACTACTTTCTGGTCTTTTCCTGATAGTCTCTTCTAAAAAGCACTTTGGATAACTCTGCTTGATTTTAAAAACTGAGTAATAGTTTAGTTTCTATGGGAATTTTTATGTCAAATATAGAAACTACACTGACATCTCACATTAAGACCACCCCACTGCTCAGAAGAAGGCACTCCGTTTTGGACACATTCTTGATTTACCTTCTGGATGTTCTCTGCTCTTGCTAAGGCAATACTATTAACATGTCAAACACAGTTTCCTGGAGCAAGGGTCTTACATAGTTTTTAATTCTTAATGAAAGGTGTCGAACAAGTTTTTAAAGTCTGACTGGAGTCACGCTTAATGTTATTTGTTAGCCAGCATGAAAAGAAAAGGTTTCTATACATTAAAGTAGTATGTTCTACCAAGGTGAATGATGTTCGAGGGCATGTTATTCTACATGATTGCTTGTTTTCTACTGTGGTTTGATTTTTTTCAGCAAAAATTCAATAAAGGGGACATAACCCTACTTTATAATGTTAAAAGGGGTTTTGTCTTAAATCCTCATGAATTAAAAAAATGCACAAAGCCTTCTCTCTCACTCTTTTCTCAACTACTTGGTCATTTTTATCTCTTCTGAGAGGGACAGAAAGGAGGTGCAGGGAACAGTGTTTATGTGCCAGATGTAACTAGCCTCAACAGTATGAGAGGCCCACAGCTTGTTTTCTGTGTGAGTTGAGGAAGCACCTGCCACCTAGTCAGACAACCTGATCCAGGGGTCTTGGCAAGGAAAGGTCTGCATGCCTCACACAGAGATACTGAAATTGCTTTTGTTTCCTTCCTGCCTAATTTTATCTCTGTAGATATTCCACTGTTTCCATGGGTTTATTCATTTCCATCACTACTACTGACCCCATTTTTTTTTACACTTGTGTATTCAACCAAAGAAAATGAATAAGAAAAACAATTATGATAGTGAAAAAAAATGATTCAAAACTGCCATATGGGGCTTCCCTGGTGGCACAGTGGTTGGGAATCCGCCTGCCAGTGCAGGGGACGTGGGTTCGAGCCCTGGTCCAGGAGGCTCCCACATGCCACGGAGCAGCTGGGCCCGTGTGCACCAACTACTGAGCCTGTGCTCTGGAGCCTGCAAGTCACAACTACTGAGCCCATGAGCCACAACTACTGAAGCCCACGCACCTAGAGTCCGTGCTCTGCAACAAGAGAAGCCAAGGCAATGAGAAGCCTGTGCACCGCAATGAAGACACAGCACAGCCAAAAATAAAAACAAATAAATAAATTTATAAAAAAGAAAAGAAAAGGAAACACTGGGTCCATCCCCCACCCCCTTCCCTCACTTTAAAAAAAGAAAAAAAAAACTGCCATATGTGAGATCCATGGGCGTCACTGATTAATTTTCATTTTCATTCTTTAGTTCTGAGCTTGGTCTGATTCAGTGAATGTGTGAATAAGTATGGTCATGGACTTGATTTCCTTGCAGCTTTAGAAAAAATGAACTAGCCCAAGTCTCTTTCTTACCAGAATAGTCTCCTGAAAGGCAAGAACTGTGACTCCATGTGCAAGTGGTCCCAATACCACAGTGGCAGACCTTGGTCACAGAGCAATCCCAAAGTGGGAATTCCTATAGATTTTAGAGGGCAGCCAGCTAACATTGAAAGCATCAATCATGTTGTAGACAAAATTGGCCATTCCTTTGTTTGTATCTCCCTTGTCTTTTGTTGGATCCATAGACTCCTACCCATTTTGGATGCTCAAAATACTGACTCTGAAAAAAATAATCAATTAGCAAATAGCAAAGGGTTAGAACACTCAGGAGTCTAATTTAAAAAAAAAAAAAAAAAGCATCAGCATGAAATTGTACCAAAAGTACTCGTGGAAATCTAAAAGTGGGGAGATCACTGTATGTTGGGAACAACTGGGAGAGACCCCATGGAGGAGCAGAGAGGTGAGCTGAGCCTTGGATATGCAGGATGATTGGATGGGACTGAGCGAGATGGGCAGGAAGAGGAAAGACGCGGCGTGTGTGGGATACAGGTTGACAGAGGTGAGAAGGTAAGTTTGAACGGGCGTGGTAAGGAAATGGTGAGTCTGGCTAGAAAGAGCTTTCATGAAGAGGTAATGGCACCTGGGGGTGGCATGTCATTAGGAACCAGTTAGCTCACTGGAAGCCTACGAGATGTGAACTTGATCCTACAGGCAACAGGAAGGCACTGAACATTTTTAGGCAGAAGAGTGGCAGGGGAAAATACCTTTAAAGATGATTAATGTGGCACTGATAACCAAAATGAATGTCAGGAGACTCCTGTGCAGTCCAGCTGTGAGGCCACAAGGTAGGAGAAGATGGTGGCCTTGGCAGTGGAGAGGGTAGAAATGAATGACCAACACTGGCAAAGAAGGCTTGACAGAACTCTGGGAATTGCCCAGCATCCTCTCAGGAAATACCTCCTGGATAAAGTTTTTTTTTCTCTTTCTGTAAAAATCCCCCTATTCTATTCCTTTATTTTTCCCTTGACAGTCGGATCAATGATGCTGTGCTAAGATGTCAGAGGCAGACGATGACTTAAAATAGGAGCAAGAGAACACACAATTGACCAGCGACAAGAAATATTAAGCAGCGAGCACACTATAAGAAATAACTTCTCATAAAATTCCTTCAACATTCTGGTAAAATATAGTTTTCAATAGTAAAAAACCAAAAGAATTGGATAGGGTTCAGGGGAGTTACACAAGAAGCCATTTACTCGAAATTTTTCTTCAAGCTGTGGCATTTGGGTTGTGGTTGACTGCTATGACACTAAGAGAAAGCAAGTTAGCCTGGATTAAATATAATTTTTCCGCTTTCCAAATTACCTCAATTGCTCATGGTCATTGCCCTTCACACATCTGGACTCCAGGAATGAGTCATTTAAAGAGGCACCCCGATACAGAAGTTTCTGTTCTCTTCCGTTGCGCTAATGTGTATTCTGTACTTGGACCGCCTGTTAAACAAATCAGGGAGGAAAACAGGAGTATCTAAAGCAGCCATGCAAAGTTCCACAGGCAGAGTGTCTGAAGGAAACTAAGCCCAGCCAAAATGACCTCAGGCATCTGCCAAGGAGAAGAACCTTGCTTCTAAGAATGTTCTGCGGCCTTCCACATCTCCTTTCATGACAAGCATCAGTGGTGTGACAATTAGGCGTGGTGGGTGGGCATTTCTGTGGGCTGGCAGCCTATTTTAACTTCCAACTGTGGGAGTGAGCCTTAACTCTGTGCTAAAATTAGGGGAATCCAGCAACTCCTGTGGTTATTTCAATCAGTTCCCACTTATTGGGTAGTAGCAGCACAGTTAAGTAATAACATGGTAACCTTGCCAAGACATAAATGAAATGCTGAGTGTTGCCCAGTTGGATCTGAAATCGCTTCAATGATCTAAGTGGAGAACCAAAGCAACAAAATTGCTGCTGGCACCTCTGGGGGTGGGGGGAGCTGGGGACATGGCTAGAATCCCCAGAGCAACTCTTCTGATGCTTGGGGAAAATTTAAGGGAGAGGAACCGATTGGCCTGGTAGTCCAAATCTCCCTGAAGAAATGCCAGGAGTCTCAATGGTCAGGAAGCCTCGGTTTGATCTCCACTCTCGAAGACCACACACTGGCTCTGCCAGAGCAACTCACTGCCAGAGCCAGGGCATCCAACTAGACCTTGGCCCTGGTGCTTGGGTTCACACCATAGTAATGAATGCAGTAATGATCTATATAAGCAGCTTCTTATGGCTGCACTACGCACAACATGGTCTAGGCTGTCTCTACGTTGAGAGGAGAATTTCCTCTAGCTGAAAGAGGCCACGATGCCAACTTCCAGTTCAGACCAGGTGGCCATGGTAAGGAGAAGATGAAAAGAAGGAGGAGGGTAGAATCAGAAGCCTTGAAGAAAGGTTCTATCAAGGATGCTTAGAGCACCAAGGGGCCGATCACCCCTAAACCATCCTCACTGCGTTGGGGTTAGAGTTGGCGGGGAGGGTGAGGAGAGAGACCTGAGGTGGTGAAGGTCATTGATAACCACAGATTGACCCAGACAAACCCTAAGTTTGTGGATTATGCAGGGCTCTTCATTTCACCTCCCCTACCCTGTGTTGGCCATTTCCTTCTGGATGGTTAGGCTGATCTGAGTTCAAGTCCAGCCCACCCTCAAAGGGCAGGAGTTACACAAGGGCAGGAGTGGCATGAGGCAGGACCACCGGCAGCCATGGCAGAAGTCTGCCCACCACACACACCATTACACACCATCTGAGACCCAGAACGAGCAACAGGAAAGAAGAAAAAGGAAATCAGCCTATCGGGCTGATGTCTTACTGTGGCTGTCAACTCCAGATGCACTCCAGAATTATCTGGAGAGCTTCTTAAAAATACTGACACCTGGTCCTACCCCCAGATAGTGTAAGTTAAGTAGTCACAGGCAGGGCTTAGGCTTCAGAATTTTTAAATCTCTCCATATGATTCCAATGAGCAACAGGAATGGCAAACACCGCTTTAGACTTTCCTGCAAAGGTTAGGTAAGGGAGAAGACTGAAGCTTGGACTCACAGAAAGTGTGAGCATAAGCTCTGGGAGTTTCCAGGTGGAGTGGCCCATTAAATGTGACCAGACCAGTGACCCTCGTCCCCTACCTGAGGGTCGACTCACCTCCACACCACCTGGACAAGGAGTGGTGCCTTGGCCTCTGGAAACCACTTCTCCCTGCCAAACACACATGAGGCCAGGCAACTCAGAATGGGACACAGCTGACTGCTTGAAGTTCACCTTATGTTGAGTTGATTTCAATGATCTCTTCTATTCTTATTCCTTTCCTTTGAGTTTTAGTAGAAAGGCACAAAGAAAATTCCACACAATGTTAAAAAAAAAAAAAAAAAAAAAAACAATCTGAGCACCAGCTGTATTTATAGGATTGGTCCTGTTATACTTTCAAACAATGAAGAAGCCTGCTCAGGTCAGAGTGGCAGGTCTCAGCGGTTCTGAAGCTCATCTGTCCTTTCTTGGCTCCTAGAAATCCACCTGTCCCACGTCCCATGCCCTGTACACCATGGCATCTTTCCTATTCTAACAGTACCAAGGGGTTACAAGCTTAATGTGTTACTTTGCCTTTTGTTTTAACAATTGCCTTCACTGCCTTATCCTGAAATTGGGGCTGTACTGAAAAGTTAGCAGCTTTTGTTTCATTAATTAATGTTTTCATTCAACAAATCTTTATTAAGTCTATTCCATGCCAGGCAGTGCTGGGTTCCAGGAGAGAGAATAGTGGGACAAAGGCAGCCACTGTTCCCCCCGTCATGGGAGCCTTCCCTAAGTAATCATATAAACACATGTCAAATCACAACTGTGATCCTCCTGGGGCCACACCTGGTGTGAAGGCTGGGGAAGGGAGGCTTGAGCTAAGATGGGAGGGTGAGGACGAGTTAACTGGGGAAGGCTAGGGAGCTGGGAGAATGGTCCAGGCAGAGGAAGAAGCACAGGCCAAGGAGTTGGGGAGGGAACACGCATAGGAGGAATTGAGAGAAGAGCTGTGTGTAACTGAGGCCCAGAACAAGGGGGAGGCGGGGAGGCCATATGAAAATGTGATATCATTAACCTAAGAAAAATAGAAGGCCATCAAAATGTGTTTACCCGTCCAGGGTAAATGGAAAGATGTCAGAAAGAGCCTCCAAATTTGGTACCCTCCTACCCCTAATTCATACCATTACTTTGTACTTGAGGTTTTAAAACCTGGAAAACTCCTCTTTGAAACTGTAAAACCCTTTAAAAATATCCAAAGGCCTCTATCATTGATTCATTCTACAACTACTCCCAGGCACCCACTATGTGCCGGGCAGCTGCCCATATAGAGCTTACGCCTATGGGAGACAGATCAGGAACAACAGATGAGTTGCCTGGGTCCCCCCGGAACGCCTGATCCTCCCAGTGCTTCCCTGTCCCCAGTCGTCCTCAAACTGGCACTGGCATGAGCCAAGTGAGACAATAGTGAACAAAACAAAGTTCCTACTCTTACCAGGCTGGCAGCCTCGTGACAAGAGGCAGGTAACACATAACAAATAAATATGTATATACAGAAACCAGGCAGTTGCAAATGCTATGAAAAATAAATCAGGTTAAGGGGGCTACCAAATGATGAAGGGCTTGCTATTTTAGATTCAAGAGTCAAAGAAGGTTTCTGATTATATGACCTTTGTGCAGGGAGTATGCTGGGAAGCTACTTAGAGGAATAGCATCCCACAGAGATGGTAAAGCACGTGCAAAGGCCCTGAGGTAGAAGCATGTTCTGCGTGTTCCAGAAACACAGGGAGGTGAGGGTAGCTGCAGATGGGTGAGCAGAGGTGGGGCAGCACGACGAGACTGTTCCTGGGGAGCAGAGGGTTGTGATGTCGGAAACAGAGGCAGGAGCCAGACCACACAGCATCTTGCAGGTCACAGTAAGCAGTTTGGATTCTGTGCTGCAGTGGGAAGTCAGCATGTGTAATATGCTGACTTTTTTCTTTTTTTTTTTTACAAGGTGGCTACATGTTGAGAGAAAATAAATCAGGTTAAGGGGATAGAGAGAGACAGGAAGACCAGGGAGGCTGTTTAAAACAAGCGGTCAGAGAAGTTCTCTCTGAGGAAGTGACTTTAGGGCTCAATCTTAAACTATCTGAAGCAGCAATCATGCAGATATCTGGGAGAAG
The DNA here is from genome assembly GCF_949752795.1 of Hyperoodon ampullatus. Classification (NCBI taxonomy): domain Eukaryota; kingdom Metazoa; phylum Chordata; class Mammalia; order Artiodactyla; family Ziphiidae; genus Hyperoodon; species Hyperoodon ampullatus. Next base: position 127,286,758 of record NC_136917.1, read on the forward strand.
CTAGTTCCAGGCAGAGAAAACAACACTGAAGTGGGAATAAGCTTGACATATTCTAGAAAGAGCAAGGAGGTCAGAATGGCTGGTCTACATCATGGGAGGAAGAATGGGAGGAGACTAGGCCGGGGAAGCAGGCAAGAGCCAGTTCAAAAGGCCCTTGGAGGCCAGAGTAGTCCTTTTATTCTAAATCACTGGAAAGACTTTGGAGGCTTTTAAGTAGAGAAATGACATATTTGTTTTAGTAGGATTACTGATTGCTGTATTGAGAATAGACAGTAGCAGGGACAAAGTGGAAGCAGGGAGATGGGACAGGAGGCAGCTGCCTAGGATGGTGATGGTCTGCACTGCAGTGGCAGCAGTGATTAGGTTCTAGATCTATTACGAAAGAACTGGCAGTCTTCGCAGATGAACTGGATACAGAGGTGGAAAAAAAAGTGAAAATCAAGGATGGATTTTGCTTTTGTTGTTTGTTGCTTTGTTGAGGGAATCCGATCAAAACTCAGGGGATTTTCATGGTTGCTCTTGACCAAGAAGAGTGCTGTGCAAAGCCACAGCCTCAGGCAGGGACAGGCCTGGCGAAGAGCTACAGCCCGGCCATGGGGGAGACTTGGAGGGAAGAGAATAATGACATGAGACTGGGGCCAGGGCAGCAAGGAGAGAAGGGGGAGGCCTGGACCCCCTAGGAGAATGGCCGTGGAGAGAACCTGTGGGGGGAGACTTTAGTTTTGTTCCTACATTGTTTTTTAATCATTATACAGTAAAACTGACGTAGGGGAGATGGGGCGGGTGGGTATGTGCAGGTCTATGAATTTCAGCACTTGTATAGCTACACATAACCACCACCACAATCTGGATACAGAACAATTCCATTCCTAAGAAAACTCCCTGGTGATATCCCTTAGCTCTGTTCTCCATTACTATAGCTTTATTCTTTTGAAACTGTTATATAAATTAAATCATACAGTATATAACCTTTTGAGGCTTGATTCTTTCACTCAGCATGCCTTTCAGATGCCTTTGAGATTCATTAAGATTGTTGCTTTTTATTGCTGAATAAGTATGCCATTGTATGGATGCATCATAGTTTGTTTATCCATTTACCTATTGAAGGGCATTTGGATTATTTCCAGATATGGGCAATTATAAAAAGAGCTGTTCCAGACATTCCTGTATAGGTTTTTGTGAGAACATAAGTTTTCATTTCTCTAGGGTAAATACCCAGGCGTGGGACTGCTGGGTTGTGTAGTAAGGGTGTGTTTAACTTTATAAGAAGCTACCAAACTGTTCTCCAGAGTGGTTGTTCCATTCTGCATTCCTACCTGCAATGTATTAGAGCTTTTCACTTACTCTGGCTCTTTGCCAGCACTCTGTGTTGTGAACATTTTTCTTTTATGTCACCCATTCTAATAGATTTTTAGTGGTAGACGACTGTGGTTTTACTTTGCATTTCCATAGTGACTAATGATGCTGAGCATCTATTTATGTGCTTATCTGCCATCCTTATGTTCTCTTTGGTGAAGTATTCATTTGCCCACTTTCTAATGGGTTGCTTGTTTTCTTTCTATTGACTTTGGAGAGATCTTCATATACTCTGGATACAAGTCCTTGTTCAGACATGTAATTTGTAAATACATTTTCCTAATGTGTGTATTGATTTTTCTTCTCCTAATATTGTCTTTTTCTTCCCTGATAGTGTCTTTCACAGAGCGAAAGTTTTTAATTTTGGTAAAGTCCATCTATTGTCTTTTTTTCTTTTGTAAATCTTACTTTTGGTCATGTTTAAAAATTCTTTGTACAGATGTCACAAAGAAAGAAAACTACAGACCAATATCACTGATGAATACAGATGCAAAAATCCTCCACAAAATACTAGCAAACAAAATCCAACAGCACATTAAAAGGATCATACACCATGATCAAGTGGGGTTTATCCCAGGAATGCAAGGATTCTTCAATATATGCAAATTGATCAATGTGATACACCATATTAACAAACTGAAGAAGAAAAACCATATGATCATCTCAATAGATGCAGAAAAAGCTTTCGACAAAATTCAACACCCATTTATGATAAAAGCCCTGCAGAAAGTAGGCATAGAGGGAACTTACCTCAACATAATAAAGGCCATATATGACAAACCCACAGCCAACATCGTTCTCAATGGTGAAAAACTGAAACCATTTCCTCTAAGATCAGGAACAAGACAAAGTTGTCCACTCTCATCACTATTATTCAACATAGTTTTGGAAGCTTTAGCCACAGCAATCAGAGAATAAAAAGAAATAGAAGGAATCCAAATTGGAAAGAAGAAGTAAAGCTGTCACTGTTTGCAGATGGCATGATACTATACATAGAGAATCCTAAAGATGCTACCAGAAAACTACTAGATCTAATCAATGAATTTGGTAAAGTAGCAGGATACAAAATTAATGCACAGAAATCTCTTGCATTCCTATACACTCATGATGAAAAGTCTGAAAGAGAAATTAAGGAAACACTCCCATTTACCACTGCAACAAAAAGAATAAAATACCTAGGAATAAACCTACCTAAGGAGACAAAAGACCTGTATGCAGAAAACTATAAGACACTGATGAAAGAAATTAAAGATGATACAAACAGATGGAGAGATATACCATGTTCTTGGATTGGAAGAATCAACATTGTGAAAATGACTATACTACCCGAAGCAATCTACAGATTCAATGCAATCTCTATCAAACTACCAATGGCATTTTTCACAGAACTAGAACAAAAAATTTCACAGTTTGTACGGAAACACAAAAGACCCTGTATAGCCAAAGCAATCTTGAGAAAAAAAAAACAGAGCTGGAGGAATCAGGCTCCCTGACTTCAGACTATACTACAAAGCTACAGTAATCAAGACAGTATGGTACTGGCACAAAAACAGAAAGATAGATCAATGGAACAGGATAGAAAGCCAGAGATAAACCCACACATACATGGGCACCTTATCTTTGATAAAGGAGGCAAGAATATACAATGGAGAAAAGACAGCCTCTTCAATAAGTGGTGCTGGGAAAACTGGACAGCTACCTGTAAAAGAATGAAATCAGAACACTCCCTAACACCATACACAAAAATAAACTCAAAATGGATTAAAGACCTAAATGTAAGACCGGACACTATAAAGCTCTTAGAGAAAAACATAGGCAGAACACTCTATATGACATAAATCACAGAAAGATCCTTTTTGACCCACCTCCTAGAGAAATGGAAATAAAAACAAAAATAAACAAATGAGACCTAATGAAACGTAAAACCTTTTGCACAGCAAAGGAAAACATAAATGAGATGAAAAGACAACCCTCAGAATGGGAGAAAATATTTGCAAATGAAGCAACTGACAAAGGATTAGTCTCCAAAATTTACAAGCAGCTCATGCAGCTCAATATCAAAAAAACAAACAACCCAATCCAAAAATGGGCAGAAGACCTAAACAGGCATTTCTCCAAAGAAGATATACAGATTGCCAACAAACACATGAAAGGATGCTCGACATCACTATCATTAGAGAAATGCAAATCAACATTATAGTGAGGTATCACCTCACACCAGTCAGAATGGCCATCATCAAACAAAAAGTCTACAAACAGTAAATGCTGGAGAGGGTGTGGAGAAAAGGGAACCCTCTTGCACTGTTGGTGGGAATGTAAATTGATACAGCCACTATGGAGAACAGTATGGAGGTGCCTTAAAAAACTAAAAATAGAATTACCATATGACCAAGCAGTCCCACCACTGGGCATATACCCTGAGAAAACCATAATTCAAAGAGTCATGTACCACAGTGTTCATTGCAGCTCTATTTACAATAGCCAGGACATGGAAGCAACCTAAGTGTCCATCGACAGATGAATGGATAAAGAAGATGTGGCACATATATACAATGGAATATTACTCAGCCATAAAAAGAAACAAAATTGAGTTATTTGTAGTGAGGTGGATGGACCTAGAGTCTTTCATACAGTGTGAAATAAATCAGAAAGAGAAAAACAAATACTATGTTTGTTTGCTAACATATATATATGGAATGCTAACATATATATATGGAATCTAAAAAAGAAAAAGAAAAGGTTCTGAAGAACCTAGGGGCAGGACAGGAATAAAGACACAGACATAGAGAATGGACTTGAGGACACGGAGAGGGGGAAGGGTAAGTTGGGACAAAGTGAGAGAGTGGCATGGACATATATACACTACCAAATGTAAAATAGTTAGTGGGAAGCAGCTGCATACACAGGGATATCAGCTTGGTGCTCTGTGATCACCTAGAGGGGTGGGATAGGGAGGGTGGGAGGGAGAAGCAAGAGGGAGGAGATATGGGGATATAGGTATATGTATAGCTGATTCACTTTGTTATAAAGCAGAAGCTAACACACCATCGTAAAGCATTTATACCCTAATAAAGGTGTTAAAGAAAAAAAACTTTGTATAACAACAGATCATGAAGATTTTCTCCAATTTATTTTCTAAAAGTCTTATAATCTTAGATATTACATTTAAATCTACTATCCATTTTGAGTTAATTTTTGTATGACGTATGAGGTTTAGGTCAGGATTTGTTTTTTTGTGTATGGATTTTCAATTGTTTTAATACCATCTGTTGAAAAGTATCCCTTCTCCATTGAATTGCTTTCACACCTTTGTCAAAAATCAGTTGGCCCATATACACTACCAAATGTAAAATAGCTAGTGGGAAGCAGCAGCATAACACAGAGAGATCAGCTCGGTGCTTTGTGACCACCTAGAGGGGTGGGATAGGGAGGGAGACGCAAGAGGGAAGAGATATGGGAACATATGTATATGTATAACTGATTCACTTTGTTATAAAGCAGAAACTAACACACCATTGTAAAGCAAGTATACTCCAATAAAAATGTTTTAAAAAATCAGTTGGCCCTATATTCTGGGGGTCTATTTCTGGGCTCAATTCTGTTTCACTGATCTATGTGCCTGTCTCTTTGCCAATATGTACCACACTGTCTAGACTACTCTAGCTTTATAAGTCTTATTATTGGGTAGTATGATTCTTCCAACCTCATTCTTCTGTTTCAAAATTGTCTTAAATATTCTAATTCCTTTGCCTTTCCATATATATTTTAGAATCAGCTTGTCTATACCTATGAAAAAAGCCTGCTAGAATTTTGATTGCAGTTGTGTTAAATCTATTGATCTATTTAAGATTAATTGGCCTCTTTACAACATTGAGTTTTTCAACTTATAAATAGGATGCCTCTCTCTCCATCTTTAAGTCTTTGTTGATTTCTTTCCTCACCATTTTGTAGTTTTAGGCAAACAGATCCTGTACATGTCTCATTATATTTATAGCTAAAATCTCACTTTTCAGAGCTATTGTAAATTGTGGGTTTTGTTTTAAATTTTTGGTTTCTAATTGTGCATTACTAGTATTTAAAAATACAATTAATTTTTGTGTGTTTGCCTTGTATCTTGCAACTTTGTTAAACTCACCTATTGGTTCTAGGAGTTTTTTTGTAAATTCCTTGGAATTTTCTTCATAGAAAAATGTCACCTGTGAATAAGGACAGTTTTACTTCTTCTCTTCCAAGTGTATGACTCCTTTCTTTCTTTTGCCTTACTGCACTTGGTAGAAATCCCAGTATAACATTGAATAGGAGTCGTGAGAGTGGACACTATTGCCTTGTTCCCAATTTTAGGAGTAAACCATATAATCTTTCACCATTAAGTATGATGTTAGCTACAAGTTTTTTATAGATGCCACTTATTAGTTTGAGGAAGTCCCCTTTAATTTCTAGTTTGTTGAGTGTTTTTATCATGAATGGACACTGAATTCTGTCACATGCTTTTTCTGCAGCAAATGAAAAGAACATGTGATTTTGTTTCTTTAGACTGTTAATATGGTGGATTACACATGATCATGGTAAAATATTCTTTTTATATATTGCTGGATTTGACTTGCTAATACTTTAAGAGTTTTTTGTGTCTCTGTTTATGAGGGATATTGATCTATAGCTTTCTTTTTGTGTGTTATCTTTGTGAGGTGCACATTAAAGCAGTGTTTAGAGGGACATTTATAGCATTAAGAGCTTACTTAAAATAATTTAATAATGCTAGAAAAGAAGAGAGGATTCAAATCAATAATCTAAGTTTCCACCTTAAAAAACTAGGGAGACAATACCAAAATGAACCCAAAGCAAGCAGAGAAAATGGAAGTAATAAAAATAAGAGCAGAAATCAATGAAATAATAGGATCTATTTGGTATCTGGTTAATGCTGGCCTCATAAGATGAGTTGGGAAGTGTTCCACCTTCTGTTTCTGGAAGAAATTGTGTAGTATTGGTCTAATTTCTTCTTTAAATGTTTGAGAGAATTAACTAGTGAAATCATTGGAGCCTGGAGATTTTTCAGGAGATTTAAACTATAAATCCAGTTTCTTTAATAGTTATAGAGCTATTCAGGGTGTCTACTTCACCTTGGTGAGTTTTGGTAGCTTGGGCTTTTCAAGCAAAATGATACAGTTTTTCTAAGTTGTTGAATGTATGTGCATAGAGTTGTTTGTAGTATTCCCTGATGATTTTTTTTATTATCTGTGAGATCTATACCAACATCTTTTCTTACATTCTTGGTATTGGTAATTTGAACCCCCCTCCCAATCTTTCTCTCTTTCCCTTTATCTCTCTCTCTCTCTCCATCTTGCTAGAAGTCTGTAAATTTTAATGATATGTGCAAAGAACCAAATTTTGGCTTCTTTTATTTTCTCTATTGTTTTTCTGTCTTCAATTTCATTGATTTCTGCTCTTTATTGCTTTCTTTGCTCCTGTTGCTTCCATTAAGGGATTGCTTGGGGACTGGGGTGTAAGGGAACAGGGAAAAGAAAAACTAAATGATGAATTTTTACACTCTTTCTGAGAGTTAGGAGTCTCTTTTCTCACTCCTTGGACCAGCTTCTCCTGGAGCTCTTCAAGTCTGCTTGCTGGAGCTCTCCAGGTCTGCTCCCTAGAGCCCACTTCTAAGTTTTCAGGCTGTGTTGAGTTCAGGATGGGGGATATTGGAGGGAAGAAAAAATGATAAACTCACCACCAGTTCAGTGGTACTCCAATTTCTGATCTTCATCCCTAATTTACTTGCTTCTTTTTATGTTTCAGAGCCCTCATCCATTTTGTCTTGTTTTTATAATTGTGGTCATTCAGTACAACCAGGTGGACTATGTCCCTTCTATATGATCCAGAACTGCAACTTTTCCCCCACATTCTTTGAGCCTGTTCAGAAAAGGGCTTGGGACCTAATATATTGGGCCATTTTATCTTCTACCACCACCACTGCTCCATCGCCATGAGCTTATCTTCCACAACCGCTGCTTTTACCACCACCTCATCTCCATGAGTTCCATAGGGATCGTCTGCAGCTGGGGTCAAGGCAACTTTGATGATCGGCACATGCAGGACTGCATAGAGTCCAGACAACTAAGAAGAATTTCCTCCTTCAGAGATCAATTCCTACTACATAAGAATTCGTAGTTTGTTCCAAAGGGGATACTTAGTGAATTCAGTCTTGGGGCATCATGTTCAAATGTGGTACAGGTTGTCCCGGAGGCCTATGGTTAGTCTCAAGAAGTTTTCTTCCAGGCCAGACTGATAGTACATGAGATGACTTGATTTTTCTTATAAACTTACTGAAAGGAAAAGCAGGCTTTTGTATTCTTCAGGCTCATGCACACTCCCTACAGTCTTTTCTGATGCTAGGTGGATTTGGTCCAGGTTTCCAGAGCTCTGCTGAGAATGGAGAGTCAACCTGAGCTGGGTATCCCATCATCCTCATAGAGGACCAATTCCCCTAGTGCAACGAGAGAGGAATGTTCCAGGGGCAATACCCTTGCAGCTTAATGGAGAAGCCTGACACTAATGAGGAACCCATCCTTTACCTACAGACATGCCTGAACCAAAGGAGCCTAGCAATTCAAGGGCCTGTGTTTTTAATATATTTTAAAATTAAAGTCACTGAGGAAATGAGATGGGTGGGTGGCTCAAAATTAATGGTCATGCACCAGGCTGGTTGTCTCACCATCTGTTACACAATAAAAGAGGATCAGATAAACACAGGCATAACCTCTGCCTCCATGATAATGTAAATCATTCCTTGCATCTTCTGTCTTTCATTCAGACAAAAGTCATAGAAATGAACAATTCATGCCTAAACATAGGAGACCTTGAAAGCTAGTGTATGTCAAATGTTTATTCCAGGTCATCATTAAGGGGTTGAATGGATTTGATTTTAAACACAGGCTATTCTGTCAGTGGGGAGTAGGAGAGAGAAAGTGTTTTGCAGTGTGGAGACAGCTCTTTTAAAGACACATTGCAACTTTTCTGGCATGCACAGTAAGTTATCTAGATAATTCTTTTTATAGGACATGAAATGTTGTCTCCTGAGCAGTGCAGAGCATAATGTGTTATAGAAACAATGCTTTTTCTCTCACCACTTTGTGCAAATGCCATTTTTCATTACCTACGGAGTGGGAGCTTCCTAGAGATCGAAATGAGAGGAGGGTTGGCCTTCCCGCAGCTGGTCAGGCACTTCCTGACATGCGCTCAGCAAGGACCGCCTTGGGAGCCCTGGGAGGTCTCCCCAAGCCGCTTCCCCCGCCATGAAGTTTGGAGCACCCAGCCCTCACAGGAGGTCGCATCTTTTCTGGTTATCCATTTCCACTGCCCCCATTCTCTGCTGAGGGTTTTGTGGGTGGTAGTTGTTGTTTTTCCCACCCAGTCCAACCAAAGGCAGCTAAAGAAAAAGTGCCAAGGCAAACAGAACGAGAGCCTTGGGGACCCAGTAATGAGTACAGAGCGTAGAGTGTGGTAATCATTCTTTTGATTTGTGCTCAGATATGTTTTCTATTTGTTTCAGCACAGAATGCACATTTTCCCCCTGGATTGCAAATAATCTGAACCAGGGTAAAACCATTACAAAGTGGCCTTCAAACATCATGTCTGCACTGGAATTGAATGACTGATCGGACATTTAAATACAGAAACTGGGAATTCGAGTGAATTGCAATGATACAGTTTTTAAAAACATGCTCAAAGTTGTTCAAATAATTTTTGCTTTCTTGGCTCTCTCTCGCTCTCTAAGAATTCTGAATTCTTCCTTTTAATTTTGTTCCCATTTTTTCCAATTTTAATGTTGTTCAATGATTTGGTTGTACCCACAAAGCCAAACATAAAAAGTTATTTTCGCATCATTTCTAACAAATAAAACAAGGAAAGAAAATGAGATGGGATTCTCAACATCCCCAGTGTCTGGTGATCTCTACCATTTTTCCAGGGCCAATTTCTTGAGATAACCAATGCCTTCTTATGTTGTCATTAATGTCTCCTGACTAGCCTCTTTGAAGTTGAAGACAAGCAAAGAAATAAGTACTGTACACATAGAATGTCTGCTTCAGCTGAGTGTCCTCCACCCCTACCCGGGAGAGGGGGAAGGAAAAGCTGAGATGGAAAATAGATGTAGGGGCTGACACTGTGCTGGATGAGACTCTTGTCTGGCGGAGCCCCCTAGCAGGGCTCCAAGTCCCAGGTTAATGTCAAGTGCTGGGTTTTCTTTTAGTTACTCAAGGATCAAAGGAAAATTATTCAATAAAAAGGAACTTAAAGGGGACTTCTGGGCCAATACAAACTTTAATCAAAAACACTTGTTCAAACGCAGCTTCCTTGACCTGCCTTTTCATATTGTCTTTTCAGTTCTTATACACATTTGTGATTAAAATAAGGATTTTCTCCATCACAATTCAGCATCCCCTTTCCTCTCAAATGACCAGAATTTCACAAGGGTGACACGACAGTTTGTTGCTAAGGAACTGAAGATATATGCTACAATTCAGCATTCTGATAAAGAAGAGTAAATACTTTTCAACAGATTGGATATTAAGTATAAATAAGCAGGGTGCAGGCTAGGTATTACAAACGAAAGCAGGAGAGAGAGAGAAAGCGCAACACATTCTCGTTAGAAATGTGGATGATTAGCCACCTCCTCTAGAAAAGCTACTCTCTAATAACCCTCAACTGCCTCTTACTTGTAAGAATACCACTCATACATTTGAACTTTTCACTTCAGCTTGTTTCGCTCCCCTCTGTTCAGATCCCTGTTCCTTCACATTGGTGTGTCAGAGATTTATCACACTGTGACCTTAATCACATTCTCCTTTAAAAAGAGTCAAGCACAAACTTCCCAGAGTCTCTAATATTCTAGGTGTTCATCAGGGAGACTGGAACATAAAATTCCTCCCACTTGGAGTACACCCACACCAATGTTTCTCGAAAATCTATTTATCTTAGTCACGACCTATGAACATGAATAGAAAGTGGCTAATATTTCCCTGCATCCTGTGAGCCTGAGAGCTGGAAAAAGTTAGAATTTATAGAGCTGCAATTTCTAGGGAGAAGTGCAATAACTTCTCAGCTTTTTTAAAAAAAAACTGGTTTCTTTAAGAAGCAGAATGTTTTAAATGTGCCCTTTTTCTTTTGCAGCATTAAAAAAGATCTCTGCCTCTCAATGTGGCTTGCCTGCTACCATGTAGCTGATTTTGTGATTGTTAGATTAAGAAAAATAGGGAAATCTAACAGCAGATGATTCCACAAATGAATGGTGCACATACAATAATAGATAAGTACATACCATGAATTAAACAGGAAATGGATATAAGCAGAAAAGGAAAGAGCGATCCTTTGAAAACTGAAGATAAGAGCCTACTTAGTTATATAGAAAACTACAGGAAGGTGTGACCTGAATTTGACTGAAGAGAAGTAAACTTCAGTGGCCAAATCCTTGGGTACTAAGCCAACATTTCGCTTGAATTTTATCTGTATCTACTGTAGTGGGGGACAATTCGGAGTAATGTATGTTTACCCTGCCTAATTGAAGAGGTTGGACCCTGATGAGTTTTCTGAACACAGCAAAGAAGAATGCTGCATGTGAAAGGGAAACCAAAGGGTATATGGAAATGAAAAAAAAAAAAATGTCCTGGGAACATGGGAAAGTTCATTTGGTGGGTTGGAAGAAGTCCAAACAAAATAGGTATTAGAAAGGTGATGTGGTCAAAAGATACTCACTCACCCTGGATAGAAGAGGACTATAAACATAGAGTTTGACCTCCCATAAATGATACAGGCATGTGTGGACAAGCAAACAAACTTGGAGTATGTTACTTGCTTCTGCCCATTATTTATGCTACATGGGGTTTCTGTCTGTGCACCTTGGAGTTTCTTCCAAACGCCCCAAAACACTAAAGTCTATACACAATCTGAGAACTAAAAGTAAGAGTACCTCTAAATCTAAATACTTAATCAGGAATGTGTAATTGAAGACAAACCTTTGATTAGTACCAATATAAATTTCGTTTAAGGTGATTTGGGCTATTTAGTCCCAAACCATATGTTAAATTCCTTCTGTCTAGGACTCTGTCAAGGGGCAGAAGGATCAAAAAAAGGAACAAGGAATAGGCTCTGTCCTTGGGGAGTTAGGACGTGACAGTAGAAATATATTGAAGAAGCACGCAGGACTGAACAGGCAAGGATTCTAAGAGCGGCTTTGGCCAAATGTGCTACAGAAGAGATGAATAATCAGAGAAGGGCTCTCAGAAGAGAGATGCTGGTCCTGATAACTGAAGGATAACAGAGGCAAAGGAGAAGGAAGAGGGTGTCCTTGGGTAGAGAATGACTTAAGAGAAGGCAAGGAGGCTGGAGTAGTCTTCAGATGACTCGAAATATTCTGGTTATCCACTGGTTTGTAACAAACCACCCCAAAACTTAGTAGTTCAAAACAAACATTTTGCTCACACTTTTTGTGCCTCAGTCATTCAGGAACGGCTCAGCTGGGTGGTTTGTCTCTGATCTACATGGTGCCAGCAGGGGCTGGAGGGTCCATTTCCGAGATGGCTTTTCACTCATAGGTTTTGCTCTTGGAGTCCTTGGCCTGCCTGTCTCTCTCTCCCTCCCTCTCCTCCATCTCCCTCGCCTGGACTGGGGCTCCTCACAGCATGGCAGCCTCAGGGGAGTAGGACTTCTTACATGACAGCTAAGGTTCCAAGGATTCCCAGGGGCACAGCCAGAAGTTGCAGGGCTTCTTATGACCTAACCTTGGAAAACCCAGGCATCAATTCCACCACATTCTATGGCCAAGCAAGTCATAAAGGCCAGCCCATATTCAAGAGAATGGGAATTAGACTCCATCTCTCAATGGGAAAAATCACAATGAATGTGTAGCCAACTTTAATCCACCCAGAGAGCAGTGAATAAAGTAGAATGGTTTACATAAACATGCAATGCCTGAGAGCAGGAACAATCATTAGAGCAAGAGGCAGAGAGGAGTGTGGAGGGCTTTGAAGGTGGGGTGAAGAGACTGAACATGTGAAGAATAATACTTCTGCTCCTGGCACGGCCTCTCTTGTGGAACTGCATTCAGCTAGACAAAAGAGAGTGCTCTGATGTTCTAGTGCTCCCAGATATTGGACTAGGTAAGTGAAGGAGACTGAAATTCCCATCTGAATCTCTCTAACAGGATACTTTCTGGTCAGGGCATATTTGGTTGTGAAGAAGAGAAACTCATTCAAGCCAGTTTAAGAAAAACAATCACCTTTCGCAAAGCACAACAGGCAAGCATAAGAGCATCCCAGGACAAGAGGTTAAGGGAGCTGGGTCACAGGAAGATTGACAGATCTGACACTGTAACCCCCAGAGTCAGGGTTACCTGCTCTGTCCTGAGAGGGGCCTGACATCTCTCATCTCTGTGCTAGCTTTGATCTCTTGCTTGTCGTCACAGAGGAGCTTTCTCTGCTGATTCATCAGAGTACACATAACTGAAAATGGCTGCCTCAGGCCTGCATGGTGTTTGATTTCTACATGGCCTATATGCCTTTGATTCCAAGCACCCAACATTATCCGATTACAGATTGTATGTCTCTTATCTTGAATTCTGGAGAGGAGGTCTCTGGCTGGATTAGACCAGTAGACCAGTAGGCTGGTTCCCTTTGAGTCAAATACCTACTCTTAGTATAATCAAATAAAGCAGGAGAATAGGTTTAGATATTTAACAAAAAGTAACATAAACACATAGTCATCTAGTCTGCCCTCCCACCCAACCATCAGTGAGAGGGCAGAGGTGGGGAGCAATTCAAGAGAAAAGGTGTAGGATGGCTGAGTGACAAGAAAGAGGATCATGTGGAAAACATGCCAGCCTAGAGCTGGGAACTGGAATGAAGACAGAAGAGCCTGGTCCCCAAGCCATTCCTCATTCATATCCCAAACGCTTCCCTGATGGAGTACCATTTCCCATTTCCTGTTGAACTTGACTTGGTAGCCTCGATGTATGAAGCAGTAAAGTCATGGACAGTAATGGACAGTATCAAAGACGGTCCTTTCTTATCTGGTTCTCACAGAGGATTTTAATGCTTATGATAGTATTGAGGGTGTTAGCCCTCTCTTCTTATATCATTCTTCAGCATACATATCTATACCCAAGTCATAAGACCGACGGCATGTGTAAGCTCTTTAATTTTGTCAATGAAAATTATTAATTAAAAAAGTGAGTAAGGAAACAAATCCCAGTTGGAGAAAGGTATTAATGGTACTTCATACCATCAAAGAAAAATGCAAATCAGGGCTTTCCTTTTCCCTAATTAGCAGACATAAATCAGGATAAATTTTAAATTGATGACAGCTCTTTCAACACAGGAGAAAGGTATTGACCTTCCTGTGGTAAAGGTAAGTATGAAGTACATTAAAATAACCATTTTCTCAGTAATCAAGTTTACCTCTACAATAACTGTGGACTATGACCCTCCTTCAGAAATGCTGTCTGCTCAAAATTCTCCCAACAGCAGCACTGAATGGAATTCTGCTGGGGTAGGAGAATCGTGGCTGGGCGGTCAAAATCAATTTGTTCCTGTGATTGACACGAGGTCTGCATGTCAGCCAAGCTCTCTCATACCATGTGTGCTCTGATTATGATCAATAGGTATTTGCAGTATGCCCAGGAAATGTGCTGCTTGATTACTTTTACACGGGAGGAAAGACGAAAACATCTCAACCCAGAGCCTCCTAATGTGGATATAGAAGCTGGTTCATGAAATTATTAGAATATAGAGTTTGCACTGATAAACTTTTGAACTTTCATTGAACTTGTAGATGTAGAATAGGCAGTTTTTCCAAGAGGAAAATTCACCAGACAACCAACAATTTTTCTTTCACATATTTAAGCGAAATGTTCGATCTGGTAAGGAAATAATAGTAATTTATGTCTTTGATAATTGAGAAGGATTATAGTTCTATACACAGAAAAAGCAACCATCACCCGGGCCCTGTGAGTCACAAAGCCATTAAAGAAGAAGCTTCCAGCTTAAAAGCAGATGAAACCTCCGGATTTGGAGCGTGATGTTCTCCAAGAGGGAGTTGAGTGAGGGGAAAGAAATCCCCATCTATTTGTAAAATTAGGGCCCCCTCTCTGCCTGCCTTCCAAACCACCATAATGACACTTTTCAGATTCAGGTTGATCTCCCACACTAAAAGAAACACACACACACATACAGAACCGTTTCTCGTTGTGCACAGAGCTCCCTGAATATACCATTCTGCACACATAACAGACCCACGCTGACCCTTAGTGGGAGGCAACCCTCCAAATATAAGCACTGAAGCTGCCTCCTTCAATCTACAGAGACCCATCACTCTCCAAAAATCATTGTCCTGTAATCTGTAGGAACAGCCTGGAGCGGAATAGAGGTTAAGAGGGAAGATTGCTGACCAGCTGGAAACATGTGTTTGGTGCATTCAACTCACTAAAAGGAATTATTTTACTGATAAAATAGTGTCAGCTGAGATCAGGTTCCTGAGAGATGGGAATTACTAATTTTGCTGCTATGACACTGAACAGCTTGTATTAAAAATATACACTGGCTCGTGGCTCTTTGGCTTGGTTGGTACAATGCACCAAAGACTTCAACTAAATTCTGGCCACCCAATAGTTCGGTTGCCCTTTTTAATGATAAATCCTATCACCTTCCTTCCCAGATTTCTTCACTATAATGCTTTTGCTTCCCTGGTATTCAATTTGTGTCAATTCTACCACTACTTTTAGCATTTACCTTGCTAGAGGCTGAAAAATGAGACGGGTACAATCTTATCACAAGTTGCTAATAGCCAGTGTTTATAGCATCACAGGTGTTATAATGCAAGGCTGGGAAACAGCCAACAAGAAGGAGAAACACAGTCTCAAAGAGACGTCTAGGGATGAAGCCAGCAGCTCCATTTGAGAGGTCCAAAGTGACTATTTCAGTTGTAAGGAACAGAGACTTATGCAAGTTTTCTCAAGTCATGGAGGTTAGATATTATTGTAAGACAAGACCTGGAATGAGAAAGTCATCAGGACCTTGGGCAGGTCTAGGGACCCACTATTCTCTCCATCTCTTTTTCTCTTATGGCATCTCTCCCACATCTGCAGGTCTCTCCATCCTCCTGTCTCTACTAACTTGGCTTATTCAAAGTTTCTGTTTCCTCACACTGTGGTTTGCACATGACCACCCATGACCTTCACTCTATCTCCTGGTGCTTAGTTTTAGCAATCACTGCAAACTGCCTTATTTGAATTTCTAAAAAGGAGAGAGAGAAAATTTAGTTGTGCCCTACTCACATTTCACATGGCCACACTTGTTACTGGCCAGCCACTAGATGGACTACTCTAGTGCTGATTACCCAACCATAAACCAATTCTCTGTGGCCAAAAGGACCAGGTCATGGGGTATAAACAAAGCTGTCCCTTCAGCAGGGGTAGTTCAATGTATAAAGGGCTTGACAGGCATTTTGAAGGTTAATCTGCCTGGTCCATGGGATAACTGGGAAAGGTTCCATGGAGGAAGTTATGTCTGAGATGATCATCATAAAAGGATCCCATGTGTGCTTAGGCAAAGATGGCGTAAATGTGGAGGTAAATCCACAGGCAAAAGCTAAAAAAGGAAAGTAGGGAGTATATTTGTGAGTATTCTTGGTTTGGCTAGAGCAGTGCTTCTCAAGCTTTCTGTGCATAGGAATCACCTGCAGATCTTGATAAAATGCAGATTTCTCTTTAATAAGCCTGAGGGGGGCCTAAGACGCTGCATCTCTAACACGTTTCCAGGTGATGCACGGGTGCTGGGACACACTTTGAACAGTAGGGCTAGGACAAAGAATATGTCACAAGCCTTGAATGCCAAGCTAAGAAACTGGCTACTCTGCTTCAGCAAGTAAAAAGAAGCTCTGGAGGATGTGAGACAGAAGAACGATATAATCAGCATGGTGTTAAAGGACAACTGATCTGGCAATGCTTCGTGGGGTAACTCAGAGGAGAACTGGAAGATCAGCTATTTAACAACTGTAAAGACCAGGAAAGAGGTGATAAGGACTAAATGGGGATGGCTGCTGAGGAAGGGGGAAGAAAGGAATATATAAGATATAGAACCAACTGGGCACGTCCTTCCACTGTCCTTATCCAGCCTTGCCTTAGTTGACAAGAGAAGTCACTTCCTCAGGCATCATCTGGTGACATCTTTCTATGTCCTTCCAAGGGTGTCTGCTTTTCATTTCAAATCACATCTAAAGATACATCCTCTCTTTTACCTCTAACGTTTAATTTCATTCTCTCTGCCTAACTGCATTTTCTATTGGGTGCAACTTGCTGCATGATTTAACTATATTATAACCATGTAACTATGTTATTTAGCTATTATTTCACTGTGTACCAGTAACCAAATTCAGTAACTACATTTGTTCTGCTGAGGGGTTTTGGAGGAAGCATATCTGAAGGGCACTAGGCAATGAAGTAAAGTCTATTACCATCTTATCACCAACAGCAAAACGATCTGTTTGTTTGCAGTTCACTGAAGTACACAGCCAAAGAAATTCAAAGAGAGCCTAGGGAGGGCCTGAGTCAAGTCCAGATATGGAGATGGATGGATACTCTAACCACTATGCTTTTGTTCAAGATCCCCAAAAAACAGCTATATGACAATATCCAGTAGAGAAGTTTCCAAATCATGTATTGACAGGGAAGAAGAGATAGGGAGACAAACCCTATATTAGAATTCAGAACCTCTATTACTACCCAGCTCACCCAGTGCCTACTATACATTTAAAACCAAGCAAAAGATAAGCTTGATGTTAAATACAAATCCCAAGTGAAATTTTCTTAAGCCTAAAGGCTTTATAATATCCTGAGATTATGGATACAAAGGAAGAAATCTGTGCTGACGTATTGGATTGTTCATGCCATTTTGAGGTTGAACTCTGAATGCTGAACTTTGGCTTTCTAGTTGAACATCTGAGGTCCCTCTGCATTAAATAATTTACACACCTAGCAGGACTCTAAATTCAATCCTTTTCCTCTTAATGGGATGGGATTTTGTACACACATGTAGACATTAAGGCTCAAAAACCAAACAGTTGTTGCTGCTCAAAAAATAAAATAAAACAACAATTCGTCCTGTGTTTAAAAAAAGAAAGAAAGAAAAAGAACTGTCTGGCCCAAGAGACTAGAGCTATTTTGATTGCACGAGAACATAATCAGAGTCAGGAACACAATGGAGGAGATATCCCCAAAGGAAATCAAGATTAAGATGCACACTTCGGCCTCCTACGAGCGCAACCTCCCAAGCCCACAGGTCATTTTGTTTGACAATGTCACATCGATTCATGTTTCACAATGTGCTCTTAACTTCAGAATCTTAATGTGCTGGTTGGAATCAGCTGTGTCTTTGGAGAAGCGCCTGATCTTGACCATGTCCTCCTTTAGAGGCTTCCTAGTTGGTTGGAGGCATCAGCAAGATGCCTTGTCATTCTGATAAATGGAAACCAGGAATAAAGAAATAATAAATTTATGTGTGCATTGCATGTGTATACATATATACATGTCTGTCTATATATACAAATACATATATACATGAATTGAACATATATTTTATATATATATATAAAATATATATAAAAACTGAACATGTGGCATGTCCTATTGTTACAGGACACTGGGAAACCATGCTTTGAAGAAAACAGGGATTCTGAGGAAAAAATCCATGTTCCATAATGACTGTAGTAATCATTTCACTATGTGTATACATATGAAATCATCATGTTGTATACCTTAACTATATACAATTTTTATTTTAAAAAATAAAGTAAAATATAAAAAAAAAAATGAGGAAACAGGACCTCCTGTATTCAGTAGAGGAAGTGTTAATGGGTCAAACTGTGTCCCCATTATTTGAAGTAAAATGGGGTTCAGGCCATTAGGAAGCTGCAGGGAAGAGAGAGGAATGGCTTCTGAAGAGTGGTGTGAAGCTGTGAAGCTGTGTGGGTCACTGGACTGGGGAAGGAGGCAGATATTGCAGCCCTCCTTTCCTCAGCTGCACTCTGTATTGAGGGTCAGGACTGTGGGCACATTTCCAAGAGTCCTGGTGGTGGCAGGGGCAGGGAGGGTAGAGCAGGGAGCCAGCCTGCCATGCTGGCCGTTGGCGCTGTCTCAGGCGCTTCCTCCTGAGACAATCCAGAAGGAAATACCCTGATGCCACCAATCCTGCTTCCCTCTGTGCCAACTCCTTTCCCAGTCCCACTTCACTAGAAGTAAGAGCCACCATCATCATAAGGAACAACCCTTCCCTGAGAGGTCAAGGTCTGCAGGATGGACACTGGGTTCCAAGGCTGGGCCTCGGCCGGCACTTTCACACCAAAGTTGCATCCAGCCACTGTCGGCATTGTCACCCTCCAGGGCCTACTCCTCAGTCCCAACATCACTCACGGCTACCCACTGTCCCCAAAAGGTTTTGGGGACCAAGTATAAATGCAAATTAGAGTATTTTTAATGTCATGAGAATGATAATGAAAACTTGAGGACAAGAGTCACATTTAATCTGCAAATTGAGAAAAATCCCTGAAAGTTACTATAAAAGAAGAATGATGATACAAACGCATGTACTTAAGTGGGGTGGCGTTTAGGGGTGGCATCACAGAGAGCTGTGGGTGTTTTGAGCCACTCTTACCTGACAGATGTTAGTAAGCTAATATAAGGAAGACCTGGAGAGAAGACTCACGATGCACCCACCAGGACAGCGACGACAGAGAGCCCAAGCAGAGAAGATACCTGCTAAGTGGAGGAGAGGTGGCACACCACAAGAATGGCTGCACTGGAAATGCTTGACTACAGAGCCAGCCATTTCACCCAGAAGCCAGCACAGACCAGAACCTGGCTGTCAAACAGGGGAGGTCCTTTCCCCTCCAGAGACCAGAGGAAGGTGGCAAGGACAAACCTAACTGGGTCACTGGAGAGGATGCTGTGCACTGGCTTGTTCAACCTCCATTCCAAGCTTCTCCAGGGTATCATCCTATACTGCATGAACCAGAAAACCACTAAGTTTTCCATCCTCCTCTGCAGGTAGGGATTCAGATGGGAGTAGGTTCTGTCAATTGGATGTACTGGCGGCAAGACCTCAATTGAGAGCCCAGGTAGGCAGGGCATGAGGTTTTTACTTGGCTGGCCCAGATCATGCAGAGGTGGTGGGCTCTGCAGTGGACAGGTGGGACCACAGCCTTCCTCAGTCATAGCTCACAATAATTCTTTGAGCTGGAATTGTTTCTGGGAGCTCTTGACTAGAAGCTGCCTGTCCAGTCCTTCACAGTGTTTGTAGGCCACTTAAAGCCTGATTAGTAATCCCTCCTGTTTCAACAAGCTAGTGATTTCTGTCATGTGAATCAGCACAGACAGTGGTAGACCTAGCCTATGTGACACCCAAAGTGGATCATTTTTTTAACACCCTCTTCTGTGTGACAAAATTATTTTCAATGATAATCATGTCATAATCTGTAATTGTTATTATTCTCATTATTGCTTTGTTACTTTTAAAACAATCGTTTTAAAAGAATGGATTTTAATTTTAAAGATACAATTCAAATTCAGTCAAACATTTCACGTATGAACTAAAATTTGCACTTACTAAATTTTAAACACTAAAATGTCAAGTGGTCATGTAGAAGAAAACTGAATTAACTCAGGTTTTGTTTCTTGGCTTTGCATTCATCATGGTATCATCGTTTATCTGCTGTTTAAATGCAGGAGTACCTACCCCCATGGGGGCTGGAGACACAAACTGTGCCTGAAGCCAGCTCGAACCATCCGGAACTGTTCTTGCTGGAAGTTCTCCTAATTAACTTTCATGTGGGATATAATATTTATTAAAGGATAAGTAATAAAATATGCTAATTTGAAGCATATATATATATATATATGTATATATACATGAATGTATATAATTGAAATTCAACAGTCACCACAGCAATTGTTTAGAAAGTGGACCAACAAAAGATTTGGGGGAAAAAAGTATTTTATCACTGACATTGTTTAGAATTGCTGGCATGGGGATAATAAAAAGCAGACTGACTTACAGTCGACTTTATTATTGGTTTTAAATTCTCAGCAGACACTGCAGCCCTGAACTATGTGCACCAGCCAGGAGGACCACTCCCGCTGCCCACACTGAGCTCAAGGTGAGCAGAGGCTGAGGCTGAAAGAGACTGATCCCAAGCTTGAGGGTTCCAGGAGAGGCCGGGGGCATGAGGGCGAGTGGTGAAGGGTGAGTCTGAGACACAGGACCTTCACCACACATTCCGGGGGACTTAGCCCCCTGCAGAGACCCTCATGACTCCCTGAGTTCTCAAAGTCACTGAAGCATAAAGATCCCCTCACAGACTGCCTTTGGTGAAGAGAAGCCGAGAGCCCCAAGCTCTGCTGAAACCCTGGTGCCGGGTTCTCAGTAGTGAAGTGTCACCCACCCGTGGGTGTGAGGGAAGTGTGTGTTTCAGCACAATTGAAAATCCCTTCATGTCATGAGCCCTTGAGGGCTCACACAAAGAGTAGAATCCAGAGATGTTAACTCGACCAGTGCTAAAATTCCACTTCTATCTAAACCCTGAAACTCCTTGATTTGCTATTCATGTGAGCTTCACACCAATGTGTTTGGGGGCTCAGGAAGAGCAAAGGCAGGACCAGGGCACTGTTCTCAGTGAAAGCACCTTCTCTCTCTTCCCCTCCAAGTGGTACCCACCCTAAAAGACATCAAAAGTGCTCTGAAGGCAGAGACCCAGCTGCTGTCCAGTGACCCTCACAGTCCCCAGTGGTACAAATCTGATGAAAGCTTCATTTCCCAGTTCCAGGGACAGTCAAGCTTGTCTTTCCTCCTCTAGATGAGGGACCTTGAACATAAAAGTACAGACTCGCAGAGGAAAAATGAAAACACAAGCTGATTTTAATGCTGGCTCCTAAGAACCCATGGGAATCAAGGGGAGACCATCTCCCCAAGCAAAGAGGATAGCAGTTACTCACCACCCCAGGAGGGCACTGTGCACCAACAGAAAAGATGCAGGTGGGCGTTGCCTTGTACTCAAGGACCCTCAGAAGGTTGTGACCTTTCTCTTTCAGGCAGCAGCGGGCCAGATGTCCATCTGCAGGTCCTGAAGATGCAGCCACAGCAGTAGGGGCTGCATGCCAGCCTTCTTGCCTGGCACTGCCCAGGAGAGTGCCACTATACTTCATTCCTTAGGACCAGTGGGTATTGTCCTACCAAGGCAGGAGAGACAGGGTCCAGCCACATGGCTCGTGCCCAGGTGTTTGGGAGGAGAGCTACCCTGGCTCATGCATTTCAAATTCAAACACAGCATTGCACCTAAGCTCAGATTCCTGTATTACTGTCAAGAGGTGTCAGCCAACCTTATATCTAAGGACTACAGACCTTAATTACTCCAGGGAACAGTCTGGTGGCCAAACAAAGAAAGGCTTGTTACAAAGTCCCCTTTGTTGAAAGGGCCTTTGCCTGGATTGCTCCAGGCACCCCTTATACCAGCCACCAACCAGCCCAGTGCTGGGAAGCAGAACAAGTCAAGTCATCCTCTGGCCCACAGGGGTTTCAGAAGACCTGTAGTAGAGTCTGGCTGGCTTAGGTTTCCTGGCTGTGTGATCCGGGATAAATCACAGATCCTTTCCAAGCCCCAGTTTCCTTACCTATAAAATAGAGCTAATCCATGTGAATTTCACCTACATTTCTTGAATGCTGAGTACACCAGGGCTGGTGGTGGTACCTAACCCCTTGGGTCATATGCCAGCCCTGCTGAGCAGTGTTTGTCTCCTCCACTGGCAGACAAAATTGAATGGTGCTGTTAACTATGCCCCTACCTCTCCATCCCCTTACATATCATAAACACATATAATAAGTAAAGGAATGTGTTTGTAGTGAATACTTTTCCTTTTTCCTATCCAGGATCCACCACTCTCCTTGTCTGCAGGGGTGGGGCAGAAACCTACCTCCCCCTAGGACAGCAGAGGAAGGATAGCTATTCCCTCCCCTTACTCCCTAGAAACAGAGAGACAGGCAGAGATCCACACAGCTGGCCAAATCTTGGCCAGCCCTGAACCTGGAATCTCAAAGGAGGGTGTGAGACAACAGTTCAAGGAGCATGAAGATTCCTCCTGATGTTGGTAGAGTTGGGGGAGGCACCAAGGCCTTGTCCAGGAGAAAGGGATGCCACAAGGTTCATGAACACTGCTCCCGGGGGTGGACCTGGCCTCTACTTTGGCTGCCCCAGTCCCACATTCCTGCTGCTTTTCTGAGCTTGGTTCTCCAGCTTTCTGCCAATTCTGTAAACTACTGGATGGATAACCTTCCACTATGTTCCTTTTCTCTTTAAGTTAACCAGATTTGGGCTATGCTGTTTGTAACAAGGAGTCCTACCTGATACTGTGAAAGATGTAGCCAAGGAGGAAAGTAACCAAAATACAGGGAAAAAAAAATTTTTTTAATCCACCTACACAAATATATGTATCACAGCATTATTTAAACCTGGGAAGATGGGAAAGAGAGCTCATACCTGGCAGTAGTGAAATGGTTAAATAAACTCTGATCCATTCACTTGGAAAAGTAAGTAGTCTTCAGAATAGTGAGTATGAAGATGACACAGTGACAAGGGAAGTGCTCATGAGATAGACTGACAAGTGAAAACTGCATAAGAAATTGTATGTGCAAGATACTTGACCCTCTTCCCCAAGAATATAAGCTTCCCCAGGGGCTAGGATTTTTATCAGTCCTGTTCAGGGACTTATCTCCAGGTGCCTGTAATAGTAGACACTCAACTAATACTTATGGAAGGAAGGAATGAATGGATGGCTAAACAAACTATTTGCACAGGGGAGGGGTGGGGAAAAATATCTTTATGTGATATTAGTGACTGTTGTAGGTTAGTCAGATTTTTTTAAAGCTGTTTTCTTTTCCCTAATTCCAGCATTTCTTTCATGTGGTTTTATTATTTTCCTGGGAAGAAAAACTTTTTTTCTTAGTCCAAACCACTGGTAGGTGACCCAACTTCCTCTAATATTTAAGTTCCCTCTCGAGAGGCTTAAGTTGCCACCAAGCAGGGTGATAAGGGTAAAGGCACATCTGCTTCCCTTGCCAAATGGAACTGCTGGGCTGAAGCAATCTATCCATCCACCAGGAGCTGACTCTGGAGCCAAAGAGTGAATACCACCTTCCCGCAGCAGCAGCGAGCGCTCCGGACCTCATGGCCCAAGCCCAGCCCCAGAGCGTGCGTCTGCTGGGGCAGGTGCCCAGGTCCAGTCCAAGGCCACTGCCCTCCTCCATTCCCCTCTGGCTGCGATCGCTCTGCTTTCTCGCCGGGCTTTGTCCCCGCACACCTCAGCATCTAAACAAGGGCAGATTCAACAGCCAGAGGGAGTTCAAAGGGGTCAACCACCCCATTCGATTGGTGTTCAGCTGAGGCCGCCTCCAGCTTAGCAAGTGGGCTCCCATCCCACCTTGGACTAAGCAGGGAGGTGGAGGAGTCAGCACTCTGCGGAGGTCGGGAAGTCTGCTTCAGGCAGCCCTGAACTCACAGCAAGAAGGAAAGAGGATATTGATCAGTCAGGTGGGCTGTGAGGAAAGAGCACTGCACGGAGCTGGCTGTGGACACCTGCTGAGACCACCATCTTAGGACCACCAATGGCTTGCATTCACTGTGACAGTCGTATTCCCTCTTTCCCTCTGTGTCTTTCTGTCTCTGTCACACACGCACACACATTTTTTTCATAATAAAATAAATAAAGCCATGCAAAGAAAAATGCTGGACATAAAGAATAAGAAGCCACACATGAAAGTACACACCCTGCACAGGCTCACATTCATCTCCTTCATGCCTTCTTCTGAAATCCTTTCCCCTCTTATATCAAGATGTTACATCCTGGTTTAATCCAACCCGCAAGAGCCCCAGGCTCCATGGCATACTCTGAAGGAATTTTCTCCCTTGTGAAAGTGTGCTGCAGTGTTTCACAAGTTGTCCACAGGGCAGTACCAGCTGGGTGGCAGCCCTACTCAAAGCTATGAATCCCATTCTGCAGGGTCTCTCTCCTGAGGCACCAGAAGCAGCTGGACAGTGCCCTCTCCTCAGAGTTCTGGGTCCCAGCTCTCTGTGATCCCTCCCCCAAGCTGCTGAGGTACCACGGCAGTGAAGCAGCACTCTTCCACCAGAGGTATGTGTTCCAGCTCCAGTACAGGACCCCTCCTCCAAGCTTCTAGTGCTAATAAGCCCAGCCTCTTGCCTCTGTTTTCCCAGCCCTTGGGGTGGTAGCTGCTTCCTGAAGTTATCTCTGAGATACCTCAGGTTTCCTATTTGCCCTTTCAGTCTGCTAATACCAGCTTAATTAATTCCCTTTATTAAATTCTCTCTGTTAAAACAACTATGGTGATCAACTTCTTACCCAAATAATGTATATACTCAAAGGACTTTCTGGAGTGTATTAACAGTTTTGGTTTCTTTGGTTAGTTTTACTGTATTTAATTTAAATTAAAGTTCATTGAATTTTTTCCAATTATGCCTTAATTTTATAATCATTTTTTTAAAACCTATGGTGGCTTCTGTTTTTCTGGTTGGACTCCAATACAGGAAGAAAGCTATTAGGAAAATATGTGTCAGGTTGAGCCTGCTAGTGAAGACAGTTTTCTGGGTAGTTTGATGGAGGATCTATCTTCTCCTTACCTAGGAGAAGCTGAAGAGAAGAACTTTCCATCCATCATGTTCATATGATAATCCCTAAGGAACTGTGTTCAAGACCTAATTGCAAGTTACCACCAACTTTCCAAGTTATCTACCATTTCTTATATTCTGAGGGGTTTATGTACAGATGAACAGTGGAGGAACATATGTCTTTAAAAAGCCAGGGATTCCAGATCTCCTGAAGAAAGGGGGTCTTGGCAAGGGAAAGAAGACCCAACTGGAGAAGAGAATACTGCAAAATGAAGACACAGGAGTTAAGCAATCTAACTGTTCATAAAGGCCAAAGGGAGGCCCACCACACTCTAAGTTGGGGCGGGGGGTGACTATTAAAATCACAGGTGGTTGCAATAACCACACATCCATTCAGTGCTGAACTTCCAATCTTTATCTCCTGACTTTGGGAGCCATTAGTCTCGGGTGAAAAACTGCACTTGCAACTAATTGCACCTGCAATTACCTACTTCCGGGTGCAATTAGTCACTTGAACCTAATTCTGAGTGTGCAAGTGTTTAATTTCGTATGTGAGGGGGTAATTCCAGATACAGTTAGTTGTGCCCTCAATCTCTGCACCTGCAACTAATGGTGACTAATAAAATGAGTCTTCATGCAAGTCAGGTTGAAGGCCCATATGGTGGACCCTGTTTGGGGAACCAAGAATTGGATAAGTTGCACTGATAAGACACAAGTTTACTAAAGGGAGCAAAGGGACAAATTATTAGACCTTGTCATTCTTTGGATCTACGGTCACATTATCCATGTCCCCCTTCCACAGCATGTTCCTCCTGGACCACAGAATATGAAGTCAGCCAGTAAGAAGCCTGGCTTCGCAAAGATAACAGAGCAGCTCATGCTGACATTGAGGAATGTCCATAAGGCGTAGGTCAAAATTGAATTCCAGCCAATTCTCCATTATGTGGGTCAACTCTGATGAGGTTGTTCAAAACACTTAGGTAAGAGACATTAACTGAAGCCCTACTATGTGCTAAGTCATACGGCGAATCCAGAGATTAATAGGCATGGCTCCTGCCTTTGATTTCATGCCAGTTCCTCAAATATTTATTGAGTACCTACTATCTGCTTAGCATGTCAAAGTGCTCATGAGCTTACTGGGAAAATGCATTCATTCTGTCTTTCTACAATTATCAATTTATCGAGCCCTCTTGGAATCCACATTCAAGTGGGGAAAACCTATGTTAAATAACTATTTACACAATTAATGTCTTCGTTACAGGGGCTGTGAGAATATACAATTAGGGCCTGCCCTGGGCTGAGAGTTCAAGTTAAGCTTCTCCAAAGAATAGATGCTTGAGCTGAGATTTAAAAGATGACTAGGAGTTACATAGGCAAGGGGCTATGGAGACAGGGTTCCGGGTGAAGGGAATGAAACTGCAAAGGCTCTGAGGCAGGAAGGAACATGACAACATTAAGAAATGGAAAGATGGGCAGAGTGGCTAGACAAGAGTTAGCTGTGAGGTTTATGTGCTAAGTGAGAGGAGGTTCTTCAAAGTACCCAAAACTGTGCCAGTGAAAGAACTGATAATGGTTCTTACCAGAAAGGAGGACATCGTGTGGCCTCTCAATATTAGCCTAGAGGGAATCTTGCCGTGAGATATATGTTTTGTCCCTCTTCCTCTAATCTCACCAATACCAACCTGGACCATGGAAGAGCCAGAAGGGAAATGAGGTAGAGGAAGGATAATATGGCAAATCAACCCCTCCCTCCCAACTGCACGTCCCTGAGCTTAAGCTTATGTAGGTAACTTGGATTTGGAGATGAGCCTGAAGTATTACATTAGACTGGACTGGACTTTTAATACTTGAAAATAAATCTCATTTTCAAAATTGAGGCTGTTCTACTCTTGCACTGCTGGTGGGAATGTGAATTGGTACAGCCACTATGGAGAACAGTATGGAGGTTCCTTAAAAAGCTAAAAACAGAACTACCATACGACCCAGCAATCCCACTACTGGGCATATACCCTGAGCAAACCATAATTCAAAAAGAGTCATGTACCAAAATGTTCATTGCAGCTCTATTTACAATAGCTCGGAGATGGAAGCAACCTAAGTGTCCATCATCAGATGAATGGATAAAGAAGATGTGGCACATATATACAATGGAATATTACTCAGCCATAAACAGAAATGAAATTGAGTTATTTGTAGTGAGGTGGATGGACCTAGAGTGTCATACAGAGTGAAGTGAATCAGAAAGAGAAAGACAAATACCGTATGCTAACACATATATATGGAATCTAAGAAAAAAAATGTCATGAAGACCGTAGGGGTAAGACAGGAATAAAGACACAGACCTACTAGAGAATGGACTTGAGGACATGGGGAGGGGGAAGGGTAAGCTGTGACAAAGTGAGAGAGTGGCACGGACATATATACACTACCACACGTAAAATAGATAGCAAGTGGGAAGCAGCCACTTAGCACAGGGAGATCAGCTCGGTGCTTTGTGACCACCTAGCGGGGTGGGATAGGGAGGGTGGGAGGGAGGGAGACGCAAGAGGGAAGAGATATGGGAACATATGTATATGTATAACTGAGTCACTTTGTTATAAAGCAGAAACTAACACACCATTGTAAAGCAATTATACTCCAATAAAGATGTCAAAAAAAAAAAAAAAAACTGAGGCTGTTCTAATTGTTGGAAGTGATCCAGGAAGCTATGGGGTCTGCATGAGATGTCTCTAAAGGATGGGTTAATAGGGACCCACCTGAGAAGATGTGAAAGTTGAATGGAAGAGACATCCAGCCTCTTTGTAATTGCACTCCATTGAGATCTGAGAAGGCAGGGAAGGTTCCATAAAGATAAGAAGGACTGGTAGGCTTTAGTAGAGAGGAGGGTCCAGGCATTTCAGGAGAATGAGAACACGGGATGGAGTCTGTTCTCTGTTGGATGGGAAGTCTTAAGAAGTTGGTCCTGGCTAGAATGGATGGTCTGAGGTATGAGCAGTAGAGTTGGATTAACATAGGGTAAAGTCATATGGAAGGAAGCCTTGAAGGTGGGCCAATAGAAGTAAGGGGTCTCTAGCATCAATCCTGGCTTCTCCTCCACACTCTTAACAAGCAGTAAAATGACTCAGTCTAGACTAGGGGCGTTCATATAGGCAACCTCCCTTCCAGGGTTGAAATGAATTTTCCCCCCTTTCTTCTCTGTGTATTGCCCAGTGGGATGGTAAGAAGTTACCTCGTGAGGACATTCCCTCCCCATCCCCACCCACTGGCCAGCACTCCTGGCCAAGAAGGAACATATGCCATGCAGGTCTTCAAGGACACAGGGAGAAGGGGAGAGTCCCCTCTTTTCCTCCTTTCTCTCTATGGCCGATACTGGCTTGATGTTCCCCAGTTCAGCTGCTCCTCCCTCGGCACACAGGAAGACTGTGTTTCCAGCCTCCTTTCCAGTTAGAATGGTGTCATGGACCTGGATTCTAGGCAGGAGGCCAGTGCAGACCTGGCCCCTAAAACATTCAATTCAGCCTTTCACTCATTCTCCCCTCCCAACTCATGAGACTGAAAAGAAACGACTTCAAGATGGTGGAGACATGTGATGGCAAGAATCTGCTTCCCTGCTCAGAGAGGAGCCGTCAGACCCTCATCAGACATGACACAGGCAGGTTATGCTTGGTTAAGCCACTGAGATGCGGGGGTTTTCATTAGTGTAGCAGAGCCTGGTCTACCCTGACATGGCTGCCCATGCCCAACCCTGGGGTCCCCTACCCTCTTGTTTCCCTCCCTTCTGAACACTTCCCACCACCCCCTTGGCCTCATTCATTTTCATGCAGCAAAGTAGTGACGGCTCTAAAGGCGGGGGAAGCAGATCCACGAAGAAAACACTCAGGCCTCTCTCTTCCTGGAGCACGGTATTGCACTGCCACGCCACAGCCTTGGCCCCTCTTCCTGGAATGCTCCTCCTCCAGATGTTCACTCAGGTGGCTTCTCCTCAGCTGACATGACCCTTTCTCAGACAGGCTAGGGGCACCTGCCCAACTTACCATCACAGTACTCTGCTTTACTGCCTCAGGGCACTTATCAATCCATGAAATTATCTTATTTGTGTATTGTCTTTCTCCTAGGATGTCATCTCCATGAGAACAAGGTCTAGGTTTTGTATGTTGCTCCTTTAGTGCCAATAACTAGATGTGGAGTGAATGAATGAATGGGAGGAGATAAAGATTCTCATTCGAGGTTATCTAGTCTCACTTCCTTTACAAATGAGGAAATTGAGCCTTTTCCCCTAAAAAGAGGAAACAGAGAAGGAGCTAATGC
The DNA here is from genome assembly GCF_949752795.1 of Hyperoodon ampullatus. Lineage (NCBI taxonomy): Eukaryota > Metazoa > Chordata > Mammalia > Artiodactyla > Ziphiidae > Hyperoodon > Hyperoodon ampullatus. The sequence continues at coordinate 127,316,131 of NC_136917.1, forward strand.
AACTCTACAATGCTAGCTGTTTCTAGAGTGCTGAACTTGGATGTGATTTATTCAAATGAAAACTCTGGGGGAATTGTTTTAGAGGGATCCATAAAACAAATGTCATTTTCACCTGGAGAATTCACCCAACCTTCTAACCAATTTCAAATATAGTTATTTAATGCAGATTTGACAAATGTGAAATCTCTTACACATCGCCATTTATCATCTAATGTGTGCCTGCCCCGCACCACAGTTTAAGTTATAGCTTTTTAATGGGGTAAAACATTTCTATAAAATCATCAAAATACCTTAAACCAAAACTGCCTGTAAGAAATTGATGAGTTTCAAGCATCGATTCAACCCCTGAAAATGTCAACCTTGCCATTGGCACCGTGGGCACTTCTATTAAAAGCAGCTAAGGAGGTATAATGAATATCTAATGAACCATTTTGTATGTCTATGTGGTTTCTTGAATTGGAAATAAATCAATGAGCCTTACAAAATGCATATTATAGTGGTATATTCATAAACAATAATCTTGTTTTTCTATCATGACTCGAGTGTCATTCTTTTTTATAACACAACTGAGGTTTTAATAATTTATTTTATGTATACATAACCCAGAGCTTAGAGAGGGCAACCTAGTGCGTGTTAGATTTTTAAAACATCCTTCTGTATGGAAACTATGTGGATCATAAAGGTAAAACCAAAGCACTGAGGATCTAGTAGAAGACACAGGACACGTGAAAAATAACTAGAAAACAACGCAGAAACTTCCATGAATACAATACCAGGAGGTAGCCTAGACTGAGTGCCGTGGGCTGAGTAAAGGAAAACAGATGGCGTGAATCCTGCTTTGCAGGCACTGTAGCTGAGCCCATGCCAGCCCTCCTGGCCAGCTCAGCTAGGGACAGCAGTCTCATGGGGCTGAAATAAGCTCCCCCAGCAAGAGTGTGGTGTGTTCCCCTGAAGACCTCCCCAACAGCCCCGCCAAAGGGTTCAGCTGGTCTGTCCCACCAGCTTCCTCAGCTGGAAATGGGTGAGTTGCTTTCCCTCCCTTTGGCGTGGGCTCAAACCCTATGATCCAAAGCTGCCTCTCTATCTCAGCAACGTCCCTTCCAGAGGCCAAATATAACCATCCCTTTCCCGGCTCACAAAACTTCCAGTCAGACGGCTGTGCACAGTGACAGCCGGCCAAAGAGCGTCTCCCCAGCCCAGCCCACAGCCAAAAATAACAGCCACTTGGTGAGTATGGGCTGGAATTTTTTTTCCCCTTTGTCGGGACTTTGTTTGGAGGTATTTTTGTTTTGGTTTTGAATTTGTTTTGTCTTTGTCGTGGAAGTAAACGTAGTAACTGAAGAAGTTGGTACATCAACATCCCACACTAGACTCATGGGTTTAAATCCAGTTGTGGTGGGTCATGGCCAGAAAGATATTCATCTCTTAAATCTCCCCAGTCACCTGTATAAAAGGAGAGTCTAGCAAGCACATCTCCGCCCCACTCTGTCCGGCAGTGCCTCCGGCACAACCATGATCAAGCTGGGACCCACCACTAGGATGCCTTTTCTCCTGAGTCTAGCTGGAGTGACTGTAAGAGGCTCATCTATCTGCGGGGCTGGGTGGGGTCATTTCCATGTTTATACCCATGGTGCACCTGGGCAGCAGTCGGGCCTTGGGCCCCAGAGCTGTCAGTTCAGTGCCCTCTGCAAATACTAAAATGACTTCACTTATTATTTCTTCAAAAGTACACAGTGTTCACCGACAGCAAAGCCCACTCTTGATCTGATTCCTGACACACAAGGCTCAAGTCAGCCAGGCCAATGGCCACATCTTGTTAAATCTTACCTAGCAGGCGACACTAAATGGAACAGCGCTAAAGAGATCCAGGCTGGGAAAGACGACTGTCTACTCCATGCCCTATTTCCAAATGCAATGTATAATGAGCAATTGTGCAAAACTATAACCTTCAATTGTTGGAACATCTCTGTACTTTTGTTTTTCAAAGGCAGAATGTTTTCTGGCATGTTGTTACCTGAAGAAGAAAAATACTCCCTTAATTTCTACATGTGCGTGCATATCACACTGATACATCTCATTTCTTGTCACAGTGCCGGCTCTCCCAGGACCAACAAATAATTTATGCATGTAATGCATTTATCAGCTCTCGTGTGTGTGTGTGTGTGTGTGTGTACATATATATATCCTATGTGCCAGTGTCAAGGATATCTTCTATATTAACAGAAAGCAAGCAACCTCTTGGGTGTTTCTCCACCATGAAATTAACTTTGCATCTTATGCATCAAGTGACGGAAAAGTGATAACAGGTCCCTGTCCTTTACACAGAACTAAGTACTCATTTATACCAGAAAAGGAGTTGTACTAAGCATTTTATGTTGCATAGTTTCTGAAACTGCTCCCCTCCCTTATTCTTTTCTAAGGAAGGTCTCTGTTATTCCAGGGCCATGTAGACAGTAGAGGGAAAATGGCTCCTAAGTTTCAACCTGCTCTATTTAGGTTGCCTTTTCCTTGCTTCCCCCTCGGAATATTTATCATGCCTGTCATCAAGATCAGCTTCTGAGCACCCAGCAGGGCCAAGCGTGGTACCAGCTGTGTGTGTTTGGCAGTCCTCACCTCCACTGCTGTCCACAGGCTACAATTTGGATTTAACCATGGTCATCATTCACACCCTCGTGGCAGCAGCATCTTGGGGTGCTACCAGCAAGAGGACAAGCGGCAAGGATGAGGACCAGAGCAGCAGTTGCCGTGGGGCAATGTCAGGTGACTGCACCTGGCTAATGTTGCCTTTCTGCTCCAGTCACTTCTCTCCACCCACCTTTCTCATTTGGAAGGCATGTGTGTCTCATTCATGCCACGAAACAATTGCCAGAATGATACAATCTTAGAGGAAGGGATCTCGAAAACATCTAGTTCGACCTGCTCATTTTAAAGATAAGGAAATGGAAGCCCTGAGGGGTTAAGTTCCTTGGCCAAGCTCATGCAGGTGGTTATTGGCACAGGAATGGCTGGCATCAAGTAACTGAACCCACTTTCTCATGGTCTTTCCACCATACCCATGGCTTTTCAACATTTGTTAGCACAATCCACAGTATGGAATACATTTTATATCACGACCCACAATATCTACACGTACATACAACTAACACAAAAGTCTCACAAAACAATACCTATCTTCACTATATGAGATATACTTCGGTATTTTCTATTATATATTCATTTTAAAAGAGTCTGGAGGGCTTCCCTGGTGGCGCAGAGGTTGAGAGTCCGCCTGCCGATGCAGGGGACGCGGGTTCGTGCCCCGGTCTGGGAGGATCCCACGTGCCGCGGAGCGGCTGGGCCCGTGAGCTATGGCCGCTGAGCCTGCGCGTCCGGAGCCTGTGCTCCGCAACGGGAAAGGCCACAACAGTGAGAGGCCCACATACCACAAAAAAAAAAAAAAAAAAAAAAAAAAAAAAAGAGTCTGGAGATTGCTTGGCAGCATGTATACTAAAATTGGAACAATACAGGGAAGATTAACATGGCCCCTACACAAGGATAACATGCAAATTTTCCCCATATTTTTTTCACATTTACCAAATGTTCCTTTTCTTTCCAGGGATAACATTTATAGGTACACAGTCAAAATAATTTGCATTTTTTCCTAATTAGATACATCTACTGAATGTCTAGGAAGGTGGGGTTGAATTAGATACAGAGAGGGGTCCCTTCCAGCCTGAACCTGTCACGTGCCTGATCAGGAGCAAGCTTATTGCCTGATCTGTCCTTAATTCTGAAAGGCAGAATGACCTAGCAGAGAGAACACTGGGTCTAGTCCTGGCTCCATTATCTTCCAAGTGTGTGACTTAGGGTGAATTTTCTCTGGGTTCTGCTATCTCAACTGCAAGATCAAGCTGTTGTTAATTGACAGAGTTCTGAGAAGTGAACAAAATAATGCAAATGAATGCAATAAAAGCTCTATTCACAAGACTTGTCCTGGAACAACAGTGGTCTTAAATTCTCACATTTCAGAGAAATATGGTGTCTCAAAATATTTCTGGATTCTCATCAAAACACCTGCATAATGTATTATGAATAAATTTGGTGTAATAAAGACAAACTAAACCCTGGAACTGACTCATTTTCAAATGCCTTTGCAGGTGTTAGAGAGGAGGGGTTGACCCTAAATCTTGAAGATGTTCAGTCTCAGAAAAGCAGAAGTCATTGAGGTCAAAGATGACTCTATGCTCTTGAAAGGAAAAGGTGATCAGTCGCAAATTGAAAAACACAATCAAGAAAGGTTACTATTAATGAGTATGAAGAGGAAGAACTGAATGACGTGTTGTAAAACATTCAGATGCAATAGCCAAGCTGAAGGCTGGTGGGACAAGTGAAAAGAAAGAGTTCTAGGTGTACTCAATGCTGCCTCAATTGCTTTTGAAGAAGGCATCTTCCTAGGAGGTGGTTAGGCTTGGGTTCAGTGTATTCCAGCTTTGGACTCACCAAATCCAATAAAAATTTTAAAAACCGATATACATGGGCTTCCCTGGTGGCGCAGTGGTTGAGTGCCGATGCAGGGGACAAGGGTTCGTACCCCGGTTCGGGAAGATCCCACATGCCGCAGAGCGGCTGGGCCCGTGAGCCATAGCCGCTGAGCCTGCACGTCCGGAGCCTGTGCTCCGCAGCGGGAAAGGCCACAACAGTGAGAGGCCCGCATACCGCAAAAACAAAAGAAAAAAAAAAAAAAAAAACCGATATACAAAATATTTTTGAAACTATGCAAAATGCCTGCAATGACCTTGCCAAGAGTGACAGTTAGAAGGATCCTTGACAGCTGAGAACATCAGACAAAGCCGTTCAGAAGCTGGTTGTGATGCTCTGCTTGGAGGTATGGCTACGGTAGAAAAAGGCATCACCGGCACTACTTGGGTACTAAGGGCTGCTTCCTGGCTGCTACTGCTGTGTGACACAGAGCAGAAGCTGTAACAGAGATCCTGAAGAGGAGGAGGACCTTGGCGTGGGCAGAGCCGGTGGAGGCGATGTGGAGGCGGCATGTTCTCATTCCTGAAATAGTGCATTATCACTCTTAGTGAACTGTGACAGGAAGCTCAGAGCGGTGCTTCTCACCAATAACCTCAGAGAGATCACTTGGGAAAAAAAGACCAAAGAAAAGGTTATGGGTTTCAGTTAGGGGTTTCAGTTGACGAAGTGCATGACGGTTTACGGCTGTCACTGTGCACGCCCACAGATAACATGTTTTGTGTTTTTGAATAAAAAGACATTTGTATGTTCTTTTAAAAAAAAAACGCCAGCTATGCTTACAAAATGTATTCCACAACCCACCAAACAGAGCATTTGAAATCAGCACACCCGCGGTGGGGGAGGGTGAGCCTCGAGCGTGGGCGGTGCCCCCTCTGTCCCCACAGGCTCACCTCCAGCCTTGTCTCGTCTTCTCCTCCAACACCTACTCCTACTGAACCCCTCATTCCAGAGCGTTTCCAGTGCCCTCTGGAACCCCTGCTCCTCGGTGAGAAACGCCCCCTTGACTTTAGCCTGGGGGTGAGGAATGTTCCTTTCTCTTCCTGTTTCCTTTGGAGCCTGGCTCTCTCACCCATGCACTGCCCATCCCACTCCACTCCTCCCAGACTCCCAGGGACTGGAGATGGAGGATCTGTGCCCTCCTTATCCCTCAGAGACACCGTTACTCTTCTGCCTTCACGTAAGCCCCTCCTTCTCTCCTCGTGTCACCTGTTTACGCACTACTATCCCCAAACCCCCCACTGCCATCTTGGTGGCTCACCACCTTCTTGTCTATCCTAGAGCTTACCATCAACTCGGGCACTTTACAGTCCATGTGGACAACACATCCGGTGTGCTGCCCCCTTTCATTCCCTCCCTCCCCTGGTTCCAAATCTGACTTTGGAATCACCTAGCATTGTCCCACCTAAGGTATCCTCCAGCTTCCATCCCCCATTCTGTCCATTCTTCCCCATTCTCTCAGCTCCCTTGTGGTTTGGCTTCCTTCCCCTTCCAGCCTAGACTCTACGGTCCAGTGCTTCAACCACTCTTTTGACAATACTCTAAACCAGTGGTCACAAATTTATTTCATAATGCACAACCAACAGTGAAACAAGGGAAATAATCAGGCACATATCTCTGACATTCACTCATTCGTTCATTCATAAATTACATACATTTTACTATTAAATCAACATTTTGTTCCATTTTAAAACATACCACAAAAAATATAAGGGCATAAACAGCCAGTATAGTAAGAGCTTCAGTATTCTCTGCCCATTCCTAGTGGATCATCTCACATAACCCCTGGAGGGAAGCACTCCCCAGTCTGAGAACCACAGCCCTAATCCCCATGCCCTCCACTCTCTCTTCCCTCTGTCGCAGCCACCCTGAGAAACCAGCCCTGAACCCATCTAGCCACGGGTGTCCCGTTCTCTGCCAGGTGGCTGCATGACGCTGGGGCACCAGCTGGGTCCCAGGGAACCTCTGTGGACTTAACCCTTCGGCTCAAGGGAATGTCACTGAAAGCCTCAAGAGGTGAAGTCAAGCGTATTGGCAAGAAAACTTCCTTTCTCTCGGTACCACCAGCACCGAGGACAGTGCCTGGCACCTGCCCGCGATCCCCAGTGTTTGCTGCACTGCACTGTGCACACAGGTGGCATTTCCATCACTCTGGCAACATGGTTGTAAAGGCATGAAGAGCACACAGAGAAAAGCCCAACAGGTCATGGGTTCCAGCTGGGCACAGGCTTGGTTCTGAAGCTGTATGAGGGTCACTTGCCCCCAAAGCACCGGTCTGCCCACCATGACCCAACAATAGACCAGGCCTTCAGAAGCCAGACACACCACAGCTGAGCGAGCTCTAATTAGGCCACGTGTGACTGAAGCAGTTTGACTAAAGCCTATCTCACACCTTGACTGTTCCAGGGGGTTGCTATGGAGGCAGGAAATAGGGCCCCTCCAGACAATCTCTTTATCCACATGCTTGGAGCAGCCTGGGCTCAGGGCACCTCCAGTTCCTTCAGACGACCCCTCACAGAAGGATTCCTAGGCTATCACACAGAAGTTGTGGACAAGAAAGGGACAAATCTTAAAGGAGAAATACCAGTGGGGACTGAAGCACTGCTGTCAGAATAAGCACTTAGGAGAGGTGATGCTGAGAGCCAAGGAGATGTGCTGGTGGGCAAACTTTCCTCTTTGGCCAGGAAGGAATCTTTCGCCCTCTCTTCCCCTCCCCCACCCCCTTCTCACCACCTGGAGATGCATCCCCAGGTAAGCAGTGTCTGTAGAAGGACACATGACAGCTACAGCACTTTCTCAGGAAGGTAAACGTGACTCAGAAAAAATTCCCTCACCTCCTGTCATTTCTTTTATCTTCTCTTTCTCCCCTTCCCAGTCCAGCGTTCCATAACCAGTGGTCCATGGACATGACCCCTGCATCAGAGTCATTATAGGCCTATTTAAAACACAGATTCCTGGGCCTCAGATTAAATCAGAAACTTTGAAACTGGAGTCAGGAAATCTGCATTTAAACACTGTTTTGCCTGTTCAAGTTCGGGAACTGCTGAAAGACAGTTACTTCTCCTCTGTTCTTCTCAACTACACCTTGTTAATCCACAGCCACTCGCCACCTCACCGCCATTCCCTCCCGCCCCTCCACTCCCCAGGCGTTCACAGTGAAGCCAACTGGGACTCAGATGCAAGGACCTGGACAGGATGAGACCCCCTGTGCTCTCACCTTCCCGTGCTGACCATGAGCGCCTCCCTTACTGTGCTTTATTTTCATCTACGACATCTCCTCACATGGTTCCTAGAGGCCCCACTTAAATTAACCTGGCCTACTTGTCCCAGATGAATACTGGGCAAGCTGGGGACTTAATACACTGAACTAAAATAAAGTCACCAGGAGGAAACCAAGTAAATCAGGGAGCTGAAGTTTGGCCTAATGTTGATCAATTTTTGGCCCAAACCCCCATCTACTAATAGGTCTCTGGTAATAGGCTTGCAAAGATAGAAATGTTAACCAATGCTAAACAAGAGTTACAAATAATAAAGACAAGCGCCATCTACTCACCTCCAGGGGATGGGGTGTGAACTTGAGATGACTATGACCGTGAAGCGCTTGAAACCCAGAGAAAATTCTCTGAACCATTCTTTCGCTCACAGAATTTCCATGGCACCAGTCCCCATGCAGCTCTGACAAGTGAGCTATTTTCGTATGTGAACAAGTAGAGTTATTGTTATCTGTGCTCTGAATCAAGGATAAAAAGGAAAGGTGAGAGGGAGAGAGAGGGTGTGAGAGAGAAGACATGGAGGTGAGACGCAGAAATACAGAAACGCAGGAAGGATGTCAGAAACCAAAAGAAAAGGAGCCAGGTGTTCTTCCCAGAGAGGAAGGAGCCAACTAGGCAGTTTGAGACTCCAAAGCACCAGGTGACCCCTCAGCAACCACAGGAACAGTCTCTCCTTCTGGGCTCACAGGATTCTGGGGCAGCTGAGGATGATATATGCAAAGGGCTTTGTAAATGGCGAAGTGCTACCCATTCAGGGTGCTAGCTCCCTTTGTGTGACCAAGGAGCTACTGCCCCTTTCCAACAGCCCTGCCCAAAGACTTGGGACACCACAGACCAAAAGGAAGCTTAACCAGCTAACATTTTTCCGTTAGTAGACGCTGGTCTTACTATTCTGGCGCCAGATTACCTAGGGACGGTAATGAGGGTGCTATTTTAGCAAGAAACTGAAAAAGGAGAAGAAAATACGCCCTCAGAACATGCTGAATACGTACTGTAACACGCCACCCCACCAAGAGTCCATGTTCTACCTATGTTTTAATGTATTTATTTCTTTTGAGACCAGCAGGGCTTGAGCCACAGCTTCCTGCATTCTGCCTCGTCAGCATGAAAAGATTTGCTGCCGTAGGCCCCTTCAGCTCCCTCTGGGGCTCTCCTTCTCCTCGGAGGCTGACTAAGATGAGAAGTTTACCCCACAAGGTAATGAAGAGACAGTTTTCAGTTCTGACTCACCCCTTGGGCTTCCTGAGTCGGCTAATGAGGCAGCTTTGCCATGTGGTGTGCTTGCCACCAAGACCTGACCACTAGAGGGAGCCAGAGAGCAACAAGGGCCCAACACTTCCCCGGCATACCTACTCCCTCCTCCAGCCCAGAAACTGTGAGGCTTCATAGCATTTGTGGATCCACTGAAACAAACATGTCACCTTTATTGTACAGTTCCTTGGTAAACTCTTATTTTCCTCTTTCTCAAGTTTGGGTGGAAAACAAAACAATTAACTTAAAAAGCAGCACATGAGAACCTAAACATTATTTATGTCTCTAATTATCTCATTCTAGTGGGTATTTCAGTCCCTGTCTGGTCAGGACATTAATTATCTTCATAACTACAGCAAAAGTTAAATAACAAGCACCCAAGGCTACGGCACTACTGTAATGTGCAAGCTTAAATGAACTTATAAATTTTATTAATGGATGCTTTATACAACTCCATATATTATAAATCAAACAAGAAACCTATTTCTATCTTTTAAGGGTACGGTGAAAAAGCTTTAACATTATTGAGGGTAATTTTTATTAAGTTTAAAACTCCCTTTTTTTTTTCAGTAATGAGACTGTTATGAGGATAATTTAATCTAGTTTGTCATGAGGCACCCCAGCTTGTTAAATAAGTTAATAAATGACTGTGCATTAATCAAAGTGACAAAGCTATGAGGAGCTGGGGATGGGAGACAATTCTGGTGATAGTATTAATTAGTATTTAATTAGAAACTTAGGGCCCATAAATAAAAAAAAAATCATGGTAGAGACATTTATGCAAATTGCTTGGAGCCTGCAGTGGGGTTAGCTTTGCTTTAAAGAAACATGATTTTTTTTCCTAGCATGCTGTACACAGCAGCACTGTGGCCACATCACATGGCTTAAACGAGCTCTTCTTTTGTTTCCAATTTGTTCCAATTACAGGCCTGTAAATTCAAATCATTCTTTTGACTGTGTTGATTGAAATGTAGAGTTTCCACAATTTCTACTAGGAGTTCTTTTTTTTTTAATAAAAAGAGAGAAATGTTTTAGAGAAATAAGGAGTTTCAGATTTTTTTTTCTGCTGTTTTAATTAAGATGTGTGCCACTATTTTCTAAGAACAATTGTGGATTCCATTTGATACACAAACAATGCCTCCTTTTTAATCCTGGTGAGCTGTAACTGGGTTTTGTTATGTGATATTATATTGGAGACTGCATGGACTCAACTGCCATCATTTTTATTATAATCATGGCACTTCTCCCTTTTCTCTCAATCACATGCTTTGATAGTGGGCAATTTTTGATGGTCCCAAAAAGATAATAACCATTTGGTTCTGAACGTCACTGCTTTCCTAAGGTACACGTCCTCTTTTTCAGACTTTATTATTTGTTGCATTTATTCAAGAAAGGTTATCCACAGTAAAAATGCTTTTTCTATTCAACAGTCTATTTCTGTCATGGTTCATTTATGTGTGAGCATGACAGACTGAAACCCGTATTATCCACAGCTGACAAGTGTCAGGCCGACAGTTCAATCAGCCCTTCCTTAAGATGATGCCCAGGGCCCTGTGTTTGAAGTAGGACAATAAAGCAGGCAACACAATCAGGGTCAAACTGATCCAATCCCTGTATATAAAGGGGATTCTGCCTAATAACACAGTGCGATTTTTTTCCCCTCTCCAAACACATTAGTCCTTAAACAGTGACTTGGCCCTTAAGAAAATCTGTGACTGACATGAAAATGCTGAAGTTTTAACATGGTTGGTTTATCCATAACCTCATGGGGCTGCTGCTTTGTGCAGACTGGTTTTGTCAAAGTCAGAAAAATAATGTATTCAGTGTCTGATCATTTTTAGGCAGTTATTTGAATGGGATTTTAAGTCAGACATCCTGATGTTGACAAAGGGATCATTTTCTTGTCCTTTTGTTTTACATTTGCATCGGCTGATAAAATTAAATCTCCGAAATGCATATAAAAGTGAGCTCCCTTCAGCAGCACTCCACCACAGTTTCTTGGAAGGAAGCAGGGTTTCTTGATATTAGGTCTCTCTAGAATACAGACCAGAATGCAAACATATCTTCAAAATTAGTGCTCCCTCAGCTTGGGCAACACTTCAACTCAAACATGTATGAAAGCATTTCACTGCAAATCCTACCAACCAACAACAGAACCAAAGTTGATCAAATGCTAATAGTCTGCAGTGGGCTCCTTGGAGGGACCAGGAGACTGTTACCTTTGCTCTTCTTCAGACTTCAAACCACCGCCGATGATGGCAGGCATGGAAGTACTGCTCACCTATTTGATAGGTGCCTTTCATAAGGAGGAAGCCAAAGACCCTCTGAAAGCTTCATGAAACTTTCGTCCCAGAAGGTACCACAGAGAACATTAAATGCACCTCCAGGCTTTATGGATGAGGGAGGCTCAGAGACATTTGTGACTGCCAGTGTCAAGGAGCTTGCAAACGGCAATGGAAGGGCAAAATTAACAACAATAACAGAATCCTCTGCACTTTGCTTCTCTTTATCTGTCATTACTGGGCAGACCCAAGTTAGTGCAGGAGGGTCTGCTGAAAAGCAGAATTCCAAAATCAGAGAGTGAGTAATGGTGCCTGGGGCTACCAAACAAGACCTCATCTCGATTCCCTTCTTGGACAGTTCTTGAAGTTCTAAGTAATATATTCTTTGTGTGCTTGTTATTCTCCATTTATACTGTCCTGTCCCAGTCCATCCATGTAGCTGCATTTGCTGCCCTGCTCTGGCCCTGCAGACCACATCACCTAGGCTCTCTTGGTGGCTAGAGACCAGGGCGAGGCGCTGACAACAATCAATCAAAGGGTGGGAGGAGAGAGGCCAGAGTGTGCCTTCCTCCCTCACTCCCTGCTTGATTCCCCATCTCTGAAGAAACTGACCCCTCCAGCACCCCTGCTTCCCCCAAGCCCCTCCTCCAGGGCTCCAGCTGTCAAGGGTCCAGACCTGTTGGTTTTCTTCTCTTTGCCCTTTAGTCCTAGGGGCTAAGAGTTTGCCACTGTGGCTAATTTCTTGGTATCTCCACATCTCCTGTTTGTTCACCTAATGCTGCCCATACTTCTGAACACAGCCCTTTAAAGTCACCATGGGAACCATCTCAGGAGAATTCTGTTTTCTGCTGGGACCCTGACTGATAGGATGAATTCCTTAGCTTCCACCTGGTCTTCCTACTTCTAGTCCAGTAGTTCTTAACATAGTTCGTAATCTCATAGAGAATCTAATGAAAGATAAGAGCACTCTCCCCAGAAAAAATTCACTTACACACATATGCTCAAAATTTTGTGTGCAGTTGTAAAGTATTCCCAGACTCCTTAAAGGCTATCTACAAATCTTCTAGGAAGTCCATAGAAACTCCAATCCATTCTCTCCACCTCTGATAAGTAAACCTTCCTAAAACACCTATTTCTTCCATTTGATCATATTCATGTTCCCCTCAAAAACCTCTAGTGGTATCCTACTAACCACCATAAAGCATGAAGCCCAGAAGCCACAGCAAAGCATTCCAGGCTCAAGCTGACAAGCTAGTAGTGTGCTTGAGCCATTTCTTAGCAGCTCACAAGAGACAGAGACAGTTATATTTTCAAAGCTAGGTGTTAAACACAGCATTATTCAAAATTAGATTACATAAGCTTACAATTAAATGTTTTTATTAAAAGTAAAGGTAATAAAAATAAATACTCAAAATGTGTTGCTTTCTAATTATTTTACTACTATCTATGCTCTTGAAGTTGTCTATCGCATCTGAATGGTGGAAACACTACATAATGATGTACCATTTTGCAACTCTTCCCAACTCCGTGATGGCTTATGGAATACTTACACCACAGAAATTAGCAAACACTTCAAATCAGGGCTTGATTTACTATGTTGATTGCCTAGATCAGGGGTTGGCAAACTGTAACACACAAGCCAAATCTGGCCTACAGTCTGTTTTTGTATGATCCACGTGATTTTACATTTTTAAAGGATTGTTTTTGTTACAATCTTTAATGAAATAATTTACTTGGGCAATGGTAGTTAAAACATTTAGATGAGAAGCTGATAGGGAATTTTACAACTAATGGATCAGACCTATAATACCTAAACTCACCTGTCAATTTCAACATCACTAGAAGTGGAAAAACCAGATGTTAGTGTCACCTGATGTGATACAATTTGGAAGTACACAACACCATCTATGACATTCTTGTCCCCAAATAAACTTGCATCGAACAGAACCTCTAGATACATCTGCCAATTTACAGGAAATATATGGAATAAAGAAATATGTTAAACAACACCTCAAGGGTGCAATTGGCTGGGTCCGTAATATAAAACATTTTATAGAAAAATTACTTTATTTCTGTAGCCCATAAATAGCAGGTAAAAAATAAGATGGATAACTGTTAAATGTTTTAAAAAAATTTTACAAGACATAGTCCACCAAATGAAATAGAGGTTCCTTATTTTGATTCTAATTTGGAAAAGAAAACAACTGTTACAAGTAACCTTTTCACAGCAGAAACTAACACAACACTGTAAATCAACTATACTTCAACAAAAAAATAAAATTTTTTAAAAATAACTTTTTTAAGAAAATTGAGAAAAATTCAATATAGAATTAGTACTGGGTAACAGTAATAAATAATTATTAATTTTATTAAGCATGATAATGGTATTTCATAACCATTAGAAATACATACAGAAGTATTTGTAGAAGAAATGATAGACTGTTTTTGTTATAGATTTTTATTGGAGTATACTTGCTTCACAATATTGTATTAGTTTCTGTTGTACAACAAAGTAAATCAGCCATATGCATACATACATCCCCATATCCCTTCCCTCTTGAGCCTCCCTTCCACTCTCCCTATCCAACCCCTCTAGGTCGTCGCAAAGCACCAAGCTGATCTCCCTGTGCTACGCAGCAGCTTCCCACGAGCCATTTTACATTTGGTAGTGTATATATGTCCATGCCACTCTCTCACTTCGTCCCAGCTTACCCTTCCCCCTCCCCGTGTCCTCAAGTCCATTCTCTACGTCTGCGTCTTTATTCCTGTCCTGCCCCTAGGTTCTTCAGAACCTCTTTTTTTTTTTTAGATTCCATATATATGTGTAAGCATACAGTATTTGTTTTTCTCTTTCTGACTTAATTCACTCTGTATGACAGACTCTAGGTCCATCCACCTCACTACAAATAACTCAATTTCATTTATTTTCATGGCTGAGTAATATTCCATTGTATATATGTGCCACATCTTATTTATCCATTCATCTGTTGATGGACACTTAGGTTGCTTCCATGTCCTGGCTATTGTAAATAGAGCAGCAGTGAACATTGTGGTACATGACTCTTTTTGAATTATGGTTTGCTCAGGGTATATGCCCAGTAGTGGGATTGCTGGGTCATATGGTAGTTCTATTTTTAGTTTTTTAAGGAAGCTCCATACTGTTTTCCACAGCGGTTGTATCAATTTACATTCCCACCAGTAGTGCATGAGGGTCCCTAAAGGATTGCTTGTTAAAAACTAATTAATTCATTTAAAAAAGAAGAGGAGAAGGAAGAGACTGTTCGTGGTCTGCAAAGTGTAAAATATTTACTATCTGGGTCTTGACTGGAAACCTTTGCCAACCCCTGGTCTGGACCTAAGAAAGTGATGGATAAGATGTTAATAATGCAAATTAAACTTAAAATTGTATCCTGCCTATAATCATTACACTGTGAATGGCACAGAAAATCGAGGAAATGTTCTTCCAGGATTTGAAAGCTACGACCCATCAGCCAAGAAGTCTTTCACATCACACAAGTGAAGTTCCAACATACATCTTCATTGTCTCACGTTCATCTTATTTGTTAATGTAAACGAAATATCAACATACATTCATGTTGGAACTATACTCGTGAGCCAGTGGCTGAATCTGGATGGTAACCAAGCATTCGTTTGCAGTCTGATTTTTTAAAATCACAATTGAGTCACAGCCATAGGTTAACTACAGACACAAGAGTTCAGAAAAAAAAAAAAAAGAAAAAAGAAAAAACAAGAAAAAGAAACAACAAGAACAAAAGCCAGGAAAGCATTATCTGAGAATCAATGGACTAAAGATCATTCTGTAATAAAGAGTATTGTATGTTTTAGTATCATTTGTAAGTTGTAGGCTATACATCATTTACATCAGTAAAATTTATAATAAATTTATGTACATATGTATACATGAGTATTTTTTTCTAGAAAGCCAGTTATTAAACTTTTACCAGCACACCCCTGACCCCACCCCCAGAGTCTGACTTATCTGGTCTGGACAATGGCCTTGGCACTGGGATTTTTAAAACTACCCCTAAGTTATTCCGATGCAGAGCCAATATTGAGAATAACTGGCTTAGGGGAACTGGCAGGATCCCCTTGAGATTTTGTTCTCTTTGGTCAGAAAGTCCACTTGAATCTGACCAAGGAGGCACTGGGAGTGCGCATGAGGGGGATGTTCTGGGGTGAGGAGGGTGGGAGGTTCCTCCAGGAACTGGACACACTTCACTGGGCTGACTTTTTTTTCCAATTTCTCAGAACAAAATTGTCCTGGAGCAGCATACTCACAGTCTCCTAGACATGCCACTATTACTTCCTCTCCCAAAGTTATTCTCACTATAATTCTACCAAAGGTCCCCTTTCCGCTCCTGTCTCCACCTTAGTCTTACCATCCCGCACATGCCAGCTTAGATATCCTCTCTCGTCTCAGAACTTCCCCAGGTGTGACAGACTTGTTCATTTCCCACTCCAGTATCCACTCACTCCTTACTAACAAAACCCTGATTTATTAGGGACAGCGCTGTGTCCAGTTAAATAGTGTTTCCAGGCCTCCCTTGTAGCCAGAGTGGCCAGTGTGACACAGTTTAGCTAATGAGACCTAAGCCGAAGCCTGACAAGCGTTGGGGGCAGAGTTTGTGCTCTCTTGATAGAACTGCTGGACTCAGCTGGGTCAGACCCCTCCCCTTGTCTTCTCCAGCAGTCATTTTCAGAGTGTGAGGCAACCAGCCATCTGCAAAGGATGCAAGACGAGAAAAACAACTGAGCCGCAGCACCAGTCCCTGACTGCTTGCCTTTGGAAGTCTTGTTCTGTAAGAAAAATAATTCCCTAATTGTTCAAGCCCCTCCTAGTTGGATATTCTGGGGTTGCAACCAGACCCAATGCCAGTCCAGCAATCCCACAGTGAGGGCTCCTCCTGGAACTCTGTACAACTACAGAGTTGTTCTGCACCACCCATAACAGCAATCTCCAATGTGTAAACGGGTCAGGTCCCAGATATTTAACTATAAATCAGTTGTGTGAAATTTGGATGCACTTTCCCTGTAAGACTGGGCTATCTAGAAAATCCAGAACGAACGTTTGTAGTAGTATGCCAGCTCCTGGAATAACCAAGGTGATTAGAAGCAAGATTCAGGCAGAGTTAGGCTCATATAGCTTCATAAAGAAGTTAGGTCTCCAACAGTGATTTGTAAATAGGAAGGAAATAGAGAGGAGTGATTCCCAAAGATTTGGCTTTTGCCCAGAACTTATTTTTGAGGCAGAAGGATCGTGTGTAGGTACAGCATGAACTCACGTTCATGATGTTTTGGGTGCATGTGCTTGGATCAGAATGTAAAGGGCATAGAGCATGGAAAGGCCACATCTTAGAAGTGCAAGAGAAAAGAGCCGGTGACAGCTGTACACGGAGCTTAACAGACCACATTAGCAATAACTATTACATACACGGTTGCATTCTATTTTTGTATCACATTAACGGATATAATATTGGTAATTGTTCTTAATAGAATCACAGAAATGAGAGATGGAAATGCTATATGGTATGATGGAATGCTGTTCTTTTACCATTGATCATTGTAATAAGCCTGCTCAGTCATTACTCACAAACCATGCTACATCTATGCCAATGAGGCAGACCAAAATGAGGCGATAAACAAAATTGGTTTCCTTGCTAAATGCGACACCTAAGTTTTAAGATATTTTGCTGAAGTTTTAAACTGATTGTCAATTAGTCAATGAGCTATGGCAGGCAGTGTATTTCTGGGTAATTAGTGTGTGTCTTAGGGGGGTTATTTGGCATGAGGCTGAGGGCAAAGTAATTTGTATCTCCCAGGAAGTGCAATAATTGCCTCAAGCTGAACTGCTTGGAAAGTGTATTAATTCTATTAGGAAACATTTATGTTATTTTATATGGCATCCTGTATACTCATGAAGTGTACTCATAAACCATGAATTATTCATTTTGGGGGCATTATCACATGAGGGTGGCCTCACTGATAACCAGGAAAAGAGGCTGGGTTGTTTGTGCAGTTGGACATTGTTGGAAATGATGCATGTTGTGTTTTGAAATTCATCTTGTTAGAAGACCACTGGATCCTAGGAGGTTGAGAGGTCTCTTGAGACAGGTAAGGTCAAAGGTAAGGCAATTTACTTAAACTGGCTTTTCAGGATGCCAGCAGGCCTTCTGTTTAGAGCTGGCTGTGCTGCCTGTGGGGAAGCCTTGTGAGAGCTGAGAACTACAGCGATGACAGGCTTCATCTTGGTACTTTTGGACACTTCCTTTCCCAAACCTGCTCAGGACGTTCAGGGCACACAAAGGCAATCATTCATTCATTCATTCAACAAATACTTATGGATGAATGCTCGGACAATGTACTAGTTATCTATTGTTGTGTAATAAATTACCGTAAAACTTAGCAGCCTAAAGCAACACACATTTATTAGCTCACAGTTTCAGTGGGTCAGAAATCATGTTTGGCTTAGCTGGGTCCCCTGCTTCATAATCTCTCACAAGCCTGCAGTTAAAGTGTCAGCCCAGAGTCTATAGTCTCCCCTAAAGGCCCATCTGGGGAAGGATCTGCTTCTGAGTCCGTTCCAAGCCCTCAGTTTCTTGAGGGCTGTGGACTGAAGGCCTAACTTCCCCCATGGATATTGACCAGAAGCCACCCCCAGTTCTTTGCCATGTGGGTCTCTCCAGTATGGAAACTGGCTTCATCAAAGTGTGCAAGCCAAGAAGGCAAGACTAAGGTCACAACCTATTGTAACTTAATTGCAGAAGTGACATCTCGTCACCTTTGCCATATTCTGTTGCTTCAAATCAAATCAGATCAGGAAGATGGCAGGGAGATGGAGAGAAGTAGGAGCATGTGAGACATGTTTTAGAGCAGGGGTCCCCAACCCCCAGCCCACGGACCAGTACCGTTCCGCGGCCTGTTAGGAACCGGGCCGCACAGCAGGAGGTAAGTGGCGGGCGAGTGAGCGAAGCTTCACCTGACGCTCCCCATGGCTCCTTGTCTTCCAGGAAACCAGTCCCTGGTGCCAAAAAGGTTGGGGACCGCTGTTTTAGAGTTTAAAATCGACCTCTTCGGTGAGCGTATGTTTACCTCAAGTTAACAGTTTTCTTCACCTCTGCTCTTCCTTGTCCATTTTTAAGGGAAATACAAAGAAAGTTGAAGAAAGAATCTTGTAACCATCATGGGAAGAGAAAGAGGAGGACCAGATAACATAGTGGAGGGTGAAAAGAGAGGGGCAGTGTGAGGATGGGATGGAGGAAGCACGGGGAGGATGTGGCCCTGTGCCTGCACCTCCAAATGTATTAACCTGGGCACACTGCTTCACTTTTCCATGCTTCTGTTTCCTCTTATGTAAAAATATCTGCCTTTTCGGATTATTTGAGAGGATTAAATAACAACCTGGTACACACTTGATACATCACCTGCATGGCTCTTTTGCTCGCTTCATCCGATCTCTACTCAGTTGTCACCACCTCCCTGACAGCCGGAGTTCAAATAGCTCCACCCCACCTCCATCCTTACCCAGCTGTAGCTGGCCTCACAGCACTTACTGACACCTGTTTTACTTTGTTCGCCCTGCATTCTCAGGGCCCAGAGGAGTTCCCAGCATGCAGTGGATCCTCAGTAATACTTGTGAAGGGCTGCACAGTGTAGTCACTGACCAAAGGTGTAGCTGCACAGGCTGTGTCTCCAGCTGCATCACAAACAGTGTGGGGATATCAGCTTAGGACATAAAGAGAGTAACAGCAACTAAAATACTTGCCTAGTACTTTACAGTGTACAAAGGCCTTGCTTGACCACCATGTCTTAATCCTTCTAGTCAGTAGCTGAGGTAGGTAATGTCCCTGTTTACAGGTGAGGCAACTGAAGGTGAAGGGACTTAATAAACTTCTCCAAAGTCCAGAAACAACAGACATTAGAAAGCAAGCTAGGGCTCTGCCTTCTTATGAATTTACTTCCCAAAGGGGCAAAAGTCTAAGTGTTCCTTTCAGTTTGCCAGCAGATGTGCTGATCTGTGCTTGCTGGAATCCTGCATCCAGTTCTCTGGAGTTGCTGTCCCTCTGTCTGCACATCTCCTTTTCCTGCTCTCAGAGGCAGCTGACAGATGGACGCTGTAAGTGTCAGATACCCAAACTGCACCCAGTGGAATTGCAGAAAGTCAAGCAGCCAGTTATATGGCTGCCAGCAAACTTCGCCACATTCCAGAGTTCCTTCTTTCTTTCAGAAGAACTCGATTGTGCCTCACTGTATTTCCTAGTTTAGTATAACCCCACCAGTAAATAAAATCCCTTCACTTTGACCCCCATGCATTCAACAAACAAGTACCGAGTGTCTGCTTGGTGCTAAGCATTGTGCTAGGAAATGGGACTAGTTAACTTCCAGAAGGAAAAGCAGACTTTAAGTGTAAATCACTGTGTGGCCAAGATTATGGTTGGAACTATAAAGGAGAAGTTCAAGGTGATATGAGAACAGGAAAGGAAGGACCACCTGGGACCTGGTCTTGAGGGGTCCAGGAAGTCTTCCCTGAAGAAGGGTCACTTAAACTGGAGAAGAAAGCAGAACATTCTAGGCACAGAGAAGAGTACATAAGAGGTGCTGAGAACTGAAAGAGCTTCTAGAAACCACAAAAGCAAAATCACAAACAAATGAACAAATAGAGAAGTAAGCCTGAAGAGGCCTGGTGCTGGATGAAGCTGAAGAAGTAGCCAGCAGCCAGGAGGAGCTGAGCGTACCTCACCTACTTCTTGCTCTTCCCCGGATAAGCAAGAACAAGGCCGCGAATTTGGTCTCAGTTGACAGAGTAGAGACATCACTGGCGCTAATTTGTGCCTAGAAAGATGTATCATTACGTCTCAAGCTGCATCGTGAAAATGTCTTAAAGCCTGTAGCTTCTGTCTTCTTTGTGATACAGAACACAAAGCATTTGTTTCCACTCAGCATTCAAGGATTTGCAGATTCGACTTAGTGGATGCGATCTGGCTGTGGCTCCTTCCCGGGGAAATGAGCCTACCGCTCCAGCAGTGGGCTCTGATGCAGTGTGCTTCTGGGAGCCTCCACCCACAGCTGCTCTTCTATCTCAGTATCCCTAGGTCTGTGGTTCTCAGCGGGGATGTCAGGGAAGCTTGAGGGAACATTTTTGGGTTGTGTCAATAATCAGGAAACACCATTTATTGTTCGGGCCAGAGATGTAGGTAGACATTCTGCAGTGTATAAGACAATGGTCACAACAAAGAACTGTCCTGTCTCCCACATGACTTTGAGGTCCCACCAGATATGGATGCGGGTGAAAAACCTATGTATAGGTTTCTGAGATTAGAGCTCAATTATGTTTTACATACAAACACAAAATATTTTTTGCACAGTGTTAATATACACTGAATTATCCAATAATAAAACTACAGTTGGAAATTGGAGGAAGATTTATTTTGTTTTTCCCCAAACTTCCCAGGGTTAGTTACCATTTCCAAAAAATATATCATGTATTTGAATCACCAATAGGACACACCCTGTATAAACTGGCCTTTGAAGCTGTCACATTCTTGATGATTATATATACATGTTTCCCCCTTGCTATCCAAAAGTAGAGCATTCCTATGAAACTTTTCCTAAGCCAAAATGGCACAAAGCAAAGAAGCAATTACCTAAGGACACATCTTGCTAACAGATGCACAAAATAAATGGAGATAAAGCACAGATGCTCACAGACACAGTTCAAAGCTATGGTGGCTTAATGCTAAGACACCTAATGTAGTTCCTGGGGAAGGAGCTTGGGAGTACCCCTCTGCCTGCTGGGGGTCTGCACTACCTCTATAAAAAACACTAACATTTTTGCTTTCATAAAAATGAAAATCCTCTTTGGATTTCTTTCAGTTGGTGAAAAACAGGTAAGAATGTAGATCTTTTGTAAAAGTAAAGTGGTGTAAAGCAAACTTTCCAAAAGCAGGGGATACGTATATATGTCTTATTTCAAAATGCCACTCTAAAACAAAGTGTCTTTAATACCCAGTTAAATGTTGGTTTACTTCTCTTAAATCCAAATGCATTTGTTATGAGTAAAGCATCCAAGCACTTCCTTATGAATCTTAGTCTCTACCCAAAACGTGGTACACAGACCATCAGCAGCTGCATCCTTTTTAGAAGGAAGGCTCTCAGGCCCCGCCCCAGAGTTACTGACTCTCGGTCTGTATTTTAATAAGACCTTCAGGTGATTCAGATGCACATAAAAGTTTGAGAAGCTCTCTTCTAGGTTAGGTAGATCTGAGCATGGAAAAGGTATTCTTTTATTATAAAAGACTTTTATTTCTCTTCTTCATTACATTAGGACATTGTATTAATCTCTTAATTATATGTAAAAGGTGGGCATGTTATCAATGAATTTCAGCTCAAGAAAGTAAAATAGGAGTTACAAAATATTTTTTAATGAAAGAGGATGTTGTATCTGATAGGGTTGAGAATGCTGCTCCAAGATCCCTGGGATTCAATAATAGGGTGTGATGAACTTTGGAGCATATAAATGAGAGTAGGGCATCAGGGTCAAGTTTCTCTGAACTTGGCCATTTATAAACTCTAATGACTCCTAAATCTATATCTCCAGCTAGTGTCTCACCCTCAGAGCACACTCGATAAATCCCTGCTTTCTAAATATACATCCACAGATCACAGAGTAAGTGCCCTGCTGTCTTCTACAGGGTCAAGCTGCTCTCGCTTACTTATTCTACAAATGTTTTTTGATCTCCTTGTATGCGCCATGCAATGTCACAGGGCTGTGAGTAATAGAAAGACAAAGCCCGCTTTTGTGGAGCTGACAACAGTCTAGTAGGAGAGCTAAGAAGCCCGCAAATAACTGTACAAAGAGTCAGAACGTGCTCAGTGCACCGAGGGAGGTACGGATAATGTGACAGAGATGACTTCTGCATAGAAATAATATTGAAAGGTCAAGGAAAGTCTGCCGAGAAGCCCGTGGTTTCACTCAGGAACTCTCTGGTTCCCCAACACAGCTATTTAAACCTTCTTTACTCTCCTCACATCTGGGCTGCTATACCTGCCTCCCCCCGCCATCAGCTGATCCCGCTTCCTTCTTCTCAAAGTAAAATAAATCACTGAGTAGAACCCCTTCTAAGTCCCATCATTTTCTCCCTGCACCCTTCCTGGTCTAGTCTCTTCCTCTCCTCCAGTTACCATGGCAGGGCTGCCCGTACTCCTGGGTAAGCCTACTCTGCATCCCATCCCTACTTTCCACCACCTCCTCAGACATCTCTCTATGACATGGATCATTCTCTCCCTCTCCTGTAAGGTTGACATCACCCTCTCTACTGGATCCTTCTTATTAACCTTTAGACACCCTTCAGGGTCTCCCAGTATTATTTCTTCACCATCACTCAAGCTACTGGCCTCTCCTCTCCTTCACAACCAAACTTCTTTCAAAACGAAATGTCTCTGCACTCTCTATCTCCACCTCTTCAACTTCTACTCATTCTTCAACCCACTGCAACCAGCTTCTGACCTCAGCACCCGCAGAAGCTGCTCTCACCTATATAATCACCAGCTACTTGCTTGTTACCAACACCAACAAATTCTTCTCTGTCCTCACCTCATTTGAACTTTCAGCAGTATCTGACACTGCCAGTCAGCCCCTTGAAAGAGCTTCTTCCCTTGGGTTCCATGACACCCCACCCTGGTCATCTTCCCCTACCTCTCAGACCTCTCCTTCTCAGCCTTCTCTATAGATTCTCCTCTCTTAAAGCTGGTGTACTTTGGGGTCCAGCCCAAGGCCCTCTTTGCTCTCAATAAACACTTTCTCTGGATTTGACCATTTATATTCTTTAATGACTCAAATCTATAACTGCAGCCCAGTTCTCCCTCTTAGACAGACTCCAGACAAGTCCGTTTGGGTGTCTCAAACTCAGGATATCCAAAACTAATTCGCTCTTTCCTGCCCCACCTATTTTTCATTCCTTGGCCTCTGTATCATCAAATGGCACTACCATATACCATTTCCTCAGGTCATACACTGAGGCATCATCCTTGACTCTTCTCACACACCCACACCAAATCAATCACCCCAAGTACATGCTTTACCCTACAGCCAGAGTCATCTGACATGTGAACATGATGACTTCACCACTCTGCTTAAAGCACCCCCATGGCTTCCTCATTGCCCTCAGGACAAATTCCAGCCACAGTGAACTTCTTCCAGTGCCTCACTTCCTTCTTATTCATCCTCCAACCTCAGACAGTTTGACCTTTCTAAACTATAACTAACTCAAGTTACCCTCACCTCCATAGCTGTTAGAAGTGCAGCTGGATCTCCCATTATCAACAGGACCAAACCAAACATCTTCATGTGTCGAGTTCTGTTAGGAAAAACATGCAGCACTCAGAATGGCTAGAGTATTGTTCAGAATGACTGGAGCACAAAGTGTCCTTCAGGGAGGGGTAAGAGATGAGCTGGAGAAATGCATTGAACCAGATCACAAAGAGCCTTGAGTGCCAAAACAGGAAGTTTAAACTCATCCAAAAAGCAAGGGGAAACACGTCTTTGCAAAGGTGTAAGCAGGTGAGGATTTTGTATAGCAGCCACACACTACCTCGACTCAGTGGTGGCAGGCAGGTCACTGAGTACAGACCTTTCTTGAGACAGTCCAGCCTGCAGCATGACCTACCTCAAGCTTAGACCATGTACACCTCCACTTTCTGCTTCAGGACTTCTCCAGGACAAAAACTGTCCCCAAAATGTGTAAAAATGCATATTCACCCTTCAGTTCTCAACCGCTTGAGAGTAAGAGAGAAGGAGGAGGCAGGGCTGAGCCAAACATTCAAGCCTGAGTGACTGAGAAGATGAAGGTGCCATTGACAGAAACAGAGAGGGCCTCAGCAAGAGACAGAGGCAGCTTGACCTCAGCAAGGCAGGGAGCAGAAGGAAGAGGAGGCCTTCCTTTTCCCTCCTTCCTTCAAGTCAGATGGAGAGAAAAGAAGCTACTGAGGGAGCTCGACCTGCAGGATAGAAAACTGGGGAGGACACAAGAGCACTCTGCTCAAATCTAAATGTCTGCCAGGAAGTAGACTTTAGAAAAGGGAGGAGGAAAGGATTACCAGCAAGAAGCAGAAAACCTCAAGGAGGAAGACTGTGGCTCAGTCCATGAGAGTACTTTCTAACCCCTGCATTGATTGTGAGGGAGTGAGCATCCTCTCCCAGGATGGCTCAAACTGGATGTCCAGGAGGTTGGAGATCAGATTCCTAATTCCAGAGGGAGGCCAAACTAAGTAAGATTAGATCCAGCTGCGAGGGCTCCAACCTCCATTTCCCTCATTCCTGCTACTCCAGATCTTCACATTGGTGATGCAGCCTTATCATGAGTTTTGCCTCAGGAGGAGCTCTGAGTAAGACTAGGGAAGAGGTGATGCTTGTCCCAGGTGCCCTGCCCCGGGGACCTTTTCCCTCCCACTCACTCCCTCCCCACCAGGAGCCCAGCACCGGCTTCCACCTCACCCCGCATGTGGCCTGCCCTCCCAGCACTGTCACACCCCCAGGATCTCTAACTCCTTCAAAACCCAGGACCTCTGCCCTTGTATGCTCTGCTCTCCAGGGCTTGAAACTCTGAGAAACTGGTCCAGCTGGGCTTTGGACCTCAAAAGAACTGACTCTGTGTACATTAAAACAGGCCCAAGTGACACGTGGGCCTTTTAGTGCCCCCTCAACTGCACCATGCTCATGTCCACCCATCTTCCAGGACCTCTCTCAGCTGGAAATCTTCATGAATCTTTCCAGACAAGGGTTCCAAGAAAGAGCCTCTACCTTCGGGGTTAGACAATTTTCCCAGCAATATGTCACTTGTCCTTCTCTGGACAAGAAGCGGGGGGGTGGGTGGGGGGGTGCTTTGACTCAAAACATTTGTTCAGGAGAGCAATACACGCACACTCACAAATAAATTTGTCTTAAACATCATATTGGCAAATTCATGATCCAGTCTTCTGGGGGAAAAGTTTATTTGAATGAGTTTTAAGCAAAGGAAAATTATTTCAGGTCCTTCATTCAATAAGTGTTTTTTTTTTTTTTTTTTGAACACGTGCAGTGAACTCGGCACTAAAGGGGACAAAAAAGAAATGTCAAATGTATCCCTTGCCCTTAGAATTGCATTGGGAAGAGACACTCCACACAGGAAGCCGAGTGATAATACAGGCAGCAGGATAAAGTGGGAGCCATATGGCTTGGCAAACTCAGTGGCCCTTAAATCCTGGCGTGCCTAAAAATCCTCGGAGGGTGGAGATGTTAAAAATGCAGATTCCTTGGCCCTACCCAGGAGATTAGAGTCACTAAGTCTCTAGAGGGTTCCAGAAATCTGTGTTTTAACTAAGCTTTCAAATAACTCTGATGCAGATGGTCCAAGGGCCAACTTTGATGCGCACGGGCACAGCTAGCAGTTCTCTGTAGAAGACCAGAAAGAAAAGGAAGCCCACTGGGCAGGCACAGGAAATGAGCTGTTTTTGTATTTAGACCTTAAGAAGCTGATGTGGAATCCTTTTCATTCCTCCTCTGCACAGTTGAGTGTTTTGAAAGTGAGCCAATGCCTTGCCATTATCTGGAGAATGTGCAAATGGCACTAGGAATAAAAAAGGACACGTACAGCTGAGTCTAGAGTTGATGAAACCAGTTTATCTGAATCTGATTCCAGGGCAGTTTGATGCTGAAAGGTGGTGTTATAACTCATGGAAGCGTTCACATCTATTGTTTTTCTTTGCCTGGGTGGCTTTGCCAAAGACCTTATAGATATAATTATTTTCAGATTACGGTTATTACACACATTCTTCTTGAATTAAAAACTACTTTGTTTTTATCTCCATACAGCAAGGACCAAGTTTCAGTTGTTTTCTTATCTGTATATGTACAACAATCAGAACACTGCCCTACTGGGCTTATTCTCCAGTCTCATGGATGTGGTAGAAAGCAAGCGGAATCACTGGGAGACTTGCTGAGGCCCAGAGGGAGAGAGGGGGCTGTGGGGAAGCTCTCCATCCTCCTTGGGATTTTCCCTGAGGGCCACACACTCCTCAACTTTTGTGGACCACCTGCTACTCACCTGGCACTATCCACAGACGGGGGGCTTCCATTACAGAGGAGGGAAATATAATAAATAAATGAACAAACACATAAATTGGAAATTAATGGTAGTGATAAGTGCTATGAGAGGTTTTGTTTTGTTTTTGTTTTTTTTTTTTTAAAGCCAAATGAGGCAGGAGAGACAGGAAGACTGGGAGGAGGTGACGGATAGCAGCGGCAGGGAGATGCGGGGCAAGAGCCTTGCAGGTGCACTTTGGAGGGCATGAATCTAGCACATTCAAGGAACAGAAAGAAGGTAAACGTGGCTACAGCCAAAATGAGATCAGCGCATAAAAGTAATACCAAGAATTATGAGAAGACTCAGAGGTTTAGTCTCAGATGGGAAGAAAAAGAAACTAAAGCCGTGGGCTGACTTAATGCCTTCCTCATGACCAACGGACAGGGTGGCATCTAGTTCCTGTAGATGCTCCAAAAACTGGGCTTAAGCTGCACCATGAGCAAATAAAATCTGATTTGAATGAAAGGAGCCTCTGCAATTTAGCCAGAATGAGTGATTGACGAATAACACTATCCAGAAACTGACAGACTGTCAAGCCCGCCTGCTACCCCTGGGTTATGTCAGCCTGGAATTTCTGGCCCAGGGAGAGCAGTCATTGCTTTCTCCCTCGATGGATTTCTCCATAGAGAGTTCAGAAGAGGAGAAAGAGAGAGATCAGCAAGCTTTCCGAAAGCCATGAAACGAGGGGGTTTTGTGCGCTGTGCCTACATCAGGCTCCGCCTATATCTCCACAGCAGCTCCAGTTGTGTGTATTTATCACGCTGGTTGAGGCTCATTGGTTGATGGCACTTTAACAAGTGGGCTGCAAACTAAATTCAAAGAATTTTTGATGGCAAGTGATATTTTATTCGCTATGTATGCTTGTTTTGCTTACTCAGGATCTGGTCTTAAAAATGGACCTTTCCTTGAGGTAGAATCAAAGGAAGACACATACCTGATTTGCTTTGCCCTGACACCTGGGCTTATCTAGGGACAGTTATTCTATATGGGCTTCTCAGAGTGGAATTCACTTTTACCCTACCCAAGAAAAGTACAGAAAGTCCTCTGCCTGGGAGCGATACCTAAAAGCCCTCTATGGGGCAGCGGAGGGGGCTGGGAATTATTAGACAAGGCCAGACTCAAAGACCACCCTCTGTTTTGTGGCAAAAGGGACAGAGGACGGCCCCTTGCTTAGCCTGACTGCACTTCCTAATGTCCATCATAAAGAATGAGTGGATCTCAGTTTTTCAGAGTGAACAAGCTGCTCAAAACATTTCTGAGTCTCTACTCCTGAGCTCTGTCCTTAAGCCGTAAGACGCAGATGCCCTAGATACAGATGCTCCAAGGTACCCCTGCACACAGCTGTCCAGGGGTTTCCTCTGGGCCACACCTTCTCACCTCCATCCTCACACTGTACTCATTAGCCCCCTGTGGTCCCACATGCTCTTGATTATTCACCTGACTCACCCTTCTCTTGCCTAGTACAACCTTGGTAACTTGACTCTGGTTCTGGGCTCCTTGCCCTGGGCACCAATGGCTATGTTCCTGGGTATTACTGCTGGGATTTGCTCTGGCCTCTGAAATATGCCACTGCAGCCAGCCCAACTCCCCAGGGCCTGCCAGCCTGCTCTGTCCAGAGAGAAGTTGAGACATTAAGACCATTCATTGTCTGTCCATGAATTCTGCACTCTGGTCACATACTGTACAAATAATGCTTCCCCCATGTCCCCAAAAAGTTCTTTATACAAGTTCAACCCCCACGTGCTAGCAGTTCAGAACATTGTGACCAGGTATGTTTACCTCACCACTCCTGCCCCTCGGCTTTCACTGACCAAGCCCTGGTGGCCTGGAAGCCCAGTGCGAGGCCTCAGAGATGGCAGCATGCAGAATCCTCTCCCCACAGCACCTACCTGGCTTTAAGGGCAAAGGGGTCCCAACTAATGGTCTGCCCTCCTCTCACAACCCTCCCTCTCACAGTGCTGGGGTCTGGTCTCTGGTTTCTTTCTCACCCCATTCTCTAGACACATTATCCATGACTGCATTAGGGATTCCTGGGGCAGCTGCACTATGGTTTGATAGAGGGATGATGAACGGTCGCTTTCCACCTTCTTATCTTGAGAAAGCACGAACCTACCAAGTTTAGGGGGCCTGAACATACAGTTATTCTAAACAGACAGCGTCTCCTCCCTGACCCAGTTTTCTTGCAGAATCATCGGAGCCTGTACCCTCCACTTCACTGAGGCACACAGGCGAAAGTTCCCAGGGTTATTTTCTTGAGCTGAGGCTGCAGTGTTCCTGATTTGACCCTTGCATATTATTTGATTGTTTATCTTGACATACAGGTTTGTCCCAGAGGGGAATGCTTAAAAAGTGGCGTGGCACACCCGAAAATAGAGAGAAATGCAGCTTTAACTTACGTCCGCCTCTCTCCTGCCAGACTCCTCCCAATTATTGTGCAGGCTTCTTTGCCCTGAGGGCAGTTTGCAGCTCCAGGGGACTGGAATTGGCTTAAAAAAAATTCCTTCCTCTCTGTGCCCCATGTGAGGGGCATTGTGTGCTCTCTAAATAATAAAACTGGCTTTGTGTGACCTAACTGGACAGGCCCTTTGAGAGATTTTTCAGTTGCAGAGGGAACAGTCAGCTGCACCCTAGGAAACCAAGTAGTTTCCAGACCAAGGAGAAAGTCCATGACAGCAAGATGTTTTTCCCTTAAATTGTACTGTGAGCTAATTCCTCTCTCCCACTAGCGTTTAAGGTAATTAGATAAAAGTATAGCAGAAGAATCCAAATTTATATTTTGGATCTGACAAATAATAGTATTTAATTAATCAGATGTTCCCCACCCACCGATTGCTAACAAAATAACAATCAAGTCATTTGAGAGCCCTTATTATATGCAAGGCATTGTCATTGATGAAGGTAATTATTTACTACATTTACTGATTTCCTACTTGGTACCGAGCACTAGCTAGAAGCTAAGGGGTTAGAAAGAGGTGGAAGTCATAGTGCTTGGCCTCCAGCTTACAACTACCCACTTAGAAGAGAACACTGACCAGAACTGACCACCTCCACTGTGCCAGGCACGAGCTGGGAATTTACACACATAAATTACCTCATTCAATCATCTCAATAACCCTGTGAGGAAGACGATAGTATCTCCATTTTACAGATGTGGAAACTGACAACCAGAGAGTATATGTGTGGTAGGCAGAAAAATGCCTCCCCCTACTCCAAAGATGCCCGTGTCCAAATCCCTGTGAATATGTTACCTCAAATGGCAAAAAGGGTTTTACAGAAGTGATTAAGCTAAGGATCTTGAGATGGGGAATGATCCTGACTATCTGGGTGGGCCCAACATAGTCTCCTTAAAGGGTACTTTTAAGAGATAGGTAGGAAGGTCAGAGTCAGAGCAAGAGAGACAGATGTGACAAAGGGAAAAGAAGTTGGGCCAATGTGAGGCCATGAGCCAAGGAATGCAGGCAGCCTCTAGAAGCTAGAAAAGGCAAGGAAATGGATTCTCCCCTGGAGCCTCCTAAAGACAGCACCCTTGCTGACCTATTTGAGACTTCTGACCTCCAGAACTGTAAAGTAATAAATGTATATTGTTCTAAGCCCCTAAATTTGCGGTAATTTGTTGCAGCAGCAATAGAAAACGAATACAGTATGCTTATTCACACCTGCCCCAACTGCATTTCACAGTGGACTTGAGTTGGCCAGAGAAGGTTACTCCAGAGGGGTAGAGCCAGGCAGGCTGCCAAGTTGAGGGACTGGCCCCTGGAGTTCTGCAAAGCAGGAGCCCCAGAGCAGGATTCAAACCAAGTCAATGTGCCCTTAAAGTCTATGTCCTTTCTTTTTTGCTGATCTGCTCCCTAAAGATAAAACATGGGGGCAAAGTGAGTAGAATACAAGGAGAAATATTCCATGATAACATGGTATGTTTAATGAATGAGTAGGAGTTCAGGAAATGAGTGAGTTCTGAGCAACAGTTATTGGCGCATGCTGCCGTGATCAGAGAAGACTAAGTGGGGGAGGTACAGCTTCACCCTACAGCATGGGTAGATTGGGGCAGCACTAGAGGCAAACAGAAGGTCTTGCAGATGGGGGAATGGCCTGATATAAGAAATGCCACTACGAACAGAAAAATAAACCAATCTTCCCACCCCTTATGCCCCCTCCTATTCTTGCGCTATCCTCTGCCTCTGGATTCCATTAAATCTGCCAACCAAAGTCTTGACAAAGGCCTTAGACAACATCCAGGAATGTCATCTCCCAGATGTCAGGTCTTGACCCAAAAAGGTATATTTGTCTTTCTTGCCCACAGTTACCCCACAGATCAAATCTTCGAGTCTAGTGCTCCCCAGCAATAAGGAACAGTGTTTTCAGTTCTTCAGAGTCAACGACCACACTCTTTGTATGTGGGAGTGGTCCGTTTGATTCAGCCATGTCTAAATGAGGAAAATTTGCATGAGAATTCCAGACTTTGACCTAGGTGGGGCAATTTGGTTAAATATAGAGACAGTGCGTTCATAAGTACACTTTTAAGCCACTTTTAATTTATAATCTAGTAATTGTAAAAGAGGCACCATATAACACAAATGACCTTGGGGCAGAAGACCCAACTTCTAGTCCTGAATTCTATTGTCATCTACAACATGACATTGAGCAAACTCTGTTACATCTTCTGTGAAATGAGAATGTGGTCTTAAAATTCTCTTAATCACTTAAGATGGTTTGGCCATAAGCAAAAGACATTCTGACGTGAACTGGTTTAAACATTAAGGAAATATAATACCCTGCAAAACAGAGAGCTGAGTGGCAAGGCAGTTTAGAGCTTGTATTAGTCAAGGTTCTCCAGAGAAACAACCAATAGGAGATACATATATGTTTGTGTATATATGTATATTATTATATTATATTATATTATATTATATTATATTATATTAGCTTGCATGATTATAGAGGCTGAGAAGTCCCATGATCTGTTTTGTACAAGCTGGAACCTTAGAAAAGCCAATGGTATAATTCCAGTTCAAACAAGAGGCCTGAGAATCAGGGGAGCCAATGATGTAAAACCCAGTCTGAGTCTGAAGGCCCAAGAACCAGGAGCACCAATGCCTGAGGGCAGGAAGAGATGGGCTGTCCCAGCTCAATCAAGATAGCAAATTCATCCTTCTTCTTCCATATTTTTGTTCTATTCAGGCCCTTAATGGACTGGATGATACCCGCCCCCATTGGTGAGGGTGAGCTTTACTTAGTCTACTAATTCAAATACTAATCTCTTCTGGAAACACCCTCATAGGCACATCCAGAAATAATGTTTTACCAGCTGAGCATCCCTTAGCCCATTCAAGTTGATACAAAACATTAACCATCACAGAGGTTGACTGATTCAGTGTCAATCAGGATCTGGGTTCTTTCTGTCTCTCTATTTTGCCAACCTGAATATCAGCTTTATCCTTATGCTGGTAGTAAGATGACTGCCATAATTCTAGGTATCGCAGTCAGACACAAAGCATCCAGAGGAAAAGGAGTGAGAAAATCCCTCAGAAGATGTTCCTCACATAGCATTGGTCATCACTGAGTGCCCATTTCTGAACCAGCCACTAAAAAGGAGTCCCCTTGAGAGGGATTGTTTCTGCCTCTTCTGAGGGTACAGGAGAAAGAGAACAACTGAACAAAATCATGATTCTGTATGGAAGGAAGATGGTAAAATTTCTGCTGGATGGGAAATTTACAGTGATCTTTATTCTCTCAAAGGTCTCTTCCAGCTCTAAAAATCCATAAATTAAAAAGCCATTAGTTACCTGACCTGGTTTGAACCCAGACTGCCAACCTATGTGCCTACTCAGACCCAAGTGTTGTGTTATGCACCAGGGATATAGCACCAAGCAGGAGTCGTGGAACTTCCATGAAGCATCCAGTCTCGGGGATCCTGACCACACCACAACCAACACAGTCAATCCTATTGCTTCACCCCTTCTAACAACTGCTCTCCTGCAGTTGTTCTGGATGAGGCCGAGTAGTTTGGGTTGTGTAGATGAATGAGAGAAAATGGTTGCTATTAATTTATACAAGTTACATGAAAGTTGGCCAACCAACCTCCCTGTTTTCTATCCTCAGACAATCCAAAATTATCTGGTGGTGTTACACACTGTGGGGTGGGATGGTTGATTAGGGGTGTTACATTTTCTTAATAGAAAATTCAAATTGGCTATTAGAGTTATTGACCTAACATTGACCATGGGCAGACTGTGTCTGTTTAAACTCATTTCCAGGTCACTTAATTGAGGAATAGCATTTTCCTCTAGTGCAGACCAGGCCTCTAGAGTTATTTCCCACACCTACAATGACTCTTGTAAGGAAAAGAGAAAATAGATGGAGAGATGTTTAGTGAGAAATTGTATGCTTCTTGTGAGTCTTTTTTTTTTGAGGGGCTCAGTGTGTTTGCTCAATTCCAATTACCTGTGTCTTTCTTCTCTGGCTGGATTAGTAACTATTCAATTCAACCAAAGCATAGAACAGTGTCACTAAAATGATTGTTCTTCTCCCAGCAGGATACTTAGGTTTTGACTGAGTAATCAAACTCTGAAAGAAATTTCACCAAGATATTTATTACACCAAGTAACAGGAATAGGACGCTTGTTTTGTTATATAATATACTGTAACTAGCTAGAAGAAATAGATGGCAAAAGAACCTTCCTTAAACATGAAAGTTACACATGTGTGGTAATAAATGTATGTCTGCCATGTCCCAACAGTTTTACCAGACAACTTGAGAAGAGGAAGCATATAAAGTCATAAGTATATTAGAATGAATGAAAGAAGTAAGCATTTTTCAAACTCTAATTTTTCTGCCAAATTATTGCTGGTGGTTGTTGAACTACGCGAAAGGCATTCTGTTCTTGTTATAAGGCTTGAATTTATCATATAAAAGTGGACCTGAACAGCACACTGAGGTGAATTCCATAAGATCTGCAATAATAATTAATTCTCTTTCTCTCCATCAAACCTCTAAACAGACTTACTCAAAGATGTTACACTGTTCATTTCCATTTTCCATCCTTGGTGGAGTGGCTAATAAGCAGTGAAATGGCCCAAACAAGAGAGAGGAACCAGGAGAAAAACAAAGACCCAGAATCATCTACAAGCTCAATAATTAGCACTTGAAAAGTGGTGGCCCTAACAGTAACCAAAAGAGAGAATAGGTGGGATTTGTCAATTTTCCTTCAGACTCTCATTTCAGGTCTTGGGTTTACCCTACCTCACAGGCTGTCTCAGTGAAGGAAAAAAGCACATTAATTTGAGGACAATTTCTTATTTGATATCTTTAAGAGCACATATAGCATTGTTTTTTTATACCACCTTTTACTTTCCTGCTTGAGATTTTTCCTTGTGTGGAAGGCATCTTTAAGGCCTATTGCTTTTTGGACTTCCCTGGTGGCGCAGTGGTTAAGAATCCACCTGCCAATGTTGTAGGGGACACAGGTTCGAGCCCTGGTCCAGGAAGATCCCACATGCTGCAGAGCAGCTAAGCCTGCGCACCACAACTACTGAGCCTGCGTGCCACAACTACTGAAGCTCGTGTGCCTAGAGTCCATGCTCCTCAACAAGAGAAGCCACCTCAATGAGAAGCCCGCACACTGCAATGAAGAGTAGCCCCCACTCGCCGCAACTACAGAAAGCCCGTATGCAACAACGAAGACCCAACACAGCCAAAAATAAATAAATAAATTTATTTTTAAAAGGCCTATTGCTTTTCATTCTCCCAGGATCTATGCTCTGAACTCTTGATGTATTAGTCACAGTTCCAAGGGGGTGGGGGGACAGGTCAAATAACTTTACAATACAAACCCAAACCTAGGGACTTCCCTGGTGGCACAGTGGTTAAGAATCCGCCTGACAGTGCAGGGAACACAGGTTCGAGTCCTGGTCCAGGAAGATCCCACATGCCGCGGAGCAACTAAGCCCGTGCGTCACAACTACTGAGCCTGCACTCTAGAGCACGCGAGCCACAACTACTGAAGCCTGCACGCCTAGAGCCCGTGCTCCGTAACAAGAGAAGCCCCGGCTCAACACAACTAGAGAAAGCCAGTGAACAGCAACAAAGACCCAACACAGCCAAAAAAATAATAATAATTAATTAATTTAAAAAAAAAAAAAAAAACCCAAACCTAAACAGATAGCTCCTTTATACCAAGAAAATGCAAAGACTTGTAGGTCTCCTGTGGTAATGGGATTTGGCCTGAACACTAAGGGATCTCAGAGTCAGCGAGCTGGAGTGCAGGCCTGGGAGCCAGGCATCAAGGGCTCTCTGCTCCATTTCAACTCCAAGCCAACTGACTGCATGCTCTTCCAGCCAAGCGTTTATTCCAGAATGTGCTGAAAAGGCACATGCCTGAGAAAACCATAGGCAGGCTGATCACATTCTCCAAGAGTGGGCTTTGAACTATCAGTTTACCTGAGAACTGGTTAAAGATGCAGATTCCTGGACTCCATCCCTGACACTCTGAATCAGCCCTGGAATCTATTTTTTCAATAGGCTGATCAGGTCTTTTTTATGCTCACTGAAATATCAGGACCACTTCTAGACTCTTGGTACTCAAAGGTGGCCTTGAGACCAGAAACATCAGCATCATCTGAGAGATTGTTAGAAATGCAGAATCTAAGGCCCCATCTTAGACCTCCTGAATCAGAATCTGCATTTTAACAAGATCCCCAGATAATTCCTTAAAGTTTGTAAAACATCTTGCTAGGTTAGTTTTGTCTTATAACTTAGTTCTCACCAGCTGGGAAGAGAGATAATACAGCAATGCAAAAAGGGGCTTCTTCTCAATCCTAAGTTACATACTAGAATCACTAAGGAGCTTTTTAACAGTTACTGACATCTCAGCCCTACTACAGGCCAATTTAATCCAGCCTTCTGGGTGTGGGACCCGGGCATCTATATTTTTTAGAGCTCCACAGCTAATTCCAATATGCAGCCAGAATTGAGAACCAATGTTCCACTGAAGCAAAATTCAGAATGCAAGCTTGAAGCCCTACATACAGAGCATCAAGCTGAGTCTCACTCCCATAAAAAGCAGTCAGGCATTTGCCTAGTAACAAGGGATTCCTAAGATATTTGCCTTTTTCTAAGAGGCAGCTTTGGCCTTTTGAATGGCTACTCATTGTCCATGCCTCATAAAAATATGCTGGGCCTCCACTGCCCAGTAGCTGAAGATCAGCGTCCCGTTCCTTTGTTATTCAAGGCCGGGCTCCAGGCGTCCTCACGATGGGAAATGGCTCCTTCTGAGGCAACATTTCTCTTTGCTTTCTCTGCCCCTGGGATTTGTGATTCTGGACAAGGCATATGCCTTCTCACCATGTCATTTTCCTCATTTGCAGAGGCAAACACAGTGTCCATTGATTCCTTTGGTTAAGCTGACTGGTGCCCTGGCTCATGTCCAGTGACTATTTCTCTTTGCAGCAATCCTCAGCTGGGGGTGAGCCAGGAAGGAGATGGCTGCCCATTTAGAGTCCCAAGCCCCCGCGCTCTGTATCCTGTAAGCTCTCCAAATGCCGGCTTGTTCAGCTGATTCTCTTCAACCCAGACAGGTTGATCAGAAAGCTTTGGAACAGATTTGAGAACAGAAATGCTACCAGACTCTTTTGAAATGTCTGAGTTTAGTTGAAGTCCAGACTCCAGTAGATCCAGGCTACAGGAATATAAGCCCCGACCCCCCCAGCCTCTTTTTTTTCCCACGGGAAAACCTCCTAATTGGTCTGGATAAATTCTCTGGAACTCAAACTGTAACTATAGCACATGGACTCATTACCTTTATTTCTATAATTATTGATCGTTTGCATTTCTTTTTAATATCTCCATATCACATGCAGTTGCATTCATTTTCCCCCTACCTATTAACTAATAATACTGAGTGCTTGCTATGTGCCAAACATATTATCACGTTATCCTCACATCCATCTTCAGAGGTAGGTGCTATTGGTATACCAGTTGTACAGATATAAAATTGAGGTTTAAATAAGTCAAGTAGCTTGCTCCAGTTTCCACAGGGTAAAAGAGGCAGAAACTGGAATTCATCTATATCTATGTGATTCCAATCAGATACTGCTCCAAAATAGATCTGTTTTAGGAAGTTTATCAATCCTTCACCTCGAGTTTCTGTGCTTCCTTGAGGCAGGATCTCTGCCACCAGATCTTCCCTTCTGGCTCTGCTTGTTTAGGAATTGGCTACAGTACGTGCCAGAGTCAAAAAGATTTGGAACCAACAACAAGGGTAGGTGGAGTGGGCAGGGAGAAAACTTAGATTCCTGTTTTGTACCATATACCAAAATAAATTCCATATGAATCAAAAATTTAAATGAAATAATAGAAGTACTAGAGGAATATATACATATAGACAAGGAGTTAGAAAATTTTCAGGTAGGAAGGACTTAATAGAATGGTCACCAAAGGCAGAAACCATAAATTAAAATATTAAGAATTTCAACTACACAAAAACGTTAAACGTAAATTTAAATGTAAAAAACAATTGACAATGCAAGATACATGAGGAAGAATTAATAGACTGAATACATAAAACATTCTTACAAATCAGTAAGTAAAAGATGAATACTCCAATTAAAAAAAAGTCAAAGATAAAAGAATGAAAAGAAGACTAATATTCATGATTGATGGTGATGAATTCTGGCAACAAACTGTTGCATTTTCTGCAGGTGGGAGTATGAATTGACATAACCTTTCTAAAGGTCAATTCAACAAAATGTACTTAAACTTTTTAAAAATGCAGAGCAGTTAACCCAACTGTTTAGAGAAATCGGTCTTAGGGTAATAATTAAGGACATACATAGTGACCCAGCAGGGGAATGACCCTGGAACAGTGTGGACATTAGGAAAGACATGACAACACCCTAAAAGCCCAGGAAAGGAAGAGCTGAAGACATCATACTACAGCCCTGCTACGAAAGCACTATTTAGTCATTAAGAAGAAAGTCTACTTATTGAACTATATTCATTGGAAGCATGCTTACATGGAAAGATATTCACAATACAGTGTTTAGAAAAGAAAAAGCCAACCGTTCCACAGAATAACTGTTTGGGGATATACAAGAAAAGTCTGTCTCTAGGAAATGAGAGTGTGTTGGTTTGATTTTTATTTTCTTCATTTTGCGTGTTTGCATTTTTCATTAATTCTACAAAAAACATGCACCGCTTTTGTAATGAGAAAGAAAAATACAATAGAAGTTGTAAAAGAGGAATCACAGAACTCCAAGTCTAGTCTCTGCGTCACTAAGAATAGGAGGGTTGGACTAGGTCATAAATTGACCCACATCTTCTTCAGAGGGACATGGGACCTGCTGGCAACGTCTGGCCCTCAGCCCCCTGCTGGTCCCACGGAGGCCTGTCCTTCCCTGAGATCAAACAGTAGTCAGCCCCCAACTCTTCCCACCCTTCCTTAGACAGATCCGGGGCCCCAGTACAGGTGCTTGCCCAGGAAACTGAGGCATGGACAGAGGCTGACTCTGCCCGAGGAAGGTCCATGGGGCAGCAAAGATGTGGCACTCACTCCAGGTTTGGCCCGTTTTGGACACGTGGGTTTGTTTTCCGGAGAGAGGTTTCTCTCCTAGCCTAAAAACACCCTTTTGACTCTCCTGCCCTTGGTTAAGTCTCACTAGTGACAGAAGGTGGCTGCGCTCTCTCTGCAAGTGCTGACAGCCCCACCTGCGCTTTGGCTGCAGTCTCCCTCCACCGTCCCGGGCCAACCCCGAGCACGCCTCAAACTGCCCCTAGGAGGCAGAAATGCCAGCTAACAGCCAGAGTTGCAGCGCGGTGGCCAGCAGCCGCCCCCGCGAGGCCACGGGCCTGGGCACGGGCCCGCGCATTGCTGGGAACCCCTCTGCATCCAGTTACTGGTTCCCAGAGCGGGGGAACAGGAACAACACTGAGCCGGAATCGGGAGGCGCACCCCGCCCGGGCAGTCGGCTCGCAGGGATCCTGCAGCCGCCCGGCCCCCACTGCGCCTGGAGGCACCAGGTCACGGGCCCGCTTCACTCTCCCTGCGGGAACCCCAAGAGCCCCCACCCTGCCCAGACATCGGCCCAGGGTCTCCGGGCGATGTTGTCTCTGGACGTGAGTTCCCGTCCTTCCTGGAGTCCCGGACTTCCCCGATCGGAAAAGGCGCGCTCTGCCGAGGCCCTGGGCTGCCCAGGCTCTGCCTCCTCAGTGGCCAGCGTCAGGGGAGAGAGCGAGGGCCCTTCGGCTCCCGCCCGGGCGCCTGCATCGTCCTCCCACTCCCCCTCCCCCTCCCCGGCCCACCGACAGCACGGGGGTTTTCATGCACACCCCCCGCCCTTGGCCAACAAAGGGGTCTCGGATCCCGTGGCCTCCTCCGGGCGGGGCTCCTACGCCGGAGCCCGCAAAGCTCACACATTGCGGGGGGAGTGGGGCGCGGCGGGTGAGCTGCAGGGCTGAGGTCCGCTGCCCCGCAGCGCAGGACTGGAGGTCTCTTACGGGCACAGCGCCACCCCCAGCCTCGTTTGACCGCTGCGGGGAAAGCGCGGAAGCCGGAGGGGCTCCCGGGCCTGAACCGCGGCGCGCTCGTGGTACATGGCGCTGCTGGGCAGGCGAAGAAACTGACTTGACTCAGGTGTGCGGGGCCCGGGGGGGGGGCGGGGAGAGGTAAAGGCCCCGCAGCTGGACCGCCTCAGAGCTGCAGAGCTCAGGAAAGGCCATAAGTAATTTACTAAAAGAGCAAATTTTAAGAGGGGAAATTTGAGACAGTAATAGCTGCAGCATCTGGGGGAACCGCAGGGGGGGAAAAGTTGTGAATCAGACTTTTGTACAGGGACTCAGATTTTGCAATAGGCGCTTAATTAAAAATAAAATATATTGACTCGGTAGGCAAGTCGTGTTCCTGGGAAGGTAAAAATACAGTTGACTCCCCCTACACCCCAGATGCTCCACCTGCCTGCTGTAATTACACGGCTTCAGAGAGGAGGGGAAAAAAACACGAACAGAGAGAAATCTGCTTGCATATTTTTCTTCTATTGTGGTGGACTCATTTGAATTATAATGTGTTGCAGGCCACAGTAGGAAATTTTGTGCCTTGAATAATGAATCCCCCTGGAGCCCACGGTACCTGTACTTCTCTTTAGTGTCCTCTGAGAATAACGTGTTCGACATTCAAGTGACAACAGTGGAAAGGATTTCAAAGCCCTGGAGCCCCAGAACGCTGTACACCCTGACGGCTCTTCTGCCTGCCCTGTCTTTGGCTTCCAAATACAGCAGGTTGTTTCTTTACTTTAAATATGTTCATCTTTTACACGGGTCTTGGCTGTCCACAGAAATACAGTCCAGATGAGTAGGCTCTTCTAAATCTGAGCTAGCCCTGCCGATACAAAGGTTCCAAGGTGCTAAGGCCCCAGGATACTACCTAGATTTTTTTAATGGAAAAACTGGGGACCAGAGAGGTACAATGTCTTGTCCCAAGCCAAAACAGGATTTTCTGATGCTGATATTATTTGACTGGCTCAAGCTGGCTTTCCATAAGAAAAAAATAGTAAACATTCAGTACTTTAACAAGACAGACACGGTTTAGGTTGCAAGCAGTATCCAAACCTTTGGGACACTCCATGGTTCTGAATAACCATTTTATAGAGGTTTGAAGTTAAGGGGCAAATGCAGGGAAAAAATACAAAATCTCAGTAAGATGAGAGAATAAAAGCTTTACAAAATGATAGAAGCAAATGCCTAAACTTTCAGTTTTCTTTTGTTTTTGTTGAGCATTCTTTCTGGTTTGAAATAGATTGAGAAGCCTTTTTAAAAACAAGTTATTTTTGACCAAATAATATTAAGTATATCCATATGATAACATGGAACCAATTTTTTAAAAGTTCTTAAATGATATGGAAGGATTTCCAACATACCTTACTGAGTAGAAAGCAAATATACTACTATTTGAATGGGATGAAAAGATCAAAGGAAAGTGTATATGTGTTATTTGTTTGTAGAGCAATAGACTGTCTTTGGACGGATATTGCTTTTTGGGATGGGATGGGAGGACAGGGAGAGGGGACTATGGCCTCTTTATCTAAATCCTCTGTCAGTTTGTTTTTAAACAATGTAAATGGATTGCTTGTTTAAAAAATAAATAAAATTTGATAAATATTAAAGTCGTTCAAGCTGTAATACAGCCTGGTCAAGACATGGTGATGGAGGGAGGGATGGGTAATTGTTAATCCTCATTTCTTTTTTTTTTTTTTTTTTTTGCGATACGAGGGCCTCTCACTGTTGTGGCCTCTACCGTTGCGGAGCACAGGATCCGGACGCGCAGGCTCAGTGGCCATGGCTCATGGGCCCAGCCGCTCCGCGGCATGTGGGATCTTCCCGGACCGGGGCACGAACCCGCGTCCCCTGCATTGGCAGGCGGGCTCTCAACCACTGCGCCACCAGGGAAGCCCCTGATTTTTTAAAGGTAATTTTATTCATTACTTCCTCATGTTTTCATCGAGTTTCTTAATAACTTGCCAAAGAAAGCTGATATGGAGTTTTCTTCTCTGCCTGCTGCTTCTCTCTAACCAAGGCATAGACAGGCAGAGAAATAACCTGAAAATGGGATATAGGAAGGAAGAGAATAAAGAAGCAAAGACCAGGTTTAATCGGCAAGTTAACAAAGGGCAGCTGACTACACTCGCTTACTTTCTGAGCTAGGACATTTCCTTTGTGTCCTGAGAACTATTTCAGGACTTTGTAAGTCCCCACTTATTAACATTCTAAGAGCTTTGAGCTGAAAAGCAGAGAACCCCAAAGCCTGGAAAAGGCAAAAACTCTGCCAGACTTGGGTCTGGCTGAACCATCTTGAAATAGCACTTTAGAGTCTGCTGTACCACTTCCAGCAGCCGCAAAGAGCAGAGAAACTCAGAGGGGTCATCCCCATGGTCTGAGATGTTCCCCCAAAGAGCTCTCAATCCTACTTGTAGATGGTTTGACCCTGCAGTCCAGCTGATTCCCAGGATGCAGAGAGTGAGCCCAGTTGCACCCCAACGTGGGACCATCCTCCCCAAAGACAAAAGTGGAAACTCCCTCTGTGATAGGTTCTTCCTATTCAAACAAAACAAGCAAACCAAAACAAACACACACAAAAACCCTTCTCTTTTTTCTACCTGCTCTCTGATGCCCTTACACAGAGCCCAAATCTTCCTTTCTCCACGTAGAGCAGGGTTTCTCAACCTTGGCACTATTGACATTTTGCACCAGGTAATTCTTTGTTATCAGAGGGCTGCACTGTGCATTTTAAGATGTTTAGCAGGAATCCTGCCCTCTGTCTACTGTCTAGCACCATTCCCCAGGTTAGGGTATATGTATATATACATATTTGTTAGGAGTCAGAGATAAGGTAGAAGGCAGGTGACATTAAGATGTTGTGCTGGATACTTTCCATTTACCTCTCCAAATCCACTCTCCACCCTTTTCCACCCTGCTCTGTGCCTCGGAGTGTTGACTCTTACAGAAGGCACTGATGACTTCATCAACATGCTGTCTCTCTGGCTTTTGCTCGGGTTTGGCCATTGGGGGGAACTGGCCAGTGGTGGTGTGGGAAGAGTGTGAGATTGATTAGACTGATTACTCTGGATCCCCCTTGGCTAGATCATGGTTGGTTGACTGTTTCCCTCTTCCACAGGCCACAGCTCTGTCAGGAGGCTGTCTCAGAGACCTACAGCTCTCTCTGGCATGCAGTTAACTGCTCGCTCCCCTCGGCCTTCAGGCTTAAAAGTGGTAACAGTTTCCTGCTGTTGCTGGCTCCAGGGTAACGCACCATCCCTCAATGGTTTCCCTAAACCTTGCCCACATTTTTATAAGTCATCCCTTTATTAAAACCTCCTCAAATTAGTTTGAGTACGCCATCTGTTTCCTGCTGGACCCTGACGGATACAGATGATATGGGAAAGCATTTGATGGTGGGGTTATTGGTCTGAGACAGGATTTAGAAATTCCTGGATTCTTTGACCAAACACCCAATAGGTTCAAGTGCCTTGAACCAAAGTGATCGTGGTACCCTTTCTTTATATATTTCTCCCCCAATAACCAAACCTGGGCCTGAGATCTCCCATTTGCAGCATGAGAAAGCATTTGCCCTCATACCAAGAGTAGAAGTTGCCCAGGTCACATGTGGCCTTCTCAAAACATACATGATTGAGGACTAAAAAACAGCATGAGAGAGAAGAGGTAGCAAGATCTTCCCCCAAGAGAGCAAGCTCTGTCCCTTTTATCACTTAAGCCACACGAAAGGAAGAGGAAAACATTGACATGTTAACCCCTTCGTAAGTGCGTTATCTGGAAAATGAGAGCAAATGAGTGTCTTCCAATGTAACATGAGACTTTCTTCATAGACATTGAATGTCTCCATCTTAATTCTAATGTATCCAGGAGAAGTAAAATATGTAGGCCATGTGGGAGAAGGGGCATCCTCTTCACTGGCCCCTGGGCTGTCTGGGTTGGACAGAGGGAGGTTGTCCCGGGCCTCAGCTGCCAGGAGGTGGGAAGGAACAGAGCTCCTGTATGGCTCTGACCCACGAGCACCCAGTGATAAGGAGGGCAGGTGCGGCAAGGATGAGCCCAGGGAGCCAGCTCTGCATCTGGCGGTGGTGCCTCTGGGCCAGCCAGGACAACAACCTCGATTGTCCCCTCCCAACAGTAGCCCTGCTGATCCCGGAGAAAAGAAAGCCATGGGGCCATTTGGATCAGGCCTCCAGAGGAAGAATGCTGCCCTTTCTCTGCAGCTCTGGGTCCCAGAGTCACGGAATCAACAGCTCAGAAGCTGGCAGCCCCCTCGGAGGCCTGGGCAGCCTCCCCCATGATCACATGGCCCAAGACACTCTGTTCTTTGTGACAGCAGCTTGGCTGGGTGGGCTGAGGACCTCTGCAGAAAAAGATGCTTCAGGTGCCCCCTGAAATCCCTGGAAATTGATGAAAGAGCCTCTCTCCTCTGGTCTGTGCCCCCAGCCTGCCCAGCTCACCTGGTCTCTGAGCGCCCGCACAACCGGATGCTTGACTTATTCACAGCAGAAACAGCTCCTCGGCCAGTGCCAGAAACAGCATCAGACTCCGAGAGCACAAGGGCAGCACAGACACCTTCAGGGCTTTTGCCTCATGCGGCTAACGTCAGAGATGTTTTATTAAACGAGATCTGAGGTCACACTGCTTCTTGGATAAAAGGAATTTTGCTTCAAAGAAATTTACTTGCTAAACAACGCTAGGAAAATTGCCAGACTATCACTAGTGCACAGCCAGCCACTTTTGAGCTGCTCAGTGTTTCCAGAACTGCCAAGTAAACCACTCACATTAGGTCAAGGCTCCAGAGAG
The DNA here is from genome assembly GCF_949752795.1 of Hyperoodon ampullatus. Lineage (NCBI taxonomy): Eukaryota > Metazoa > Chordata > Mammalia > Artiodactyla > Ziphiidae > Hyperoodon > Hyperoodon ampullatus. The sequence continues at coordinate 127,359,929 of NC_136917.1, forward strand.
CTAATCACGGAACCTTGTGGACCCTCAGTTTCCCCCTCTGTAAGAACACAGCGGCTGGACTAAATGAACCTCTAAGCTATTTCCAGCTCTGCACTCCATTCATACTTGGGAACATCCTGTCTCTTGGCACCTACTAAGGAGAAGTTAGCCAAGAAGGAAAAGGAGGCGGCGCAACTCCGGAGCCAGACCGCTGAGGTTCAAATCCCAACTCTACTACCACCATCTGTATAACACTGGGAAAGTTGTTTCATCTCTCTCTCCCTCAGCTTCCTTATCTGAAAAGTGGGGATAACTTTAGCACCTGCTTCATGGGGTTGTCATGAGGCTTGAATATAATAACATCTGCAATGCACAGAACACACCTAGTACAGAGTAGGCACACTGCAAGCATTTGCTATTTTCATTGCTCTCTTTACTTTCACAGAATGCCATCTGAGTCTTTTCCTGTCACTAGTTCAGCCTTGCTAAAAGCAATTTGGCAAATGGGCTCTCAGAGGGCAGAGAACGGTATTTTTCTGGGGGAATTGAAAATAATGCCAACTTTATTCCCTCCGCAGCTAGCATTCTCTTGAGCTGGGAAGGAGGCTTGGTGAGGGGGCTGCAGTGCCTTACAAACTTTGGCAGGATGCCATTTCTTCCAGATTGGAGACAAAAGTGAAGCACAGACAGGGGCCCCGTCCAGAGCCTCCATGCAAGTCACGGAGAAGCTCTAAGCCTTCTGTCTGATCTTGAGCCTGCAGCAGCCTCCTTAGCCCACCACCCACCCCGCAGCTCCTACTTAGAGGGATTCCCGCCAAGTCCCAGGTCTGCGCTCAGGACACTCCCTACACAGCTGATCAGCTGGGCCGTGCCAGTGAGTCATCTTGTACCATTTCCAGAGGCCCAGAAGCTTGCTGTAGGAGCCAAAATGCTGGGCAATGACTGCAGTTGGATGGAAGCTGAGGAATCCCTGGCCCCTTGGACCAGGAAAACAACCACAGAAAGAAGGGCAAGTCTAGAGTTCCACCATGGTTAACTCCCAGGCAACACAGGGTAAGAATGGACTAAGACCTTGGAATTCCAGCCCACGCAGGGTCCAGGAGGCCCCATTAGCCAGCCAGTGCCTACACAGCCCATTAACAAATAGGCGTCAGATGAGGCACTGGGTATGTCCACTTCACTTCTCAAGATCCCACTTCCTTCCCTAGCCTGCTCTGCCCTTTGTAGAAAGTACCTCTGGCTTCTGGTTGGGTTTGGCTACAGGAGGCAGTACCATGAGAAGTGAGGGCAAAACTCAAGTGAGTTCATGGCATTCAGTCCTCTGGTCCCCACTCCCACTCCATCCTGGATCCCTTTACCTAAAGCCATAACTATCCCACTTAAGAATGCCCTCTGTGTCCTGCAGGACCCTGATATAGGCCAAATGTTGGCCCAAGGGCCCATCACCCCATCAGCTTTGTCTTCTTTTTCTTTCTGCATATTTGTACCATAAAAGAATACCTATGACATGTATGCAAGATATGAAGCCACAACCCAACTTAAAAATATGAGTATCAATGCTTTGAAAACTTTGTGTGTTTCACAGCCACAGTTCCATCACCAGACATGCACACATGAGTGCACACACACGCACACAGTTCACCATAGGAAAAGACTGGGGAAAACCAATTATGTTATTTTTCCGCTTGTCAGCTCAGGGTTCACATCCCAGCTGGCACATGTGAGCCAAGAGACCATGTACTGGAAGTGTCATGGAGTGGGACAGCCACACAGAGTTAGATCCTCAGTAGGTAGAACCCCAGGGAACACTGGAGTAAGTCCAATAGTCCCTTACGCTTCCTAATGGGGAGTGAGGACAGACTGCCACACAGCCAGGACTTTGGGGCAGCCTTCCTTCCTTCCTGCCGTGATAATCATTACTGCATGCAGCCCAGCAATTTGGCGCCTCAGCAGCCAGACTCCTGGTAGGTGCCTGGGCCTGACCATTATGGGGGATATTATCATCATGATTACAGGATGGCTGAGCCGTCCAGCAAAGTGACCGGTAATTTGCAATCTAATGGCCATTCAGTGGTGGGTAATATTATGGACCTTACCCTGCAATTGTAAAACAACCATCCCTCTCTAATGTAGCAGTTGTCCCATCAAAAGCCCAGCCTTTGCTTTTGATTTCTGGCTAATCAGTAGCTGTGCCAGCTTTGGCTTTAGCGTTGGAGAAGCTGAACAAGGGAGCGTGAAATGATACACTTCTCTGAGGACCCCTGAATGAGAAGTTTAGGCAGCTCTGTCAAGTGGAGGAAAAACAAGTGAAAGACGCATCTGGAAGGCAATTTCATTTCTTAAAAGAGCAAAAGAAGCTGGCCCCAAAAGCTGTGCAGAATGTACCAAGTGTTGCCTGGGAATCTGGAAGACCAACACAGGCCCAGTTGGGTGCATACCCACAGCCCATGCCCATGTGAGTGGGTATACACCCACTCACATACATGCACACACAGGAGAATACAGTTCCTTCCACCCCAGGGTGGCTTACTGACAGACTCCCAGAATAGGCGTTGAGGGTCTCTCCTGCATGCTGTGCACAATTCTGCTTGTGGGCACAGCTCAGTTCCATCTGCCTTGATGTCAGCGGGCATTGTTAGGAGAGAATGCTGTCTGATTAGAGGCCCAGGTCAAACTTGGGTCACAGTCCACTGGGACACTTCAATTTTATGCCACTCCTCAGGACTATATAGCACAGCAGGCGGGAACTGCTGGGCACTCATGAGTTCAAATCCATCACTAATGACCAGGGTAATGTTGAGCAGTCAGCTTAGCCAAGAATATTCTGCACGACAAGTTAATGGCTTGGTTTTACTGAACCTCAGCTATGAAACAGGGATGATATAGTACCTTCCCTATCTCACAGAGGATGTTGTGTGAACCAACTGATCTCTTGTCTGTGTAAGTGTTTTGAAAATAAACTAGGACTCACAGAAGCTAGGCAGCACTGAGTACTGGCCTGCTGGGGGAATTAACAGCCCATTCTGCCTCAGCCCTCCCCCCTTATCCTGGCTCTTATGAGGAACCCCCTGCTTAGTGGTTTGGGAAACATCACCTGCAATCCATGGTGGCAGGTGCCTGCAGAGTGGCTCTCCAGCTGTGTATTGCCCATACTGTATAGCACCAACTACCAGGAGAACTCCAGAATGGAAGGAAGGGAGGGAGGGAAGGAGGGAGGGGAGGGGAGGGGAAGGGAGAAAGGTAACAGGACTCAGTTGTCTCAACCCATAGCCATGATATTACAGGTGGAGAGTAGTGACTTTCCAACATACATGGTGGGGTCTTATCTTTCCAATTCCTGCCTTCTTCCCTTGATAGAAAGGACAACTTGCCATGTCCCCCATGACTGCAAGCCATTCCCAACAGAGCAAAGCTTCATGAGCACAGAATCTATACTTTTCTTTCTAGAACCTGCACCAGGTAATTCCCAGAGCAAGGAGGTAGTAGGAGCAGGCAGTTGACCAATTAGTACCTAGTGGTGGGACTGGAAATGATGGTACCTTCCAGTTCTGGTTATAAGCAATCCATGTGGTCAGAATATAAAGGAAGGCAGAGAGGGATCATGACCTGTGAGCCCTCACCCAACCCTGAGATTCAGCCTGAGCCTGGTTCTGCCCCTCCTCTGACCTGCCTCACTGCTGCCTATCTCACCCAGGGACATGGGACAATAGTATGTTTACTCCAATGGAATGGGAACATGGGAACCAGAGTCCAGCAGGTAGATGGATCAGGCCAAGAGAGACAATGGGCGAGATGTGATTCCTACTGTCCCTGGCCTCGAGTCTAGATTTGGAGTGCCTACTTGCAATAAATTCAGAGGGTGCTTACAATGGAACTGGAGAGTGAAAAGAGAGGTAATTGATAAATAGCTAAATAGAAAGAGATTGAGCCAGCAAGAAAGCAGATAGATTATACTACCAAGAAAGAAAATAGATAACACTAGAAACCATGGTGGACATTGGGTTGCCTCTTCCAAATCCATTCAACTATATGATTAATATAAGCCAATCTAGTAATCCCACTGGACATGCAACTGAACTTGAGCCTATGAGACACAGGGTGAAATTTCCTCCCTCTTAAGAGAAAGCCCTAGAAAGGGAAAGTCCTTCATCTTCCTTCAGATATTATCACATGCACAATGTGATGTCTGGAACAGCTGTAACCACCTTGCTACCAGCAAGATGATGAAGTTAATATCAAAAATGGCAGAAGGGAGAAGCAAAAAGAATATGGGTCCTTGATGACAGCATTAATCTAAGAAACAGCCAAGCCTGGCATCTATCCAACCTGGATCTTCAAGTTATATAAGATAATACATGTCCTTTATTTGAGCCAGCCTCAGTGGGGTTTTCTGTTAATTGCCTCTTAGACTAGCACCTTAATTGATATAAGAACCCAAGCCAGGGTAAACCGGGACACTAAGGCCAGGCTGGACCCACAGTCACACTCAACACTGAACTGACGAGGGCTCTTTCTAACCCCTCCCTGTAAACCTAGGATCAGTCCCAGCATAGCCTGGAGCCAGCTGAGTCTACAGGTGTGGAATTCCCAGCTTCAGCTGCCAGTCAAAGAGCTGAGAGGGCACAGAGCGAGGCAGCCCATTATAAAAACCCACTCCAGGGCTTCTGGAACACAAATGTCCAGGCCAGTTGGGCACTTCCCCTTCCCTCTAGGGGCCTCCCCTCAGCCTCCTGGTCAGCCAGGTCCCACAGCTGCCAAGCATAGATGCTGACTCTTAAGTGGGGAACAGTGCTCCATGAAGCCCCTCTCAAAATGGTATATCCCCTGAACAGCTGGGGCTTTGGGGGCACTTGTCCCCTGGGAAATTCCTCATTCCAGAGCAATGGAAACACACATTGAAAGGCATTATCTTTCAGACCCTCTGCGTGGCGTACTGGGGTGGCAAGAAGGTTGAGCTGCACATGTTTCAGATGGAAATCAGTGTTTCTGACTCTCGGTGTAAACGCCTTCTGAGTTTCAATGCTGTTTGTGACTAGTTCTCTTCCAACAGGACAGGCAGGCCAGCGAACGTCAGTGTTGACTTAATTATCCTTCAGAGATGCATAGGATGCCCAGAGTAGAAAAGGACATCAGAAAGTACAGATCTCAGTTTTATGATGAGGAAAACAGAGGTCTAGAAAGTTGAGAGGTGTCCATGGTACCACACGATCAGCAATTGAGGCAGGGCAAGAATCCAGGTCTTTTCACTCATGGTCCCTGTTTTTTCTTTCCTCAGCTGTGACAAAGGTCTAGGTGGGGGTATCCGGAACAGGTGGCTAATGCTTCCAAATTAATAGTGCTACCTCACAGGGCCCTCTGGGGATAAAGCTGCTTTTACACCTAACAATTTTTTTTATCATAAATCAGGAGCAACAGTGTTGGAGCAGCATGCTGCTCAGTGGCCACAAAGAACGGATGCAAGTGCTGGTCACACCTCCTAATCTGAGAAAGAGGAAAGGGGCTGTTTGCCATGCGCATGCAATCCAGCCTGCATGAGTGCTGTGTCAGCAGATGATGTGGGCACAGAGCTAGTGAAGGACATCCCAGTCTGCAGCAGCCACACCTCCCCTAAGAACAGGCTCTGGGCACAGAGTCCCAGAGTTGACCCCATTCTGTTGTCTGGCTGCCCTGAGGGGACCCTTGGGTCACAGCCATGCTCACATCCATGGGGGCTGGGCCAGCTCCTCAAAGTCTAGAAAGCTATAGCCCACCTTGCCCCCAAGAGGATCACAGCCCCCAGTGTAACCTCCTACCTCCTGACCCCTAAGAGTGGGTGAAATTCGGGCATTTGAAGTTTTGTCATCCAGCATGGTGTCACAGGACACCATGGGAGAAGGTGGAAGAAAGTCCCACAAAATGGAGAGTTCACCCCTCGGTGCAGCCCCCCATTCTCACCTTCTCCCCAACCTTCTGAGGAGCTAACACAGAGGGCAGCATGGTTTGTAGACTATTCTGAATCCTCAGATTTTAGAACTGGAGAGGATCTCAAAGAAGACGCTGGGAGTTCCAGTGCAGGACTCAAGGGCAGGATACCTAAGTTGTTAGGGACAAAATTAAAAATTCAGGTTTTCAAGCCCAGCCCCCAGGGATTCTTATTCAGAAGGCCCAGAAATCTGCATGTTTCAGAAGCTCTCAGGTGATTTCCCAACCACTGTAGTGAGTCAGTCCTCCCTCCACAAGAAGAACCTGTGGTCCAGAGGTCCAGGTCACTCAGCTTGGGAGAGCACAGCATGGGAGAGGTGACAGACCACAGACACAAATCTTTCCAGTGGAGTGGAATATTAGCTCTGCAACCCACTGGCTGGGAGACATTGGCAAGTCTCCTAAACCCTCTGACCCAGAAATTCCACTATTAGAAATTCTCAAGAGGCCATGGGGTCCTGTCAGCATGATTTATAATAGTAAAAGACTGGAACCAATGTAATTTTCCATCAAGAAGAGACTAGTTGTATGAATTACGGCACAACCATGCTATGGAACACTATGAAGATTCTAAGAGGAAAATAGCAAAACAGCAGCTCTGTATGTGCTACTATAAGAAGTGAAAAAAGCAAGGTGTGGTCCAAGGCTAATATCTTTACCTCTGTCCTCTCCTGCCCCCTCAGTAGCCTCTTCCTTCTCCCTCAACCCTCACATCCAACAGAAGGACCTTAGCCTGGTGGATTCCATCTTACAAATGCCTCTAAATCCATGTACTTCCATCCGTGCTGCACCATCTCCCTGTGGATTCCTGCAACATCTTCCCAACCCAGCCTCCATGATGCATCCTTACATGCAGATCTGACCACTCCACTCCCTCCACCCTTAAATCCCTTCAGTGTTCACCACTGCCAACTCCTCAGCAGGGCCCAGAAATTCATTCCTGACCCCTGCTTCCTTCTCCAGCCCCATCCGTTGCAACATCCTATTCTTCCACCATAAATTTTTAAGTCTTAAAATGCATCACATCTTCCCTCTTACATCCATATCTGATGCACCCTTCCTCCCTGCTCCCCTACACATACTCCTTATTTAGCTAAGGTGTTGCCTCCTTCACAACTCTTCCTTGACCCCCACCCCCGCCATGCCAAGTCCAGGTGCTCCCATGATATCCCCTTGCCTCGCCCATCATAGCATGTTTCTTGCCACACTGTCATTGCATGATTCCTTCTCCATACATTTCAGGGCAACTTAAGCCCTGGGAGAGGAGAAACTGAGTCTGTTTCACTCCTAGGTCTTCAGGGCTCAGCACCAACATGATGCAGATGATTAATAAGTATTTGTCTGATGAATAAATAATAGTACTCACCACAATATATTAAAAATTATCTGAGCTAATCAATGGTAAACTGTGTGGCAGGTGCTAAGGATAGAAAGATAAATTAGACAGTGTCTGAGACATAGGGAAATTTTTTAAATGCCAAATAAGTACAGGAAGGATCTTTTCCTCCTGTTGTACATTTGACCATCCCAAGTTCTAACCAGTACTGGAGAGACACAGAACGTCACACAGTAGTAACTCAAAATCAGTGAAATGGGGTAGAGGAAACATATCATGGAGGTCAAAGAACTTCCTTAATAATCAAATTCTCCTTCAGAAATACACAGACCACTTTGAAAGTTGATTCATTTTTTTCAAGCTATGAAGAACATACCCTAAGAAAAATATTATCTGGAGAAGAACACTAAGTAACCTATGTATCATTTATTAGTGTTGAAGATCAGTGTTCTTCTAAACATATTTAGATTCCATGCAAGAATGTAAGCATCCTCCTTTTTTTTTTTTTTACTTTTTTCTTCTTTTTTTCCAGTTTTATTGAGATACAATTGATATATAACCTTGTATTAGTTTAAGGTGTAAAACATAATGACTTGACACAAGTATATATTACAAAATGATTACCACAGTAAATGTAGTTAACATCCATCACCTCACATGGTTACAACTTTTTTTCTTGTGATGATTCATCTTTTTCTGTAGTGCACTCCTCACAATTTGCAAAAGTATATTTAGTTGAGCATTTATTTGTTGAATATTTAACTCTGCCACTTGCCCTTAAGCTATGGTAAGGGTAAGAATAATGATTGTTTTATAACTCCAGAACCTAGCACAGTATCCTAGCACTTGTTAGGTGTTCAGTAAATATTTGTTGTCTGAGTGAGTGAATACATGACTGAATGCATGAATGAGTGAACAGAGAATACAGCACGGGATTTCACTCATCCTTGGAAAAATACTGAGCATGAGATAGGAAAAAGTCATCATGAAACCACGCTGATGAAAGACAAGAAAAATGAAGAGCAGGGCTGAGCCAAGGTCACAAACCAATCAGTTTTTTTTTTTAAATAGAGAAACAACCAAAAATATGGAACCAAGAAGAGAGATGCTATAATAAACCACTGACTGATACCTTCAGAGTATTGTTATACCACTGAGCTGTGAATAAAATCCCGCTTACCTAAACAGAGCCGGTGAGTTTATGCATTGTTTGTGTTTTGCTTAGATGAGAACACCACGACTGCCCCGTCAGCCTCCATGTTCAACTGTCCCAATCAACTGCCGGCTGTAATTAGGGAGTGCTGGGGAAAGGGCACTGGAGAGAAATCAGCGTGCATATTTTGTCTTCCATTGTGGCTGGCTCATTTGAATGATAATGTATTGCAGTCTGGGGTGTAACACGGACAGTGTGGAATAATGAGGCAGCTCTGGACTCCCGGTACCTGAGCGGCCGGTTAGTGGCCGGCAACAAGACAGGAATAGCATCTTTGGGCAATAAAAAGATGATCTCAGTGTGGCAGTAGACAGATGCTGGGAAATTCCCCATTGCAGGCACCATCAGGAGCTTCCATCATTGAGAGCTTCATTTATTTTATTCATAGTCATTTTTCCAGCCGAGAGACTTAAAAGCATCTGGCTGGTGGCATCCTGAGGTGATGAAACACGGTGGGTGGAAGGCCAGAGGAGGTGCAGAATCCCCATCCCCAGGGGATGCTTAACACCCATGAGCCTGCTCTTTGTTTTCAAGGAGTCAGAGGAAAACTTGGCTCAACTCAGGGGACAGAGTCAGATGACAGCTGGAAGGCCCTGCCAGCTTGGAGATTTTCAAATATCACTTTATTTTTGTTAACATGGATATCCCTTGTAATATGCCCACATGTGTGTAGACACCTGGTCCTGGAAACCTGAAGCTAGGTACCAGATGCAACGTGGTAGATGATTAGGTGACAGGTGTAGTTTCTGGATCCAGACTGCCTGGGTTTGAAGCCTGGTCTGCCACTTATCAGCTCTGGGAGAGTTGTGTGCCTCAATTTCCCCATGTATAAAATGGAAAGATGGTAAAAATAGTATTTACCTCATACAAAAGCTTGCTGTAAGGTTTAGTTGTGTAAATCAGTTAAAGCACTTAAAGCAGTGCCTCATACATATTCAATGCCTGATAAATATTAGTTATTATCAGTATACCTCTGTGCAAATGCCAGGAGACACTTGACCTCCAGGTGACACAGCATGACTTAATAGGATTGGCATAGGCTCTGAATCAGACTGATCTGGGCACCACTCAACTACCTACTAGCTGGGTCACCTTGGAAAAGTTGCTTAACATCCTGAGCCTCAGCAACCTCGTATGTAAATAAGAATACCTACTAGTAACTACTTCATAGTGTTGTGGTGAGGGATTGATTACATAATACATGCACTGAAAAGAGTGCCTGGCACATAGTACACACTCAATAAATGCTGGGTAGTAATAATGCTAGTATTATGCTGCTATCATCATCATCATCATCACCACCGCAAACCACCATAAGGAGTTTAGTTTTTAGCTAATAGGCAATGGGATGTCATGAAATGTTCATTTAAGGAATTATCTGTTCAAACCTGTGTGCTTGAAATCTCACCCTGGTGGCAAATTAGCAAGTGGACTAGAGAGGATAAGTGCTGGGAGAAAGACCAGTTAAGCCTTCTGCAATGATCAAGGCAGAGGACGGTAGTTGCAAAGTCATCCTTTGAAAGTCCTTAACTAGGACCTACACACTGCAGTTAACTTTATTTCTGTTTGTTTTTGCTGTGCCATCCCTTTCCCTGCGGGGTACTGATGGACAAGGTCTAGTTTACTTGAAAAACAGGGATGAAGTAAGTGAATAAATCTCCTCTCTCTCTCTCTCTCTCTCTCTCTCCCCACACACACACACAGCTGCTATATAAACATAAATTGTTTAATTTGTCTCAACTTAAATAGGCCGCCCAACTCTATTAATAATCAATATATCACACCAAGACTTCCTAAAACCTTTCTGGAACAAGACATGTTATTAATACACAGATAAATCATGTGTGGGACTTGGGGTTGGAGGAGTAGGGGAGGGAATGTCAAGGGGCAAAGATATTTTGAATCTGTACCTAGACACCTATGCTGATACAGGCACCCTGGGTACCAATCCCATAAGCCTTCTGGGTCCCGAGTCTCAGAAGCCTCATAGGACACAATGAGACTGCAGCTGCTCCCCGCCCCCATCTTTGGTGCTTGTCCCCCCATTTTCATTCAGTCGACCGTCATTTCTAAACGCTCTTTCATACAGCAGTTGGGGCCCACCCCACTGGCTCCCTACGCTCCCAGTGACAGGACACACCTTCTCCCTCATCTCGCCAGGCTTGCCAGTTGAGCCCAGATACATGAATGGCAAAGCATGCCGAACTGGAGCCCAGACAGCGCTCATCATCCTGTCACCAGGACAAAGGAAGGAAATTCCATTATGTCACCTTCCACAAGTGAGAGACAGTGACAATTTCCCCATAAACACTCCACTGACACTGTTATGATGTATCTCAAGCACTTCTAATCAGTATGGAAGTGGAGAGACTGCGGAAGCTCTTCAGTCTCAAAGACGCCATTCAGCTGGAATTGCAGTCTCCAACTGTTGTTATTGAAATGACCTGGCTAAGAGCATCTACCACTCTCTGTATCACATCAAATGTAAACATGTGTGTGTGTGTATATATATATATATATATGTATTATGTGTGTGTGTGTGTGTGTATATATATATATAGCATTTTCTATCTTTGCAAAGTACATTCACAAAGTTTTGTTACTCTGGGTGAGCACCAGATGTCAGGAATATTTAAATTCAGTTACCATATTTTCACCTGCGTTTACTCATTGCCCTCTCTGTATTACTCATTGCCCTCTCTGTATTTCTTCCTCTCCAAATTATCAAAAGGGACAAGGTTTTTATTTCTCCAATTTTGAACAGGGAAAACTGCTTTTATTTTTCAAGTTTTGAAGAGAGAGAAGACTTTTCTTTTTATAGCTTCTCGCCAACAGCAGCAATGGGATTAAGTTTCTAAAGGTTTGGTCAATACTATCCAACAATAAAAGTGTTTTTAGTTTAAAACTGGCTTGTTCTCTCTCTATGAATTACTTATTAATTATAAAGGTAAAGACCACCTTAACCATGTGATCAAACTTAACATCACCAATAATGGGACAAACTGATATCATGTACTTCTAATATGATGTACCCAGAAAGACAGAACACCACTTATGCGATATGCCTGCCAAAACAGTCATAACCTGAGTTGAACCATGAGGAAATATCAGACAAACCCAAATTGAGGGAAATCTATAAGACAACTAGGCTCTACTCTTCAGAAATGTCTATGTCATGGAAAAAAGTAGCCAGACTGAGGAACTGTTCCAGATTGAAGGAGACTAAAGAGGACTGTATGATAGATTGCAGTATTGGATCAATGTTAAATTTCAAAAATTTGATGATTGTATTATGGTTTTATAAGAGACTTTTTGTTCTTAGGAGATACATGCTGAAGTATTTGGGGAGTAAAGTCTGCAACTTACTCTCAAATGGTTTAGCAAATAGTAATAAAAATGTGTATATGTATATATAAGGACATATATATATAGAGAGAGAGAAAACGAATGTGGCAAAATATTAACAGTTGATGAGCCCACCTGAAGGATAAATGAGTGTTTGCTGCACTATTCTTGCAACTTTTCTTTAAGTTTGAAATTTTCAAAATAACAGGCTGGGGGTGGGGGCATGATGAGAGTTTGTTGACCAAGTGAAGATGGAATATCAAAGAAAATACAGAAGAATATCTTTCTGACATTAAAGGTAGGAAAGCATTTCTTAACCAGATCACTAAACACACTAACCATAAAAGAAATGTTAGTAAATTATATTACACTGTAATTAGGAATTTTTTCATCAAATGAAACTTTAAAAGGTGAAAAGTCAAGCAAAAATCCAGGAAAGATATTTGCAACATACAAAACCTACAATGTTATGGTATCCAGAATATATAAAGAATACGTTTTATACTAAGTCAAGAGAAAACTGGGCAAAAGACATAAACAAGTATTTCAGATTAGAGGAGACACTTGGCTCATAAATCTAAGAAAAACTGTTCAACCTCAGTAGTGATCAGGGAGATGAAAATGAAGCCCAGAATAAGGTAACAATTTACACCAAGAATGGCAAAACTTTAGAGGTTAATAGTACATGGTGGAAAACATTTAGATCAACAAAACCATTACATCCTACTAAATAGGAGTGTAAATTAGTATGGTCACTTTGGAAAACAATTTGGCATTGTTTTTCACTAGCTACTCACCAAATCCACTTCATATGCCTCCTTGGTACACAGAAAGGCTACATTTCCCAGCCTCCACTGCACTTAGGTGTGGCTATGTGACTGAGTTCTGGCCAATGGAATGTAGGCAGAAATGACTGTAGGCCACTTCCCTGACTTGCCTTAAAACTTCCTTTGTGATCCTCCAGTGTCTCACTTCGCCATCTGTTAGCTATTTGCACACTCCCAGGATGATTTTGGACACCTCATTTTCAAGATGGGGAGATTTCATCATCCTGGATTCCTGAATGACTGGGTGGAATGAAGCACACCTCCACACCCAGCTCCCATCCCATCTGCAGATAGACTTTACATGAGTAAGATTCCTTCTATTGTGTGAAGCCCCTGATATTTTATTTGTTTTCCGTGACAGCAGCTAGTGGTACTTTTTCAATAAATGCTTTAAGTTGAACATTTGCATATGTTACAACGCAGAAATTCAGTTCTAAGTAAATGCCCTAGAGAAATTCTTGCACATATACACAAAGAGACGTATATAAGAATGTCCTCAGGTTGATATAGAAGTAAACTGGGAAAAAGTCCCATTGAAGTAGAATGGATAAGTAATTCAAGGTTTAAAGTCCCATTGAAGTAGAATGGATAAGTAATTTAAGGTTTAAAAAATATCATGCAACGGAATATTATACAGCAGTTAAAATAATCAAAGTTCAGGGCTTCCCTGATGGCACAGTAGTTAAGAATCCACCTGCCAATGCAGGGGACATGGGTTAGAGCCCTGGTCTGGGAAGATCCCACATGCCGCGGAGCAACTAAGCCCGTGTGCCACAACTACTGAGCCTGTGCTCTAGAGCCCGCAAGCCACAACTACTGAGCCCACATGCCACAACTACTGAAGCCCGCGCACCTAGAGCCTGTGCTCCACAACAAGAGAAGCCACTGCAATGAGAAGACTGTGCACCGCAACAAAGGGTAGCTTCCTCTCATCGCAACTAGAGAAAGCCCGCGTGCAGCAATGAAGACCCAACGCAGCCAAAAATAAATTTAGAAAAATAAAAAGAAACAAAGTTCAGCTACACACAACAATATGGACGAACTATAAAAATATAAACTTGAGGGGAAAAGATAAGTCCCAGAAGACTATATCAAAGCTGTCATACTGGATAAAAAGTTTAAAAACAAGCAAAACTAAACAATGATTGTCTAAGCATTCATTATTTGAATTAAAACCACTTTTTTTAAGATAGGGGAAAGATACACACAAAATTCAGGAGTGTGGTTACCTCTAGATGTAGCTGATATTCCAAATGAAATTGTTGGCATCAACCAATCAAAATGGTCACAGCTGGAACCAGCTGTGCTGCCTGTACAGATATGGGAGCAGGGGAGGGGGCAGGCCCAGGAGGGGATGGGGAGACACACAAAAGAAGGTGCAAATTGTTAGTAATTTTCTAGTTCCTGAAATGGGTGGTGGGTTTATGAACTCCATTCTGTCACTCTTTAAAATGCACATCAATGTTACATATATATATTTTTAAATAAGTGGATTAATTAACCTTTGTCCTCACATATTCCCCTGCTCTTATCAAATTCCAGGCTCCACTTGTTAGCAGGAAGGGGAGTCACCTATGGGTATTTAGGTCATGCACAGCACAAGGGAACTTCATCCAAGATGGTGCCATGGCAGCCATATATTCATTTATATGAGAGTGTGTGTGTATGGCACAGAGATGTGGCTTTAGGGCAGGGAGGGCCCTGGAGCAGCCGGCACACCTCACCCTAACATCTCCCAACACCTCACCCCCTCATCCTTCAAACCACACTCAGGGAAGTGACCAGGCACACTTCCCTGGCGCACACCCTCCACTCATTCCCTGTGTTATTTCTCTCACTTGCTAACCCATCTTGAAGATCTGCCCCTCCCCCTGCCAATTCTAAATGTCAAATGGAGGGAGGGAATGGGAACTGATATGGACACATTGCCACAGGCACAGGGACCCCGCCTTGGCAGATGGTGGGCAGGCAAGAGTGAGGTCTATGTGTGCACACAGCCAGGGACTAGAGTCCCTAGGCAGAGCCAGGGACAGGTCACTGCGTATGATTAGTCAGCTTATGCAGTAATATTCTAACCTACTTTTTATTTTTGCTATTGTTTTGCTTGCTTGATTTTTCTTGAGGAAATGAGACTAAGCATTGGAGCTACAAGGAAAAGTAGAGAGCTCTAATCTTTCAAACCAGGTCCTTGACATCCTTAAAACATATGGTGGTGTGTGCCCTCCCCTCGGGCTTCTTGGTCTGATATTCCAAATTGCTCTGGTGTGTTCATAGGGGCCAAGGGCTTGATACTTATTACTCTCAGAAAGTATTTCGACGAGAGGATTCTGAAAACAAGCCCTTTACTCAAGAGAACGTTGCAAATAGCAGGGATGCTGAGCAGCAGGGCCAGCCCACAACGGAGTTATTCCTTATCAGAGTTCCTTTGCAACCTTTCCTGGTTCACACACTTTAGAGGCAGGGGCCAGTTCTGCTCCTTCAAAAGATGGCCCTGGGGTTAGAAAGATTGGACAAAGTTGTGAGATTCCCCAAAACTTCCCAATAATAAGAAATGAGTCCTCTTACATCTCACGCACTCCCCTCTGAGATGGAGTAGGAAGCATAAGTTTGCTCCTGGAGCTGCTGTTCCCTCTGCCTGTGACCTTGGGCAAGTCGCTTGCCCTCTCTGCCACTCATTTTCCTCTTCTGTCCAGTGGGGGTAATAACAGTGCCCACCTCACAAAATTCTCTTGAGAATTAGATGAACATACTGTGCATAAATTGCTTACCATGTTGTCTGGCATGCACTAGACAATAAATAAATGCCATCTACTTTTATTATCACCAACCTTAAATATAAAGCTCTCGATTTTTACATGGCAAAGAAGACATATTTGAATTCTTCATGGGGTGTCCCTGCTTCCTCATTCCTCCTACTCATCTTCCCATTTTCAGTCTCTTATCTAATGCAAAAGCCATCAAGCATCAAAGCAAGCTGGACTCCAGGGTTGGACTGCCAAGGTTCAAGTCTGAGCTCTGCCACTCCCCAGATGGGTCACTTTGGGGAATATGCTTAACCTCTTGGTTCCTCAGTTTCCCCATCTGCACAAAGAAGGTAACAATAATATACAGCCCTTTGGAACGTCATGAAGATTAATTGAGATAATACATGGAAAGCATCTAGAACAGTGCCTTGTGCATAATAAAGGCTCAGTCATCTTGGGAGGACTAATTCTCACAAATAGAGGTTGGAGAATTACAACACTAATTGAAAGGAACTGTTTTTAGTTTTGATTGGCTTGAATGGAAAGACACCAATGATAAGATTTCTTAGAATCCTCCCATCCCTTGTTTTGTGAAGCCTCGGATATATTCCTTAAAGTGAGATTCTGTCACCAGTTATTCCTGTGACCAGTTATTCATCTCACTATAAACTAGATATAATTAAGTATAATCCATAAAACTAAGGTTGTGCCATGCTCCCTGTATTAGTCAGGGTTCTCCAGAGAAAGAGAACCAAAAGAAACCAATAAAAGTCTATATAAATACAGTTGACCCTTGAACAATGTGGGGTTAGGGCACCAACCTGCAAGCAGTCAAAAATCCACGTACGGGGGCTTCCCTGGTGGCGCAGTGGTTAAGAATCCACCTGCCAATGCAGGGGACACAGGTTCGAGCCCTGGTCCGGGAAGACCTCACATGCCGCAGAGCAACTAAGCCCGTGCGCCACAACTACTGAGCCTGTCCTCTAGAGCCTGTGTGCCACAACTACAGAAGCCCGTGCGCCTAGAGCCCGTGCTCCACAACAAGAGAAGCCACCGCAATGAGAAGCCCGCACACCGCAACAAAGAGTATCTCCCGCTCACCTCAACTAGAGAAAGCCCGCTTGCAGCAACGAAGACCCAACGCAGCCAAAAATAAATAAATTCAATAAATTTTTTTAAAAAATCCACGTAGGACTATACAGTCAGCTTTCTGTACCCACAGTTCCTCCATATCTGTAGTTCCACATCCATAAATTCAATCAACTTTGGGTTGTGCAATATGGTAGCATGTATTTATTGAAAAAATCCTGTGTGTAAGTGGACCTATGAAATTTAAACTTATGCTGTTCAAGAGTCAACTGTATGGTATCCTGATTTAAATGTTAAACCCATCCAAAAACTACCTTCACAGAAACATCTAGAATAGTGTTTGACCAAATATCTGGGCACTGTGGCCTAGCCAAGTTGACACATAAAACTAACCATCACAATATCAGATAACAAACTACTCTTTATACTATCTATCCTAATGGCCCTTGTTTCCACACAATTCATAACCCAGCCTCTGCACCAGACCCTCAAAAAGGGCCAAGACTTTGGCCCTCAAGCCTTCTGTCCCCTCTGCCTCCAGACTCTGATGTGGACCAAGGTCCCAGTACCTTTTAGACCCACATCTACGGAATGTCCAAGCACAGCCTGAATTGCTCTCACGCCACTTTTTGGTTAAGTTGCTAGCTCCACATACATTAATTCACATATGTTCTTTAAGTTCTTACATTTTTTTGTTAAACGGATCATCAGTCTGAAGAATACTACTCAGCACCATTTCTCAAGCAATCACTCTTTAAGCCAGAACTCTCATTCCCACTTGCCCCATGCATCAACAAACATCTATTTTCCCTCAGGATCCTAGTAAAGGGGAGCAAGAGAGGATGTCAACAAAGCCATTTGCCATGAAAGTTTCAGGGAGATCAGGAAAAATCCCCCAAGGCAAGGAGGGTCTAGCCTGAAGGCAAAGGGTGAGCTAGAATCCAGTAGACGAAAAGCAGTTGAGAGAAGAAGGGCCTTGTGAAGGGGAGGGGGCTCTAGGGGGGCCTCACCTAAATCCCCTGGCCCACCCCAGAGGACACCTGCAGACCAGCCAGGGACACAGTGTTTTCCAGGTCCTCCGCCTGAGGGCACTGTCTGGCTACGGCAGCACTAACAGGGGGGGGAGGTGGAGGCCTCTTGGACTAGGGTGGTGGCAGGCATGGAGAGAAATGGAGGGATACAGATATCTATACAGGGAAGACGGACAGAACTTCATGATGCATGTGGAGGAAGGAGATGGAGATGTGGGGATGGATTCATTATGATGAACCACATATTCATATGAACTCAACTCCAGAGGTCATTCCCTCCGCCTCTCAAGTAGTTCTCTCTGCCTACTCACCCAGAGACATCCCGACTGCCACATCTGGCCAACCCAGACACGAGACAGTGACAGACAAACGCCCAGGAGTACGGGGCCTCCCAACCACAAAGTCACCACGCAGATGCCACCGCGAGTCTGACCAAGAACCAAGCGTGAAATGGTTCTGAGACCCTCCAGGCAGCCTGGGGAGCCCATTCAGTTTGGTAAGAAGGATAGGGTCCATACGGTTGGGCTCTCGGCTAAAAAGCCTCCTTTCAGAATTTTCCTTTTCTTTTGCCATCCCATAGAGGATTATAGATAGCTGCGGTCTGTGAGTTGGATTACTTCCATCCATAAAAGAAAGAGTATAAAGTCTTTTCACCAGAATCAGAAAAGAAGTATCCTTTTGTCCCACTGTATTCATCAATATGTCATATTTAACTGTTACAATTATTGACAGGTATATAAAACATTTGGTGCCAGTGAAAATAGCTTCCTATAAAGAGTTTATTCTTTTTTATTGATAATAAGTTGGCTTCCCTAGCCCTAGCAAGAGAATAGAGACCACTAACAAGATATGAAATCCATTTATATGGCTTTCTACAATCTTCCCTTTTACTCTGGGGCTCTGTTCTAGGCCCTGTCTTTTTAAATTTCAGCATCTGAGGGAGCTTGGAGCCCTAAAGCAGGATCATATTACTCCTGTAATGAGGAAAGTATAATTCTAATAGCATCATTTACTACAGCCTTTCATTTTTCGTCTTCAAGACAGACTGTGCTCCTGTGTGCCTATGACTTGAATCTTTAAAATGGAAAACTTTCAACTGTAGAGAAATATTAATGAAAGGATCTGTCTGCATGCAGTGCCAGGTGGGCACCATGCATAACAACAATAATATTGTATTAATAATAATTATAAATATAATAGCTACCTTGACTTAATGACTACTGTGTACCAGGCATTTAAGCAAAGCCACAATTTCCAGTTGTGTTTCCGCAAAGGTGTCTGGCTGAGTGGCAAGCGGAAACTGAAATCCACTTGCCAAACCCTTTGTCCTTGTGCAGGCTGCATCTCCTGAAGCCAGGGGTGCCTTTTCATAATGTGCTATCATGTGGGCCAGAAGATGTCCTGCTTATATGCTATTTCTGATTCCTAGGACACTGATGAATTTCACGACAAGGAAATCCAAGCCTCAAAAACCTATGTTTTTAGAGACTCCACCCTTGGAGGGCACACACAAAGTAGTGTGCGCATCAGGACCAGGTGGAAGGAGCAGTGAACCCATAGGAAACTGAACCAGACGTACCTGCTAGTGTTGGAGGGTCTCCTGCAGAGGCAGGGGGTGGCTGTGGCTCACTGCAGGGACAAGGACACTGGCAGCAGAAGTTCCGGGAAGTACTCCTTGGCATAAGCCCTCACAGAGTCCACCACTAGCCCCACCAAAGAGCCTATAGCCTGCAGTGCTGGGTTGCCTCAGGTCAAACAACCAACAGCAAGGGAGCTCAGCCCTACACATCAGCAGACAAGTGGATTAAAGTTTTACTGAGCTCTGCCCACCAGAGCAACACCCAGCTACCTACCACCAGTCCCTCCTATCAGGAAGCGTGCCTCATCCACCAGAGGGCAGACAGAAGAAGCAAGAAGAACTACAATCCTGCAACCTGTGGAATGAAAACCACATTCGCAGAAAGACAGACAAAATGAAAAAGCAGAGGACTATGTACCAGATGAAGGGACAAGATAAAACCCCAGAAAAACAACTCAATGAAGTGGAGGTAGGCAAACTTCCAGAAAAAGAATTCAGAATAATGCTAGTGAAGATGATCCAGGACCTCAGAAAAAGAATGGAGGCAAAGATTGAGAAGATGCAAGAAATGTTTAACAAAGACCTAGAAGAATTAAAGAACAAACAAACAGAGATGGACAGGAGAATAACTGAAATGAAAAATACACTAGAAGGAATCAATAGCAGAATAACTGAGACAGAAGAATGGATAAGTGACCTGGAAGACAGAATGGTGAAATTCACTGCTGCAGAACAGAATAAAGAAACAAGAATGAAAAGAAATGAAGACAGCCTAAGAGACCTCTGGGACAACATTAAACGCACCAACATTTGCATTACAGGGGTCCCAGAAGGAGAAGAGAGAGAGAAAGGACACGAGAAAATAGTTGAAGAGATTATAGTCTAAAACTTCCCTAACATGGAAAAGGAAATAGCCACCCAAGTCCAGGAGGTGCAGAGTCCCAGGCAGGATAAATCCAAGGAGAAACATGCCAAAACACATAGTAATCAAACTGACAAAAAATAAAGACAAAGAAAAATTACTAAAAGCAACAAGGGAAAAATGACAAATAACATACAAGGGAACTCCCATAAGGTTAACAGCTGATTTCTCAGCAGAAACCCTGCAAGGCAGAAAGGAGTGGCATGACATATTTAAAGTGACGAAAGGGAAGAACCTACAACCAAGTTTACTCTATACGGCAAGGATCTCATTCGGATTCAACAGGGAAATTAAAATCTTTACAGACAAGCAAAAGCTAAAAGAATTCAGCACCACCAAACCAGCTCTACAACAAATGCTCAAGGAACTTCTGTAAGTGGGAAACACAAGAGAAGAAAAGGACCTACAAAAACAAACCCAAAACGATTAAGAAAATGGTAATAGGAACGTACATATCCATAATTACCTTAAATGTGAATGAATTAAACACTCCAACCAAAAGACACAGGCTCGCTGAATGGATACAAAAACAAGACCCATATATATGCTGTCAACAAGATACCCGCTTCAGACCTAGGGACACATACAGACTGAAAGTGAGGGGATGGAAAAAGATATTCCATGCAAATGGAAATCAAAAGAAAGCTGGAGTAGCAATACTCATATCAGATAAAATAGACTTTAAAATAAAGAACGCTACAAGAGAAAAGGAAGGACACTACATAATGATCAAGGGATCAATCCGAGAAGAAGATATAACAATTATAAATAGATATGCACCCAACATAGGAGCACCTCAATACATAAGGCAAATGCCAACAGCTATTAAAGAGGATATCAACAGTAACACAATAATAGTGGGGGACTTTAACATCTCACTTACACCAATGGACAGATCATCCAGACAGAAAATTAAGAAGGAAACATAAGCTTTAAATAACACAACAGACCAGACAGATTTCATTGAAACTTACAGGACATTCCATCCCAAAACAGCAGATTACACTTTCTTCTAAAGTGCACACAGCACTTTCTCCAGGATAGATCACATCTTGGGTCACAAATCAAGCCTCGGTAAATTTAAGAAAATTGAAATCATATCAAGTATCTTTTCTGACCACAATGCTATGAGATTAGAAATAAATGTAAAAAACACAAACACATGGAGGCTAAACAACACATTACTAAATAACCAAAAGATCACTGAAGAAATCAAAGAGGAAATCAAAAAATACCTAGAGAAAAATGACAAAAAAACGACGATCCAAAACCTATGGGATGCAGCAAAAGCAGTTCTAAGACGGAAGTTTATAGCAATACAATCCAACCTCAAGAAACAAGAAAAATCTCAAGTAAACAATCTAACCTTACATTTAAAGGAACTAGAGAAAGAAGAGCAAACAAAACCCAAAGTTAGTACAAGGAAAGAAATCATAAAGATCAGAGCAGAAATAAATGAAATAGAAACAAAGAAAACAATAGCAAAGATCAACAAAACTAAAAGCTGCTTCTTTGAGAAGATAAACAAAATTGATAAACCTTTAGCCAGACTCATCAAGAAAAAGAGGGAGAGGACTCAAATCAATAAATTTAGAAATGAAAAAGAAGTTACAACAGACACCGCAGAAATACAAGGCATCATAAGAGACTACTACAAGCAACTCTATGCCACTAAAATGGACAACCTAGAAGAAATGGACAAATTCTTAGAAAGGTAAAACCTTCCAAGACTGAACCAGGAAGAAAGAGAAAATATGAACAGACCAATCACAAGTAATGAAATTGAAACTGTGATTAAAAATCTTCCAACAAACAAAAGTGCCAGACCAGATGGCTTCACAGGTGAATTCTATCAAACATTTAGAGAAGAGCTAACACCCATCCTTCTCAAACTCTTCCAAGAAACTGCAGGGAAGGAACACTCCCAAACTGATTCTATGAGGCCACCATCACCCTGATACCAAAACCAGAAAAAGATACTGCAGAAAAAAAGAAAATTACAGACCAGTATCACTGATGAATATAGATGCAAAAATCCTCAACAAAATACTAGCAAACAGAATTCAAGAACACATTAAAAGGAACAAGTAGGATTTATCCCAGGGATGCAAGGATTCTTCAATATATGCAAATCAATCAATGTGATACACCATATTAACAAATTGAAGAATAAAAACCATATGATCATCTCAATACCTGCAGAAAAAAATTTTGATAAAATTCAACACCCATTTATGATAAAAACTCTCCAGAAAGTGGGCATAGAGGGAAACTACCTCAACAAAATAAAGGCCATATACAACAAACCTATAGCAAACATCATTCTCAATTGTGAAAAACTGAAAGTATTTCCTCTAAGGTCAGGAACAAGACAAGGATGTCCACTCTAGCCACTATTATTCAACAGAGTTTTGAAGTCCTAGTTATCCAACAGCAATCAGAGAAGAAAAAGAAATAAAAGGAATCCAAATTGGAAAAGAAGAAGTAAAACTGTCACTGTTTGCAGATGACATGGTACTATATATAGATAATCCTAAAGATACCACCAGAAAACTACTAGAGCTAATCAATGAATTTGGTAAAGAAGCAGGATACAAAATTAATGCACAGAAATCTCTTGCATTCCTATCCACTAACAACAAAAGATCAGAAAGAGAAATTAAGGAAACAATTCCATTCACCATTGCAACAAAAATAATAAAATACAAGGAATAAACCTACCTAAGGAGGTAAAAGACATGTACTGAGAAAACTATACAACACTGATGAAAGAAATCAAAGATGACACAAACAGTTGGAGAGACATACCATGTTCTTGGGTTGGAAGAATCAATATTGTAAAAATGATTATACTACTCAAAGCAATCTACAGATTCAATACAATCCCTATCAAATTACCCATGACATTTTTTACAGAACTAGAACAAAAAGTCTTAAAATTTGTACAGAGACACAAAAGACCCCAAATAGCCAAAGCAAACTTGAGGGAAAAAAACGGAGCTGGAGGAATCAGACTCCCTGACTTCAGACTATACTACAAAGCTACAGTAATCAAGACAATATGGTACTGGCACAAAAACAGAAATACAGATCAATGGAACAGGATAGAAAGCTCAGAGATAAACCCACGCACCTATGGTTAACTATTCTATGACAAAGGAGGCAAGGATATACAATGGAGAAAAGACAGTCTCTTCAATAAGTGATGCTGGGAGAACTGGACAGCTACATGTAAAACAATGAAATTAGAACACTCCCTAACACCATACACAAAAATAAACTCAAAATGGATTCGAGACCTAAATGTAAGACTGGACACTATAAAACTCTTAGAGGAAAACATAGGAAGAACACTCTTTGACATAAATCACAGCAAGATCTTTTTTTGACCCACCTCCTAGAGTAATGGAAATAAAAACAAAAATAAACAAGTAAGACCTAACGAAATTTAAAACATTTTGCACAGCAAAGGAAACTATAAATAAGACGAAAAGACAACCCTCAGAATGGGAGAAAATATTTGCAAATGAATCAACAAAGGATTAATTTCCAAAATATATAAACAGTTCATGCAGCTCAATATTAAAAAAACAAACAACCCAATCCAAAAATGGGCAGAAGACCTAAATAGACATTTCTCCAAAGAAGACATACAGATGGCCATGAGGCACACGAAAAGCTGCTCAACATCACTAATTATTAGAGAAATGCAAATCAAAACGACAATGAGGGGGCTTCCCTGGTGGCGCAGTGGTTGAGAGTCCGCCTGCTGATGGAGGGGGCATGGGTTCGTGCCCCGGTCCAGGAGAATCCCACATGCCGCGGAGTGGCTAGGCCCGTGAGCCATGGCCGCTGAGCCTGCGCGTCCGGAACCTGTGCTCCGCAACGGGAGAGGCCACAGCAGTGACGGGCCCGCGTACAGCAAAAAAAAAAAAAAAAAACACTACAATGAGGTATCACCTCACACCAGTTAGAATGGGTATCATCAAAAAATCTACAAACAACAAATGCTGGATAGGGTGTGGAGAAAAGGGAACTCTCTTGCACTGCTGGTGGGAATGTAAATTGATACAGCCACTATGGAGAACAGTATGGAGGTTCCTTAAAAAAGTAAACATAGAACTACCATATGACCCAGCAATCCCACTGCTGGGCATATATCCAGAGAAAACCATAATTCAAAAAGACACATGCACCCCAATGTCCACTGCAGCACTATTTACAATAGCCAGGTCATAGAAGCAACCTAAATGCCCATTGACAGATGAATGGATAAAGAAGATGTGGTACATATATACAATGGAATATTACTCAGCCATAAAATGGAACAAACTGGGTCATTTGTAGAGACGTGGGTGGACCTAGAGACTGTCATACACAGTGAAGCAAGTCAGAAAGAGAAAAACAAATATTGTATATTAACACATATATGTGGAATGTAGAAAAATGGTACAGATGAACCGGTTTACAAGGCAGAAACAGAGACACAGCGGGGGGGGCGGGTTGTGGTGGTGGGATGAATTGGGAGATTGGGATTGACATATATGTGCTAATACGTATAAAATAGATAACTAATAAGACCCTGCTGTGTAAAAAAAAATTAAAAATAAAAAACCTATTTTTTCTCATGCAACATTTCCTTTCTACAGAAAGAGAATCTACAGACAGAATTATTGTTATTTTCTTAATTCTAAGGGAATGGTGACCAGAAATTGAATTGATTTGTCTATTGGTTCCACAAATGCAAATTCATCTATTCATAAGATGAACTTCACCAGAGTCTGCAGAGACTATGAGGGTGGTCTCCAGGAGCTTATATTCTCATGAGAAAGACAAGCTGTCTGGGCAAATAATTACGACCCTAAAGAGGATAGGAGTTCAAGAAAGGGAGAAGTTTCAGGGCCTCCCTGGTGGCGCAGTGGTTGAGAGTCCGCCTGCCGATGCAGGGGATACGGGTTCGTGCCCCGGTCTGGGAGGATCCCATATGCCGCGGAGCGGCTGGGCCCGTGAGCCATGGCTGCTGAGCCTGTGCATCCGGAGCCTGTGCTCCGCAACGGGAGAGGCCACAACAGTGAGAGGCCCGCGTACCACAAAAAAAAAAAAAAAAAAAGAAAGGGAGAAGTTTCAGCTCTGAGATGCTGAAAGCGTGTTCGAGGGGAACCTTGAAGGATGAGAAAATTAGGTATACAGAGATGGTGGTGGAATTCCAGGCAAAGGCAAGGAAACTGCCCCCGTGCAATGAGACGGGCCTCCATTATCCCTGTTCTGGCCTTAGCCTCCTGGCCTCCATTATCGTGGAACCAGCTGGATCCTCTGTCTCCCGCCTTTTCCTTCCCAGCCCAGGCACCATGGCCCATCACTTGCATTACATCACACACACCCAACAACACCTGAAGCTTTGATGGAGGCCCCGTCCCCTTCTTTGCACCCACACTGGTCACTTGAGGCTTGTGACAGAAAAGTCCCACAGCTGTGTTGATGGTGCCCCAACTTCAGGGCACCCTGTTCTGGACCCTGAACAGTGCCCCCCCATTTCCTAGGAGCGCTCTTCACACTCACAGAACTGCTAAGTCAGAACTGCAGACTCCCTGGCACTCACCTCCACTGCCCTCGCAAGCAGCCTCGTCAGCTCTTCCTCTCCTGCCCTCACTGCCACCCAATAAGCCTGTGTCCCAGGTGTCCCCACCTGACACTCCTAGCAAAGGGCAGGCTGGGCACCTCCTGCAGCCATCACCCTGGACCTTATTTCTGCCAGAGGTGTTCCTGGGGCATGATCCCCTCTTGCCTCCTTCTCAACCTCTTCTTCCACTTTCCTTTAGTCTAACCAATTACGTATTGTTTCCTCCTCGCCCAGCACAGGAGGGAGAGAAGCGGGAGACAGCAGTGAACAGAGCAGACAACCATGCACGCCTGCGTGGGCCAACAGTCTAGCACCCCTTGCCCCATGCCTCTTCCTCCTCAGCCCGGATCAGGCTCCAGGCTCCACCTGAACTTCACAACTTCCATTCCTCCATCTTGCTTGCAGCCTCCCAGCCTTTGCCTCTGCACTTTCCTTGCCTGAATGTCTTTCCTACCCCATCCTTCCATTGCCCTCCTGCCTTCCACCCAGACTATTCAGATCTGGGACCCTTCCATATGCTCTGACCTGTCCTACAGCTATCATCACCCACTCACTATGAGAAACACCAGATTAATTTTCTGTCTCCCTAACCAGACTATAAGACTGCTATGGCCCCAAATTGCGGCCCACTAGTCTCTGTATCCATGGCATTCAACAGAGAGCCTGGCCCACAGTCGCTATTCCATGCATGTCAGTCAAAGCCCTATATTCTTAAATATTATAGTTATATTAATAGTTTTCATATACACTATGTGCCCAGCATAGTCCAAGCACATTTCTATAAACATCTTAGTTAATCTTCTCAACAATCATTCAAGGTAAGTACTAAGGTGATCTCTATTCTACGGAGGAAGAAACAGAGGTTTCAAGAAACTAAACAACCACCACGTTTCACACTGCTAGAAGCATGTAGAGCCTGAATTCTCTCACCTCAGTCTCTATGAGCACCAGCTCTTAGCAATCACTCACTAGGGCCTTCCCACATATAACCATAACATAAAGTATGTTCTATAGATAAGTGAATAGTGAGGGAAAGAAACTAACACTCAAATGTCTACTGTGTGCCAGTACTTCAAATACATACTTTTAATTCCTACATCCCCTTCTGTACCACATACCTATTTGATATTACAGTATATTGCAGTAATTTGACTGATTTGCCTGATGGCTCAGAGAAGTTAAGAAATTCACCCAAGATCACACAGCAAGTAAATGTGGTATCCATTGAATCCAAATGGGCTCTCTCATCACAATGTGCTCCCCCTCCTTTCAGCACAGTATCCGGTGCTCCCTGGCAGGCACTGGGGTCTCCATACCTTCTGAGGATATGTGGGCTGGGCCCAGAACTTTAGAACAGTGGAAGTTTCTCTCAATTTCTGCAATATAATCAACTTCTTTCAAACTTCCTTTCACAGGGGAGAAAGGAGGATAAAGCTAGCCTAATTCTTCCCCTTTCCACATATAAAGGGTTTTGTTTTGCTTTGCTTTGCTTTGCTTTTAGTGCCTCTAATTCTTACTGTTTTAAATACTAAAATTTGTACTAGACCTCACTGAGTTTTTAACATAGACTTCTGGTGTTCGAAACTCAAGCCATGGTTTCTTTGCCTCTGGGAGGTATTGTTTTGCCTGCAAAATGCCCTCATCATTACCCTCAAAAACACTGGGATGATGAAATGACCAGTTTCCCCACACCCAGACCTCACCTTAGAAAGAAGCAAGCAGAAGGATGAAGCAGCCTCCATCGGAGCTCAGACTTGAAAGAAATCAAATGTTTACCAGATAGAGACAATTTAAAGTATGCAGGGCAGAGGAAACACTAACTGACAAAATATGCTTTATCCCTGCTACCCAGAGGGGAGGGATGGGGTGCAAGAAATGATCGTGGGCTCACAAGGACATCAGGCTGATCATAGAAAATAAAGAAACTGCGTTTCCTTGGGGGAGGGGAAAGGAGCTGAGCATTCCCCAACCTTCTGCCTTGGTTCACAGTCGCAAATGCAGGATGAACTTGTCTGGGGTGTGGGAACTTGCTTCCCCACATACCCAAACAGTCCCACTCTAGCTCTCACATCCTCTCAACCCAATTCTGAGGGGCACTCAATCCCCTGGAACATGAGGCCCAGCTCTGCCTGGGACTTGGCAGAAGTCCTCCGCTCCAGGAAATGAATAGTTTTCCTCATTCCCACAAAGCAAAAAATGTCATGAGAAATGCAGGGGTTGCCCTTGTTGAGGTGGGTCCGGTGGTGATACTGACAAGTCCTGTTCTGAACAAGCAGGACCTCCCAGCAGCCTCGGGGACCCAGCCTGGGTGGACTCAAATCTGTCGGCTGGAGAGGGAACGGCAGGCTCTGCCGTGCTCAACAGCTGTAAATAGGCAGGCTGGCCTGGGCTGCAGTTCTGACTGCTGTGGTTCTCAGCAAGCATTAGAAGTACCTGGAGGGCTTGTTAAAACACAGATGCCTGGACTCCACCCCCAGAGACTGTGATTCAGCAGGGCTGGAGCAGGGCCCACGAATGTGCATTTCTAGCAAGTTCCCGGGGATGTTGCTGCTGCCGGTGGCCTGTGAAGAGCACTGCCTGACTGCTATACTCTGTCCCTTGGCTTAGAACTATGGGAACTTGCCAAAGGTCTCCCTTGTGTGGTTACACAGTTTGTGCACTGCCCAAAAGCACCTGGGTGTAGGGGATGAGGGGCCTGGTAATCAGCACATGCTCCACTAGCCAAGCCGTGTGCTCTGCCAAGGGGCTGTGTTGACCTGGAGACTGGGACTCATGTGTCCAGAGAGAGCACCTTTTCATCATTCATCCACCCAAAGGGGGTACCTTTTTATAATTTGCGCAAAAGCAAGCCTAGGCAGTGGTGGCCCTAAAAAAATGCCCTTTAGCCACCAGTACACAGAGCAGGACATCAAATGCATACTCACTTGGGGACCCATGGGAGGGTCACAAGGATCCAGCGTGTGGCGGGGGAAAGAGGTGTGCTTTGGTACCTCCCACCCTCACTTCTCCCTCACGCTGAGGCTCTCTGACCACGTGAGGGACAAGTCATTTCCAGGACCTTAAGGACAATCAGGGCATGTGGTTCTGTCACTTCCTGCACAACCTCAGATGACCAGTCAGAGGAACTGTGGCCACAGAAGGAATGTTCTACAGCTAATCCCTGTCTTGCCTGACAGCGGCCACCCCATACGAACACCTTCTACGTCCCAGGCAGGGTTCTAGATGCTTGCAGAGAAGTTCTCAAGCAGCTTCCCTCAACCAACTGCCCCAGCTGGCCAGCGCTCCCCTCCTTGCTGTAAAATCTCCTCTGCCGCCCACAGCAGGCTGACCCTCTCGGCTGGCAGGCTGTCCCTCTAGGATACCTGTACCATCTTCTGCCAGCTGAGCTGTGTGCCAACCAAGAGTCAGCTATGTGTGTTCCCAAACCTACTGATGCCAGCTGCATGTGTCACTGTGCTCCAGTAATTTAATTAACTATCTTGTAAACTGGTGAAATACAAAACGAAAGAGAACTTTTGTTTCCATGAAAATTAAGTTGATTGCTTTGGAAAAGCTCGATGAAGGCAAGTTTCCAAAAAAGATTACTGTCAAATTAGATAGCAGTGGAGGAGACAAATGTAAAAGACTGGGGAGGGGCATGTGCAAATCTAAGAGAATGCTGTACTCAGACTGCTTACCAAGCACTTCCATCTAAAGACACTGAAGCTAGAACCACAGGCGAGGCATTGTGGGAACGCTCTACACACGAGAGATGAGAGGGATTGGGAATCAGCGGAGCCTACACCCGAAAACAAGGCTTTGGCCCTAAATCAAAAGGAGGGGGAATGAATGTACGTTCACTCATTTTAATACATTTAAGTCAATACTGGTAGCAGAGATGGTGTTAGAAACAGTTAAATCAGCATGCCCAGGTCACTCAGCCCCTTTCCAGCTGGGTGACCTTGGATGAGTAACTGTTCTGAGACTCGGGATCCTCCCTGTTGAGGAGAAAACCGTGAGGAAGAAAGGAACGCACAAATATTGGTGCTACCTTTTGTGTTTGTAGCCAGCACCCCTTTGCCTTCTGCACAGTGACAGTGCTCCCATTTCTCTGTGGGAAAACCACTCTGCCCTTGCTCTCAGCCTGGGACCTTCCCGGGGCAGAACACCCAGCTCAGGACGAGCAATCTGCACACACCACCTACCCAGCCACTGTGATTGCTACAAGGATGGTACATGGCTCAAGTCTGGGCAGCTGGGAGTACTAAGACTCCACTCTCCAAGATTTTAAGTTATCAGGGAATTGGTCTTTCTCCTCCTCTGGCTTGGATATGGTGATGATGTGAGCCTGAGGGCAGCTAGAAAAATTGGAGGATAGAGTCAAATCAGAGGAGATAGAGCCCAGAGCAGAGTTCGGGGGAGGCCGCGGACATCGCTGCAAACCTGACTCAAGCCGGTCCTGAAGCCAGATGTTCAATTACACAAGCAAATACACTTCTTTTTTACCTTAAGACAGGTTGATTTGGGAGTCTTCATTTATTTTCCCCAGAAAGACAAAGACTCACCCACAAGGCATTTATGTGCGAGCCAACTGTAGGAAACATGGAAGGGAGAGTAGGGGAGTGAGGCAGAGAAGGGAAGAAAGCCAGTAACGGAGACATTGTCTAGCAAGTGTCACTGTGGGCGGCAGAAACGTAGTCCCATGGAGAAGCTCTGGAAACAACGCAAACACACCTCTCAGAGTTAAACCAGCCGAAAGGCCAAGGGCCAGGATACTTATACACGGGCTCCCCTTGTCAAGGTTGAGGTCTGCTCCAGAGTATGAATGAAAGGCATTCCCTCCCTGGCATGAGAACAGGCAGAGTGGACCTCTGCTTTCAGAAAAGTCCCTCAGAGTTGCAGGAGCTGGCAGCTGGAAGATGGGTTGGTGCTCATGAAAATGACGGGGCCAAGAGGATAGAGGCTGGGGCCAGCAGCCTCTGCTACAGCTAGGTTCTCTATTACTTGCAAAAGAAAGACTTCACTGATACTTTAAGGGATTCAAGGCCATGCGTGGAACGTAGTAAGCACTCAAAAATTACAATCACCATCAGTACTATTATTCTCGCTACTGACCGGTATTGAGCATTATGAAGACCCAGCTCGTGATATAATCACAATGATCTTTGTAACCTAAGAACTCTTTAGGTAGACTAGGTAAAGAAGTGACGTCTCAAAGGAAGTCCCTCCCCAGTCTCTCGGGCACTGGTGCCAACCACACTTGAGGGTTCAGGGACGCCACCCATTGCTGGGCCCTCTCTGCCAGAGGATATCTGGAGCCCTCAGCCAGCCTCAGCACAAATGGTCCCTTCAAGAGTCACTTGTCGTTGAGCTCCCTAAACAAGCACAGAGATGATGGGGAAGCCCATTGGGAGGGGCTTGGTTATACAGGATGAGAAGATACGTACAAAGAGACTTTCTGTCCTTTTTGTTTTTCAATCTTGGTTGCAGTTCTTGGTTTTCTTCTTAAAGGCTGGATGAAGAAACTGATATAATGTTGAAGACTACAACTCATGAATAATTAATTGGTTGGAATAAATATACTTAAATATTTCAAAGGTTTGGCCAAGAGGTTTCACTACAGTCGTCCAAACATCTGTCAAGAAGAAAGATACAGCCTCACCGAGGTCATGCCCAGTTGATCTGTTTGGGCCTGGAGATGGCTTTGGGGCCCAGAGCCAGAGGAGCTGCATGGGTTTGGGCAGGGCCCACCCACTCCTGGGCTGGCTGGAGAGGTTGCCCTCTTCCTGCATTCCAGCGGTTCCTGAGTCCCGGGTTCACATGTTCCAGGCATATTTGGAAGCACTTTACTGCCTGTGAGATAGGAACTTTTATTATCCCCATTTCACAGAAGCAGCAACTAAGGTAACAAAAGAGCACACAGCTAATACATGGTAAAGCCAAGATTTGAACCCGAGCATTCTGGCTCCAGAGGTCACTGTGCTCTGTGCTTTCACATATTACCCTTTGAACACACAGTTCATCCAAGCCCAGAATAGGGACAAACCTTCTCCACCCAACCAGGAGATCAGAGATGTCTTCTCATAGCCCCTTCTCCACCCAACCAGGAGATTAGAGACGTCTTCTCATCGCCCCTCTCTGCCGACAGCCTTCTTCTGTCCCCGTACACACTGTGTCACATGCAGCCTGAAGAAGGTAAACAGTAAGTCTTGTTGGCTTACTCTCTGTGTCCTTGGTAGTGTCCTATTTGGGATGTTCTTCAGGGGGCCACCATTCTCGCAGTTTTTTCCTACAAGCCCCACATAAGTAGAACAGTGCTAGTCCCTTAGCCTCATGAACTGCATAGGCTGCAGAAAAGTTATACGTCCCATTTGTGAAGAGTCAAGACAAAACTTTTTAAAGGAAGTCGGGGAGGGAGAAACGGCATTACTAGCAACTCTAAAAGTAACAGAGAAGCTTGTGGCTTTGAGTACATGTACAATCGGCCAGACAGGAATTCAAATGGCAGCTCTAGTCAGTGACACTGGGAGAGTGACCATCCTTTCAGAGCCTCATATTTTCCCATCTGTAAAATGCAGAAAACAGTTCCCATTTGACAGGGATGTTGCCAGATTTCAATGCAAGAACCTAGGCAAGGCTGGTGCCAAACACAGGCCGACAGTAAGCTTCCAATAAGTGCTCATTCCCTTCTTCTCTCTTGGTAAAGGAAAGAAACACGGCACGTGGGAGGTTAATTTCCCTCCAATTCCAGGAATCATGGAAATGGTTTTGCTGATGTCATGGGAAGAGCCCCACTTGGGAATGGATGCTGTCTGGGGAAGAAAACTCTGCTCAGCATCTATACATTGTGCGGGGGTGACTTACCTCAAGGCTTCCAGCAAGTCATGGCTGTGAAATTATCGCAGTTGTTTATTTGGCCGGGGGAGAAGGGGAGGGGAAAGGATTCTTTGCTCGGGTCCCCGCGTCCTCAGCCCACACACACACCTCCTGGGACTGCAGCTTTGGACTGAACATGAACCCTGCAGTTTGTGAGTTTGTTTGCTTTGGGCAAATAATGACTTCCTGTTTCTTAGAAGACAGAGCAAAGCTTCCCAAGGCTTCTCTGCCAGGCAGCAGTTTTTACCAAACGACACACGAATGCTTGTGGGGTAAACAGAACGGAGACACAGGGATGAGGCCCGCCCACTGAGCAGCCCCAAGAAGTGCAATTGGGGTTTGAGAAACAGGCAGGACATTTCAGCTTCCCCAAGCTCCCAAGTTTTGATCAAAGCCCAAGAGCAGTTTCTAGGACTCCTAGGCTCTTGCCCACACACGCTGCATCTGTGCTGTGAGGTTCTCACTGGACCCCCAGACGTGGCACAATTTCCCTGTCTCCTGGGCCACTTGGCAGCTTTCCTAACCACTGGGCAGTCTAAATCCCTCTCTGTTCCAAAAGCATACCAATCTAATTCCCACCTCCAAGCCTCCACAAGTTGTCCTATTTGCCTTCCCATCCCTCACATATGCTCAGCACACACCTCACTTCTTACAGGAGATCCTCCTGAATTGCCCCCCTGCTCTTCCTTTTCACAGCCCTCGCCACTCAATACTGTTCTCTAAGGTTAGTCTCATGTCCATGGCCCCAAATTGTAAAGTGTCTGAAGGCAAGGGTTTAAAGACTAGCTAACGTGTGCTAAGAGCTTTGCAAGCTTGATTTTATTTAAACCTTCACAACCCTTATGAAGGAGGCACTTCCATTATCCCCATTTTACAAGTGAGGAAATTAAGGCTCAAGACATAAATAACATACCCAAGATCACAGAGTTAGTGGCAGAATTGGACAACGACCCAGCCCTGATTCTCGTGCCTGTCCTTGTGAGTACTACAGGATGTTGCCTCCTAGAAAAATGTTTGTTAATTGGTTGTTGAACAGACAGACTGGGGGTTCTCAAAGGATTGCTCCCAGACTAGCAGCATCAGCAGCATCTGGGAACTGGTTAGAAATGGAAATGATTGGGCCCTACCCCAGACTTACTGAATCAGAAACTCCAAGGGTGGTACCCAGAAGTCTGTGTTTTTAAAAGCCCTTCAGGTTTTTGGATGTTTGCTAGTGTTTCAGACTACTTGGCCAGACCAAGGATTGGCAAACTCTTTCTGTTAAGGGCTAGATAGTAGAGATTTTAGACTTTGCAGGCCTAGATGTAATATTGAAGCTATAACACATGCTTTCATAACAAGATAGAAAAAAAATTTCCAGGAATTTTTTATTGATGAAATTCAAAATATGATCGAGTATGATTTTTTTATAATAAAGATCTAATAATGAGAAGAGTGAGATTCATTGGGGGTGGGGGACAACATTTTACTTACTTGGGATTCAAAGTCAGCGCTCCCTATCATCAAATCAATTGCAGATGTTCATTTGTAAAAGCAATTCTTAGCTCCCTGTACACAGCAGGCAGTGGGCCGGGCCTGGCCTGCAGGGTGTAGTAAGCCGACCCCTGGAACAGACCATCCCAGCTGAACCAGTAACTGTGGGTGCCTTTGGGTCTTGTCTAAACTGAGCAGTCACTATGTCCTGGCTATTGTAAATAGTGCTGCAATGAACACTGGGGTGTATGTGTCTTTTTGAATTGTGGTTTTCCCTGGGTATATGCCCAGGAGTGGGGCTGCTGGGTCATATGGTAATTCTATTTTTAGTTTTTTAAGGAACCTCCATACTGTTTTCCATAGTGGCTGTATCAATTTAGATTCCCACCAACAGTGCAAGAGGGCACACCCTCTCCAGCATTTATTGTTTGTAGATTTTGTGATGATGGACTTTCTGACTGGTGTGAGGTGATATCTTATTGTAGTTTTGATTTGCATTTCTCTAATAATTAGTGATGTTGAGCATTTTTTCATGTGTTTGTTGGCCATCTGTATGTCTTCTTTGGAGAAATGTCTATTTAGGTCTTCTGCCCATTTTTTGAATGGGTTATTTGTTTTTTTTGATATTGAGCTGCATGAGCTGTTTGTATATTGTGGAGATTAATCCTTTGTCAGTTGCTTTGTTTGCAAATATTTTCTCCCATTCTGAGGGTTGTCTTTTCCACTTGTTTATGGTTTCCTTTGCTGTGCAAAAGATTTTGAGGAATGGATAAAGAAGATGTGGTACATATATACAATGGAATATTACTCAGCCATGAAAAGGAATGAAATTGGGTCATTTGTAGAGATGTGGATGGACCTAGGGACTGTCATACAGAGTGAAGTAAGTCAGAAAAGAGAAAAACAAATACTGTACATTAATGCATATATGTGGAATCTGAAAAAATTGGTATAGACAATCTTATTTACAAAGCAGATATAGAGACACAGACATAGAGAACAAACGTATGGATGCCAAGGGAGAAAGGAGGGGGAGAATGAATTGGGAGACTGGGATTGACATATATACACTATTGATACTATGTATAAAATAGATAACTAATGAGAACCTATGTATAGCACAGGGAACTCTACTCAATACTCTGTGGTGACCTAAATGGGAAGGAAATCCAACAAAGAGGGCATATATGTATACGTATAGCTGACTCACTTTGCTGTACAGTAGAAACTAACACAACATTGTAAAACAATTGCACTCCAAGAAAAAAAAATTTTTTTAAAGAGAGAAACAAAACAAAACAAATAAATAAATAAACTGAACAGCCACTATAAACAATCATTTTGGTGATTCCATGCCCTCAACCCCACTCCTCCATCCCCCAAAACAGTTGCTTAACAGAACTGACAGATCTGACCAGGCATTCTGGCATCACGTAACTCTCAGAGAGGCTGTGATAAGCCAGGCAGGCCCTGCCTTACTCAGCTCCCTGCTCGGGAGAACAGCTGTCCAGCCAGGTGGCCAAGCAGCTGCAGGAAGCCCTGCTCCCACCACCTGTGGCTTCCCTCCCTACCTCAGCCCGCCCCTCCTGGACTTCCCAGGCAGGCACACTGCTTGCTCCAGGGAAGGTGGGTGTCTGGAAAAGATAGAAATTAACACTTGGCCCCAGTTTTACCCTCTGCCTGGTTTTCTCAGCACCTGTCTGAACTCACAGAGGGATGGGAAAGCATAGGGAGATAAAACATAGAAGTACCGAGAAGAGCTAAACCTTTACTGGTCCCTTTAAAAGACAGGTGGAAGTAACAACTGGCTGATGTACTTGGTTGAATTGTGTCCCTCA
The DNA here is from genome assembly GCF_949752795.1 of Hyperoodon ampullatus. Taxonomy (NCBI): domain Eukaryota; kingdom Metazoa; phylum Chordata; class Mammalia; order Artiodactyla; family Ziphiidae; genus Hyperoodon; species Hyperoodon ampullatus. The sequence goes on from NC_136917.1 coordinate 127,395,741, forward strand.
AAACAATACGTTCAAGTCTTAACTCTTAGTACCTGTGAATGTGACCTTATTTTAAAATACGGTCTTTGCAGATATAATCAAGTTAAGATGTGGTCATGCTGGATCAGAGAGGACCTTATAAGAAGAGGGAAATTTGGACACAGAGACATGCAGGGACACAAAACCATGTGAAGATGGAGACAAATATTAGAGTAATGTGCCTATAAGCCAAGGGACACCAGAAGCTGGAGGCAACTTCCACAAGCTAGGAGAAGAGCATGGAACAGATTCTCCCTCTGAGGCTCCAGAAGGAACCAACCATGCCTCCATCTTGGTTGCAGACTTCTAACCTCTAGAACTGTGAGAAAATAGATTTCTGTTGTCTTAAGCCACCCAGTCTGTGGTACTTTGTTCAGGCAGCCTGAGGAAACCAATACAGCTGATAGTAAGGGAATGCTAAAATACAGTGAGATACATCAGAATGACCAAAGAGAACAAATTATTATACTTTCAAAAATCCCTAGCATTTGAAGGACTTCCCTGGTGGTCCAGTGGTTAAGACTCTGTACTTACAATGCGGGGGTTACCGGCTTGACCCCTAGTCAGGGAACTAAGATCCTACATGCCACAGCACAGCCAAAAAATTTTAAAATAAATAAATAAAAAAGATCCATTCTCTTAGCAACTTTCAAATATGCAATACAGTATTAACTATAGTCACCATGTTGTACATTACACCCGAATGCATAATTTAAAAAATTTTTTTTAAATCCCTAGCATTTGAGACTGTGCTTAGGACATAAAGTTGAGCAAAAGAAGCAGATTTCAAAACTAACTTTGCAATTTTTTTTTTTTTTTTTTTTTTTTTTTTTTGCGTTACATGGGCCTCTCACTGTTGTGGCCTCTCCCGTTGCGGAGCACAGGCTCCGGACGCGCAGGCTCAATGGCCATGGCTCACGGGCCCAGCCGCTCCGCGGCATGTGGGATCTTCCCAGACCGGGGCATGAACCCGTGTCCCCTGCATCGGCAGGCGGACTCTCAACCACTGCGCCACCAGGGAAGCCCTAACTTTGCAATTTTAAAACTTACATTTATAAACACATGATACATAGACAAAAGTATAGGCAAAAATGTAATATAATATTTGCATTATTTATGTCCGTGTGGGGAATAAAATAAACATGGGTTCTTAAAATCAGGAAAAATGGTAATTAGAAAAATAAAAGCGATTAAATAGAAGTAATAATCCACATTTACTCTGATCAAAAAAAACAAAAACAAGAAGTATGAAAGAAAAAGGACAACTATCTGGAATCAGAGCCATTTTGAAGTGGATCTGAAATAAGCCTGAAAACTAGATTGCTGAGAGGTGCCTGAGAAGCTCCTGCAAGAACAGGTAAAACAAAATCAGACACCAAGATTGCTTCTCAGCCCCAGCTGCACATTCGATTTATCCAGGAAGGTTTCCAAACAAACCACGTCCCACCGAAGGCCAACTGAATAAACCAGGAAGAGGTCACCTAGGACCACATGAAACTTAAATTTCATTTTAATCAGTCTTTGCCTAGAGAAAATTCTATATGAGAAAACCTAAACTTGGCCTCATCAGTGAGGGGAGATGACAAAATTAGTAATAAGTAACATTTTGAACATTTGTTACATGGCTGGCACAATTCTAAATTATTTACATGGATTATCTCCCTTAAACATCATAATAGCATCATAATCATAGTTGCCACAATTATACCCATTTTAGAGACAAGAGAATCGAGGCTCAGCAATATCAAGTATCATGGCTGGGGTCACACAGTTTGAACGTGGCAGATCTAGAATCCAAAATAAGGAAGGTTAGTTCTTCAACCAACACATTATATTCCATCTTTGAAGCTTGAGACATGATTATCTAAGCTGGGAATTTGGTAAGGAAGACTGTCACTCAAATCCAGATGGATACCTGGAGCCCTACTTTTCCCAGTTTTACACCTTCTTTAAACTTCAGAATCTCCTGAGAGGTTTTTAAAAATCCTGATGTCCAGGCCACACCCCAGACCAATGGCATCAGGACCTCAGAATGGAATCAGGTATTGGTTCTTGAAAGTTCCTCAGCAGGTAATAAGCAGCTAAATGTGTTCCCCAATTCTTCCTGGAAAAATATGGGTCAATAGATAAATAATAATAAAGCCCTAGACCATTTCAGTTTTCAAACAACTAACTTACAATCACTACAAGCATGAATTTTTTTTTTTTTTATGGTCCCCTTGCTCTTCAACCTCAAAGCCCTTGTGTTAACAGGGGCAGCCACCGAATTCTGCTTCTTCTGTTTCTCTGAGTGCCCCCTCTTCTGCTCTCCCCCAAGCCAAGCCACCTGCCTCTTCTCATTCAGAAATCTCCTCCCACCCTCCATAGTCAGGGACCCCCCTCCCAGCATGTTCCAACCTCTGTGCCTCCACCAAGGACTTGAAGAGCAAACCCCAAATCACAGCAAACCACTCTTCTGTAATTTGCTGAGCTGCCAACCTAAAAAGAGACTAAATATTCCCTCTTTTTTGTTGTTTGAATGAACTGTGAAACAAACCAAAGTTGTGGATTTGTTTTCCAGAAACAATTAAGAAAACCAGTTTAATGCAGAAGCAAAGACAATATACCCATAAAACTACTGAATGCAAAAAGTTCTCCAAAGGTACCTAACACATTCAGTTTGAGAGAATCCAATACAACATACGGGGCGAGGGGTGTCAAGCCCAAGCTTCAGGAGGCCTGATCATTGAAAAGCACATAACAGGAGAGCCCCTGAAGACAGAGCACACATGTTATCTGCAGAGTCGGGGCAACAGTACAGTGCAAAACTTCTTATAAATATTAAGCTGCCATCTACCCTCATCAGAAACCATTGCCATTCTTCACGCCCTTGGCCTTCTCTTACTGCGTTGAGCATATGGGACTGTGGCTGGCGAGAGAGTGTCCAAAAAGGCATGGAGATGGAATGGGAGCCCTGGGGTTCAGAGGTCCCACTGCTGTGCTCCTCGAAAGGGCGGTCACGATGGGTTGTAGCTGGGGGTCAAACCACAGACCTGGTCTGATCTCTGACTTAGCTGTGGACCCTGAGGCAACTCTCTCCCCACCTCTGAGTCTCTGTCTGCTGCTCAGTAAGATACAGGGTTCTCTAAGGCCTGGTATCAAAAGCAACAAGCTGTAGGAGCCAAGTCATGTAGCTGGCTCAAGATCCTGGGTGGGCTCAACTCCCCAGGGTTTGAGGAAAGGCTGCACCCCTTTCACATCTGGAACCTAGAATGGCTGCCCTCTGGTTTATATGAAGGGACATCCTTGTATAAAGTAGGGCCATGGGAAATCATTGCAACAAAAAAAGATAGCCAGGAGAGGGGCCAGCTCACCAGAGGGTTCTATATTCTCCAAATGACAGTGAAGTCATGAGGTGTTACGCACAGAGCATGGGCTTAAACACACAGATACACACACACAGAGAGAATTTTTATAAGAATACCACATTTAGAGTCAGCAAACCTGTGACACAATCCAATTCAGTTCTGGCACCAGAGCACTTCAAATAGATTAATTTTGTGTAAAAAATGTCAAACGAGACTCATAATACCTACTGCAGATTAAAGATGACCCCCAATTCTCTGCTACTCTTCCCACTGAGAGGTGCAGTCTAATTTCCCTCCCCTTGAATCTGAGTTGGCCTCAACAACTTGCTTGACCAAGAGAATGCAAGGGAAATGAGTCTGTGCTGCCGAGGCTAGATCATATGGAGTCATGGGCTTCCACTCTGGTCTCTTAGAGCACTCACTTTCAGGATGCTCCCTTTCAGGACCCAGCTGTCATGTCCTGAGAAGCCCAAGCCACCTGGAGAGGCCTCCTGTAAACATCTGAACAACCAACAGTTGTCCCAGCCAACAGGCCACATCCCCGCATCCACTACCAGCCATGTGATTGCTCCATTCTAGATGCATCGGCATTAAGTTTGGGGGAGTTTGTTATGTAGCAATGGGTAATTGGATACACCTAACTTGCAGACCAAGTGACTACCATGTGAGATTAACTGTAAAGATGATGCAAAACCACCTTGTAAATCATAAAGTGTTCCACGAACATAAAGGATCACTGTTAATATTATGAGTTCCTGTATTGCCCTTCCCGTCCTGGCCCAAAGAGAGACTCTTGGCCTGTGTTCTAGCCCATGGCAATTTTGTGACTTAGCTCTGTGCCTGTGCTTTTGAACTTTTCAGGTGAGCTTTTTAAAAGATGCACAGAGAGGAACCCCTGGGGTTGTTTACCTGAGGTTCCTGACCTGTATGCCAGCACTCTCATCCCTGTACCCTGGGTTTCCTAATACCTAAATGTTTCCCAAAGCTCCTCTGTCCACTTGTGCCTTCAGAACTGGATGCTCCAAACCAGGAGTCCCCAACCTTTTTGGCACCAGGGACCGGTCAAGCGCTTTACATTTATTGTGCATTTTATTTCTATTATTACATTGTAATACATAATTAAATAATTAGACAACTCACCATAATGCAGAATCGATGGGAGCCCTGAGCTTGTTTTCCTGCAACCAGGTGGTCCCATCTGGGGTGATGGGAGACAGTGACACCCCAAGTGTGTTGCTAATGTCCAGTCTCCTCCGTGATCTTGTTTTGGTTGCTCTCTCTGCAGAAAACCCTGCTTCACAAAGACAGGATGTTGCAAATGGAAGCAGGCTTTTCAGTGCTTTTGTGGCAATCTCAGGATACTCCACCTTCACTTTAATCCAGAACGTATGGAGATTTGAAGTTGCCTCAAACATACTTTTAAGGCCACCGTCATTTGCGATCTCAAGCAGTTGATCCTCTTCTAGAATGGACAAAGTCGATTCACCTGGCTTATTCACAAATGGGTCACGGATCCATTCCTTCCCAGTTTGGGGGTCTTTCGTGGTTGGGAAGTAATGCTCAAACTCTTTTCAAAGCTGAGACAGGTGATCATGCACCAACTGGGAGAAAGAAGGCCCTGGCTCGGTCTCTTTCAAAATCTCTGCTAATGTTTGAAACATGTCAAAAATCCCAATGTTCACTCGTCGCCCCATAATTCCAGTTTGGCTTTGAATGCAGTCACTTTATCTGTCGACTTGAACACAGCTGTCGGTCTCCCTGAAGTGACAGACTGAGTTCGTTGAGCAGGTCGAATATGTCACACAAGTAAGCAAGTATTGCGACCCATTCTGTGTCACTGAAATGTGCTGCCAATGGTGACTGTTCTTCTAAAAGAAATCTCTGGAATGGCTTTCATAACTCAAAAACTCTGGCTAGTGATCTACCTTTAGAAAGCCATCTTACTTCTGTGTATAAGAGAAGACGTGGACTTCCCTGGTGGCGCAGTGGTTAAGAATCTATCTGCAAATGCAGGGGTCATGGGTTTGATCCCTGGTCCGGGAAGATCCCACATGCCACGGAGCAACTAAGCCCGTGCACTGCAACTACTGAGGCTGCGCTCTAGAGCCCGCGTGCCACAACTACTGAAGCCCATGCTCCTAGAGCCCGTGCTCCACAACGAAGAGTAGCCCCGGCTAGCCACAACTAGAGAAAGCCCATGCAGCAATGAAGACCCAACACAGCCAAAAATTAAAAATAAATAAATAAATATATCGACTTAAACCAAAAAAAGAGAACTTATATATATATATATATAAAAAAAAAAGACGTGTGCTCTGCGTCCATCTCCTCACAGAGCTGCACAAACTGCTGTGTATGTACTTTAATGTGGTTAATAATTTTAATCACATCCTGCAAAACGTTGTTAAGTTCAGGTGACATTTTTCGGCTAGCCAGCATTTCTCTATGGATGACACAGCGCGTAGACTCACATTCAGAAGCGACCTCTCTGACCCGAGTAGTGAAACCAGAAAGCCGTCCAGTCACGGCAGCCGCTCCTTCCGTGCATATACCGACACAAAATGACCAATTCAGTTTTCCTGATATGTAATCATTCAAAGACTTGAATAAACATCACTACAGAAGTGGTGGGATTGAAAGGCTGAGCAGGAGAGAGGAAGGAAAGATGGAGGGAGGGAGGGAAGGAGAGAGACAAGGAAAGAGGCAAGGGGTTTTTTTTTTTTTTTTTTTTTTAGTGTAAAATGAGCTGGTTTCTGTTAGGCACTTCCACATTCTTTCTTTCATTCCAGAGACAGAAAGAGAGAGTGTAGGTGCTGGAGGACAGAAAGGACAAAAAGGGGCTCCCACTGGTTTCTCCAGTGTGTTTGTGACTGTGATACAGACGCCTCCTTGCTCCACGTTCTCTGCTGGATAACTGCAGTTGTTCTACAAGTAGGAAACAAAAATGATAACCTAATTGTACCTGGAATGAAATTTCAAAGATTTCTTTTAAATCCCTCAGCAAAGCATAAGTAAAAAATTCTAAGTGTCTTAAGAGTAAAATATACCGTAAGTATTTTAAAATGGAAACAAAACAAAAACAAAGACTTGAATAGTTCTGCAGCTGTGGTGTTGGCTGGCAACAAAAGTGCATATAACATATCCTCATGCACATCCTCCTGAAAAATATATCACACAAAAACAAGCATTGTTGCCTTGTTGTCAACATCAGTAGACTTGTCAACCTGGATTGCATACCACAGTGATTCATTAACCCTTTCTAACAATTGTGCCTCAATATCCTCTGCTATTTCATCAATTCATCTAGTTATGGTGCTAGCTGAAAGAGGAATACATGCCGCCTTTTGAACGGCAGCGTCTCCTAAAAGTTCATGACACATGTCCTTAGCAGCAGCAGGATCAACTCTTCACCAATAGTAAAGGGCTCCTTAGCTTTAGCAGTGTGGTTAGCAACTAAGAATGATGCTCTCAGCGCAGACACATCTGATGAAGTTGTGGCCTTCAGTAACTGCTTCTGTTCTTCTTGTTCATTTTTTTTCTTTTGAAAAACTCCAAAGCCTTGTCTTTTAACGCAGGGTGCTTGGTCTCCGCGTGGCAAAGCAGTTTTGAAGGTTTCATGGCTTTGTTGGATAGCCAGTGGCCACGTATTATCAAAAGCAGGCTTGGAGAAGGTGAATCACCTGTTTCAATGAACCCGTAATTTAAGTAGCACTCTTGGTATTTTCTTTTAAATGCAGCTTTCTTTTTTGTTGGCAGTCTTAGAGTCTTCTGCTGTCTCATCATTGGGTCTTTCCCCCTTTTCAAAGAAGCTCTCCAGCAACATTTGTTTTTTACTCATTTTGGCTAGGGTTAGCTTGTGGGCTTAGCAACACTGTGACTGAGACAAGTGTCCAGTGTGGGAAAGAGGCTAGGATGGAAGTGGTAAATAAAATAATGGGCGGGCCACACGCGGGCTAAAATAAGTGTCAGATTCTGACTTAAAGCCTGCCACCAGCTGCAGCTGTACAACTGAAGTACATCAACTCACTTGCCACTGTAAAGCCTGCCACCGGATGCACCTTAATTGTCACTTGCCACTCACTGATAGGGTTTCAATCTGAGTCTGCAAGTAATTGATTATGGTCTCTGTGCAGTCAAACCTCTCTGCTAATGATAATCTGTGTTTGCAGCCACTCCCCAGCTCTAACATCACTACCTCAGCTCCACCTCAGATCATCAGGCGTTAGATTCTCATAAGGAGCATGCAACCTAGATCCCTCACATGTGCAGTTCCCAGTAGGGTTCGAGCTCCAGTGAGAATCTAATACCACCACTGATCTGACAGGAGGTGGAGTTCAGGCAGTAATGTGAGAGATGGGGAGCGGCTATAAATACAGATGAAGCTTCGCTCACTCGCCTGCTGCTCACCTCCTGCTGTGCAGCCTGGTGCCAGTACAGGTCCGTGGCCCGAGGGTTGGGGACCCCTGCTCTAAACTGTCCCTAAGGTTAATGTTTCTCTAGCCAGAATCTGTGCATATCCCTCCTATGGACAAGTATTCACTGTCATGGTGAACCAGAGTCTTACATTCAAACAGAGGTCACAAGCTGACATTAGAGAGGAAATATGACCATAATCAACTTACTATGATTTCTTCTCCAATGGCCTTACCAAACGCACTACTAGAGAATTGTCTGACTGTTCTTCAAGGGGTTTGTTCACTGAGACAGATCCTTCGTCCTTATTTTCCTCTATACTCTCAAATGACATCACACGTGAGACAGTGTTCACAGAAGACATCTTTAAAAATCAATTCAAGTGTTGAAATTTAGTTCTACTCTCATCATCTAGGGTAGAACTAAATGAAGGGATCTCTTGATCTAGAAGCTAGCTCTTTGGATATACAACTAACAGAATTATTTCTGGATTTCCCACTATGTTAGTATTGGGTGGGCCAAAAAATGCCTTCGGTTTTTTTAAGTAAAAATAAAAGACACAGTTTTCATTTTCACCAAAAACTTTATTGAACAACATATTCACCCTTTTGTTCCACTACCTTCTGCCATTTTTCAGGCAACTTCATAATTCCATTTTTGCAAAACTTTTTATCATTTTGAGCAAAGAACCGTTCCAAGTGCCTTTTACAGTCTTCCAGGGAATTGAATTTTTTTCCATTAAGAGAATTTTGTAAAGACTGAAATAAATGGAAATCTGAAGGTGCAATGTCTGGTGAATATGGCAGATGAATCAGAGCTTCTCAGCCAAGTTATTACAGTTTTTGCCTGGTCATCAAAGAAACCTGCGGTCTTGCATTATTCTGATGGAAGATTATGCGTTTTCTGTTAAGACTAATTCCAGACGCTTTTCATTGACTGCCACTTTCACTTGGTCTAATTGGGAGCAGTACTTGTTGGAATTAATTCTTTGGTTTCTAGAAGGAGCTCATAATAGAGGACACCCTTCCAATCCCACCATATACACAACATCACCTTCTTTGGATGAAGACCGGCCCTTGGTGTGGTTGGTGGTGGTTCATTTCACTTGCCCCACCATCTCTTCTGTCCCACATTGTTATACAATATTCACTTTTCATCGCCCGTCACAATTTGTTTTAAAAATGGAATGTTTTCATTATGTTTCAGTAGAGAATCGCATGCGGAAACATGCTCAAGAAGGGTTTTTTTGCTTAACTTATGTGGAACCCAAACATCAAAGCGATTCACATAACCAAGCTGGTGCAAATGATTTTCAATGCTTGATTTGCATATTTTGAGTATGTAGGCTATCTCTCGCGTGGTATAACATTGATTTTCTCAATTATTGTTTTGACTTGATCGCTATCACCTTCAACTGGTCTACCCGACCATGGAGCATCGTCTAGCTAGAAATCTCCAGCACGAAACTTCGCAAACCACTTTTGACACATTCGATCAGTCACGGCACCTTCTCCACACACTGCACAAATCGTTTTTAGTGTTTCAGTTGTGTTTTTACCTTTCTTGAAATAACAAAGCATAATATTCCAAAACTGTTGCTTTTTTCTTCTATCTTCAATATTAAAATGGCTACATAAAAATTCACCAATTTTGATGTCTTTTTTTAAAATGCACACTGAGAGCCGGAGGAAGATGGCGGAAGAGTAAGACGCGGAGATCACCTTCCTCCCCACAGATACATCAGAAATTCATCTACACGTGGAACAACTCCAACAGAACACCTACTGAACGCTGACAGAAGACCTCAGACCCCCCAAAAGGCAAGAAACTCCCCACATACCTGGGTAGGTCAAAAGAAAAAAAGAATAAACAGAGACAATAGGATATGGACGGGACCTGCACCAGTGGGAGGGAGCCGTGAAGGAGGGAAGGTTTCTACACACTACAAGCCCCTTCGAGGGCGGAGACTGCAGGTGGCGGAGGGGGAAAGCTTCGGAGTAGCGGAGGAGAGCACAGCAACAGGGGTGTGGAGGGCAAAGCAGAGAGATTTTGGCACAGAGGATCGGTGCCCTCAGGCACACACCAGCCCGAGAGACTTGTCTGCTCGGCCGCCAGGGCGGGCGGGGCTGGGAGCTGAGGCTCGGGTATCGGCTTTCAGTCGGAGCGCAGGGAGAGGTCTGGGGCTGGCGGCAGGAAGAGACCCTGAAGGGGTTAGTGCTAGCCCGGAGGGAGTCCGGGGAAAGGGTCTGGAGCTACCGGAGAGGCAAGAGACTTTTTTCCCTTTTGTTGCCTGGTGCGCGAGGAGAGGGCATTCCCCTCCCTCCCCTCTGCCTGAGTGAGCCAGAGCCCCCGAATCAGCGGCTCCTTTAAACCCGTCCTGTCTGAGCGAAGAACGGACGCCCTCCGGCGACCTACGCGCAGAGGCGGGGCCAGGTCCAAGGCTGAGACCCGGGAGCTGTGAGAGCAGAGACAGGGAAATCTCTCTGTGCAGCCTCCGAGGCAGCGGATTAAAGCTCCACGGTCCATTTGATGTGCCCTGCGTCTGTGGAGTGCATGAATGGACAGCGAATCATCCCAAATTGAGGAACTGGTCCTTGAGGACAAGATTTAAGACTTCCCCCCCCTTTTTTTTTTTCCTCTTTTTACAACGAATTATCTCAAATTAAGGAGGTGGACTTAGCAAGATTTCAGACTTTTCGCCCTTTTCCTCTTTTTACAACGAATTATCCCAAATCGAGGAGGTGGACTGGGAGAGCAAGATTTTTGATTTTTCCCCCTGCTCTCTTTTTGTGAATGTGTATGTGTAATCTTCTGTGTAAGATTCTCTCTGTATAGCTTTGCTTCCACCATATGTCCCAGGGTTCTTTCGGTCCGTGTTTTTTTTCAATAATTACTTTTTAATTTTAATAACGCTACTATATTTCATACTTTATTCTATTTTACTTTACCTGCTCTTTCTTTTTTTCCTCCCTTCCCTTCCTCCCTCCCTCCCTCCGCTCCTCCTTTCCTTCTTTCTTTTTCTTTCCTCCATCCCTCTCTCCCTCCCACCCTTCTTCTTTCCACTTTCTTTTTCTTTCCTTCCTCCCTCCCTCCCTCCCTCCTGTCTTTCTTTCTTTCTTTCCTTCCTCCCTCCCTCTCTTCTTCCATTCACTCTTCCTTTTGCTTTCATTCCTCCCTCCCTCCCTCCTTTCTTTCCTTTCTTTCCATCCTTCCTCCCTCCCTCCTTTCTTTCTTTCTTCCTTCCTTCCTTACTTCCCTTCTTCCTTTCTTTCAATCTCTCTTTCTTTCTTCTACTAATTATTTCTTTCTACTTTTTCTCACTGTTATTCTGAGCCGGGTGGATGAAAGGCTCTTGGTGCTGCAGCCAGGAGTTAGTGCTGTGCCTCTGAAGTGGGAGAGCCAACTTCAGGACACGGGTCCACAAGAGACCTCCCAGCTCCACATAATATCAAGCAGCGAAAATCTCCCAGGGATCTCCATCTCAACACCAGCACCCAGCTTCAGTCAACGACCAGCAAGCTACAGTGCTGGTCACCCTATGCCAAGCAACTAGCAAGGCAGGAACACAACCCCACCCATTAGCAGAGAGGATACCTAAAAACATAATAAGGCCACAGGCACCCCAAAACACACCACCAGACGTGGACCTGTCCACCAGAAAGACAAGATCGAGCTTCAACCACCAGAACACAGGCATTAGTCCCCCCCACCAGGAAGCCTACACAACCTACTGAAACAACCTTAGCCACGGGGGACAGACACCAAAAACAACGGGAACTACGAATCTGCAGCCTGCAAAAAGGAGACCCCAAACACAGTAACATAAGCAAAATGAGAAAGCAGAAAAACACACAGCAGGTGAAGGAGCAAGATAAAAACCTACCAGACCTAACAAATGAAGAGGTAATAGGCAGTCTACCTGAAAAAGAATTCAGAATAATGATAGTAAAGCTGATCCAAGATTCTATTTCCCAGATCCAAAATCTTGGAAATAGAATAGACAATATGCAAGAAACAGTTAACAAGGACCTAGAAGAACTAAAGATGAATCAAGCATCGATTAAAAACACAATAAATGAAATGAAAAATACTCTAGATGGGATCAATAGCAGAATAACTGAGGCAGAAGAACGGATAAGTGAGGTGGAAGATAAAATAGTGGAAATAACTGATGCAGAGCAAAATAAAGAAAAAAGAATGAAAAGAACAGAGGACAGTCTCAGAGACCTCTGGGACAACATTAAACGCACCAACATTCGAATTATAGGGGTTCCAGAAGAAGAAGAGAAAAAGAAAGGGACTGAGAAAATATTTGAAGAGATTATAGTTGAAAACTTCCCTAATATGGGAAAGGAAATAGTTAATCAAGTCCAGGAGGCACAGAGAGTCCCATACAGAATAAATCCAAGAAGAAATACGCCAAGACACATATTAATCAAACTGTCAAAAATTAAACACAAAGAAATCATATTAAAAGCAGCAAGGCAAAAACAACAAATAACACACAAGGGAATCCCCATCAGGTTAACAGCTGATCTCTCAGGAGAAACTCTACAAGCCAGAAGGGAGTGGCAGGACATAATTAAAGTGATGAAGGAGAGAAACCTGCAACCAAGATTACTCTACCCAGCAAGGATCTCATTCAGATTTGATGGAGAAATTAAAACCTTTACAGACAAGCAAAAGCTGAGAGAGTTCAGCACCACCAAACCAGCTTTACAACAAATGCTAAAGGAACTTCTCTAGGCAAGAAACACAACAGAAGGACTATACCTACAATAACAAACCCAAAGCCATTAAGGAAATGGGAATAGGAACATACATATCAATAATTACCTTAAATGTAAATGGACTAAATGCTCCCACCAAAAGACACAGAGTGGCTGAATGGATACAAAAACAAGACCCATATATATGCTGTCTACAAGAGACCCACTTCAGACCTAGAGACACATACAGATTGAAAGTAAGGGGATGGAAAAAGATATTCCATGCAAATGGAAATCAAAAGAAAGCTGGAGTAGCAATTCTTATATCAGACAAAATAGACTTTAAAATAAAGACTATTAGAAGAGACAAAGAAGGACACTACATAACGATAAAGGGATCGATCCAAGAAGAAGATATAACAATTGTAAATATTTATGCACCCAACATAGGAGCACCTCAATACATAAGGCAAATACTAACAGCCATAAAAGGAGAAATCGACAGTAACACAATCATAGTAGGGGACTTTAACACCCCACTTTCACCAATGGACAGATCATCCAAAATGAAAATAAATAAGGAAACACAAGCTTTAAATGATACATTAAACAAGATGGACTTAGTTGATATTTATAGGACATTCCATCCAAAAACAACAGAATACACATTTTTCTCAAGTGCTCATGGAACATTCTCCAGGATAGATCATATCTTGGGTCACAAATCAAGCCTTGGTAAATTTAAGAAAATTGAAATTGTATCAAGTATCTTTTCCGACCACAATGCTATGAGACTAGACATCAATTACAGGAAAAGATCTGTAAAAAATACAAACACATGGAGGCTAAACAATACACTACTCAATAATGAAGTGATCACTGAAGAAATCAAAGAGGAAATTAAGAAATACTTAGAAACAAATGACAATGGAGACACGACGACCCAAAACCTATGGGACGCAGCAAAAGCAGTTCTAAGGGGGAAGTTTATAGCAATACAATCCCACCTTAAGAAACAGGAAACATTTCGAGTAAACAACCTGACCCTGCACCTAAAGCAATTAGAGAAAGAAGAACAAAAAACCCCCAAAGTTAGCAGAAGGAAAGAAATCATAAAGATCAGATCAGAAATAAATGAAAAAGAAATGAAGGAAACGATAGCAAAGATCAACCAAACTAAAAGCTGGTTCTTTGAGAAGATAAACAAAATTGACAAACCATTAGCCAGACTCATCAAGAAAAGAAGGGAGAAGACTCAAATCAGTAGAATTAGAAATGAAAAAGGAGAAGTAACAACTGACACTGCAGAAATACAAAAGATCATGAGAGATTACTATAAGCAACTCTATGCCAATAAAATGGACAACCTGGAAGAAATGGACAAATTCTTAGAAATGCACAACCTACCAAGACTGACTCAGGAAGAAATAGAAAATATGAATAGACCAATCACAAGCACTGAAATTGAAACTGTGATTAAAAATCTTCCATCAAACAAAAGCCCAGGACCAGATGGCTTCACAGGCGAATTCTATCAAACATTTAGAGAAGAGCTAACACCCATCCTTCTCAAACTCTTCCAAACAATATCAGAGGAAGGAACACTCCCAAACTCATTCTACGAGGCCACCATCACCTTGATACCAAAACCAGGCAAGGATGTCACAAAGAAAGAAAACTACAGGCCAATATCACTGATGAACATAGATGCAAAAATCCTCAACAAAATACTAGCAAACAGAATCCAACAGCACATTAAAAGGATCATACACCATGATCAAGTGGGGTTTATTCCAGGAATGCAAGGATTCTTCAATATACGCAAATCAATCAATGTGATACACCATATTAACAAGTTGAAGGAGAAAAACCATATGATCATCTCAATAGATGCAGAGAAAGCTTTCGACAAAATTCAACACCCATTTATGATAAAAACCCTTCAGAAAGTAGGCATAGAGGGAACTTTCCTCAACATAATAAAGGCCATATATGACAAACCCACAGCCAACATTGTCCTCAATGGTGAAAAACTGAAACCATTTCCACTAAGATCAGGAACAAGACAAGGCTGCCCACTCTCACCACTCTTATTCAACATAGTTTTGGAAGTTTTAGCCACAGCAATCAGAGAAGAAAAGGAAATAAAAGGAATCCAAATTGGAAAAGAAGAAGTAAAGCTGTCACTGTTTGCAGATGACATGATACTATACATAGAGAATCCTAAAGATGCTACCGAAAAACTACTAGAGCTAATCAATGAATTTGGTAAAGTAGCAGGATACAAAATTAATGCACAGAAATCTCTGGCATTCCTGTACACTAATGATGAAAAATCTGAAAATGAAATCAAGAAAACACTCCCATTTACCATTGCAACAAAAAGAATAAAATATCTAGGAATAAACCTACCTAAGGAGACAAAAGACCTGTATGCAGAAAATTATAAGACACTGATGAAAGAAATTAAAGATGATATAAATAGATGGAGAGATATACCATGCTCCTGGATTGGAAGAATCAATATTGTGAAAATGACTCTACTACCCAAAGCAATCTACAGATTCAATGCAATCCCTATCAAACTACCACTGGCATTTTTCACAGAAGTAGAACAAAAAATTTCAAAATTTGTTTGGAAAAACAAAAGACCCCGAATAGCCAAAGCAATCTTGAGAACGAAAAACGGAGCTGGAGGAATCAGGCTGCCTGACTTCAGACTATACTACAAAGCTACAGTAATTAAGACAGTGTGGTACTGGCATAAAAACAGAAAGATAGATCAGTGGATCAGGATAGAAAGCCCAGAGATAAACCCACGCACATATGGCCAACTTATCTTTGATAAAGGAGGCAGGAATGTACAGTGGAGAAAGGACAGCCTCTTCAATAAGTGGTGCTGGGAAAACTGGACAGGGACATGTAAAAGTATGAGATTAGATCATTCCCTAACACCATACACAAAAATAAGCTCAAAATGGATTAAAGACCTAAATGTAAGGCCAGAAACTATCAAACTCTTAGAGGAAAACATAGGTAGAACACTCTATGACATAAATCACAGCAAGATCCTTTTGGACCCACCTCCTAGAGAAATGGAAATAAAAACAAAGATAAACAAATGGGACCTAATGAAACTTCAAAGCTTTTGCACAGCAAAGGAAACCATAAACAAGACCAAAAGACAACCCTCAGAATGGGAGAAAATATTTGCAAATGAAGCAACTGACAAAGGATTAATCTCCAAAATTTATAAACAGCTCATGCAGCTCAATAGCAAAAAAACAAACAACCCAATCCAAAAATGGGCAGAAGACTTAAATAGGCATTTCTCCAAAGAAGATATACAGACTGCCAACAAACACATGAAAGAATGCTCAACATCATTAATCATTAGAGAAATGCAAATCAAAACTACAATGAGATATCATCTCACACCAGTCAGAATGGCCATCATCAAGAAATCTAGAAACAATAAATGCTGGAGAGGGTGTGGAGAAAAGGGAACACTCTTGCACTGCTGGTGGGAATGTGAATTGGTACAGCCACTATGGAGAACAGTATGGAGGTTCCTTAAAAAACTAAAAATAGAACTACCATATGACCCAGCAATCCCACTACTAGGCATATACCCTGAGAAAACCATAATTCAAAAAGAGACATGTACCAAAATGTTCATTGCAGCTCTATTCACAATAGCCCGGAGCTGGAAACAACCTAAGTGTCCATCATCGGATGAATGGATAAAGAAGATGTGGCACATATATACAATGGAATATTACTCAGCCATAAAAAGAAACGAAACTGAGCTATTTGTAATGAGGTGGATAGACCTAGAGTCTGTCATACAGAGTGAAGTAAGTCAGAAAGAGAAAGACAAATACCGTATGCTAACACATATATATGGAATTTAAAAAAAAAAATGTCATGAAGAACCTAGGGGTAAAACGGGAATAAAGACACAGACCTACTTGAGAATGGACTTGAGGATATGGGGAAGGGGAAGGGTAAGCTGTGACAAAGGGAAAGAGAGGCATGGACATATATACACTACCAAACGTAAGGTAGATAGATAGTGGGAAGCAGCCGCAGAGCACAGGGAGATCAGCTCGGTGCTTTGTGACCGCCTGGAGGGGTGGGATGGGGAGGGTGGGAGGGAGGGAGATGCATGAGGGAGGGGATGTGGGAACAGATGTATATGTATGACTGATTCACTTTGTTATAAAGCAGAAACTAATAAAAAAAAAAATGCACACTGATATGACAGCTGTCACATACAATCTAACAAAATTGTTTCGAATGAAGTTAAAGACAACTAAGTGCTCTAGAGTCATCTTACAGAAAAAAAACAAATGAACCTTTTGGCCCACCCAATAATTGAAGTTGGGTTACTCTTGTCACCTGACTCTCCATTTCCTCAACCAGTCAGTGCAGACAGAAGACAGTGCATACCCATGCTATCTCACAAACCTGATGGCATCAACTCCCACCTCTTCCCACCACTGCAGGAGGTTGATGCCTGTGTCATCATTTGTCTCATGCCATTCTGGCCACCTGTGCTCCTTGCTATTTCACAGGGGCTGGAAGCCCGCAAACAATATTACAACATTTCTCAGGTCCATTCCCTCTCCGCTAGGTTCTGCCAGTGGCAGGCACTGGAGGTGACTAAAAGGAGGGAAGAAGGGAAAAGGTATCTTTTTGTTCCTTCTGCTTCTGGTATCATCAGTGAAGTAGAAGTAACAGGCAAGGGGTAACTCCTGCATTCCTGGGCAGTAGTGGCAGCAGCTTTGGCAGCTCAGTGCCCATGAGCTCTGGCCCTGCAGCAGCACTGTCAGGGTGGAGATATTCAGGTTCCCAAGCTCCTGTAGTATAAGTGAGAGCACAGGCTGCTGACATCCTGAAAGAGGTCAGAGGTCAGCAGCAGCAGATACACCAGCAGTCTGGGAGTCCAGCAATCCTAAATTTGGGGTAACATCATATTCCTTACTACAGCTACAGCCTAGGGGCAGTAATGACTTCCTACAATTCCAAATGCCTGGGTAACCTGATTTTCCTCTTTCTTTCCCTCCTTTGGCCCTTCTGACACTTCTTGTCAAACAACCAAATACCTGCATTGAATTTCCTCTGTTTGCCATAGCTAGAGTGGTTTTTATTTTCCTTAATAGACGCTGCTACTCAGTAGTCTAAGCACCTACCAAAAACACTGTTCATTGCCTATAAACTGCCCATTCCCCATCTTCTTATAAATG
This sequence comes from Hyperoodon ampullatus, assembly GCF_949752795.1. NCBI lineage: Eukaryota > Metazoa > Chordata > Mammalia > Artiodactyla > Ziphiidae > Hyperoodon > Hyperoodon ampullatus. Next base: position 127,413,477 of record NC_136917.1, read on the forward strand.
GAAATAATTTTGATCAGATCAGCAAGGTTCCCAGATAAATACCCACTTTCCCAGTCTCCTTTGTAGCAAGAGGTGACCATGTGACCATGGTTCATTTTAACCAATGAAATATAAGAAGTCTTCTGGGAACTCAGAGAAGGTTTTTGCTTTCCTGATAAAATGAAATAGATGGGACCAATGCTACCTCTTCCACTCTCCTTCCTGCTTTGAGTATAGATGTGATGTTTGGACCTGCAGCAGCCCTCTTGCACCCATGAGTCAACAAACATGAGGACAAAAGGCAATTCTCTAGGGATGATGTAGTAGAAAGACAGAAAAAGCCTGAGTCCATGGCATTGTGAGCAGCTAAATCAACCCCAGCAGCCACCGTAAGCCCTAGAGTTCATGCGTTAGCCCCATCCTCTGACAATCTTGAGTTCTGGAACTTTCTTTGTAAGTGCCAGCTCTTTTCAATAACTTCTGCTTTAATTTGACCACATAGGAACACTGGAAAAAGAGTTTCCAGCTCCTGCTTAGCTCAGTTTGCATATACACTCAAACGGGGCCTCTTCAAAAAGGAAAAGGAGGAAGATCCAGAAAACAAAAAATTAGCATTCCCACAAACGGGAGCAGGTGAGAAGGTGTGCCTGGGCAGAAATCTGCCAGGAGCAGCCCACGCAGCATTTGACCTTCCTGGTCTCATTTTGAATTGCCCTTTATAAAAGCTCACCACACAATTCTCATTAGAGTCTCTGAGATAAGCTGGAGTAGGTCAGAGGCAGATTATTTGGGTCATGGCCAATAATATAGTATCACAAATCTTTTCCTCTCACCCTACTATTTTCCTTTTCTTTTTTTACCCAAATTGGCTCTGAAGCCCATCTTCCTGGAGACGCGAGCTGGTGATCCCTTCTGACCACGGTTTCTCTTGGCAGCAGGTCTAGTTTGGTCAGTACCCAGTACTGCTGAGTCTCTCTCCCTGGGAGACGCCCGCTGCCTGGCCATGCTTTAATTAAGTGGACATCTCATTCCTGCGGACCTTGTGCAGCTGCTGTATTTTGCTAGTATCTTGGAGCCAAATTAGAATTTTTTAAATGCTTAGCTTTTATTTGATGAGTTCCCTGATCTCTTGTAAGAATTGTACCCCTTATCCCCCTTTCACAGCCCCACTAGCCATAGGTCTTTAGGAAGGGTGCCTAGGGCAAGGGGGAGGGGTCCCTCCCTTGGACTGGCCCCGTCATGTGCATGCGCCTTGTTAATGAGCACCCTATTTGTGAAGAAAGGGAGGGAATGAGGAGAAACCTCGTTTCTCTCCTTCAGTTTGTTTTTTAATCAAATCAAATTCTTAATTACATTGGGCTGGAATGAAATTATGCCTCTGAAGAGCTTCCAGATGGAACTAGGAAAGTGACTTCAGCTGAACTCTGCAGCCATTTTGGTCAGTAAAAAATGTTTCCTCCTGAAGGGGCTGCCAGGCTGGTGGTTCTGCTCTGAGGGACAAAGGGCACTTCTGTTTGCTCTCCCCTTCCAGGTATTGCTGAGGGACTTCTCACCTGGCTGGGGTAGGAGACTTCTAAGCTCGGGGGTTTCCTAACAGGTCCACTGGATGGGGACTCAGATATATCATCAGACAGGCGGGGGCACCAAATGCTGACCTCCCCTCACTGGCTGTGTGACACTAGGCAGTGCACCACCTCTCTGAGCCTCAGTTTCCTCAAGAGACCTCTCTTATCTCACAAGATCATTGTGAAGATTGTCATACGGTTTGTGCATAGCGTTTATTTCCTTCCCTTTCCTTATTCTCCACCTATTTCCTCAGAGAAAGGCTGCCCAACACAACTGAAGTCTAAGATGCTGCTTTTCATAAGGAACCTCTGGTTCATGAGCCATTGTTTTCAGGAATGCATGAAACGGGCGGACACAAAAGAATGCCAGTTATCCTTCAGGGAAAAAGAGATCAGATTTGTGGTCACCAGAGTTGGAAGGTGGGGGGTAGGGGAATTGGATGAAGGTAGGCAAAAGGTACAAACTTCCAGTTACAACATAAATAAGTACTAGGGATGTAGTGTACAGCATGATAAATATAATTCACACTGCTGTATGTTATAAATGAAAGTTGTTGAGAGAGTAAATCCTAACAGTTCTCATCACAAGAAAAAAAATGTTATTTCTTTTACTTTGTATGAGGAGATGGATGTTCACTAAATTTACTGTGGTGATCACTTTATCATGCTGTACACCTTAAATTTATACAGTGCTATATGTCAATTGTATCTCAACAAAACTGGAAGGAAAAATAAAGTGTACAACTCAAAAAAAAGAATGCCAATTATCTTAATGAAATTCAGCTCTTCATTCCCAAACTGGCCCCCACACCACAAGTCCGGGAGTTCTCCTCTCCGTAACCTTATGATGGGGCTTCTATCATCTGAGCGTTCTGTCTCCTCTCTGTGGATGAACCGTCTTTGTCTATCCAACACCATCTCCCAGAATTTCACTTTTAATTAAGAATTTAATTTAAATTAAGCAAACCCAATCCACCTAAAGGAAGACAACTGACAATGTAGCCTTTGGGGACACAGGAATGATGCTCAGGAATTTCTCCTGGCTCTGTCCTGAGCCCACTGGGCAGGTGGAGGGGAGAGAAGGCAGGAGGAGAGCAGACCTGGTTATGTGGGGCAGAGAAAACTCATATTTTAACCACTGGCTCTCTGGATGTGATGAATTAACCACCTAATCCAAAGTGGAGAATGTGTGGCCTAGCTACACGATCAGGTACACCCAACACGCAACGGAGATCAGCAAGCAGGGAAGATGGCCTGCCACCTGTTGCTGAAAGCTGCAGAGCAGCAAATGCACTGGCACTCGAATAGGTCATTCTGTTTCCACAGGACATGCCACCAGGAAGCCTATTTAGTACTCCTACAGGGGACTTGCATTGGAATAAACTTTTAGGACTGCTCCTTTTAGATTTTTCCCGGGGGCTTAAACCAAACCACCCTGAAGTGGCTCATCCGTTCCTCAGGCCAGGGGTTGTCACCAAGAGGAGCTAAAGTCAGAGGCAGCTCCATTTTCTCAGGAAAAACAAGACATTCAGCTTTTTCCCTTTTTCCACCATCTTCTTCACTCTCCAGCTCTGAGTGGAAATGAAACATTATGAAATATGCTTCTTAATCAAACATTATGAAAATCCCTGTTGAGATACCATTGTATGCAGAGTGGAGCTGCTCTTTGGGCAGCTATTAATTTGGGGGGTTAATTCACTGATATTAAAAACAGTGTGTATGTATGAGTTCTTGCATTTCAAAAATTCCAAAATTGTTTCCAGAGTGTTGCAGCAGATACTGCAGAATGGCTTACTTGGTACTCAATCCCAACTACCTTTTTTCTTACCTTTCTCTAACATAGAGACTGAAAAGCTGAATACTCCATTTTCCTAGCCATCTTCCAGCCAGGAAAGGCCATGTCCTGGCCAAGGAGATATACATGGAAGCCACAGGGAAGCACTTCCCCTACCAAACAAAATGATAATGTCTCTCAAGAAGACCACTCTTGGCATTCCCCCTTCTTCCTGCCTGGAAGCAGTCTTGCAAACAGGAAGCTCAAAGCCACATGCTAAGAATGATGGGACCAAAAGAGACAAAGGAACTGACAGCATTCTGGAGCAGCTATACCAGCCCTGGGCTGTCCACCTCCAACTTCTTATATGAAGGGAAAACAGCCCAACTCAGTAGCTGAAGTCTCTCAGAGTTGAGTTTTCTGTAGTTTGTAACAAAACTGATTCCTAAATTATACAAGTATGATCCTACAGAGATAAGAAAGATTCAGCATATTTCTTTTTTTTTTTTTTTTTTGACCCTAAGTAATTACAGATTAAAGGGTTTGCACTTGTTTTGGTGAGATGGAGAAAGGAGCAAAGAGGAAAAGTTCAAAATCACCCACCGGCTCTTGAACCGGTGTTATAACAGCTGATGCTGTGTTGCTTGAGTTACAGACCTCCTGTTCCTTTGTATTGGGGGATTTCTCAAAATTTGATATTTAGAAGACCGGATGAGACTCAAGTCTCCTGACATCAAAACATAAATGGTTTCACTTCTCAAACATTTCAGTTGAATGTTTGCCAAAGTTTTTATCTCAGGGAAACTATTTGCTAAGGTTCTAATATTATGTAAAATACTGAAGCAAGGCTTCCCCCAGGGGATTATATTACTATTTAGTTTTATATTTCTTCTGATGCCTCCAATAAATCATGAACTTCTTCAGAGATGTCAGAGGGCAGGCTGTCTCTCCGACTGCAAATGACAAGCCATGAATAATGCACACAGGTCTCAAAGAGAGGCTCCCAAAGCCACAGCTTGTTGCCTTTGGGCTCTGGTCAGACAATCCACTTCAGTGGAGCCTGGTTTCTGCCTGGTGTCAGGTGAGCTCTGCGCTGGCCAATCACTAGGAATCCCTGGCCATGGGCCACAGCTCGGAGTACATGATTCCTGGGGTCAGGTAAACCGCTGGGGAATCTGGAGTACCAAGAGGGAGCTGCAACTCCCAAAAGAACAAAACTAGAAAACTCCAGGGAAAGCAGCCAGTATTCTAATCTTCTCAACTAGACTAAAAACTCCTCGAGGGCAGTCCTGGTTCCCTACAATGCCTAAAGTAGTGCCTGGATCTTAAGGGTGACCTCATAAATATTGTATGGAAGGATGGACATATGGATGTATAGACAGATAGATGGACAGGCTACCTTAGGAAAATTGGCAGAAATAAGACACTGTCTGTATGTAAAATCATACAGACAGTGATAAGTAAAACCTTGTTTATCAAATATCAGGGCAGGAGGTACTTCATGACAATGGCGAGTGGAGAAGGGAGCAAGTATGACACTATTTACATTGCAAAGAAGAAAGCTTCGAGAGCCCACTCACTGGAAGGTGGGGCAGGTTGTATATATAAGTGACTTATTACCTGCTCCCATGTTCCCTATGTTAGTAATTTCATCATCCCTGCTCCCTCCTCATTTTCCATTGAATTCCCAAAGGAACAGTGTTTACTTGCCACCTACACAAATAAGTCTGGTTTTTCTCTTAGCCACCTTCTGAATCTGCTTTCAAGTATCTCATTAACAGTCTCCAAATTGCAGTATCCAATATCTTTGTCTAATTCATCATCTCCCCCGACTATGTGAAGTTTTGACCCTTCTGACCATTGTTTATATTCCCCTGCATTCTCCTTTCTTGATTTCTGAATCTCTGCACTCTCTTGCTCCTTGGTGGACCCAATCCTTATTCTGAATTCCTTCTTCTTTTTCTGCTGCCTCCTCTGAGCTCACTCTTTCCTAACCAGTAAGTTTTTGTCACATTCTGTCTTTATGCTCTTCTCATGCTACCCTCCCCAGGTGACCACATTCTCACCTATGACTTCAAGTGTCCTCTGTTGGTAAATGACCCCCATGTGATGTCTTTGGCCCTATGGACTAGACTGGACATCTCCATCCGCCCATTAATTCATTAATCAAACATTTATAAAGACCTTGTCATGTACAAAGTTTGCTGCACAAATTGGGGATACCAAGAAGAATATGACTTCCTTTAAGGATATCAAAGTTTACAGGAGGAGACAGGAGTAAAATGATAATAATTTGGGTTAAGAATTGTCTGTCATCAGGGCTTCCCTGGTGGCGCAGTGGTTGAGAATCTGCCTGCCAATGCAGGGGACACGGGTTCGAGCCCTGGTCTGGGAAGATCCCACGTGCCGCAGAGCAACTGGGTCCGTGAGCCACAATTACTGAGCCTGCGCATCTGGAGCCTGTGCTCTGCAACAAGAGAGGCCGCGATAGTGAGAGGCCCGCGCACCGCGATGAGGAGTGGCCCCCGCTTGCCACAACTAGAGAAAGCCCTCGCACAGAAACGAAGACCCAACACAGCCATAAATAAATAAATAAATAAATATTAAAAAAAAAAAAAAGAATTGTCATCAAAGAGAAGGGTCACCTAGGAGACCTCCATGAGAAGGCTAAGTGGGGGTCAGCCCAGTGCATGTGATGGCAAAGGACATCCTAAGAGAGCAGGGCAAGGTATGAAGACTCATGAAAGCACACACTGGTCAGCTAACACTTACTGGCTTCCTATCAAATGCCAGACACTATGCTAGGTGTTTTCACAAAATAACATTACCTCACATTACACAATGATTATTAAGTAACAAGCACTTTGCTAAGTGCTCTTCAGACAATATATCATTTAATCTTCAAAGAACCATAGAAGATAAATGTTATTACCTTCATTTTACAGATGAAGAAGCTGAAACCCATCTGTAACTTGAGCTCAGTGACTTGGGTAAGGCTTACAACTAGTAAGCGGCAGAGCCAGGGGCTTAGGGATGAATGGTTTAGCTCCATGAACAGAAATTCTTCCAGCTAGCTTAAGTAAAAGCAGACTTATTATGAGGCAGCTGGGATGTCTCCAAGAACTCTAGGATGAAAGCTACAGTCAGGCCTCACAAAGAGCTGGAATTGGGCCTGGAGAACCATCAGATCAAGGCAGCTACTTTCTGGCTCCTTCCTTCATCAGACTGTCTCTGCTCCGCCCACCGCTGCTCCTCTCTCACTGACTGCTTCACCATCCTGCCCCTCTCTGCATTTACAGACTGGGTCTCTCTTCTTGCTCATCATGGTCCATGGTACCATCACCGAGGCTCCAAAGTGGCATCCTTACGCCCCCTGACTACAGCACCTACAGCTCCAGTACCCACAAAGACTCATCATAGTCATGTCTACAAATTCCAAATTCTCATGAAAGAGATTCTTATTCGCTCAGGTTACATAGGGTAACCACTCCCGACCACATCAGCTGTAGCATGTAGAATAGGAAGTAGATTAGAAGAGGTACCAGACATGGCTGCAGAAGAGGTAATTCACAGAGAAAGTGGCATGGACTGGGCAGGCACGCTCAAGAGTTGTCTTTTACAGGTGACATTCCATCCCAGGTGTTCTGACTTCAAGTCATGTTTTTAAACATGTGAGATAAAGCACTGTCCCACACTGCTTTATCTCAAACAAAACATATCCAAAATCAAGGTATATCCTTTAAATAAGCTCCTATTTCCTTATCTCAGTTAATGACTTAACATCGGCCTATTCCCCAGGCTTAACATTTCACAGTTAACCTCAATATCTCTCTTTCTTTGATACCCTACCCCTAACACTCTACCCTTACTATAATCAAACAGTCTCCTGGGTTGGTCCATTTTCCATGCCAAAGGATCAGCCACTGTGGTTCAAAATACAACAGTGGTACAAAGTCCAAGAGTAAAGCTGGTTGATGAGAGACTGATTAAGTTATTTTGAACTGAATCAAGAAAACTGTAGGAACAATTGTTATTACTAGTGTAAAAAAAGAAAACTATTAGCAGACACAGAACAATCCGATGAGTAACTTTTGTAAGGTCAAGAGAAGGCACTGGATTTAGTCTATTCGTTAAACCTGAACTGATTAAACAACCGGCAAGGAGATGAAAGGAAAGAGTGGTGCCTGCTGGTAGAGGATAACTAGCTGAAGGCATGGTGAGCAGATGGAAAGGAACAAACCAAGATCAATTAGGCGTTCAACAAAACAAAAATGGCTGATTTTTTTTTTTTAGTTGAGATATAGGTGATGTATAACATTATATAAGTTATAGGTATACAACAGTGATTCACAATTTTTAAAGGTTATACTCCATTTATAGTTATTATAAAATATTGGCTATATTCCCTGTGTTGTACAATATATCCTTGTAGCTTATTTTATTTTATACATAATTTTGTTCTTCTTATTTCTCTACCTACTATCTTGCCCCACCTTCCCTCTCCCCACTGGTAACTGCTAGTTTGTCCTCTATATGTGTGAGCCTGTTTCCTTTTTGTTATATTCACTAGTTTTATTTTTAGATTCCACATAAAAGTGACATCATACAGTATTTGTCTTTCTCTGTCTGACTTATTTCACTTTACATAATGCCCTCCAAGACTATCCATGTTGTTGCAAATGGCAAAATTTCATTCTTTTTTAAGGATGGGTAGTATCGCATTGGGTATATGTATACCACATCTTTATCTATTCATCTGTTGATGGACACTTAGGTTGCTTCCATGTCTTGGCTGTAAATAATGCTGCTATAAACATTGGGGTGCATCTTTTCAAATAAGTTCTTTCATTTTTTTTTGCATATACATCGAGGAATAGAATTGCTGGGTCATATGGTAATTCTATTTTTAGGTTTTTGAAAAACCTCCATACTGTTTTCCACAGTAGCTGTACCAAAAAATGGTCAATCTTGATTGATCCCTCCAGCAGTGTTCTGGTAAACGTTTAACTCCTGGCATTCAGGAGGAAAAAGTCCTAAATTTACGCCAATTTCTGTGGTATAAATACTCCCACTGTGGCCAATTTCAAACTACCAACCAAATCTCACCGAATGAGGAATTAGAAAGAGATGCTTTCAACTGATTCTCATGAGGCAGTAAGACCTAGTTCCAGCACACCACTGGATGTCTCCAACCTTCTTGATTTTCAGAATGTCTTAGAATTGGGGGAGCTTCAATTCACCCATATAAGAACCCCTTGGAATGAATATCCTTCACTTCAGCCAAATAAACTGACCCTACAGTCTATCAGTTTAAAAACAAACAAACAAACAAACAAAAAACCACCCTATTCAAGGATCAAGCATCTTTCCAAGCTTGCCATAAATCAATTTGTAATCTAGTATACATTATAGGAAACATACAAGACAGACTTTGAAAAGGGTTCTTGAAGAACAGAGGAACAGAGGAAAAGAAATCCTTGTTGGCACAAAAGAGTTGGAATTTGATCTGGATTTGGTAGATGGGTAGCACAGGAGGAGAAGAGGCAATTCCAGGCAGCAGGACTAGATTGAGACTTAGGTGGGGAGGAAAGGTGTGTTTGGGAACAGTATAGTCAGAAATAGCAGATGGAATGGAAGGAGAGCAATAGACTTAAGAGACTTCAGTGAAGTAAAGAGGTAACTGATAAAGATTATAATGGGAGATTAAAAAAACTCTGCAAACATTTATAGTAGAAGTGATTATCCATGTGGGGTACAGGTAGGAGCTTGACAGAATGGGACAGAGGTGGGAGCAAAAATATGTACCACATCATTTTTTATGTTGCTGCATTCTGAACAATATAAATGTATTTCCTTTTCTAAAATTAAATTTAAAATTCCAAATAAATCTACAAAGATAAAGTGTGAGCAGAAATGTCTAATCAAGTGTTCTGTGATGATTCAAAAGAGCTCAAGATGGATCTGAAACATCTCCAGATGTGGAACTTCCCCACACCCTGAATCATCAAGGCCAGGGCTGGCCTCTTTGATTAGGTTGCAATGACTATGAAATGCAATGAATATGTGCAGGAGTTAGGGATGGGGCAGGGGAAGCAGCAGTGTGGGTGTGCATCTGTGAATAAAGCTTCTCGACTCATCTAGTGAAAATTAGAATTTGGGGTCCAAGAGTACTTACTTCTTAACCTTCCTCCAAAGGTCTTGCATCTGCAGAAACAATATTTACCTCTTTAGCTGACCAAAGTCTCTTGAGTCTACTGCTTATTTCAATTTCCCCCTGCCACCTCCCTTAAATCTTAGGTCTCATGAGCGTGCAATGTTTTCTTTATTGTCTCTTTGTTAAATCTGATCAATTTCACCCTCACCACTTCACCAACACACTGTGCATGTGCACACACACACACACTCATAGCCCTGCCATCACACCCAAAGACTAAAAAACACTGCTTCCAGAGTAATCGCCATCAAGTGCAACTCTGACAACGTCCCTTTGTAGCTGTAAAAGCATGGGTGGCCCACCCCAGACTGACCCAGCGGACTTTATTTGAGCTCACCCCTCCACACCTACCTACGCTACCTGCTACCTGACTCTGCTATTCCCAAATGCACCTTTCCTCCCCACCTCAGCATCTCAATCTAGTTCCTCAGCCCAGAATTGCCTCTTCTCCTGAATTCCAACTCTTCCTGCCAACAGAGATTTCCTTTCCTCTGTCCTCCTTCTCAAAGTCTGCCTTGTACTTTTCTTACAAAGAATACTAGGCTGGGGCTTCCCTGGTGGCGCAGTGGTTGAGAGTCAGCCTGCCGATGCAGGGGACACGGGTTCGTGCCCTGGTCCAGGAAGATCCCACATGCCGCAGAGCGGCTAGGCCCGTGAGCCATGGCCGCTGAACCTGCGCGTCCGGAGCCTGTGCTCCGCAACGGGAGGGGCCCGCGTAACAGAAAAAAAAAAAAAAAAAAACGAGAAGAATACTAGGCTGTAGGAAATGCATCTAATGTGAGGAGTGGACCCCATCTTGTTTCTCCTGATTCAGCACCTAACATCTTGCATAATGAACATGCAAGACAGAAATTGCTATCTGTCCCCTAACATCCAGTCTCTGTTTCTGTCTTCCAGTAACAGAAGGACTGCTTTTTAGCTACACACATGGCCACCTAGAGTAAAGATTATATGTCCTAGCCTCTGCTATGTTAGCGGTGACCCTGTGCCTAAGTTCTGGCCAGAGGGAAGTGCACCCAAGGGCATGCACAGCTTAAGGGTTTGCCCTTCAAAGGAAGGAGTGTGTCCTCCTCCTCCTCTGCCCTCCCTTCCTGTGGCTGGAATGCAGATGTGCTGGCCAGCCATGCTGGTCCATGTAGATGTGAACAAAGCACCCTAGTAACAGGAGAGAAGAAGGACAGAAAGAGCTCAGAGCTCGTCTGGACTTCACAGAGCCACCTTCCTAGCCAGCTGAGCTGCTATACACAGGCAGTTACCCAGAGAGAAATACTTTCCGACCACGTTTAAGCCACTGTGTTATTTTGGGCCTGCTTAGAACAGCACATTCATATTCTAAATAATACAAGGTGATTAATTCAAGTTTACTGAATTAAATTCATGGATGTTGGATTCTAGGTTTGTACAGGAAATAAGAAAATTGAGGGGAATCTTGCTTCATGTGTTTAGATTGAAGTTTTAGGCAACCGGGCCTCACAGGCCCATCCCACGATACCTCTGTCAAACAGAACACTGATGAGAAACTGAGCTAACCCTGTACTTACTTCATTGATTAAAAGAACTTATCCCCGGGAATTCCCTGGTGGCGCAGCGGTTAAGAATCCGCCTGCCAATGCAGGAGACACGGGTTCGATCCCCGGTCTGGGAAGATCCCACATGCCGCGGAGCAACTAAGCCCGTGCGCCACAACTCCTGAGCCTGTGCTCTAGAGCCTGTGAGCCATAACTACTGAGCCCACGGGCCACAACTACTGAAGCCTGTGTGCCCTAGAGCCCAAGTGCCGCAACTACTGAGCCCACGGGCCACAACTACTGAAGCCCGCACTCCACAATGAGAAGCCGCCTCAATGAGAAGCCTGAGCACCACAATGAAGAGCAGCCACCACTCGCTGCAACTAGAGAAAGCCTGTGCGCAGCAACAAAGACCCAACACAGCCAAAAATTTTAAAAAATTAAAAATAAAAGAGAGAAAAAAACTTATCCCAATGGGGGGTAAGGGGGGGATAAATTGGAAGATTGGGGCTGACACATACACACTAGTATTTATATAAAATAGATAACTAATAAGGGCCGACTGTATAGCACAGGGAACTCTACTCAGTACTCGGTAATGGCCCATATGGGAGAAGAATCTTAAGAAGAGTGGATATATGTATAACAGATTCACTTTGCTGTACACCTGAAACTAACACAACATTGTAAATTTATGCCCCAATAAAAATGATAAAAAAAAAAGAACTTATCCCAAGATCAAACACACCCAAGATGGGCCAGAAATCACCTTCACTGGAGGCCAGGCTGAGTGTGGTGATTCTCTTTGCCTAGAGGCCCTGCCACATGGAGGAAAGTCGAATAAGGAATATAAAGAATAGACCTTCACCAGGACAGTGTGGTCCAGTGTGGCTGCTTTCAGGCCCCCATAACCAGTCTCGCAAAAACTCCTAAAACACAGAATGTCCTTTGACTTTCTTCTGTTTTTAATCAAATTTTCTAAGGAGACAGAATCCCAAGAAATAGGAGTTCCTCACTGATAAAGAGACTTTTCCTCATTGATGAATTCCACTGCTGTTAACCCACCCCCATCCTGGAGCTGATCCTCCAAGATGCTCACAAACCAACAGGCAAGCTCCCAGCCAAAGCTGCTCCTGGGCATGGGACAGGACATGCCCTGTCACTTAGCAGAAGTCACCTAGGCCTCCTTGAACTGCCACCTCCCTAACTGCTAGGCTTGCATCATGAGCTACTTACAGGAATCCTGTACCACATGTCGAGTGAAATAGGAGATACAGGAAATGAGCCAGATTCCTGGGCTTGAGGGAGGGCTCATTGTTAACCAGAAGGGACAGCACAAGAGCAGCCACACATGGCATTCCAAGCCCTTGGCAAACTATACAAAGGAAGGCTGTATCCACCCCTTCTAAAGACAGTGTAGGGCTTGCATTCTAGAGAGATAACTTCTTTTCTTTTTCCCTAGGCAAGAAACGTTGAAAATTCAAAATTGTCTCTGCATATGTATATGTGTATGTGTGTGTGTGCATTTAAACATCACTATGGATCAAACAGTCTGAGGGTTCTGTAGACACTTAGGAGACAAAGCGGGCTGACAGCAGACAAAGCCAATTCCGGAAAGAAGTCCAAACGCAAGGCTTGGGAAGAGCCCCTGACGCAGTGACTCAAACCACGTCTCCAGCCCTGCCCTTCTGGAGCCCCATTGGCGGCATTTAAAATTGGGGTGACAGGGGGCTTCCCTGGTGGCACAGTGGTTGAGAGTCCGCCTGCTGATGCAGGGGACACGGGTTCGTGCCCCGGTCCGGGAGGATCCCACATGCCGCGGAGCGGCTGGGCCCGTGAGCCATGGCCGCTGAGCCTGCACGTCTGGAGCCTGTGCTCCGCAACGGGAGAGGCCACAACAGTGAGAGGCCCGCGTACCGCAAAAAAAAAAAAAAAAAAAAAAATTGGGGTGACAGGATCCCCAAGGAGCCTGAGCCTTGAGTTTGGGGGTTACACATAACCTCATCCTCTCCATCCTCCTCCTCAAAGCTGAATCACTCCCCCCTTGAGTCCAGCTGACTGAAAATTGCTCATTTTCTTCAGTGGTTTCTTTATGGCTCTCATCGCTCTTTCATCTTCCTTTTCACCCAAAACCATGTGCATGCAGAGACTCAGCTTCTCTAACTGGATTTTAGCCTCCTGGAGGCAGTGCCTTTACCATCTCTTTCGTCTCTTCCTCCATTGAGTGCTGTACGTTGCAACCCAGGCTACTTAAATATTTGATCACTTGGTTTTCTGTGAAAGGGTTCCCTTTTTCTGCACTTCACAAGACAAGGTAATAATAGCGTCCAGTCACCTGCACTACCAGATCCTCAGAAGGCACCTGCTAAGTATTAAGCCCCTTGTCCTCAGTTGTGAGAAGACGAAGCAGAGAAGAGCACACTGCCTTCCCTTCCTCCTCTCTGAATCTCCTGTTCTGGGAGGAAGCCAGTGAACAACTCAGTGAGTGTTACTGACTTGTAACAATTAGAAGGGAAGTTAAATGATATAAATTACTTCTGCACCATTGCTGGTGGAGGCTCAAGCACTGGAACACCATCATTACCAAGTGCAATAGACAGAGGTGGATTCCTCGGAGTAGATTGAGCCAGGCCCTCTATCTCTCCCAGGAGACCCATCTTCCCTGGATAGGCTAGAGGGGGACCTTGTGGGGACAGGGACTTCTTCCTGCATAGGGAAAAGCTGGCTCTGCCCAGATGGCTTCCACTCGGCGCCTAGGACCAGGCAGCTTCGCCTGGTGAGCCCAGGGCAACACTGACTTTGCTTTTCCCTGGCAGGCAGAGACTCCATCAACTGCCCCAGATAGTTCCTGAGGCCCGAGCTGAGCCATAGATCTAGCAATAGGAGGTGAGCAACCTGTTTCCTGCGGTGTTCCTGCCAGCACAGGTGTCATCTGTAGAGGGGGCACCAGGGCTTGCACTGTGCAGACTGGGGACGCAGATTTTCATCATCTCCCTCCCCGCTCTGGCTCGCTCATGACACTCCAGTCACGACAGGCTCCCACGGGTCCTCAAACAATGCCAGGCATGTCCCAGCCTCAGGGCCTTTGAACTTGTCCCCCTGTGCCGGGAATACTCTTTTCTGGGTGTCCTCACAGAGGTTTGTGTCCTCACAAACTTCTCCTTCAGGTTTGCTTAAATATAACCTCGGAGAGCTCCTTCCTGCAAATGTCTCCCCACGTACCCCCAGCTGTCCTTACTCCACTTTCTAGTTCTATTTCTCCCTGTGTCACTTTTCACTGCCCAACACAGTATCACTTTACTTGCACTTTTGCTTGCTGCCTCCTTTCCCCTGTTAGAACCTAAGTTCCCTGAGCGCTGTTTTGTTCTCTGCTGTGTCCTCAGCAACTAGAACAGTGTCAGGTAAATAGCAGATGTTCAAATGTACTAAAAATAGATATTAAATCAATGAAACAATTATCTTAACTGTTATTATTACCAGATAGGTTATAGGTCACCTTTGGCATCAGTAGGCACTTAGCTCCTTGCAGGAGCCGCCCCTCCCAGAGAGGAGTGTTTGTGCAAGACCCCGCAAGGCTGAGCAGTGGGATACACTCGATCACTTTGCTAGTGTGCTGGGGCTCTCATAACATAGCGCCACCAACTGGGTGGCTTCAACAACAGAAATTTCTTGTCTTACAGTGTGGAGGCTAGAAGTCTGAGATCAAGGTGTGGGTAGGGTTGTTTCTTTATGAGGATTGTGAGGGAGACGTTGTTCCAGGCCTCCTTGCTAGCTTCTGGAGGCTTCCTGGCAATCTTTAGTGTTCCTTGACCTGTAGAAGCATCACCTCAATCTCTGTCTTCATCTTCACATGGCCTTCTCCCTGTCTGCATGTCTGGATGTCTGTATCCAAAATTCCCCTTCTTATAAGGACTCCTGTCATACTGAATCAGGGCCCACCCTAATGACCTCATCTTAACTAATAATGCCTGCAACAACCCTATTTCCAAATAAAGCCACATGCTGGGGTACTGGGAGTTAGGACTTCATATGTGAATTCTGAGGGAGGGGGACATAATTCAGCCCATAACTGCCCTCATCCTGTATGGAGACAGAAAGGTTGCCTAATGGGAAACACCCTCTCATCCTGCTCCTCTCACTGCTTCTCAAGGGAAGGAACATGGATGTCAGATGGGGTTGGCCCAAGACCAAGCCTAAGAGCCGGCATCCACCTTCCTAAGGCTTTCCCTTAAGATGACCACTGTCCAAACAGCATAGACCTCCCTGCAGCCCAGAGAGAAGCTGCCTGCCCCCAGCATCCTGCAGGCCCACTGATGATTCAGTCCCTCAGCTGGACCTGAACAGGGTCACCAGGAAAGACAACTGAAGGTGGACTCAAAAAGCACGCACCCCGACCTGCACGTGGGGATGGGCCAGGAAGAATGTCCTGAGAGCCTGGGGGAGGAAGAGCTGCCAGCACCTAACAAGGGCCCCATGCACAGAGTTGCTGATACAAATTTGAGAGACAGAAATGGCAAGATGTACACCAAGTGGCCACAAAAGAGGACACAGATCTTTGAAAACCTCGGTGGGGTTGATGACAGAGCTGCCCATTAGCATCAGCACAGGAATGCTGTTGTCCCTGTCTCCATCATGAGCCCAGATCTTGGTGTTTTATAACCCACAATAAACTAGTGCGGTGGGCCCTCCGAGACCTTTACCCAGGTTTTAATCCACATGCATTTGCCCCCAGAAAGAGCATTATAGAACACAGGGATGCTTTAGTTTTTCCAATCCATGACATTCTGATTTACCAGAACTAAAAGTGGAATAATGAAACGCATTGGGGTGAACTTAGGTGTGAGATCTCGGTAAAACCTGAGCTCCAACTTCCTGGAACTGCCTCCCAAATAATACTTCCTTCACTGCCATGGTGAGGATTAGATAACTTTGCGCCCTGCACATAGTAGGTACTCACTAAATGAAAAGAGACTCAGCTGAAGAAGGAAAATCTTGCAGCAGCAAGAAGCCCTGTGCACTGCAGCCTGTTTTTGCCTCCCTGTTGCCAAGGATGTCTGCTGCAACCAGAAGCAAAGACCAGGAAGAGTTGGGGAGCTCCAGCATTCCCAGGCAGCAGGCACCCTTCCTCCTGCCCAGATTTAAATTGAAGTACAAAATTTGCATTGTCCCCTCAGGGCCTGGCTCAGTGACCTCAGCCTCAGGTTTGAAATACTTTTGCTCCGGGTAACTGCAGGTTCAAATCCCAGGAGGGTTTCTGCTAGGCCTGGCATCTTTCTGAGATAGATTTTTGAATAAATGCAATTTAGTGAAAGCAGACCGCTCAGAGGAGGCCTCTGGAAAGGAGAGATGGAGCTGCTGCGGGAGGGGAGGAAGGGTCAGAATTTTATCCAGGTTTTCCCGGTGTCCTTGCCAGATGTCAAGCATGCTTAAAACTTTGGGGAAACCAGAGGAAGCTCACAGAGGATCCCTGTGCCAGGACCTAGCCCTCTAGTTGCCTCTATTGTGGAGCCTCTGTCACGTGCTTCCTCCCCACCTCTCTCTGCCCTGTGAGTGGGTGTATTTTAAGAATGGGAGTGCTTCTGCCTGAGACTCTTCCTGTTCTGGAGATGGGTCTATTCCCCTCCGAGCCACAGCCGATAGGAGGATAGTTTAATTCAGTGGTTACAGATGTAGACCCCAGATCAGATGACCTGTGTGTAAATCCCAGCTTTTCCAAGTCCTACCTGTATGGCATCTTCTATGGCCCACACCAAAAAGTATATCGGTCTTTGCATTTTGAAAACTATGCCACAGTACCCCGCTGCCCTGAGCCTGGGGACTCACAGGACAAAGGAATCTTCAAGAAAGCTCTCCAATAACACCAAGAAGGGGCGGCAAGGAGACATCAGAGTGACCAAAGGCTTCATCACTTTTGAGACATACACGCAAAAGCCACTTCAATTATATCCCCTAAATTTCATAGTTCCCCACAGTCCAGTGAGAATTTATATGGCTTTTTAGGAGTCACTGCTCTCAGGGCTCTGATCTCCATGGGCACAGTATAAGGGGTTATGGAGAGACACTAACATGAGGAGCAAGAGAGGGGGTCCTGTCTCAAGGTGGGGTCCTCAAGAAGGACAGATATAGATTCGTGTGCAGGATGTTTATTAGGGAGTGCTCTTGGATCAACACCTGTAGGAGACGGAGGGAGAAGGTGAGTTGTGATACAATCTCAAGGAGGCCTCGGCTGGCCACACAGGGAGCTGGAGTAGCCCACAGAGTTGTTCCAAGTCAGGGAGGGGAGCCAGGCCTCTGCACCTCCCACGTGGATCAGTCATTAGATGTGGCTGCTCTGGGAAGGGGCCTGGCTCTGGGAAAGGTGGCTCTCCCAGCAGAGGCAATCGCCATGGAGTGCCAACAGCTGCAGGCTCTCTTCCCACAGCAGCCCCGAAGGGTCCCAAAGTGGGTTACGGCAGCATGTCACAGTGTCCACCACAAACCCCCACCAGGACAATCTCTTTCTTCATGAGTAGAAATATCACTCACACATCTGGGGGGGCAGAGATCTTGCACAATTAGTACAATGAAAAGAGGGGATTTCATTTTGGCCAGGGGTACTCCCAGGCCTAACTCTGCCACTAAATCTAAGACTCAATTTATCAGTAAACAGTGGGACTGTTTCAAACTGCAGAGTCCTTGAGTTAGAAAGGAACAAAAGCCACCCAACTGAACTCCCACCCAAGGCAAAGACCCCAACTGCATCCCAGCAGATGGTCTTCAAGCCTCTGCCTAACCGTTCTAATGCCTGGGCTGGGGTGGGTGCTCCCTTTACCACAGGCCTGACACCCCTATTTATTAACAGTTTTTTCTAATGTACAGTTACTATCAACCTCCCAGGAAAGCTCACTCATAACTCACCAAGTAATTACTCATTCACAGATCATCCTTCAGCTATTTGAGGACAAATAAATAATCTGGTTCTTTCCATGGGTACCAACCATATGCATACCAAACATTTGTTCACTCGTTTGACACATGCATTTGTGCCTTCTGCCAAGCCCTTACATGGACATTGAGTTACTCCATCTTCATAAGAGTCTCATAAACATAACAACTGCCAGCATTATTATCCTTGCTTCTTGCCCTGAGAAATTAGGTAAGGTTTCACAGAAAAGGGAAGCATTGGATTGGATCTGGAAGAATGAATAGGAAGTCCCTTATCCCAGAGGGGGTGGCATTTCCGGCTGGGGGAGTAGGACTTACAAAGACCTAGGGCATCGAAGAGCTTAACATATTTGGGGAAAACTTATAATATGGCTAGAGTGGTGGTTCTCAGGTGAGGACAGTTGCTCCCCAGGGGACATATGGCAACATCTAGAGACATTATTGTCACAACTAGGAGCAGGTACTACTGGCATCTAGTGGGTTGAGGTCACGGATGCTGCTAAACACCCTACAATGCACAGGATGGCCCCCACAATAAAAATCATCTAGCCAAAAATTTCAATAGTGCTGAGGTTGAGAAAATGTGGGCTAGAGCTTGGGGAGAGGGCAGGGATGGTAAATGGCTAAATTGGAACTAGATTCCGAAGGGTCGAGTTAAGAGGTTTAATTACTTCCTGTTGCCTGCAAGACTTCAGAGCCTAGATTTGGTAAGAAAACTGAAGAAAGATCTAGAGTGAGCCAAGTCTGAGATCAGGGAGACTGACTAGAGACTGTTGAGACTGCCCATTCATTCCTTCTCTCACTCATCATTTATTAAAGACTTAATGAGCATCTGTTATATACTACACTCTGTGCTAGTCCCTGGGATGTAATGATGAGTAAAACAGACTCAGTCCCTGCCCTTGGGAGTTTTACAGTCTAAGTAAAGGAGAGAGACATTGTTTGAATAATCGCACCAATGTGGAAGCACACACTAGCAGGTACAATGAAGCAACAGTAAGGGAGCTCCCAGCGTAAATGACAATGAGAACTGATCAAGGAAGGTTTCAAGGAGAAGATGTCCCCTGCCAAGCCCACTGGGGTCCTCAGGAAAAATAAGATGTAGTCTAGGTGATAAGGTCTAGCCTCTTGTTTTGCGCTTAGTCTAGTTTCACTTGCATATAAGATGTCGTACACAGAGGCCTTGCACCTAACACGTCAGATTAGCGTTCCCAGCATAGAACTACTGCACCCAACGCCCCAACTTGGCGTGCCATGTGCAGAAATGCTGCACCCAGCACTTCGCTCTGGAGCTCTGCAAGCAACATGACTGACTGCACCTGACCCTTGAGGACTCTGCCCCTCAGGCTGTCCACAGAGAAGAACCCTATAAAGCAGCCCCACCAATGGCTTGTTCCAGAGAGTGTGTACTTTAGAGCTCAAGCTCACACCTCTCCATTCTTTCATCAAAGAATAAAACTTTCCTCTGCTTCTGAACCAAACTTGGTCTCATTCTAGTGGCTCGAATGACAACAAGCAGGAGGACCTTTGTTGGTGCCCGACTCTAAAGGGTTGGTAACAAATTTTGGTGACCATGAAGGAACAAACCATGGCCGTTTTGCCTGCACCTACCCACTAGGCTCCAGGCTCGCCCCGGCTCCAGCGGGAGGATGGCGGAAGCTCTGGGAGGTTCCCATGAGGATGACTGACTCTGATCTCTGAGTACACTCTGATGGGGTAGAACGGCGGCAGCCTCCAGCTGAATTCAGAGCAACTCTGCCCAGCAACCCAATACCTGGGTGTGCTGCACACACAGGGTAGCCTGCAGCATCATCTGGACCACATCCTCTTAAGGGAAGCATACTGTGGCATCACTGGGGATCAGAGACTGAAACTCACACATGTCTGTCCTCTGCCTCTGGCTGGACTTCCTGCAGTGTCCGACATCTGGGGACTGTGAGGACGTGTGGACGAGAGGGAGCCACAGCAGCCTTGCCCACCTCCGGGGCTCAGCAGTAGCATTCTCCACAGTCACTTTTGGTTTGGTGAAGGACACTGCCCAGCCCCGTGAGCCAAGAGGCAAGACCGGGAAAAGGTCCAGGTAACGAGGGCCACCTGACAAATTAGAACAAGGATGCTCCATCCAAGTTCAGGAAAAGGCACCAAGGTATGAAATGGTCGCAAGGTAAATAAGTGACCAGTGACTTGACCTCTTCCTGTCAGAGCTAGTTTCTCTGAAGTGGGCTGGGGAGCCCTGTGAACCACTCTCAAGACCAGGACGCCCATCATCAGGAATCCCTGTGAGCCGCTGGCAAGAACAGGAAACACAACACCCACCATCTGACCTCTCCTCCCCACTCCGCTTGTGAGGCAAAGCTTGGGTGATTCTTGATTGACTGGGGTTCCACGGGCTCTGCTCCAGGTAACAGCACAGCATTCCAGCTGCCCTGGTGACCTGGGGAGCGCCGTGGGAGTCTTGTTTTTAGCCCTTTACCGGGAAGTCTGAAAACTTCTCCTTTTTGGCTGAATGGAGGAAAGAGAAGACTTCCACCTCAGCCAAGCTGCTCTGGCCTGGAGGCAGTCCCGCCTAACCTCCTGGGGGACATTCTGACTGAGGGAGGACTGCCTAGTTCAAGCACAGGCCGTAATAAATTCAAGGGAAATCCCCAACTGTATCAGAGCCCATGCCCATTTGGGTCTCATGAGGTATCCATTAAGAGTTTGGTGCTGGCTCCAAATTTCCCAAACTGGAAATCTTATTTGGGTCAAATCTTATGGCATTTTCATACCAAAACAATCACTCCAACCGCCCCCTCGGTAGTTGGGAAAATGTCATTGTAAGGGATTGAGGGACGATCCAGAGGGGTCCTGAATCTGATTAGGGGAGTCATTCAGACCCATGGCCCCACCTGGGCTGACATCCAGAGCCTCCTCAATGTACTCCTAGTAGGGGAAGAAAAGGCCACAGTCTTTTTAAAAGCCCAAGAGGAAGCAGACAAAGAGAACAGAAACAATGCAGGTCACGCTATTTTCAGACTGGGGACTCAAGCGGTCCCAGATAACAAATCCAACTGGGACCGCCAAGACAATGGAGCAGGGAGTGGAAGACAGAGGCTGACCCATTATAAAAATACGATCCTAAAGGGAATCCAGGCAGCAGGAAAGACATCTGTCAATGGGAATAAGATAAAGGAAATTAATCAGGAGCCAAAGGAAAACGCTTCGGCATTCCTAGAGTGTCTCAGGGAATGCCTCTGAATCTATACTACCCATGACCCTGAGACATTGGAAGGGGATGCAATCCTAAGGTTGTATTTCATTTCCCAAAGTGCCCCCGACATTAGGCTTAAACTTCAGAAATTAAAAATATTGGGTTGGCCAAAAAGTTCGTTCGGGTTTTTCCGTAACATCCTGAGTGAACTTTTTGACCAACCCAATAGAACCAGATACCCATCTCTCTCACCTGGTCAAGGTTCCCTACCACAACCTTTAATAACTGAGGAAAAGGAGAAGGAAGAGGAGGAGAAGTCAGAGGATAAAAAGACCTGGAAGCAAGCCCACCTACTGGCTATTGCCCTCCAGTAGCAACTGGTTGGCATGGGAATCTGGACTAACTGCCCACAGAGACTCTCAACTTTGATGAGGACCCTTAGCCCTCATCCAGGGGTAGCCAGCCAAGGAAACTAGGACCCAATCAGCGTGCCATAAGTAACCAAGAGGGATACTGGAAGAGTCCCAAAGGGGGATGGGAATGGCAGATCCCAGCCACTACTCTCAAAGGCAGATGGTCCAAATCAATGGAAAATGATGGGATCAGGAGGGTCCCAAGCTGGTACTCCAATTTACTCCTCAGGAACCCTGGCTGACACTGGACACAGGGGGAAGCCTGTTGAATTCTTAGTCGACACCAGTGCCACTTACTTGGTTCTGGCAAACTCGGTCACAAGAGTTGCAAAATTTAGGGTGTATCAGGGAAGGCCTAAGAACGGGCATTCATAGAGCCATTAGACAACGCAGTGGTTACTATAAAAATCTGTCACACACTAAATTCTACCACCTTACTACCTACAGAAACAGGGCCCTTGGAACACAATTAAATAGAAGGAAAAGACACAGCCTATTCCAGTTGCCCTGACCTAGGAAATGAAACTCTCCCAAACACTGGAAAAGGAATGGTTCAGAGATGGAAGTAGTTTTTTGAGGGAGGGGAAAAGGCTGGCAGGATATTCAGTAACCTCTCAGACCCAAGTCATAGACGCAAGAAGCCTAGCTTTAGGGACTTCTGTGCAGAAGGCAGAGCTGATAGCCCTCACCCAAGTCTTAGAGCTTAGAAAAGGGAAGATCTTAAATGTTTCAGACTAGAGGGACATATCCTGGAGAAAACTGGCAGATTGATTTCACTGTCATACTGAGAGTACTGGGCAATTTCAGCTATCTCTTGGTGCTAGTAGACACATTTTCTGGGTGGATAGAAGCATTCCCTGATAGAACTGAAATGGCAGCTGTAGTGGCTAAGGCATTACTAAAAGAAATAATCTTCCGGTTTGGACTCCCAGAATCCCAACAAAGTGATAATGGTCCAGCATTTGTGTCTCAAGTGAACGAGTGCCCTGGGCATAAAACAGACCTTGTACTTAGCCTGGAGACCCCAATCATCAGGAAAAGTAGAGATTCAATCAAACCTTGAAACGGGCCTTAGCCAAGCTATGTAAGGAAACTCAAGAAAATTGGATTAAGTTGCTTCCGATTGCCCCAAGGGATAAATTAAAGTTAAGTTTGAACTCATGTATGGTAGGCCCATTCCCTAAGCCCAAGAAAAGGGATACCTTTAACCCCCTTAAAATGGAACAACTCAAGTATGCCCTCCAGGAAGGAGAAACCATGAAAGCTCTCACAGAATAGGTAATCAGGTGCTGCCCGCACCCACTGACCTGGCCCTACACCCCTTCTGGCCTGGAAATTATGTGTACCTTTAAAAACCCAGAAAACCAGCAGTCCGCAAGATACCATGGTAACTGCTGCCATTGTGCTGAGTCTTTTTTGTACCCCCAGGACAAAATAAGGGCCCTATACTTCCTTTATATTTTTCCCATCTTGGGCATTAAAATGTTCACCCCCACTGTCGCCCCATGGCAAACAACTTTCTTCTACAATGTGACCAGAGATATTCAGGACAATGGAAATTCACTGACTGTTGGATCTGTCATGCCCAACCTGAAACAGGAAAGGAGCATCAGATATTTTTAAGAGGAAACTCAATAACCAAGGGGGAACTACTAAATACCACCTTCCTCCCAGCTGGTGATAAACTGTAAACAAGTTGAAGCAGCTGGTCCCACTTGAGACACTTATGGACCAACAGCGCGAACAATATGTGAATCAGGTGATCCAACAAGGGAAAACGGTTGAGTTTGGTACCTGGGTGCCCCAGTGGAGTCCTAGAGAGACTTAAGTAGATAAAAAACCAGAGCACTGACCCTTCGAGGACTCAAGCCAATGGCACAGGGTCGCTGTGCTTACAAAGAGGATACATGTTCTTGGGTATGCCCCCAAACTCAAAGAGGGGCTGGGCATCCAATGCTTAGACAGTACTAAGGTGAGGGGCTGTGTCACCATGAGAACTGTGGGACCACATCCAATCTTAGTTGGAGTTTACAATCGACCCACTACCCACACGAAGAAGCCATAACACTCCAAAAGGGACACAAGACTACTAATCGCAGGAGTCATTGCACTCATTGGGGTACTAGTGACCCTGGCTGGGGGAACTGCATATAACACTGTCACCCTAAAAAGGGTAGTAGCCACGGTGGTGACAGTATCCACTGAGACTGGCCTCGACTTCAAACTGTCAGAAAACAACTTGACATGTGAAGCAGACCAAACCTTTAAACCCCATACAAAAATCTGTTGACTCACTGGCTAGTATGGTCCTAGACAACCGAATTGCCCTAGATTATGTTAGCTGATCAGGGAGGGGTCTGTGCACTGGCCAACGTGTCAATTTGCTTTTATGCCAATGCAAGTGGCCTGACTGGAGAAAGTGCAGAGAGGCTACTAGAAAAAGCACCTTGGCTACCAGAAGCCAGCCAGTCTAACCTTGCCGAGCAAATGTGGAGCACGGTAACACAGGCCCTCCCCAGCGTCATTTGGTTTCTACTCTCCGGCGCCCCTTAATAACCATCATTCTCTCGCTGACATCTGAGCCATGTATCTTAAATTGTCTTATGTCCTTTGTCTCCAAAAGGTTAGACAAATGGCGGTCACTCAGGAATATGAACAGTGAGGGCCAAGGCCAAGGTGACAATCAAACATATCTAAAAGTGGCTAGGGAAAAGTTCTGGTCCTCTACCCGAGGTTATGACGACGCCCAAACTCAGCAAGAAGCAGTTACATAAGACAGACCACCGCTGCGGCCCCTCAGCACCCCTCAAGAATGAGAAGCAGGACCAAGAGAGACGAGGGATTTGTCACCGGCAAAGCCCATTAATAATTCCCAGGAAATAAACATAGAAACTGGGTAATGAAACAAAGTCTTACCTTTTTTTAATCCTTTGTGCTTAGTCTCGGTTCACGTCCCCATAAGGGGCTGCAAGTAGATGCCTTGCCCCAGGCACTCGGGACCGGGGCTCCCAGGGCCGGCATCTCAGCTCCCAGCAGCGCGGCGAAAGGCAGCTCAGCACACTCGATCCAAGATGGCAGCAGCGGGCCGTGCGCAGAGACGCTGCACGGGGCACGGAGATCTGGGGCGTGAGCAGCACAGCTGCGCCCGCTTCAGGAGAACCCCGCCCCCTCCCAGTTGAGGAGACTCGAATAAAGTAGCCCCACCCACGGCCTCTCGGAGAGAGCGTGGGGAACATGGGCAGAGTATACTTCACAGCGGGAGTAGACACCTCTCCATTCTCTGATCAAAGAAGAAAGCTTTCCTTTGCTTCTGAACCAAATCTGGTCTCGTTATTTGCTCGAAGGATACCAGGAAGGAGGACCCTTGTTGGGGATTGACTCAGGAAGGTCGGTGATAAAGAAAGGTTTAAGCCAACAGTCAGAAAGATGAAGACTCCGGCCAAGAGATAAGGTAAGTCTTTTCTGGGCAAAGCAAAAGAGAGGATGAGCCAATTCAATGTAAATTTGGGAGGTAGAATCCGCGGATTTTGTAAGACTTGTTGTCATGGGTGAGTGGGGAGAGGTCGGGGCCCTGCTGGGTTCTGTTTCCAGGATTGGGAATGCCAGAGGAAGAGCAAACTGGGGCTCAGAGTGGCACCATCAGGCCTCCTCTGAGACAGCTTTCTAGCGCGTGGAGGTGCCAACACACTTTGGGCCCATGACACGCTGAAGAAACCCGGCAACAAGCCACCTTTTCCTACTCCTATCTACTTCACTTTAACTTTGTTGCTGGTAGAGCCCTCAGACTTGTTTGTTCCCAGCTCCATTTTACAGGTGAAGCCCTTAAGGCATTTGCCAAGGTCTGCCAGCTGTTAGTCATTCAGCCAAAACGAATCCGAAAACTCCAGCCCTGAACAAAAGACAACAAAGACAGACCCCTACCTTGCATCCTCCCTCCAGATTTCACACCCCTCAAATTGAGGCAGTGACCTTCGTTGCAGGAGAGGGAGATGTCATGTCCTGTTACCCACAGGTGTCCTTAGGACGGACCACCAAGTGAGGGTCCTTGGCTTTGCCCAGGAAATATTTCAAGAGCAAGCCAAAGAAAAGTGAAAGCAAGTTTACTCAGAGGGCTACACACTCCATAGGCAGAATGGGGACCATCTCAGAAAGTGAGAGTGGCCCCAGGGAATGGGGTTGTTGGTTTTTGTGGGCTAACTTCACACTGCTAACAAGTGGGAGAAATATTCTTGCTGTTTCAGGCAAGAGAGGAAATTTCCCAGGAAGTGGGCCACTGCCCATTTTTTGGCCTTTTATTGTCCGCCTCGGAACTGTCGTGGCATAGGGGGAGTGATTTTTAGTATTACAATGAAAGTATAATGAGCAGACTATTCTCAAAGCCACCTTGGTTTCAGCTGGTTCCAGCCGGTCTTCATCGCGTCCCAACAACTGAGCCCCCTCTTCATTTATCTAGCAGCTGTCCTGCCGCTCTCCCTCCTGTTTCATTCCCTCCTCAGAGGTTTTACTCCCATATTCTTATGAGAAGCAGAGGGGCGACACTCCATCTTCTGTAGCTGCTTCAGGGATGAGTAGGGGGTGTCGACCCTGCATGTCAGGGAGTAAATATCTCTGGATGCCTGGTCTAGGAATCCCAGGGGCAGGACAGCTTCTTGTTTTAAGTCGGAGGGCAGTATGGGCTGGAGTACTCGCATAGCCAACATTTTGATGTGGAACTGTTGTAACCTGGAAGACACAAACTTTACCAAGAGGTTAAAGACACAGGGTCTAAAGAGGAGGAATAGGAGTATGATCATTACTGGCCCAGGAGGGGCAGGAACCAAGTAAGGCTAGGGAGGGCGCTCTTAATGGTGGACCAGATGGTATTAGGGTCTGACCTTGTTGTAGCAGTGTAACCATGATGCTTGTTCATAAATCTTTTTGTGGTCCATCTTGGTCTGGCCTGACTTATTGACATAGGTACAGTAGGTTTCATTTATGACTGCACAAATGCCACCCTGCTCAGCCGGCAAATAATCCAAGGCCAATCTATTGTCCATGACCACACTGGCCAATGAGTTTAAAGAAGTTGAAAGTCTTTTTAGGGCATCTCCCATGGTCAATGCTAAGCTCTCTAAAGTGTTGGTGAGATTTTCTAGGGTTACCTCATTGTAGGCAAAGCCACCCCATGGAGCTGACAATCCCCTGCCAGTCCTATTCCTGCCAATATTAATCCAGTGGCCCTCCTGGGATGATATTGAGTATTATTATGTATTGTGACTGTGAGTGGGACCCAATGTTCTAATGTACAGGCTCCCCAGTGCCACACATTATTGATGTGAGGATAAGCATTTACATAGGGGCCAAATTTCCCCTGGGGTGCACTTGTCTTTGGGCCCTCATTCTGGGGAGTGCCACATATCCAGCCATATCCTGAAGGTGCAGCAAGAGATCTGGGAACAGAAGAATTTAACAAGGAAGCAGCTGTCTGGATCCATGGAAGGGACAAGTTGTGAACACAATGTGGGGACAGGAGCCCATTAGTATATACAAAATAGTTAAGTTCAGGAGTATTCCATGCCCTTGGCTTAGATGAGATACTGATGTAAGAGATTTTACCCACCATTTCCATAGAGCCCGACAGTTTTTAGCCCAATTTTTAGTCCATTTCATCCCTATCCCATAGGCACCTTCAGTCTGGGCTTTATTATAAGCACACAGAGTGGAGGCATTCATGGGAATGCAGTGTGGGTCTGGGTTCCAAAACACTGCAGTGATATTACCATCTGGTAGCCAGGGATTGTTCCAAAGAGGCTCACCATAGCCAAAAGAACCATAAGAGGTGTAGTGGCCTTGGAAGCTTGACTGGTTTTCTGGATAACAAAAGTAGCCATGATTAACAGGAAAGTTATGTCACCTTTTTAAAAAGAGTTAAGCACAGGCAAGGTATCGGGCCTGACGAGGGTATTTCCCATGGCGCTCCTATCAGTGGCAGGGGAGGTGGGGTATCCATATACCTATTTGTGCCTATAAATGATTGTTGTGAGCCAGAGTTTTTATGGCAGACCCAACAACAATTAACTAGTTTTTCTCCTTAGGCAACTATTTTAGATATGTTTACTAAAGCATTATTTTCCCATTCCCCCTGAGCTGTGACCATCGTGAGAAGTACTACTAGGAGTATCATGGCTTTTGACATCATATTACTACATTTTTTTCTCAGACCCAGCAGGGGCAAAGAAGATATTTACGAAGGGGAGGGGGTTCTGAAAAGCAGCAGAATAAGAGCATGATAGTTAAAAACACAAGGATTACTAGGCCAACCCACCACAGCCAAGTGAAGTCACCTATTCTCTGGGACAGGTATCTGAGGTCTTCCACTGGCTCATAGCTCTTCTTGTTCCTTTTGGGACTTATAAGTTACATGTTTTATTCTAGACAGATATACCCAACTAGAAATTCTTGGTAGCTTGACAGCAGTTGGGTACTTAGTAACACTTGATAATGGTCCCTTCCATTTTGGTTGTAGCTGGTCCTCAGGGGACCTTTCCTTCCAAGTTTTTTGTAGGACAGAGTCCCCTGACTGGTTGGAGACTTCAACCTTTTCTTTTGTGGGGGGTAGGCAGCACTTTGTTTCCTTATTCTTTGAGGGCCCTTTCAATTTGGCTTCAATGTGGGAGACCAGTTGGTGGGTTTCCTCATCAAACAAGAGAACTGAAGTCAAAAAGGGCCTTCCATAGGTCATTTCAATGGGGCTAAGTTTTAAAATTCCCTTTGGGGCCATCCTGGTCTGTAGAGGGCTACAGGCAGCAGGGAGATCCAGGTTTCTGAAGTCTCTTGGCATAGTTTAGCCAGCATTCTTTCTAGAACATGATTTGCTTTTCTACCTTGCCTGAGGGATGGGGCTTCCAGGAGCAGTAGAGGTGGTAGTGAGTACCTAGAGCTGAGGAAACCTGTTGGGTCACCTTGGCAGTGAAGGAAGGTTCATTATCACTCTGTAAGTTTTGGGTAATCTGAATCTTGGAATTATCTCTTTAAGCAGAAATTTGGATACTTCTATTGCCTTTTCAGTTCTAGCAGGGAAAGCTTCTATCCACCCTGTAAAAGTGTCTGTGAATACCAATAGGTATTTTCATCCCCTACATGGGGGCATCTGGGTAAAGCCCATTTGCCAATCTTTCCCTGGATAGGTTCACCAATGTTGTATGGGCCAAGTTAGGGGTGGAGGCTTCCTGGTCACTGTGGGCACAAAACTTAGAAACCCTGTTGACATTTTTAATAGGTTGGGACAGTCCTTCACTGAGGAACACTTGAGTAAACAGTTTGAGTAAGGAGTCCCACCCTCAGTGGGAAGATTTGTGGGAGTGCTTAATTATGTTCCATTGCTCAGCCCCAGCAATGAGAAGCTTGTCATCTTCTGTCTGCCATCCTGAGAGGTCTCTTTCCAGTCCCCTGTATTTAGCCCACTCAATTTCTTCAGGTATAAAAGATGGCACAGTCAGGAAGGGTGGAGTGTCAGGTATGAGAGCTGCAGCCTGTAGGGCTGGCTGTTCTTTGGCTGCAGTCTTAGCGGCCTTGTCGGCCAGGACATTTCCCCTTATAAGGAATGTGTTGACCCTTTGGTGACCTCTACAATGAATGACTGCAACCTCCTTTGGAAGCTGGACCACTTACAGGAGTTCTAGAATTTCTAACTGGTGTTTTATAGGGGACCCTTTAGCTATTAGTAGTCCCTTTCTTTCAGTGTGGCAGCATGGGCAAGTAGCACTAGAAATCCTTACTTGGAATCAGTAAATATATATTGATTCTTTTTTAAAAAATATTAGGAAACTTATTAACATAATTCACTATGCTAATAACACAAAGAAGAAAAAATATGATCATGTCAATAGATGTTGAAAAGGCATTTGATAAAATTTAACATCAATTCCTAACAAAAGTCTTTTTATTTAATTGAAGTATAGTTCATTTACAATGTTCCAGGTGTACAGAAATGTAATTCAGTTATACATATACATATATATATTCTTTTTTGGATTCTTTTATATTATAGGTTATTACAAGATACTGAATATAGTTCCCTGTGCTATACAGTAGGTCCTTATTATTTATTTATTTTATATATAGTAGTGTGTATCTGTTAATCCCAGATTCCTAATTTCTCCCACCCACCCCCCTTCCCCTTTGGTAACCATAGTTTATTTTCTATGTCTGTGAGTCAGCTTCTGATTTCTAAATAATTTCATTTGTATCATTTTTTTGGTTCCACATATGAGTGATATCATATGATATTTGTCTTTCTCTCTCTGACTTACTTCACTTAGTATAATAATCTCTAGGTCAATCCATTTTGCTGCAAATAACATTATTTCACCCTTTTTATGGCTGAGTAATATTCCACTGAATATATATATTATACATATCATATCTTTATCCATTCATCTGTTGATGGACATTTAGTTTGCTTCCATGTCTTGGCTATTTTAAATATTGCTGCTATGAACATTGTGGTGCATGTATCTTTTCAAATTAGAGTTTTTGTCTTTTCCAGATATATGTGCAGGAGTGGGATTGCTGAATCATATGGTAACTCTATTTTTATTTTTTAAACAACCTCCACACTGTTCTCCACAGTGGCTATGTCAGCTTACAATACCACCAACAGTGTAGGAGGGTTCACTTTTCTCCAAACCCTCTCCAGCAATGATTACTTGTAGACTTGTTGATGACGGCCATTCTGACTGATATGATGTGATACCCCATTGTAGTTTTGACTTGCATTTCTCCTATAATTAGATATGTTGAGCATCTTTTCATGTGCCTGTAGCCATCTGGATGTCATCTTTGGACAAATGTCTATTTAGGTCTTCTCCCCAGTTTTTGACTGGGTTGTTTGGTTTTGTATTTTTTTTATATTGAGGTGTATGAGCTGTTTGTATATGGAAATTAATCCCTTGTCAGTCGCATTGTTTGCAAATATTTTATTCCAGTCTGTAGGTTGTCATCTTGTTTTGTTTATGGTTTCCTATGCTTTGAAAAAGCTTTTAAGTTTAATCAGGTCCCATTTGTTTATTTTTGCTTTTATTTGCATTGCTCTAGGAGACGGATCCAAAAAAATATTACTGCAATTTATGTCAGGGTGCTCTGCCTGCGTTTTCCTCTATGAGTTTTATAGTATCTGATCATACACTTACATCTTTAATCCATTTTTAGGTTATTTTTATATATGGCATTAGAGAATGTTCTAATTTCATTCTTTTACATGTAGCTGTCCAGTTTTCCCAACACCACTTCTTGAAGAGACTGTCTTTTCTCCATTGTACATTCTTGCCTCCTTTGTCATAGATTAATTAATGATATATGTGTGTGTTTATTTCTGGGCTTTCTATCCTGTTCCATTGAGGGAATGTGTCTGTTTTTGTGCCAGTACCATACTGTTTTGATTACTGTAGCTTTGTAGTATGAAAGTCAGGGAGCCAGCTGACTCCGGCTCTGTTCTTCTTTCCCAAGACTGCTTTGGCTATTCGGAATCTTTTGTGTTTCCATACAAATTTTAAAATATTTTGTTCCAGTTCTGTGAAAAATGCCATTGGTAATTTGATAGTGATTGCATTGAATCTGTAGAATGCCTTGGGTAGGATGGTCATTTTAACAATATTAATTCTCCCAATCCAAGAACATGGTATATCTTTCCATCTGTTTGTGTCATTTTCAATTTCTTTCATCAGCATCTTACAGTTTTCAGAGTACAGATCTTTTGCCTCCTCAAATAGGTTTATTCTTAGGTATTAAATTCTTTTTGGTGCAGTGGTAAATGGGATTGTTTCCTTAATTTCTCTTTCGAGTATGCCATTGTTAGTGTCTAGAAATGCAACAGATTTCTGTATATTAATTTTGTATCCTGAAACTTTACCAAATTCATTGAGCTCTAGTGGTTTTCTTGTGGAGTCTTTAGGATTTCCTATGTATGGTGTCATATCATCTGCCAACAGTGACAATTTTACTTCTTCCTTTCCAATTGGATACATTTATTTGTTTATCTTCTCTGATTGCTGTGGCTAAGAATTCCAAAATTATGTTGAATAAAAGTGGCGAGAGTGGGAATCCTTGCTTTGTTCCTTATCTTAAAGGAAATGTTTCAGCTTTTTACTCTTGAGTATGATGTTAGCTGTGGGCTTGTTGTATATGGAACTCATTATATTGAGGTATGTTCCCTCTGTGCCCACTTTCTGGAGAGTTTTTATCATAAATGGATGTTGAATTTTATCAGAACCTTTTGTGCATCTATTGAGATGATCATATGGTTTTTATTCTTCAATTTGTAGATGTGGTGTATCACATTGAGTGACTTGTGGATATTGAAAAGTCCTTGCATCTCTGGGCTAAATCCCACTTGATCATGATATATGATCCTTTCAAGGTATTGTTGGATTCAGTTCACTAGTATTTTGTTGAGGGTTTTTGCATCAATGTTCATCAGTGATGTTAGCCTGTAATTTTCTTTTTGAGTGATATCTTTGAAGGTTTTAATATCAGGGTGATGGTGGCCTCATAGAATAAGTTTGGAAGTGTTCCTTCCTCTACAATTTTTTGGAATAGTTTGAGGAGGTTAAATGTTAAACTATTCTCTAAATGTTGGGTAGAATTCACCTGTGAAGCCGTCTGGCCCTGGACCTTGGTTAGTTGGGAGTTTTTAAATTACTGATTCAATTTCAGTACTGGTAATCAGTCTCTTTGTATTTTTATTTCTTCCTGGTTCAATCCTGGGAGATCGTGTCTTTCTAAGAATTTGTCCTTTTCTCCTAGGTTGTCCATTTTATTGGCGTAAAGTTGCTTATAATAGTCTCTTATGATCCTTTGTAGTTCTGTCGTGTCCATTGCAACTTCTCCATTTTCATTTCTGTTTTATTTGGGCCTTCTCCCTTTATTTCTTGATGAATCTGGCTGATGGTTTATCAACATTTTTATCTTTTCGAAGAATCAACTTTTATTTTAATTGATCTTTTTTTTTAGTCTCTGTTTGAATTATTTCTGCTCTGATATTTATGATTTCTTTCTTTCTGTTAACTTTGGATTTTGTTCTTCTTTCTCTAGTTGTTTTAGGTGTAAGGTTAGGTTGTCTATTTGAGATTTTTCTTGTTTTCTGAGGTAAGTGTGTATCTCTATAAACTTCCCTCTTAGAACTGCTTTTGCAGTGCCCCATAGGTTTTGGATTGTCACGTTTTCATTGTCATTTATCTCTAAGTATTTTTAAATTTCCTCTTTGATTTCTTCAGTGATCAATTTATTGTTTAGGAGCATATTTTTTAGACGTTTTTTGCAGTTTTCCTATTGTAGTTGATTTCTAGACTCATCGTGTTGTGGTTGGAAAAGATGCTTGATATGATTTTCATTTTCTTAAATTTACTGATGTTCATTTTGTGGCCTAGCATGTGATCTATCCTGAAGAATGTTCCATGTGCACTTGAAAAGAATGTGCATTCTGCTGCTTTCAGATGTGTACTGTCAATTTCCCCTTTTATGTCTGCTAACATTTGCCTTATATATTGAGGTGCTTCTATGTTGGGTGCATATATTGAATATATTTACAATTGTTATATCTTCTTCTTGGATCGATCCCTTGATCACTGTGTGGTGTCCTTCTTTGTCTCTTGTACCAGTCTTTACTTTAAAGACTATTTTGTCTGATATAGGTATTGCTGCTCCAGCTTTCTTTTGATTTCCATTCACGTGGAATATCTTTTTCCATCCCCTCACTTTCAGTCTGTATGTGTCTCTAGATCTGAA
This sequence comes from Hyperoodon ampullatus, assembly GCF_949752795.1. Taxonomy (NCBI): domain Eukaryota; kingdom Metazoa; phylum Chordata; class Mammalia; order Artiodactyla; family Ziphiidae; genus Hyperoodon; species Hyperoodon ampullatus. The sequence goes on from NC_136917.1 coordinate 127,446,807, forward strand.
GTGAGTCTCTTGTAGGCAACATTTAGTCCATTTACATTTAATGTAATTATTAATATGTATGTCCCTATTGCCATTTTGTTAATTGTTTTGGATTTCTTTTTATACGTCTTTTTTTTCCCCCTTCCTTTTTTTGTTCCCTTCTCTTTTGATTTGCTATCTATAGTGTTATGTTTGGATTCCTTTTCCTTTTTTGTGTGTATATCTATTATAGTCTTGGTTTGCACTTACCATGAGGTTTTTGTATAGTAGTCTATATATACATAATTGTTTTAAGTTGCTGATTTCTTAATTTCAAAAGTTTTTTTAAAACCTTGCATTTGTACTCTTCTCCCCTCATTATTACTCTTTTTGATATCATATTTTACATTTAATTGTTTTGTGTATCTCTGCTTATTGTGGATACAGATGATTTTACTACTTTTGTCTTTTAACCTCCCTACTAGATTTGTGTGTGGATGGTTTCCTACCTTTATTGTATGTTTACCTAAACTGGTGAGATTTTTCAGTCTGTAATTTTCTCATTTCTAGTTGTGACCTTTTCTCTTTTGCCTAGATAATTTCCTAATTTGATGTAGAGCTGGTTTGGTGGTGCTGGATACTTTTAGCTTTTGCTTGTCTGTAAAGTTTTTATTTCTCCATGAAATCTGAATCAGAGGATTTCTGAGTAGACTATTCTTGTTTCTTGATATTTTTCCTTTCTTCATTGTAAATATATCATGCCACTCCCTTCTGGCCTGCAGATCTTCTGCTGAAAAATCAGCTGATAGCCTTATGGGAGTTCCCTTGTAGATTATTTGTTGCTTTCCCCTTGCTGCTTTTAGTATTCTCTCTTTATCTTTAATTTTTCTCATTTTGATTACAATGTAACTTGGTGTGTCCCTCTTTGGGTTAGTCCTGTATGGGACTCTGTGCTTCCTGGACTTGGGTGACTCTTTTTTTTCCCAGATTAGGGAAGTTTTCAGCTGTTATCTCTTCAAATACTTTCTTAGGCCCTTTCCCTGGCTCTTCTCCTTCTGGGACCCCATAATGTGAATATTAGTGCACTTGATATTATACTAGGCAGTCTCTTAAACTGTCCTCATTTGTTTTCATTCTTTTTTTTTAAATTAATTTATTTTATTTATTTATTTTACTTATTTATTTTTGGCTACATTGGGTCTTCGTTGCTGCACGCGGGCTTTCTCTAGTTGTGGTGAGCAGGGGCTACTCTTTGTTGCAGTCCATGGGCTTCTCATTGCAGTGGCTTCTCTTGTTACAGAGCATGGGCTCTAGGTGCACGGGCTTCAGTAGTTGTGGCTCACGGGCTCTAGAGCACAGGCTCAGTAGTTGTGGCACATGGGCTTAGTTGCTCCGTGGCATGTGGGATCTTCCCAGACCAGGGCTTGGTCCTGTGTCCCCTGCATTGGCAGGTGGATCCTTAACCACTGTGCCACCAGGGAAGCCTCATTCTTTTTTCTTTTCTCTGTTTAGTGGCAGTGATTTCCACTATTCTGTCTTCCAGCTCACTGATCCAGTCTTCTGAATCATTTAGCCTACTATTGACTTCTTCTACTGTATTTTTTATTTAAGTTTTTGTATTCTTCATCTCTGGTTGTTCTTCATGCTTTCTAACTCTTTGTTAAAAACTTGTTTCAACCACCATGCCTTCTTCACCCTGTTCTCATTGGAAAAAGCTTAGAAAATCCTAGTCAGCAAGGGAAGAAGTTGTATGTGACATTGGGTAGAGGAACGTGGCCTATTTTTTCAACACATTCCACACTGGGAAAGAGAGGAAAACCATTAAAATTGGAATTTTAAGTCATAACTCAGCTGTCAGACTCCTGGTAGAAGTTGTGGCCCCAGCAAAGATAGTTAAAAGTCACAGAGCAAATCTTGAAAGTTCCCGTCACAAGAGAAAAAAATTGTAACTATGTATGGTGATAGATGTTAACCAGACTTTGCATAAAAAACAAAACAAAACAAAAAAACAACTTGTAACTGCTCCTTCTGTGTATCCATTCTCCTCTCAAGTTCTTTGATCATCTTTATTACTACTCTGAACACTTTCTTGGGTAGATTGCCTATCTCCACTTCACTTAGTTCTTCTTCTGGGGTTTTATTTTGTTCCTTCATTTGGAACATATTCCTCCACCACCTCATTTTGTCTAAGTTGCTAGTTGTAGTTATATGTATGTGATAGATTAGTTACGTTTCTTAATCTTGGAGAACTGGCCCTCTCTAGGAGGCATCCTATGCATCCCAGCAGTGTACTCCCCTGTCGTCACCCAAGCTATATGCTCTAGGGGTTCCTCCAAAGAAGTCTGTGTGGGTCCTTCTGTTGTGGTGGGCTGACTGTGTGCATTCTGGTAGCCTTGATTGGCCCCTAGTCCTATTGGTTGCCAGGCCCTGCCTTGTGCAGATACTGCTGCCTGCTGTTCAGCACAGCATGGTCATAAGATGGCTGGTTGCAGAATCCTAGGGGACCATGGGGCTAGTGCTGGCTTACTGGTGGGTGGAGTCAGAGTCCCAAAGACTCTGGAGCTTTTGCCTACCCTCTGGCAGGTGAAGCCTGATCTTGGGGTTACTGCTGGACTACTGGCAGGCAGAGCTGGTTCCTGGAGTCTGCCCGTGGGGCCCAGGGATCCCAGAGCTTATCAGATTGTTGAGGGGGGCAGAGGGGGCAATTCCAGACACCGTTGGTTGGCTGTTGGGTATGGGGCCCAAGGTGTCCCAAAGGTTGCATTTTCCTGCTAGTGGGCAAGGCCAGGGCCCAGCTAGTCCTAGTGTAGTGTCTGATCTGCAGTGTGGGGTAATAGTTTTCTCCTGGTGTCTGCACCCTGGTGGGTGAGGCTGGTCTAGAGGCTTGTTCAGGCTTCCTGGTGGGAAGGGCTGTCCCCTGATGAGTGGAGCTAGGTCTTGGCCCTCCGGTGGGCAGGGCTGTATCTAGGGGCATATCTAGAGGTGGCTGTGGGCTCTTTAGTCTTTAGGCAGCCTGACTGCTGATGGGTGGGGCTGTGTCCCTTCCAGTTAGTTTGACCTGAGGCATCCCAGCACTTGCGCCAGTTGGATGTGGCCAGGTCTTGGTGTAATGAGTCAAGATGGCAGCCCCTGGGTTCACATGGTTGAATGTTGCCCAGTGTGTGTGACACCAGTGTCTATGTCCCCAGATTGAGCTATAGTCATGCCCCCCCACCTCTGCAGGAGACTCTCTAAGACCAACAGGTAGGTCTGGCCCAGGCTTCTATCAAATTACTGCTTTTGCTCTTGGTCCTAGTGTGCATGAGAATTTGTGTGCGCCCTTTAAGTTGAAGTCTCTATTTTCCCCAGTCCTATGGGGCTCCTATAATTAAGCTCCTCTGGCCTTCAAAGCCAAATGCTCTGGGGACTCCTCTTCCCCGTGTTGGACCCCTGGGCTGAGGAGCATGATGTGAGGATAAGAACTCTCACTCCTGTGGGAGAACCTCTGCAATATAATTATTTTCCAGTTTGTGGGTCACCCACCCCAGGGGGGTATGGGATTTGATTCTATTGCGAGTCTGCACCTCCCACCCATCTTGTTGTGGTTCCTTCTTTATGTCTTTAGTTCTAGATCTTTTTTGGTAGATTCCAGTTTTTTTTCATCGATGGTGGTTTTCTCAGATATTTGTGATTTTGCTGTGCTTGTGAGAGGAAGTGAGCTCAGAGTCTTTCTGCTCTGCCATCTGGGCTTCTTTTCTCTATATATTGATTCTTAATCCCTTTCCTAGCTGGAGTGCTCTGATCAAGGCAATCCATTCAGCCTTTTGGGCAAAAGTGTTAGATGGTAGTGCTCCAGACTCAACAATTGTTACAGGCTGACTATGGCATAGCTGGCCTTTCTTCGTGGGGGCAGTCCCATTTCCAGTGGCCCTCTCATTTGCATATATGGCAGGGTCCTGGTGGACTTTTTCCATACAGGGGGCATTTATCCTTCCAGTGCCTCATGGCTGCATTTAAAACAGGTCCCTTCTCAGTGGGGCAGTGGCTCTGATCCAGATTTTCTAGATCTTGTCCCCACCATGGGCCCGTGCAAGGGAGTGAGGGGGTAACCCTGAGGTGATGCGGGGGCTAGGGCTGCCGTCAATAATTGTGCCTTTCATTGTTGTCCCTGAATCCTTTTTGCTTCCTCAACCTTATCTCTATTGTTAAATACTCCAAAGGCCAAGTCCATGAGCTAATACATGGGGTTTTGGGGTCCCATAGCTGCCTTCTGTAATTTTCTCCTAACGTCTGGGGCAGATAAAGTGATAAAATGGGTATTTACTGGAACTTGCCCTTTGAGATGTCAGGATTAATACTGGTATATTTTCTAAAGGCTTCCTCCAGGCAGCCCTGGAAGAGGGCAGGATTCTCATTTTTTCCCGTGTTACTTTTCTGACTTTGTCATAATTAACAGGCTTAACAACATACCTTTTCATCCCTTCTATGAGACAAGTTATCATGTGGTTCTTGTGTTCAAGCCCTCTACCTCCCTGTTGTAAGTACCAGTAGGGGGTCTTGGCTGGAGATTTCATCCCCTCCTGTAATGTAGATTATATGTCCTTGATTCTCACTGGCAATTCGTTGGCATGTGCCCAGGCTGCACCAAGGATCCAGCTTTTCTCTTCAAAGGTGCAGCATGTAGAAAGGAGGACCTGTAGGTCATCCCAAGTAAGTTCATAGGACATTGTCAGCTTGGTGAATTCCTCTACAAACTGGGGTCCTTGGAAAAATGTCCAAATTTATCTTTGCAAGTAACTAGGTCAGCCATAGGAAAAGGGACATGGACTCTGATTGTTTTTCTGTCACCAGCCAGCCCTTCTCTTAAGGGACAGAGTTTGGTATTGGGAGGCCAATGGTAGCCTCACTTTGTGTAGTACTGGCAGAACTCATCTCCAGTAATGAAGGATACAGGACTGGGCTGGAGGGAGAAGGTGGTGGGATTTCCAGCAGTCCAGATGAGGCGCTAGGGGTAGATGGTCCAGAAGACTGTCTCCCCTCAGAACTGGGGGGATAAGAGTTCCCAGTTGTGGACCTCAAGGAGGTGGACACATAAAGGGATCATCTAAAACACCGGGCTCCTGTGGAGGAAGAAGGCACTTGGAAGGGGTTGTGAGCCAGGCATATGCAGCAGGATTTTTTTAGATCTGGATCTTGGAATAGGGTCATGAACATTTAGATGTACATGACATCCCCCCATTTACCTTCCCTTTTACAAAATAGGTCTAGCTGCAAGATGCTATTGTAGTTCAGTGACCCATTTTCTGGCCAGATCTCTTGGTCCCCTAGTTTGTATTGGGGCCATGCAGTATTGCAAAAGAAAATTAATTTCTTTTTTCTTAAGCCATCCTGTCTAAATTTATCCCAGTCAGCTAATGTACATTCTAACGGAGAGTCCTTCGGGGTGCTTGTAGTCAACCCTATTTTTGGTTAGGACTTTGTGATAAGACAGGGGTCTGACAGATCCTGGCCAAAAGGTAGTTAACTGTCCTGGTGCTCTCCTAGTGTCCCTGATATCCCAGAAACATAATATGGGAGTGCACAGCTAGGGACTTCAGTGGATGGACCCCCTCAAGGGGGTATTGTGGAATAAAGTTCTGATGGCAGTTAAAAAGATAGTATAATAGGCCGGATCTGTGATGGCCCCTGACTCCAGGGTAGGGAATTCAGAAGAAGAGGTGTTTAATTAAGCAGGGCAAACTGGGCTTGTGGCCATCTGGCCTTAAAAAAGGGTTTGTTTGGCAAAGGCAGCAGTGAGATCCCTGTGAGCACCTGAACTCTGCCTGTTCAGCAAGCCTAAGCATAGCCCCCAGGTCAGTTAAGGGGAGGAATAAGAGCCAGCAGGAGAAAAAGCAACCAGAATCCCAAGGCCTAAATCCTTCAGAGAGGGAGGGAGGAGATCTAGGCCCTGAATCAGCTAAAGGAATAATCTTCATCATCCTGCAAAAGAAGAAAAGAAGCAGATAGAGCCGAAGGATAGGGCTGGCATGCCACAAGGGGATGTGATGTTAGTAAAACAAGGAAAAAGTTCCCTTCAGGATGATACCTTTATGATGTTTAGCATAACAATGTCAGATCAAACATCCAACCAGGTGAAAAGCAGCCGGGAACTCAGGGTAACAGTAGGTCTTGACCTGAGGGGAGGCTGAAGAGGGATACCTCTGTACAGCCATGAAACAGAGGCAACACCCAACCTGTTGGCAAAGTCAGCAAGGGGGCCCAAGGACCAGTAGACAGTCTAAGAAGTTAGGAGGAGTTGAGAGGAGGAGGAGGAGGGGAAAATCCAGGGTGATGGGTTTTATAAATCCAAACTAGACTAGGGAATGTAAGCTTGTGACCCCCGTCAGGAAAGTGACCGCCCGTGACTTCCACTCGGGGGTGCAATGAGACCATGAGTCCCGAGAAGCCCTCGGGGAGGGCCGGGCCACAAATCTAGTGGAGGACTTCCTTGGGCCCCCTACTTGGGCCCCCTAACACAGTTCCAGGTCCCAGAATTGGACTGAGACTGGGAATGAGTAACAAAGGGGAATCAGGGTCGAGGAGCCATAGAGGGGAACCAGGTCACCAGTTATATGCTGTGGTCTTAATTTGGAAGTCCGGGTGGTTGTCTCGTGGATCTTCTCAGTTCCAAAGGGATAGAGTTATATAACCAGAAGATCAGAAAGGAGGAGAGAGAACCAGCAGAGACAAGCCTCAGGCTCGGCTGGCTCCTTCACGGCCAGAGAGCTGGTCTCTGCCAGATCCCATGGGCAGCATCTGCCACCACCTAAGGGGCTGTTTGGTTTTCATGATTCAGGCCAAGTCCCAGCCATCCTCCATGGACGAGGGGAGCCGTAGCCCAGTAGACGGATTGAGATGATGCCTTTCGATGTCCCTGCGTGGTCACCACAAAAGATGTTACAGGCAAGGGAAATATCATGTTCTGGGGTCCACAGGAATCCTTAGGACAGACCACCAAGTGAGGGTCCTTGGCTTCTCGGAGGAAGGAATTCAAGAGTGAGCCAAAGAAAAGTGAAATTAGTTTATTTAGTGAGAGCCGCCCCAGGGCATGGGGTTGTTGGTTTTTATGGGCTAAAGTAATTTCATTCGCTAACGAGTGGGAGGAATATTCTTACTATTCCAGGAAGGGTGGGGATTTCCCAGGACTTGGGCCACTGCCCACTTTTGGGCCTTTTATGGTCCGTTTCAGAACTGTCATGGCATAAGGGGGCGTGATGTTTAATATTACAGTGAAGGTATAATGAGCTAAAGGTCAATGACTGGACTATTCTCTCTTGGTTTCAGCTGGTTCCAGCTGGTCTTTATCGCATCCCAATAACTGGGTCCTTTCTTCATTTATCTAGTGGTTGTGTCCTACCCCTTTCCCTCCTGTCTCACCTTGACCGGTTCTCTGGCCAGGACAGCTTGGGCTAGATTAGGAAGCATTTCAGCCCCACTTCGTCTCTTCTCCCACAGTGAGGTCATAACCGAAAATGCCAGGCTCTCAGGGAGACTGACATCCATCCAGGAAGCAAAGACAAGTTCAGGACGAGGCCTGGTAATTCCACCAGTGAGAGGGCACAGCCAATCTGCCAGCCTTCAGACGGGACATGAAGGCTGACATTGTGGGTGATACGGTTTCCCTGGGCATTTTCTTGTCTAACCAGTTGTTAAACAGGACTCTTCCTGTCTGTGAGTGTTGCCTGAGGCCCCCAAACTGAGAACAATAGATGCTCAAACCCCCACCCTCTAGAGTGAGGTGTTGGGTCATCTAGCACACAGCCTTCTCTTATCCGTAGCCTGGAGGTGATGATGGGTGAATGCTGGAGAACCGGTTTGGAGTTCAGGAAGTTGAAAAGGCTGGTAGGAAGGATTTCTTTAGCGCCAGCTATCTAGGGGTGTTGAGGGTGAGGTGAGTGAAGGGGCAAGTGAGGAGGTCCTTGAGGAAATCTTTCTAGAGGGGAGCTTGATTCAAGTCTCCTGGAATTAGGGAGGATGTCGAGACTGATTCCTGCCTTGAAAATGGAAGGTGGCTGAGCCAGAGGCAAAGCTTTGGCAAGGTGAGGTGGTGTCTGCCTTCCGATGGGCCCTAAGAATGGCACCAGCCTGAGAAGGCAGGAAGAGAGGAGGGGATGCCAACAGACGGATGGGCTTCTGGAAACCAGGAGGTAGAAGAAAGCATGCTAGGGAAGGCATTGCCCATGGTGAGTCACTGCAAATGGGAGATCCCCCCAAAAAATACATAAAAGCATCCCACATTTGGGATAATCCCAAGAGTGCCCTGACTCCAGATTATAACCTCATCATTTGGATTCTGTGCTCTTTTTCTCAGAGGCCTCCTTTCCTCTAGGCTAGACCCTGAAAGGTCCAAAAGAACAGCAGCAGGGAGAGTAAGACAGGAGGTGGGACAAGGAAGCGACCTTCCCCACTGCAGGCTTCCGAGACCAAGCCAGGCCAGGAAGGGGCATGCATGTGTGTTTGTGTATGTGTCTGTGTTTGTGTGTACGGAGTTGTGGGGGGCAGGCAAGGGCAAAGATGTGAAACGTATGAGTGAGTAGAGCTTTGATTTAGATGCACTAGATTTTTAATGTTTCTGAATAATTAAACTAATTTTGGATGATGAAAATGGGCTTGAGTGGAAAAGTCATGTGATGATCCAGAGCCGTGGAAGGAAGACCCAAGGTAGAGCACAGATTTACACTTTATCAAGGCCAGCTCAGTCGATAAGCTAATTACATTTACTCATAGAAGCCCAGGGCTCCTACTGGGCTGGTCCTGCCCTGGCCAGGCACTGGAGCAGAGGAAGGGCCAGCCCAGTGTTGGAAGGAGTGGGCCCCATGTCCTGGGATACGTCTTGGGCTCTCAGTGTCAGAGACCCCACCCAGAAACCATGTCACTGGGCCTTTTGATGATAAAGATGAGAGCCTGGGCTAGGCTCTCCAGAAGGATAGTCCTCGGTTTCAGAACGGAGTTGAAGGCCCATGGGCCTTGTGACCACAACACAGCACAGGGAAACTCGGCCCAAGCTTCCCTCCTGGAGAGGATGTTTGCTTTCCTCCCTTCCCACACGGAGATCTGAGTGGAAACAGCCTTTCTTCCCCCTCGTGCTGATGAGGATTTGTTGGCAGTGAGCCTTTGGAGTGTGCATTTCCTTCCCAGGGAAGCTGATGCCTTCACAGACGAATTCCTTGCCTTGATACCAGAATAGCTGCTGCGTATCTCTCCTCATGGAGGCCCCATCTATTCTGGGCCCTGTGAGAACAATGCCTGGGGCCACTTTTGTCCCAACAAGGCAGGAACTGGCCAGCTTAGTGCTCAGCGAATGGCTTGGTATGAGTGGAAATCCCCTCTGTCCCTGCAGGGCCGCAGCTGCACAATCCCAGGGCAGGGCTTGGATTGGGGAGGTCAGGAGCGTGGGCAGGAGGCACCAGGGCTTGCAATCAGATACCTCCAGACTTTCAACAGTGGCCTCTACTGAAAGTCAAAACTGAGTCTCTTATTTTAACCAGCAGTATGACGGTGGGGAAGTGACTTCACATTTCTGAATCTCAATCCCTTCATCTACAAAGTAAGGTTAGTAGCGTGAAACTCGGGGAGTTGTTAGCACCATTAGATAAGAACGTATGGAAATGACTGATAGCACATGAAGTAAATGTTGCTCAGCTTAAAATCAAAACCCCAAATGCCTGGGAAGCCTTCCTTGGTCGCCCCACTTTATGCCAGCATGCCTCTCAGCTCATCATCCTGTTGGATATCCTCCAAAGGCCATGGGTGGAGTTAGAAAAACAGCCTGTGGCCGGTGTAGGGTGTTGTCAGGGCCGGACGCTGTCAGCCCTGTCACCAGTAGACCCACAGCCCAAAGGCTGGTTGTTGTCCTTCTGGCTTTACAATCAGTCTTCTCTTGCATCCTCAGTGAACTCCCTCAGTGATGATGACTTAATCCAAGTATAGTCACAGGTGGCCCATGGGTAAGCCAGGCTGCCAATGTGTTGATACCAAGGGGAGAGGTTGGGCGAGAAAGGGGCGGTCCCTTCCCAGTGTCTGGAGGGCTCAGAAGACACTATTTGAGATGCTGATGTCCCAGTTCTGAGGCTCTCTCTCCTCTGTTCAGGGGAACCACACAGCCCATTCCTCCACAGGGGACCCCTTTTTCTGAGTTCCCTTGCAGACTAATCTCCCCTTGTGTCTCCATCCAATGTGTTAATATCACTGATTATGCCACTAGGAAGTAGATGCTTCTACGGGCCTGGGAAGACCCCAGTATCCTGTCATTATCTGCTGATTTCATTAGTGTAACTTTCACATCCTCTGACTGATGAATGATGAGGAATACTGGACATGGTCCCAATCTCCTGAGGCCTCCGATCCTCCCAACTGTCAGCTCTTTAGAAAGCCTCTGTGCAGAGATGATCTCCAGGCCCCCTAGGACAGTTCTGGCCTCTAAGTCAGACATGATAATAACACCATGTAAATGTCTGAAGAAATACAACTGGGGCTTCTTCCAAGCCATATTCCACACATGCCATAACCAAGGGAGGACCAAGGGGCCAACTCAAAGCAAGAGTCCGGGGACCAGGGAGCAGCTGCCATAGAAGAATTTAAAGGGATAAAGACAAGAGTTCAGATTGAGGCTGCTCAGATTGAGAGAGGTTCAAACTTGTTGCTAGGTTGTCTGGCTGAACTACACTGCTGGAAATGAAATATGCACCTTGCCAACTTGCAATGCTAGTCAAATTCTGTGCCGTGAATCATTTTCATGTCTTCATTGTTAAATCTTGGATCCATGGGTAGGAATTCCAACTACCAGACCTGGCTCCCCCTGGGCCTCCTCAGGCAGATAACAGACTTCGGTGCTGGACCTGGGATGCAGCACCCACCCAGGTTTCTGCTCTGGTGGGTGTGGGTCTCCAGGCCCAATGGTGGCAGAAGCGAGTATGGAGATACATGACATTCCCAGACAGTTGAGAGCTCTAGAATTCGCTTCTAAACCGTTCCCAATGAATGAAACCAACAGGAAGCTCACTGTTACCCAAGAACCCCCTCAGGCCACACCAACTGGGGCTCACGCAGTGTCTCAGTGACAGAGAAAGACCAAAGAAGCCCAGCTGCCTAGCTGCCCAATTATATTAGAGAAGAAAACTGGCCCATGAGCTACCTCAATTCCTGACAACCAGTCCAGTCTGGGTGGACCTCCACAATCAACACTTCTCAGGTGACTGAGGCGTCTCCATTTCTTGATATGATAGGAGCTTTCATTAAACCATCTTTAGCCAAAGAAAAACTGAAGCCTGAAAAAGTCTTGAACACACAAAACTTCTTATGGCTGCTGCACGTGAGCCATACCCGTTGCTTGGGAATCAAATGCCTCCATTTACTGACACCTCCTCTATTCCAGAGCCTGAGAGAGAGTCCCTCTTTATACATTATGCTCTTCAAGCCTCACCAGAACTAGGTGGGGTGGATATTGTTAGCTCCATTTTGTGGATAAAGAAACAGATTATCAAAATGACTTTTTAAAAACCCATGGCTAGAATCCTCATACTAATAGGAATGTCAGATGGTGCAGCCACTTTGAAAACAGTCTGACAGCTTCTCAAAATGTCAAACATAGAGTTACCATATGACCCAGCAATTCTACTCATAGGTATATGCCCAAGAGAATTGAAAACACGTGTCTACACAAACACCTGTACATAAATGTTCATAGCAGCATTATTCATAATAGCCTAAAGTAGAAACAATCCAAATGTCCATGAACTGAAGAATGGTTAAAAGCATGTGATATATCCATGCAATAGAATATTATTCAGCAATAAAAAGGGGTGAAATTCTGATACATACAAAATGGATGAACGTAGAAATTATAATACTAAGTGAGAGAAGCCAGACACAAAAAAACACATTTGATTCCATTTTCATGAAATGTCCAGAATAAGTAAATCTATATGTAGAGAAAGCAGATTAGTGGTTACCTTGAGCAGAGGATGGGGAGAATTGGAAGTGACTATTAATGGGTGTGGGGTTACTTTTTGGAGTGATTTAAAATATTTTAAGATTATGGTGATAGTTCACAACTCTGTAAAATACACTAAAATCATTGAATTGTACACTCTAAATGGATGAATTTTATGGCACGTAAATTACACCTCACTAAGACTGTCTTTAAAAAAATATCATGGCTGGTTGAACCCTAAGTGATAATTGTGCCTGTAAAGTCACCTTTGAATTTAGTGTTTAAGTCTGCTTTACCAAAAAGAACAAAACCCGGGTTATCTATGTGTGTGGTAGAAAGCACAGAGCTCTGGTAACAGGAAGATCTGGACTTGTGTGACCTTAAGCAGTTATTTAGTCCTTCTGTGCCAATTACTAAGACTTCTATGGAGGTAAAATGGGATAATGTCTTTACAGACTTGTGGTGGAATATATGTTAATTATATACTCCCATTTCCTAGAAGGGGGAGTTAAAAGAACAAGCCAGGGGCACAGCCCTGGAAAGGGATGAGGGTAAGAGTCATAAGACCACAATAGGAATTTAGGAATATGGATAAAGCTGAAGCCTGGCATAACTCCTGCAGCCCATAGTAAGGACTCAGCTTCAGTAACAACTCTGAAATTCAAGATGTGAGTCCAGTCAACCACTAAGCAATGATGCTGAGCCTCAGGACCTTGAGATATTCAACACCTCTTTGCCCTGGTCATGCCTCGTTCTGCAATGTATGGAAGACCTGAGGAAGTTGTGGAGGTTATGCTGTAGGGAGTGGGGGACTTCAGAAGCAGGCCTGCAAGGTGGGATATTTTCAAAGTAAGTCAGAGAGACATGAGAAATCCCAGTCCTTTGAAGACTGTCCACATCCCAAATGGCGATGTGAATCTATAAAGACCTATTTTATTCTTATGAAATGGTTCAAAAAATGTCATGTAAATGGGAGAAAGAAAGTGACCCTACTTAGATTATCTACAGCTTCACAACTTTTCGTCTCATTTATGCCCAAAGATTCTCATTCCCAAATCCAAATTCTAGGCCAGTGGCCCCAGAACATTCCTTGTCCCCCAGATCTTAGAGTGCCAAAGAGGAAGCAGTGCCTCTACATTCAGTCAACAAACCTGCCAATCCTTTCTTCTACAGTGTCTTCAGCACTTATCTGTTTTTGAAGGAGAGACAAAGAAGGAAGAGAAAAAATATATAGTTGTATAGTTAAAACCTAAGCTCTTGATTTTTCAATTCAGGAGCCCACTTAAGATTCAGGAAAACTACCATGCTTATTGATGTAGGAGAAATATAGATAATAATAAGTACCTCATAGGATCACTATGCAGATAGAATAAGATGGTGACCCAGTTGAACAAATTGTAGATTTGGAGTCATGTAGAAATATGCCTATGTCTGAAACTTTTTCAAACCTCCAACACCAACTTCAAAAGGCTGTTATGAAATATTACTTGTAAAATGCCTAGTGCAGTGTCTGGCATTAGTAGTCCTCAATAATAGGACTACTAGTAAGTAGGAAAAGTGAAGCACTTTACACAGTGATTAGCACAGTCACAGATCCTGCCCCGCATTTTTTCCCAGGGTGGGGGGCATCAGATAGCCAAGATGTGATTGAGAAGAGGCCAGGTGCATGCCAGGGCATGGAAGGGCCCAGAAGACCCCAGTGTGGAAAAAGCCAGAGGAGAGCTATTGGACATGGAGGTGGCTTAGTCTGGCAACCTCATGCCAAGGGCAATTTTGGCTCCAGACCCCAGAACTGAGATAGGTTCTGTCCTGGGTGGAAACTTCCAGTGGGAGAAAATACCACCCCCAGGTTGCCATCAGCAGGAAGCCAGATTCTCTACTGGGGGAACTGGTCAACCTGGCAGGAGATTGCATGGATGCACCCAGATGCATGCGTTTACAAATATGAGAGGGGACTAAACACCCAATACTGATCACCAATATTTGACTGAGCAGCTGCTAACTCATCCAGACCATTCAGAAAATCCAGAATTCTGCAAGGCACATAGAAATGCAGTGATTTGGAATGATTCACCAGCCAACTCTTCTCCTGTCTCAGTCTGAGGCTTCTAGTGAGCCCTTAGATTCAATAATAAAGAAAGAGGCCACTGTTTACAACTCAAGTCCTTTGTGTAGGTTGTTCCTGCCTCAGTGGGTTGCAGGTTGTCTGCAGAGAAAAAAGACAGCCACTTTTATTGACCCTCTTTGTGGGCCTCAGATTTTCCCCAACCTTCTTTGATGACAAGCTTTTCTCTCACCAGTTGTGCACATTCATCTCAGAAGTCAGAGAGGAGAGACTTTTATATCAAGGCAAAGAGTACCTGGCAAGAGGCAAGAGGTGAGGTGGTGGGGTGAAGTAGGGATGGGGACCAGGGAGGACATCTTTTTTAAAAAAGGTGATTCTCACCAGGGCCTTAAACGTTCTATGATGAGAAGAGACTAGTGCGTGTCTCTTCAGACAGGCTTAGCATAATAACCTGGAGACCAGCAAAGGGAGCTCAGAGCCAAGCTAAATATGCCAAAATGGAGCAACCCAGAAAAATAGTTAAAGAAAAAATGGTGTGAACTTGAGGCTCATAAAGATGTATCAAACCCTGGGTTAAAAATAACTTACTGGGCTTCCCTGGTGGCGCAGTGGTTGAGAGTCCGCCTGCCGATGCAGGGGACGCGGGTTTGTGCCCTGGTCTGGGAGGATCCCACATGCCGCGGAGCGGCTGGGCCCGTGAGCCATGGCCTCTGGGCCTGTGCGTCCGGAGCCTGTGCTCCACAACAGGAGAGGCCACAGCGGTGAGAGGCCCACGTATTGTAAAACAAACAAACAAACAAACAACTTACTGATGAGCTAATGTAAGCACATGGCATGAAATTCTGAAGAGTGAAAAGTGAGTCTCCCTCTGAACCTGTAACCTAACCAAGCAGATCCCCCTCCTCCCACTGAGTAAACATTATTAACAATTTTGTGTATATTCTTTGTGAGATAAGCTTTGTACCTACAAGAATATGTTTATATATATCACATATTCCCTACCCTATAGATGGTATTTAGTATACTGTACATATTGTTCTGACTTGCTTTTTCTCTGCTTAATATATCTAGGGAACTATTCAATAGTTCTAATTATTTATGATTAAACATATTTATATTACCATCACTTAACTTCTTTAAAAAGTATTATTTGACCTCCAGCTCTAAAATGTTTGGAAATCAGTGTGTTTGCTTTCTTTTTTCCTTCCAGAACCTTGGTGAAATATATTATTTCTACATTGAAATAGTGTATGACGCTTGCATTCTGTATTAACAACCATAATTTCCACCAATGCCTTAATTCTTAGTCATACAGCTATATGGATTCAATGCTCACCACCATTCTTTTTTTTAAATATTTATTTTATTTTATTTTATTTTATTTATTTATTTTGGCTGCGCTGGGTCTTAGTCATGGCATGTGGGATCTTTTAGTTGCAGCATGCGGACTTCTTAGTTGCGGCATGCATGCAGGATCTAGCTCCCTGACCAGGGATCGAACCCGGACCCCCTGCATTGGGAATGTAGAGTCTTACCCACTGGACCACCAGGGAAGTCCCTCACTGCCATTCTTTTTGCCAGGGTTTCTCCCCTGATCTCTTGGTTGACAGAAATTTGCCTTCTTGTAGTTTCTTCAAAAAGTGGTCAACATTGCTGCTGGTCTTGTAGAGAATGGACTTGTGGACATGGGGATGGGGAAGGGTAAGCTGGGACGAAGTGAGAGAGTGGCATGGACTTATATATACTACAAAATGTGAAATAGATAGCTAGTGGGAAGCAGCCTCATAGCACAGGGAGATCAGCTCTGTCTTTGTGACCACCTAGAGGGGTGGGATAGGGAGGGTGGGAGGGAGATGCAAGAGGGAGGAGACAAGGGGACATACATATATGTATAGCTGGTTCACTTTGTTATAAAGCAATTATACTCCAATAAAGATGTTAAAAAAAAAAACATTGCTGCTGGTCTTACATATTTGAAAATGTGTGTCTTCTGCTTTTATACTTGATCAACATGTTTGCTGAGTATAAAATTCTTGGATTCCTCACATTTTCCTTCCATGATTTGAAAAAGTGTTGACCATTCCTGTGGAGAAGTTAAATTAGCCTGATGTTTTTCCCTGTGTAGGCAGATTTTCCTCTTGGTTAGAATGCTCACAGGATTCTTTCTTTATCTTTGAAGTCTAGTTACTTTACTATGATTTGATGCTTAGTGTATCAGTTTTTCTTGGCACGTGATATACCTTTTCATACAAGTCTTTTTTATTTCTGGAAATATTCTTGAATAATATTGAGTATTTTCTTCTATTTGCTTGGTTCTTTTCAATGGGGATACTATTTGTGGATCTCTTTGGACTGATGTCTCTATTATTTTCATATTATTCTTGTCCAGCTTTTCATTTCCAGCTCATTTTGCTTGCTTTTCAATCTTTTCCTTTGTGTCCTTCTTATATTTTCATCAGTGTTTCTTCCTTTTTGTGCTTATTCCAGTGCAGGTTTAATTTCTCTTTGTGTCCTCCCTGGCCTCGCCCAGCTCCTGGGGACAGTCTAGTGGTTAAAAGTGAGGGTTCTGAAGTCAAGGTTTGATTCCACCTACCACAACGTAACTCTTGTTCAGTTACTTGACTTTTGGTTACCTCATATTAAATTGAGTAAAATAAGAGCATCTCCCTTACAGGGCTGTCGTAAGGATTGATAAGTTAATACCTAAAAGCACTCTCAACCACTATGGGCATATTTTAAGATCTCTTTGTAAATTAGCAAAAGGAGATGATGATGATGATGGTAGTAATATTAATAATAATAATTATTATTATTATAGCCGGTTCTTCCCTGAGCTCTTATGTTTCTGCTTTGAGCTCTTAAATCAACCTGTAACGTTTTTTTGAATTCACGGTGATGTCATAATTTTCACCTACCTCGTGGCCACATATTTCTGCTGCCTGTTTCTTAACATTTGTTTTTCTTACTCCTTTCCTCATGTTTTGCTTGTAACAAGTTTGTATAGATCCTGTACTCGTTCTTTTTAAAATTATTCCTTATCTTTCAGTGAGGCTAGTTCTTCTTGGACCAGCCCTTTGAAGGAGATTCCCTTGGGCAAGCCAGTCTGGTTTTCAGACCAGCGGAAATAGTCTTCGAGATCACAGTCGTGTATGTGAGAAATCCACAGTTTACAAGTCTGTGTACTGTTGAGTCTCTCTTCCCCATCCTCTCCAACAAATCGCCTCTTTCAAAGATGATTTTTGTGTGCTGCTCCGTTGGCCTCACACCTCTGCCACTTGCTGGTATCAAACAGACGCCAGGGAAGCTCCCACCACCCGCTGATGTACCCTAATGCCTCTGATTCAAGCAGGGGATGGGCAGTTGAGCCCTTTGGGGTGTGGTGAGAGGACTCTGTTCTTCCAGGCTTGTCTGAGACCTGCAGATGGACACTTCTTCCCTCAGGTCTTCCTGTGCCGCCAAGGGGCTTTGCTCCATTTATAGCTCTTCCTCATATATTATGGTCGGGGTCACAGGATGCCTTGCAACATCGTCTAAGATGGAATATGAGTTTCTGCTTCTTGATTTCCTTCTCTGCTTCTGGTAGGGTTGTGGCTTTCCTGGCTTGTCAGAGGAGAGGGCAGAGCCCTAGCTGTGCCTCTCTCTCCAACAGCGTTCATGAGGAGTTCAGACTCCACAATGCAGCCTCAGCGGAGGGAGGGAGGCCCTGAGGACTCAGTGAGCCAGGGAAAGGCCTCATGCTTTTGGCACACCTTTCCTGAGGGGCAAAGCCCACCTCACCTCAGCTTCACATGGTCTCAGAGATTTGAGTCCGGCTCTTGGTGAAATAAAGCACTTTACCACACCATACAATCTCTGTATTAGGCTTACAAGCTGTCATGGCTTTAATTTGGAGGAGCAAGATGAACCAGGCACTTCTTTTTGGTGATTTGTTGTAAAAAGGTTATATCCACCCACTGACCAGCAGGCACCGAGGCTTTCTCCCCCTGGAGTTACCAAAACCACAAGCACCAACTGGTGGGTAACAGTCAGATATGTTTAAATGTCTCCTTAATTAAAAGAAAAAAAAAAAAAGCATCTGAGACCTTACCTGGTTTCCTGTTGACTGCACTTGAGCAGGGTCAGGCAGGGACTCCTGAGTCACCAAGTCAGTGAGGCAGAATGTCACTTGTGACCTGGCCTGAGAACAGCTGGTTGGAAACACCTTACAAATACAAGAAGCCACTTTCTCCACAGGAGTTCTTGTGCACGGCACAACCAAGTCCTACCAGGAAGGCCTCAGAGGGGACAAACCGCTGCCTCAAAGATGTGGCCTTTATAAAGCATGTGGTGGAACTTCGGGGCTGTCAGACCAAGGGCTCAGAGAAAGAGACCCTTGAGAAGGTCGTCAAGATAGAGAGAAATGTCCCACCCCCACTTCAGTTCCACCTGAACCACTGGCAGGATCGTCATGAAGTCCCAGGGGACCTGAAGGGCAAGCAGACCTTGAGCGTGGCTTCTCTGCCCAGCCATTTAAAGAAGAGTTTTCACACAGCCTCTGAGTCTTCCAAATCTCCTAAAGTGACAGCAATCAAAATTGATGTGGGGAACTTCATCCACAAATTAAATTTACTGGTTCCCAGTATGGAAGCTCAGTGGCTTTGTCTCGCAGCCAGTGAGGGGATCTGAGGGTTTGAGATATGACATGTAAAAGAAAAAAAGCATTTGATCATCTGGCACAATTAAATGGCTTAAAAGTAGACATGGCTGCCCTTTCAGCTCTGGGAGCCGGAGCTGGCAGCGCCTGGTGAAACTGTTTGGACCACTTAGTGTGATGTTAGGAAGGGCTCATGTCTTCCAAGTTTACTGCCTAATTTTCTTCACGCTCGTTTCTTTGTTGTTTGTTTTTTTAAGTGATGTGTATATGGGCTAATGGATTGATTGCCATAAGAAGCTATCTCTAATTTTGTTCCAAGAGAGCTCTTTTGTTGATCGTTTTCTATCTCTACTGGTTCTCACCCAGAGAGAGCTCACCCAGCCTCGAGCCCATAGGTATTCTCGAGTTGTCATATGTTGCATCTATGTGTGGCAGCTCTTCCCTGACCATGATGACAAACGCTGTTTTTCTGGCGACACATGGGAATCAGAGTGCCCCTGCCAAGAGCTGCGGACAGAGAAGGAGGCAGGGTTCTGATGGCTGGGGCGTGGCCCAGCTTGCCAGAAGCCCATCCTCCAAGCCTGGTCCTTCTTGTCTGCCTTGTTTTATAGTGGACCCTTCACGTAGACCTGGGAGTGTAGGATGGGAAGACAAAATAA